>NC_041406.2:67122739-68322739 GCF_900747795.2 Erpetoichthys calabaricus
AAAAGAGTGTAGTCTCCTAAAAATTGTGCATTGCCTACAATTTAAATGTATGCTAAAAAATAAATGTTTAATTAGAATAATCTATCCAAAATAATAAAGCAATCTGACCAGAAACCCATCCTTTTTTTCTTGACCTTATCTTCAACATAGTTCCACTGAATTTATAAATGCAGTTTTGCCACATAATGCCTAATTTCATGTTACAATCCATCACCTCAACACTGCACATTTTAAAGAGCGTTTGAAGGAGCAAACTCTTTCTATATTGTACATGGTGCTCCACCATGCATATCTGATACTCAAATAACTCCATTACTGTCAGAAGTTATATTTTAAGTGTTAATATTTCCTACCTGTTTTTTGTTTTTTCAATATGTTAAGCTCCTTATTATAGTTTTCTTTAAGTATTTTAATCTCCTGTCTGTGGCAAGTTGTAAGATCCTCTTCAAGACGACGAAGGCAGCACTCTTTTTCAGACTCCAGACTTTCTCGTAATAGATCAAGCTGAGCTGCATAGATCTGAGTCAGACTTATGTGCTGTGCTTCCATCTGTAGTTTAAAATCTGCCTAAAATAAAATAAAACAAAATTACTTGGTAATTATAATCTTAGTCTTAGTGATTTTAACTTTTAGTATGAAAAGATTTTTTATAATATAGGCCAACTGCATATTAGGACTCAGCATTAAATATCAAGGTGTTTAAGCTATATATCAATACTCATGGAAAAAAATTATGCTGTAGTGGTGCTATTTAGATGTTGCATATAAATAAACCTTTCTAATCATATTAGTCTCTACATAAACCCAAGAGTATATTTTTGCATAAACAAATACAAATAAACTTCTTCAGAAAATGCAAAGTTTTGGAATTATAAAAATAATGTGTTCTGGATGTTTGAATAGAGAGAAGTGCTGAACTACTGTGATTCTGTGGAAATATTGTGAATCGCATTCTTCCATAAGACACAATGGAGTAAATGGTCATAAGCTTTTCCCAATTCTATGAAGCACATGCTGATAGGACTAGCAAATTTCTATGACCACTGAAATACCTGTGCAAGGACAAAGAGTTGGTCTATTTCTTCCAGTTTCAGGATGAAATTCACAGTTCAATTATACAAATGTCTGTTTCAGTACTTTAGCATAGACTTTCCCTGGGAGTTTAGAAAGAGTAATCTATAGTGTATATAGAAAAGGATCAACCCTCTTCAAAATACTCACATTTTGCTGCTTTGCAGACTGAAATGAAGACACACACACAACAGAGAAAAAGATGGAGAATGAGGAGAAAAAGGTGAATGTCCTTGCGTGGCCTAGTCAGAGCCCAAACTTAAACCCTATTGAAAATCTGTGGAATAACTTGAAGAATGCAGTCTACCAATGATCACCATCCAATGTGACTGAGCTTCCTTCTGTAAAGAAGAGTGGGCAAATATTGCACGGTCTAGTTGTGCAAAGTTGGGACACAAGTATCTCAACAGACTCATTGTTGTAATCAAAGCAAGAGATAGTTCCACAAAATACTGACACAGGGGTTGATCCTTTAACCATCTCAGTGATTATGTGTGTTTTTTTTTTTCTTTTTCCTGAACTGTTGTTATTATATCTTTCACTTGGCTGCTATAAGCTATATTGAGTAAATACAGCTGGAGAAATATTTTTGCTTGTGTCTTCATTTCAGGCTGCAAAGCAATAAAACGAATATTTTGAAGAGGGTGATTCTTTTCTATAAACACTTTGTTAGTATAACACATATGCCCTTGTCCCCCTTCCTAAAAATAGAAAGTTTCAAGGCACTATCCTTGCCTTCCACAAAACACTTAAGAGGTACACTATCCAAAACACCTTTACAATATCCAGTGATTTCAGCATTTCCAACAAGAGATCTACACCTATGGCCTTACTGTTATAGATTTTTTTAATTACCACAGCCACCTTATGAATCTCACAACGACCAATTCTTTTAAAATAGACCCCTTCAAGCACAAATCTACATGGTAGGGCAGTTCCTCATGGTGAACCTTCCAACTCTCAATGAGATCACCAAATCAGGTCAACGATCCACACTCTTGTTGGGAATGGCCTGGACAATGTCCCACTACTTTTGTTTTGCAGAACATTATCAAGGCCAATTCTTCATGGCCTCATCAAACCCTTCTATACACGGACCTTAAGTTATATTAGTGCTGCCATCTTTTTGACCCCCATGGTACCTTTCACTCAAACCTAGAGACCCTACTCCTAATAATACTGCACGGAATAGCTATTTCATCAGCTTGACAGTTTTCCTTTCTGTTGGTGTGTACCAACATTTCTTAGGTTAGCTTCAAAGTCAGGCAAGGACAACTTCTGGACGGAGTTCCTTGTAGCTGCCTTCACTACTAAGTGTTGAACAGGGTTCGTTCAGACTCCATGTCTTTGAACCTCCCCAAAATGCAGGAAAACATTTGCTGGAGATGGGAATTGAATACATTCCGAACAGAGGTACAGTATCTGCTAGTCATTTAAAAGATACCTTCATTAACTGTTAGGATTCTTCAGGTCTGTCTGGTGGTACCCCATTCAAATGAACTAGTTCATCAGTTAGCAATCAATTAATAGCTCAAGCATCTCTCTATCTAGGTCTCAGATCAGATGACAAAATTGCAGAGTTAAGCAAGGTGCTCCAAATTGCCCTAAGGAATCTCAGGTACCTGGTAAAGTTATTAGCATCCTGGTGTTTGAACATGGTATTCCTTATTAATTATCCATAACTAATCACTAAAATTCAGTAACAATTTACCAATTGGCTTCAGATCAGAAAGGCTAGTCTAGATATCTCTTTCATTTTCCAAGTCTAGCTGGAGGTCTGGACTATAGAGTGAGTAAATAGTACAGTTTACAGCATTAATCCAATGTCTGAGAAAAGGTTGCGCTCACTATCTGGAACAAACTCCTACTGTATAGTACCTATCCATGGCATTCTCAATGGAGCAATTCCAGCACAATAGAGACATAACCCTTCACAGAGATGTTTGGTCCTAGAAACACTGGGAAGCACAGAGGCAAGTCTGATTATATCTAGCTATATCTAGTATTTTCTGTTTTATAACCATAAACACAGATAACTCTTCTATGTTCAAAGAGTCATTTCCTAAGGTTTAGATTGTTTGGATCTGTCAAAATGAATCTTAGAATTATGTTGTCTAAAGGCATGTGCTCCAGTTAGTGTTATCCACAACAAATTGGTCTAAGGGGGTAAGACCATGGGAAAATAACCCTCATTGAAGTACCAGTTACTTCTAAGAGAATGTTGTCCAGAATAGTGATACAGAACCCACTCCTACAGGTAAGCCTAAGATTGGAATTTGTTGAGTGCCTGGTGAACAGATGACCCATGTAACTTAGTAGAGCTTTGGCAGAAAAGTCTTTGTAGAGCCTTATAAGAAGTAGCTTAATAGCAGAAGAAGAGTGATGGGAGTGTAAGAAATACCGAGTAGAGAGATTTGTACTAAAAAAAAAAAAAAGTTTAGTTGCAGGGTGACTGCCCCTATGAAGAATACTGGACTATAAACTCAGAAAGATGAAAAATAAAAACAGTAATTCTACTTGTATTGGACGAAAGTTCACCAAAGAACATAATTTGTTTATAAAAACGTATACAGCTGAAAGTGAAAATAATATAAGCACAATCAAGAAGTCTAATGCAAAGTACAATTTTACATTTCAATAATAGCATATCAAGGCATTAGAGGAGATAAAAGAAATCTGGAAAGTTATTCTACACAAGTAGTCTTATTTCAAAAAAGTTCATAGAGCATATTTGATACTGTATATCAACCATTTAAACAACTTAAATCTACATTCCAGTTAACCGCCATTTGAGAAGGGCTTAACTCCATTTCTTTCCTAATACAGCTGACAAACTGCTGTTCGTGCTACAAGAAAACAACTTTTTCCTAATTTTACATGTTGCTTCACATCTTTAAAACAACTAAATCAATAAATACCAAAGCTAATGTAAAAAGATGCTGAGGTTACAATAAAATTATATATCAAGGTGTTTAAGCTATAAAGGCTACTGGCTACTGTGCTTATTATTTATACATGCAGTAAAATAATATAATATGTGAGAGCATATTAACACTCATTTAAGACAAATATTAATGAATCGGTAAACTCAAATAACTAAAAAAGGAAGAACACTGTACAAAGCAGTAAAATGCATACTTAGTTGAACATTATCCATCCATCCATTGTCCAACCCGCTGAATCCGAACACAGGGTCACGGGGGTCTGCTGGAGCCAATCCCAGCCACCACAGGGCACAAGGCAGGGAACCAATCCTGGGCAGGGTGCCAACCTACCGCAGGACACACAAACACACTCACACACCAAGCACACACTAGGGCCAATTTAGAATCACCAATCCACCTAACCTGCATGTCTTTGGACTGTGGGAGGAAACCGGAGCGCCCGGAGGAAACCCACACAGACACGGGGAGAACATGCAAACTTCACGCAGGGTGGACCCGGGAAGCGAACCCGGGTCTCCTAACTGCGAGGCAGCAGCGCTACCACTGCGCCACCGTGCCACCCTAGTTGAACATTATTCTCTGGAAATCAATTATGAGAGCAGACTCATATGATAATTATAATAATAATGTATGCCATCTTCACTGCTGGCTAGGTGGATCTTATTTAAAGAATCCTTGTAAATACTACAAAATAAAATAAAGGAGAATAAACTGATTTAACTAAAAAATAAATTGTTTCCAGACCATTCAAAATTATCAAAGAATGGATCTTTTATGAACATTTATATAAAATAAGTTGCCTGAAATATAGGAACATGTTAAACACAAAAGTACAAAGCAATTTTACTTGAACTACATATTTTTCCAAAGTACTGCACATAGAATCTAAGGCATTCTAACAAGAAAATTACTATAAATTAAAAACTGTAGTATGTATCAGGCTTCTGTTTAAAGAAATTTAATTAATGTACTTAATTCTAAATTACATGCAGAAGTGCATAACTAAACCTGTCAAATCATTCCCTTCTTCTAAATCTGCCAGTATTCTGTTGCCTATAAGCTTCTGTTTATCTATATTAAATAGAGGGCAATACTATAAATCAAAAGAGAAACAGCCCAAGGGCCTCTTTCATATAATTATTTACAATATGAGAATCATCCATTTCACTTGCATTCCTTAGACACAATGTAGTGATTTTTATAGCAAATAAAATATCTTATCTTCAGATACTACGTTCAGGATACATTTATTAGCTACCTGTTTTACCTTCTTGTCTTCTTCAAGCAGTTCTCTCTCACAACCTTCCTGATTCAGCTTACTCAGTTGTTCTTGTAAAATTAATACTTTCTCATTTAGTGTAACCAGTTCCTTATCTTTTTCATGTAGTTTTTTCTGGAGTGATTCTTCCACTAATGTCTTCTGTTGAACAAGCTTTGCTAGCCCCAATTGTTCAGTCCTTAATGAGTCCAGCAACTGTTGCAGCTGTTCTCTGTCTGGCTCAGCACTGAGAGCAAGTGTTTCTGCATTAGGTTTCTCTTTAAGAACATGGAGTTCACCTAACAGAGATTCCTTGTCTTCACGGAGGACCACCTGCTCTTCATGCAGTTTCTTTATTTCTACATATGCATTCTCCAAGGACCCCTGCAGCATAGACACTTTCTCTTCCAAAAGTGGTATTTGTTGAAAATGGTCCTTGACTGTACACATATCATTCTCGGCAGCCTCTGAAACTGTGACTACAGATGACTGAATGTATTCCATGTTCTGGTTATGAAAAGAATCCCCTTGTAATTTTGTTTGAAACTGCTCCAGCTCTAGACATTTTGCAACAGTTTGTTCATTTTCAGCTTTTAGAGCCTCAAGCTTAACATAAAGCTGATTAATCTCATTTTGCTTTACATTCAATTCCTCATAGGTTTCTGCCAATCTTGAGGTCAATTCTTTTTTTTCCCTTTGTATAGTTGCTAGCTTTTCCATTAGTTCTGTTGCATCTTTTTCAATAATCTCCCCGTCCGTTGCCTCAGGTCCCTTGAGTTCTTTAGATTCTGGCAAAGTAGATCCAGGGAGATTTACTACTTTACTACTTTGTAGATCTTGGATCTGCATTTGCAAGTTTTTGAGATCACTTTGGTATTTAGCAGTTTCTTTTACCATCTGATCCTCTAAATCAGCTTTTACTTTTAAAAGGCATGTGTATTCATCTTTCAGTTCCTGATAATTAACTTCAAAGTTTTTCTCAGCAAAAGAAAATGTATTTTTTTGCGTTTGAATTTCTTCTTTTAACTGAGCAATATACTTTTTAAGATCCTCATTCTCAGAAATAAGTGTCTGTAACTGGGGCTGAGCACTAAGTGCTTCAGTGCCCATTTCTTTAAGACTCGATGCAAAAGAATGCTCAAGTAAGTCACCTGTCAAGTTACTGGATTGCACTTTTTCCTCTAATGCCTCCTTTGATTGCTTCAGCAAATAATTTTCAGTTGTAAGCTCACTGATTTGTCTGCTCATTATGTCCTCTTTCTCTTTCATTTGTGTTTGCAGCACATCATTTTTAGCTTGAAGTTCTTGTATTTCTTGATCCAATGTTCCCTTTTCTTTTTCTTCCTTTCTTAGCTCTTCAATTTCAGCCTGAAGCTGCATGACTTTTAAAGCCATTTCCTCGATTTTACAGTTTTCCATTTGCTGACATAATTTTTCACTCATTTTTGAGATTTCAGCTAAGAGGTTCTCTTTTTCCAAATGTAAACAATCTCTTTCAGCTTTTAATCCATCTAGTTGTTCATTAAGGGTAGTTTGCATCATTTCAAGGTTCTGCTTATACTTCAACTCCAGCTCATTTTTTAAGTTTTCAATACTCAACTCGCTTTCTTGTTTCAGATCTTCCTTAAGCTTTGTCAGTTCCTCCTCATGGCTAAACAACAGCTGAGTTCTCACCTTATCCAGTTCAGCTTCCTGTGACTCTGCCATTCTGCCCAATACTGCATCTTTCTCCCTTTCTAACATTTCCAGCTTGATCTTGTAAGTAGTAATCTCTGTCTCATAATTGCATTTCATCTCCTTTGAAGTTTCTGCAGCAGCAACTAGACTTTCATTAAGGTCTTCAACAGCAGCTTTAAGTTTTTCAATATCATTCATTTTATTTTCTTGCTCTAATAAACTCTGAGAAGATTTGGCAAGTTCTTCCTTTGCAGATGTCAGGTCCTGTAAAAGATTTTCAACTTTCCTCTGCAGGTGTGTTCTTTCATCAGTAACTTTAGCAAGCTCTTCTGAAAGCTCTTTCTTTACATGATCTTTTTGTTGTTTTGTCTCTTGCAACTTCTCTTTCAATTCATTAATTGTCATTGTCAACTTATTTATTTGATCCTGATTTGATGCATTCCCAGAAGATATCAAGAGGTCAAGCTCCAATCTGTGCTTAGTAATTAAATTATCAATTTCATTTCTATGCTGTACATTTAGTTCCTGTTTAATTTTAACTATCTGTTGTCCATACATTTCATCCAGTTCTGCGTGCAACTGCTCCATTTTCCTTTGTGTATCAATATCGATTCTTTGTATAATTTCTTTTTCTGACTGACTTTCTTTGTGGTACTGCTTCTGAAGTTCTTCAACAGTTCCCATTAACTGCTTTATTTCATCTGAAGACTGCTTTTCCCTTTGCCTGGAGTGATTTAAGTCAGTTGTAAGGTTTTCTAAATCTTGGAATTTACTTTGAAGTTGCACGCCTAAATCTTCAAGCAGCATATCTGATGCAGATAATTTTTCATTTAGTTCTGCTATTGTATTTTGTTGTTCTTTAATAACTATGCTATGCTGTTCAATTAATTCTTCTTTTTCTTTAATTCTTTGTGTTACATTTCCCTCATGTTCACACGCAACCTACAAGAAATATATTAAGAAATATTAAAACTATAGCCACAACAACAGATGTAATTATTTACATTTAAATATTTAATGACTTTTTTTAACATTACTACTAAACAGTAATAATATATCCATAAACTATTAATATGTACCACGGTATAAAGTGAAAAATGCAAATACAATGGCTGAACCCCAGAAAGCATTATCCAATGAGTACATTTATTTTAAATAAGTGATAAAGATTTGTATTATTCTCTAAAATATGGATATTTATTTTATAATGCATTACCTTTTCCATCTTTATAATTTGTTCCTTGAACTGATGTATTTGTAACTGGTACTCGTCGACTTTAACCTGTGAATTCCTGATTTGGAGCTGTTGTTCTTCAATTTGTAGCTGATATGCAAGTACTTGCTGTTTAGCTTGTACAAGGTCTGCAGCAGTAGTTGTGTGACTGGTGTTCCTCAAGTTTTCACCTGCCTGTAACTGCAATATTTAAAAACACACCACATTTATATGTTAGCTAGTACAAAGAACTACACAAAATAATTAGACTATAATGAACTACAAAAAAATATAAAAATAGATAGCAGTGAAAACTGCATGTTATAGTTCAATAAAAAGTAATGAAAATGTCAACTGAATAGATAAGTATGTATTAATTCAGCTACTTTTGGATTTAAGTGTTATTTTTACATATTAACAAAGTAATAATAATATCAAAACAGTACAATAAAGCTGAATTTTAGTAGTTTGCAATATGCTTTAATTAGTGTAGAAAACACAGCAATAATTTTGAATTAAAGCAGTTCTTTAAGGAAAGGTGGGTTAAAATATTCCACGGTGAAGTGAAATACTGACACAGAATTATTGTAAGCATATTTTTGTGGCAGTCATTGCAGCTAAAACTGGTGTGAACAGTTATTAATATGAGAGAGAAATTACCTTGTAGTGTTGTTTGTTCATTGGACAAATAAGTTATTTGTTTACTGAGGTTCCCTTTTATCAAATGCTAGATTACGTCAGAAAAGCTAAAAACATTCAATGTCAGAAATTTACGATAATAGAGGAAATCAGGAAGGCAGAAAAACTTTTTGACATCATTGTGTGCGTATATATACACAGTACATACATTATTAATTATAATAGGACATACAATTTTACCATCATCATTGTCATCACCATCAATGGCCTTTCCTTTGTTTTTTTTGTTTTTTTGAGTTTATCTTGATTAGCCATTTGCCCCCCTAGTTTTCTCTCTCCCCTGGACATTTGTTGGGGTAAGACCCATTTATTTCAAATCAATTGACACTATCTCCAAACATGTTATTATCCCCTACAAATCAATCTTTTTACGCTGCTTCATTTAATCATCCTCTGCCTTCATCTCCCCATGCCCAAACCACCTTAAACTGTTTCTCCTCAGGACAACGTCTATCACCTCCTACACCAGGTGCACTGATTAACTCAGAATTCTTCCTCATGCTCCGTGACATTCTATACATACAGGTGATCATTCAAATATCTTTAATTTCCAGCTCTGTTTCATCTTAAACCTTTTGTCACAGATTGCTTCCACAGAGCATAGTACTCCAGGCACAGCTTTCATGAGTTCCCTACAATACCAGAGAGGTTCCTTTAGCAATCAAAATGGGGTACAGCTTCAGGAATCTTTTTCCATGCACTTGTCACTCTTGCGATTACTACCGTACTTACATTTCTGCCTGCACTCAACATATCCTACTAACTCCAAAACAATTCAATTCCTATTATCAAAATTTACACTTATTACATAAGAATTATGCATCCCTCTTGCACACCTTATATTAAAAAAACCATACTACTGGTGCACGGAACAGTTTCTCCAATACTTCTACTGTATAAATCACATGCCCACATTTTACATTCCTCTTGCCACTTCACTTTTCACCATCATCTTGGTCTTTCCTGTGTTTACCTTGAGGGTTTTCATTTCCAAACAAGCCTTTCATTTCAGAATTTTTTATTTCAATTCCAGTTCACTTTTTGACATTAATACAACACTTCTCTGGTCCTTGCCTACATCAAAAAAAGTCTCAGAACAGATCCCTGGTAAGATCCCACCTTCACTATTCTCAACTGCTTTACTGACCTGTGTCTGCACTCACTCATATGCTGAAATCACTATACATATGAACAATTCCTCCAAACCTAACTTTCTCAACACCAACTCCACCACCTTTCACAGTACTCTACCAAATGCCTTCTCCAGATCTACAAATGCACAATACAGTCTCTTTCTCCTCACCTTACGCTTTTTGCTTGATAACAACGATCAAGCCTGTTGTTTCCTTCTAAGGCATGACCCCAAATTGTATTTCACTAATGTTACTGAGCCACAGTTTTTTTTTTCCTAAGAACTTTCTGAATTATCTTAAATACCTGTTGCAATAGTTTTATTGCTTGATATACAGTAAAACACAAAACAATGGATCATGCATTTCTTTGTATACTAAAATGACCACACTTCTTTTACAGTCTTCACGAATCCTCCCTTCATACATAATCTTGTTGTACATCAAACTATTCAGTGCTAAAACTTTCGGACACTTGAAACATTTCAGATACCACTCCATTTATACCCACAACTTTACCTATCTTCATATTTATCAGTGCTTTTGTATATTCCTTTTTTGTAAATGTACAGCTACTCGTTACAAGTCTTCCAGGTAGCATTGGTCCCATCAAACATGGTATGACTGATACTTGTGAATCAGTCACAAAGGAACTAAAAATTAACAAAACAAAAAATACCACCAACAGCCACAGAGTGGTGTAATTAAGCTTCATTACGCAACACATTTTTTGCTACTAGGACAAATTTCAATGGTTTTTACTCTGGCAGTGTCCCCATCACATTTATTTAACAATTAAGGATGAGTAAGCTTTTTATCCATTATACTGTATTTCTTAAAAGCTTTAGTATATCAGAATAACAAACATCATATGTTAAAAACCAAATCAAATAGCATTAATAAGGCCTAATACAATCAGCTGATAAATAAAAAAATAGCTTTTTTAGATCTAATAAACAGCCAGCTCACTAAAAAAACAAAAAAAAAAACTGAAAAGGATGATTAATTTGTGGTATAAGGACAGGTTAAGTTTCCAAGACAAATTTAAATGTTCTTTGAAAGGAAAACAAATGTGTCAGCCATATCTAGTTGTAGGATAGAACAGCAGGGGGTTACAATATCTCCTGCTGGGCTGAATAGTCTTTTAGATGGTGAGCTGGTAGCATACTTGGAAGTACTTGTCTTCCACCAAATAAGGTACATTTCATCCCATTTAATGACATTTTTACACAGGTAATATGGTAATTTGGCATTAAATTTCTCCTTGGCAAATCATGATGTTGATGGTGCTTGCTTACTTTTCCCAAGCAAATAAAGATTAGTTACTTCTCCAATTATCTAATGTTTAAGTGGCAAAATCTGGGCAACCTGATTGGATAATGTGGCAATGCTATATCATCTAGAAATCCATATTACTAACCAAGAATGGTAAACCGGATATGGACGCAGGGACCTGCCCGTGGATGCAGGAAACATAGTGCGCAGGCGCCACACAAAGCCCCCCCGCCCCAGAGTGAAACGGGAGAGACTAAGAACCGTCTGACATGCCGCAAACCAGGCAGGCACGGCTCCAAAAAGACACCGCTCGACTGGCCGAGCTACAAAGTGAAACGGGAAACACCACAGAGTCCGCAGTGGTCCACAATGCACCGCATTATAGTACGGAAGAAGCTCCGTATTAACAATGGGGGGCCCCAGAGTGACACGGGCGGACGCTCCGTATTAAACGTACGTCATCCTCACACGTCCAAACTATACTATACCATAGGTGGATCACATTACAGTGATGCATTATTGACAGTACAGTAAAGATCACAGTATCGCAAACAAATGGAAATTAGTACTCGAAAAAGGGAGAATATAATCACCACGGCCCAGGTGTCATTGAAACAAAAGCAGGATAAAGCGAGGTCAGAAATAAAAGACAGAGTAGAAAACAAAGTAAAACGTCATAAAGAGGTTAAAGAACGGGGCCAAACACATGGAGAGCAGGTTACAGATGATGAAAACTGGAATGCAACAGCTTCAAAAAAACCTAGGCACGAAACACATGCACAACGAGATACAGAATATAAAAGTAGAAAACACGACAGTTAAACGTTCACACCACACAGCGGAGGCAGACCCGGAAGATGCAGGCGCCTACATCGCGTGTCGGAAGGCGCGGGACAGTACGAAAGGCAAAGGTGCCTACACAGCATGGTAAAATCCGACATAATACGGAAGGCGCAGGCGTCGCCGCCATATTGTGAGTGGCACTACTGCGTAGTGAAAGCGCGGGCGTCACCGCCATATTATGCGTGGCACTACTGCGGAGTGAAGTTAGGAATAATGTGCTGCTTGGGATCGTACAAAACGCCGAACGCGACCCACCATCTGAAACTGCGGAGGCAAAGCAGGCACGGGTTCAAACCGAACGAGTTCGACTGACGGATATACGCCTACAACGCGCGTCTCAAACCGCAGAAGCAGGGCAAGCACGGGTTCAAAACAACGCAAGCTCCTACAACGCGCGTCTGAAACTACGGCTGCCCAGTGGGCACGGGTTCAAAACGCTGGGGGTAGGCGAGCGAAGCGAGCAGTTGGCGGAGCCCCCTTGTAATTAAATAGTGATATAAAACAAGCCTTGGTTGTACTGCTGTAAATATCCTGGTACAGTATATGCATGCAACATGTAAAACAAGTTGATGAGCTTCATACTACCAATTAAGTAATTACATTAAATTTACAGGGAGAAATTACAAATAAATATAACACAAGTGATATAGAGAGAGTTGCTACAGAAAACAACTGCCTTTAAGAGAGGTCCCAATTAAACTATACAAATAAGTACAAAAAAAGAAAAAAAAAATCCCAAAAAGACAAAAACATTTCAGTTTGGAAAAAACACGCCAGGTTACATGGTCCTTTCTTCTTGAATGGCCACTTGTGAAATATGGCTTTGTCTTTCGGTATCTTATAACTGAATGCTTCAAAAGACTCCCAATAGGGACTAATATTTTAGCGTGCTTCAGCTTGAGTATACACCTTCAGAAAGGCTCTTCTTTCCAGATAACAATGCACTGAAATCCCTTATAAAACACATCCCACCTTAGCATCAGCTTTAATCAGCTAAAAATTATGTCACATTTTTACAGGCCTTTGGTTCTGACAGAACAGTATGGCAACTAAACCCCAACCTTTCACTTGCAAATGTCGAGCGCACACGTTGGCTAGGATATATTGATACAAGATACTCCTCAAGGCTGGCCACTGTGTAGTTGCTACAATGATAAATCCTCAGATATTGATTAGGTAATTTTCCTGACATGCTGTGAAGGCCACCTCACCCTAAGTTAATAGGGATACCAGTTAAAAGGGAAGCATGCCTCATACGAAAGACAAAACCTTGCAATGACTTTTCAACCAATAGACTTTATTTCCCTCAAAGTACACTGCAACTAGAACTTAAAAGTCTAACTATTAAGAAAAAAAAATAAAATCAATATTTTGTTTAAATCAGTTTGATGCAATGTAGTAAACAGGCTGGTATTTGTTAAAAATGATTAAACAAAAAAACTAATGGAAAGAACAAACAAGCACACCTCAATGTTATTAGCTTTACTTTACCTGCTGGAACTGAATTTGCAGTTTCTGACTTTGTTCTGTAAGTTCTAAAAACTCCTTCATGATCTCGTCCCTCTCTTTATGGGCTAGCTGTAGATTTGCTGTGAGCTGAGTGATGATTTCATCTCTCTGCTTAACAGCAGCTTCAAAATCCTGCAACTAAAGAAAAAAAGTAATATTTTAAAATTATTCACAATACTTCCTTTTTATTACATTAAAAGCTGCTAGTCTTCAAAAGCAGTACACTGACAAGGCAGGAACTTGTCTAACATGCCCATATTCTCACATCTTAGACCCATTTACACACAACATTTAATGTAAAAAGGTCATCTTTGGAAAAGAAATCGAACAAACAAGCAAGTAAATAAATAGATGGTAAAATGGCCAGGAAGTGAACACAGTTGACAAGGCGGCTAAAAGTTCTACCCCCAACATAATTAATATCCTATTCGTAAAATTTGTATAAAATATATAGAAAGTAAAATTTTACACAGTGCTAACAGAATGTGTATTCATCTGCTAAAATGTCTAAAATTGCGTTAGCATCCAAGTTTTCTAGATTTAAAGGAATACTCCATTATAAATGACAATATTGTTTTACCTGCTTAATGGTGTTAGTAGCTATGGCGGAGAACAATTGCTAATGTCATGTTTTTATGGAAAATGAAGAGAACATCATTCCTGATATAATAGGTGTTCATGATGACCAACAATGAATAGCAGCAAACAATATCAAAAACACCAATGAAAAAAATCTGAGATTACAATCTGAGTAGCAGTAAACCAAAAAAAAAAAACTAAGCTTCCATTATATAAAAACTCAAAATCATCATTTCGTGTAAAACTAAATGAACACAAGAAAGAATTGTAGTCCAATAAGAAAATAAAGTGTGTAAATAAATAGTGCAACTAAACCAAAAAGATATCCTGTTACATAAAAAAAACTGCTCACATTTTCATCTTAAAAAGTAGTATATTTTCCTTTGTATGCAATGACGAATAGTCCATGTAGAGGTGAATAAATCACTTATTTACTAACCTAGTAAGAAATGTGTACTTTTATATTGGCACTTCCATAATGAATAGCAATATTTTGTTTTATTTATAGCTAAAATAACTGAAAACACCTACTACTAAACAAACACCAAAAGCATTTACAGTATAATTTCCATAACACTATTCAAAGCCCTTGACTAATCCTGTGATTGTATTTTTAAACGGTTAACCTTATAATTAAACTCCACTATTAGAAATTTCCATTAAAATACACATACATGCCAACTCATATTTTGTACAATATTTTCCTTAACAGCAATAAATACGACACGATTAAAATTAACAGGACCTATAACTTTACAAACATAAATTGTGCAAATGAACAAATAATAGATAGTGATATAAATAAAAAACAGTTAAATATTTATACTTCACAATGAAAAATACCTGTTGCAAGCCTTCAGTCCCATAGGCTGTTCTCATTTCTTCTAGTTCTCTACTCAGCTCTTCAATTGTCTGTTGTTTTTCAGCCAGCTCTTCCTCCATCATTTCCAGCCGTGTCTGAGAGGTCTGTGCTTCGTGCTTAGAATGATTTTCACAGATAACAATATCTTCTTCCTGAAACAATCACTTTTAATTATTCTATTGTATACTACTACATTCAGTATGTAAAAGGTACAGTTAATTGACATTTCTTAAAGCATTAGCTGAAATGGCAAAGCAGCATTATATTAGTTCAGCAACACCAGCACCCACTGCACTGTTAAAATAAGCACCTAGAAAATGTCAACAAGCTTTCCTGCACCTCCCAAAATGCACCTCTGTTAATTTTCAGACCTCTTATAGCCTATAAAATTACAAGGAAATGGAAGAAGACAAAAATGTCCGATTAAATGCCAATGGTACAAGAAAAAATTAAGCAGAGAAACACAAATCAAGCTTTTCAGCAAGCAAGCATTTCAATTGCATTACTATACCCTGGTCACATCTTCAGGTGCGGGCCTTGCTTTCACCATTATGTTTGATAACACATGTACCTGTTAATTCATAATTACAGTTATACAATACCCAATTAACTTGCAATATTTCAGGAAATTAAAATTAATGTTAACACAAAAATTGCAAACACACAAATAAAAAACAGCTATCATGTTTCAATTTGTCATGTTTATACACTGAATATTTCTGTTGAAGCGAACTGCTCCAATAGGACAGAATAAAATGTGGAATATATAAAAAACTTTAAATGTTTCTAATATTTGGTTTGACAATTAAAATACAATAAAACTTTTCAAACATAGGCAAAATAAGTTTGCCTCACCATGTAGGGGACAAACTACAATAGGCTTAAACTTTAGCAGATACTCAGTAGAACAGGTCTCCTCTTATGCAAGTAAACATTTTACTTTACTCTTTGAACAGGACAACAATGACCTTATAAACCTATAATTTTGGAGGTGGGCACCTCTGTGAACAATCGCCCCTTGGATAGAAGACTGAAGACTTTCTATTACTCGGATTGCCACTCATCCTTCTATTTGCTTCTTTCATTTGTCTCCCCTATTCAGTATTAATACAATATAGACTTGCTACAGTGTTCGTCCGCCACCTACAAGTTGGAATGACTGACACAGTTGCCTTACCAAAATGTAACCTCAGAAGGCTCTCCCTGCTTGGACCTTCCACCTTCTCTTCCTCCAGAAGTAGAATGTTTGCCTCTCAATCCAGTCCAGACCCAACCTCTGCTGCCTTTTGGCTAGGAGGGGCATTTGAGTCCTGGTCAGGAATGGCACAGGAAAATCCTAGGGCTGTGCTTTTAAAACTACCTTTAACAGCCACTACTGCCCCCTGCAATTCTGAAACTAAAACCTCTCTAGGTCACTGTGAGGTGACCTGTCTAATGTAATAGAAAGCTATAGATAATTTAGCAGGTCTAGCTGTTTCCACCTATCAGAATTTGGGGCTCTTCCTCTTTAATCATGCCCCACTGTTGTTCATATTTTAGCTCTCAGAGTAGCTGTCTCCGTGGCTTCATTCATTATATTGAAATAATGCATCCCCTGCTGGTGGTGGTCTTCTGTCACTTACCACTTGAGTATCCGACCTCTGCTCTGCACTGTATAAATTTCCCTACTGTTGCCGTCCCTGCCTAGTCCTCCAATATATTATGTTTAAATATTGATATTATCTGTAATGACTGTTAATTTGACCAATTTGTTCATGGACACAGTCTCTCTATACATTTCCAAAAGACTCCTACATTAATACTGTGAAGAGGTCGAAAACTAAGCAAATAAAAGTGCATAACAATATCCTTTTCATCAGAAACTCTCCACTTTTCTATGGTAGCTAAAAATTAACTACTGTTAAAGTTTTTAATTAAACTTTGTGTATTCACAATGGTCTCCACTATTCAGATCAAACATAAACCACAGTTTAATCACACCAGACATTTTGCTCAGGTTCTTTAATCTGTAATTATAGCCAATGTTTAAATTTACCTCTTCTAAATTTCTTTTTCTCTACAGTCCTTTTCACAGGGAAAACTCCCAGTATTGTATAAAGGTACTGTACCTCAAAAACACCCACACACATTTCAACAAAGGTTGTGGAGGATAAAACATTAAAACACGCACCCACACAAAAAAATACTTAATGCTAATGCTGATTTAACTTTTCGAAATAAACAGCTGTGAAGGCAACACATCAACAAAGCAAATAATATTTTCTGGTACAACACGAACATGACTACTCTTTACCCTTATATCCTCCCTCTCCCTGTAGCTTAGGTCTTAGCTCTTTAGCTCCACCCAGGTGGTTTTACTTGGAGAAAAGGTCCTAAGGCCAAAAGGCTCAATATATTCCAACAGGACAGCACTCGATAATTAAACCACCGTGATTGATGTACAGTTTGTTAACACTTCAATAAGATAATAAGAGATCTTGCTGCAGCTTTCTAGTTATTTACAAAAACTAATTCAAATTACTCCAATAAAAAGTTCAAAGCAAGTCCCCTTCTTCTCTATCTTCCTCTCTGCAACTAGAACTATTCTAGCACCTTGTTGGGTATATGAAAAACTCTGAATTATGTTCAGCTGTAATGATGCATTTCTACATTGTTTGCCTAGCATTGTAAGAGGGCCTTATTTCATGTTCAATGTGCAAGTTAAATTAGTATTTATATATTTGAATACTGATTATATATGTGGAAACATATGCATAACCAATTAATGTATAAATCACAGGTAAACAATAACTGATTATATTTGCAACACATTATACCCTTATGCATAGTATTCTTTCATTAACTTTTGAAATGCAATTACTTCATGTAATACTAAGACGAATGCAAGTGTGTGAGATGAACTTTACAAGGAGAATTGTAAGGGTCTTCATATACAAGAATGTATAATATGGAGTAGTTGATTTTCAAAGAATAGGTGTTTAATTATAACAGCGCATCTTACTTTACCTCTCTTAAGTCTTTTCCTGTCTGTCAGATGAATAATCTTTGCACTTGTATGGGTAGATTGAGAGATTATAATTGTATTTATTAGCGAATGATATTCACAAGATGACAGATGCTATGAAGAAAGCTCTCCTTTTGTAATATGACAAATCAGTGTACTTCTCCACTCTTTACCCTGAAATATCTACCATTTCAGCAGCAAGTGTATCCATGACATTTTCAGTTAAAGTCACTTTCCCCAAATACATACAACAATTTCACTATTATGAAACGACCCTTTATTCTGGCGATTCTACAATGTAATAAGTTTCTACTCTACACAGTAGTCCTGTCATTATAAATTACCACCATAAAAATAAATGATCTGCAGTGAACTCTTGGACATCAGCAGCAGGACAGACTGCCTTACAATTCAGAGAACATTACACTAGGGTAAACATTACCACCTGGGAAAAAAAAAGCATAAAGTTGAGGGTCAAACAAAACTTCAATGGACTTCACATGGAGAGTAAGTCTCATTTCAGTGCACAGACTTTTGGGTGCCACAAACCTGGGAATCCTGCTCAAACTTAAAATCAGAAGAGTTACATACATCATCCAAAGTCAGTGGTAGGACATTCCACTGAACTCAGCTACTTTGCGTAGAAATGTCATTCATACACACTGGCCAGTATAAGAGGAGGGGCATTACTAACAACCACACCCTAATAACTCTGGGTAACTAGTCTCACTATACTGATAAACAGAGCTGAATATGTTCTTAAAACATTCTACTGTTAACTATGGCTTTCATTTTAATAAATAATTTAAATTGTTCTCATGAAAATGTATGCATTTATTTGAATTTATTAGTTAAACATTCTTAATGTTACATTTATGTTCTCATACAAGGTATGTGATACTTGTACTGATAAAATTAAAGTGCTGTTTCTACAATAAATAGTGAATATTGGATTTATGCTTAAGTGCAACAAACCCTGACTGGTCTAGATGAAGCCAAACAACATCCTCACAAATTATCAACAGATTAAAGTGCATTGCGGCTTGAAGGACCCATACAAATACTGCAGATTCCTCACAAACATGAAAAGACACTTCTTTAAAAGGCAACGTATTTTATAGCAGCCTCCTAACCTCTCTCTCTCTACATTAAGCGGACATGGCGAGGCAGAAGGGGCTTGGAGTTTGCTTTGCTAGCATTTTTTGAGAGTGCTCAGAAGTCCCAAGGAGACAGGTGCTACCTACCCTCTTATTCATTTTCAAAGAATAAAAAAGGGGAACATCGCTACATGAACAAGAAATCAGTCTTAATACAAAGACACCTTTATGACTAAAATGATTCTGTTATAAACTCCAACTGTGCTTAGGTGGAATTAGGAGCTGTGGGCATTGGAGGAAAGGTTTATTTTCACATTTTTAACATATTTTACTTTATTTGAAATGAGTTGCTAAAAAAACATTAAACAAGTTTGCCTCGTGTACATAGAATTTAGGTCTTGAGAGGTGGTGGTGCTGGATACTGGTTGAAGCCCCTTGGAACTTCAGCAAACATATTAGTTTCCTTTCCTTCCTGGGTATCTGACTATAACAAATGTAATTAAAATGGACAACGCCTTTTGCCACAGTAACTTTCAAAGTTTTACTTAACAGTACTGTAAATTAATGAATTCTTAATTCAGACAAGGTCTCTTCCATTATTTATTTAATGGTGAATTATTTTTGTACTTATAACTTTTTGTTTATCTTTTGTAAAGCATTTTGCGTTATACATTTTGGATTAAAATGCATTATGTAAATAAATATTGTTATTATTATTCAAAAGAACAGAGCACCCATGACTGTTTAGGCTTTAAAGTGTGCTGCTCCCCCTTTAACAATCTACACTTAAACTAACAATTTTAACCTTTAAACGACTGTGGTATAGTTATAATGATGTCATAGAGCTAACTGTAATGCTAAAGTTTTTGTCCTTAATTTTAAAAATTTGTTCTCTATTTTCTTTAACATTGATCATTTTTCTAATCATACAGAAGTTTTTTCTGTATATTAATTTTTGTCAACTGACATAGCTAAAGGTACGCAAATAAATAATTATCGATTATTATACTACAACATACTGTACACTACATTGAGATAAACAAAGGCTCACTGGTCCCCAGTTTACATTCAAGTGAAAGTAGCACAGACAATCTGGCCTCTACTGGAGGTACAAGTTTACATAAATGAATTATTCTATGTTTATTCCACAGCAAAAATTGCCACCTCCTTTCTCAGCTACTCTCCAAAGTTGCTGGTGCTCTGATATTTCAAAGTTCCTTCCATGTGGCTCCACACACTCTCATTGACCTTTTCCACTGTGTACACTTTCATGATGCTGGCTCTACCTTGCACCTCCCTTGAGGGTCAGTGGCAACATCATATGACTCATTTCCCCAACTCTGTGAGCTGAATCAAGCCGGGTTTCCTTAAGGAGATTCACCGGTGACCATGCGCCCGCATCAATGAATCTTTAGCAGAGGAGAAGTGCCTCATAAATGCTTGCAAGTAAAAGCTGTCCACCCTCTTTTCTATGCTCTGCACCAGCTCTTTTCAAGGTCAGATACTAACCTACCAATGACTCTGCTTACTGTATATCCAGATTCTATCCTCTTTATAATCTGCATTTTATTTCCTAAAGAGATTACTTTGCATTTTTATGGCATACTGGGAAAATTACATGCTTTTATATCGACAACTAATACACCTTGTCTAATATGGAGGTATGACTTTATGAATCACTCTCTGTGGACGACATGCAAGTACTTTTGCAGGTAATTTGATATCTAAAAATGTAAAATGTACACATGCAAGTCACCAGAAAGATCCTAGCTTGGACTAGCTTATGGGATCGGTACCATGAGTATCAATGGTCTTACCGCAAACCCCACATAAATGGTGTGAGACAGAAATGGCAACATGAACATGCAGGCTGGCAGTCCATGAGGCAAATGAGATCACATTGGGCTACATAGAAGGAGCTGTGGAAAGTTAGACAGTGGAATCAGAATAACCCCTTCAGAAACACAAAATAACTTTTAGGAAGCAATGTTCCTTGATTTTGATGCCATAAAAATTATTAATTTAGTAGAGGATCTTAAAATGTATTTTCTTAAAAGGGGTATTCATCTAAAAGCAAGTATTATGCATATAATAATAATATGTATATTAACAGTTCTATTTTATATTGAAAGGATATTTTGCACTACTTACTGTATTATTGCTGAGCATTAAAGCAGTATAAGACAGTAACCAGACATTATATTTAGACTAATCACTCCTTTAATTACTTACAGTATCCCGTTTAGGAAACTGTTAAACCCCTTTCCCAGGGGTGGGGATTACAGTATGTAGCTTTTATATAAAGAAACATTCTAGATTAAAAAATTGTGTGAACTCACACTCCTATTGACCTTAATGAAGCTAATTAAGCAGCTTGCTTTAAATGTAGTTTGGGTTAGCTATTTCACCATTAACTGTGATCACAAGTCAGTTCTGGACACGTTTGTCTATACCTCAGTGTGACTAAGTAAACTGTACCTTTTGACTACCATTAATTATGTTTATTTATCTTGTTTGGTTAATTTAATATGGCATTTAAATCCTCAAAATATTTTTATCAATACTGTTTACTTAGAGAAACTTTTTGTATTTTCAATATTCAGGTAAAACCAGAGGCTTTAATAATGTTTTTACTCTTTATTCAGCAATATCAGTACAATCATTTTTTAAAATCATTTTACAGAAAGAACTGGTGAATAGATTTTCTTTTCTTCTACTATACATTATAATCTACTTATAATTATGTATGTTCTGTTTGGGAAAAAAAATCTTCTGTTTAAGTTTGACTTAATTATTTGCAGTGTTACTAGAACTAGTATTCTACCTTAATAATCTAGGCCCCATGCCAAACTACCAAATTTAAATGTGATAAAAAGAAAAAAAATTTTTTTTTTTTTAGAAACTACACAAGAACTTTTTATGCACCGAGCATCTTTAGCATCACCTTATTATTTGTCAATGTGAACCACCTTGACTGGAATTAAGGGTGTTGATGAGTAAAAGGAGTGGATGGATGAAAACTACTTTTTTTCTGAATACAAAGAAAATAAAAATTAAAGAAAAAAAAAAAAACTTATTTAGTGGGAGAAATATTAGGCAATTCAATGCTTCATCTCAATGTACTCTTTAAGATCATGTTGAAATTTCTGCACAATATACATTTATTTATTGATTGAGTGACCGAATGATTGGCTGTATGATTTGTGCTGTGAGTCTGTATCCTTTTGTTTATGTTTCTGTTTGCATTGAAATTTTCCCTTGGAATTAATAAAGTTTAATCTAATGTAATCTACATGATGGTAGCAACAACAATATTGTGTCATTTTTTAACTCAGTTGAAATCAGCATTAGTTGTACTGAATCAGTACAATTAATGAAATGAATGAATGAATTTATTTACTTATTTATTTATTTTGAGTAGGACTGGCTACTGCAGTGCAATATTCATATGTTGTTCAAATCGTTCTTTATACAGCTTTCAGTTAATTCAGAATTCTCTACAAAAATCAATGCAAGAAATAGAACATACAAATACATAACTTCAATTCTCAAGTCCTTAAACTGGCTTCCTGTTAACCTTAAGGCTGACTTCGAATTCCTCATTTTAACACATAAAACCTTAAACAACCCGTTTACCTATATGAACTTTTCATTACTTACAAAACAGAGCCTGCTTTAAGATCTCAAGATGCCAGCCTACTTAAGATTCCAAGTATTAATAAAATAGCAGTGGGAGATCAAGCTTTTTGTTACCGGGCCCCAAAACTATGGAATGATCTGCCTGATTATTTAAGAAATGTCCATCCACAGTCAGCTTTAAAATCCAGGATGAATACCCTGACTAGAGCTGCTGATTAGCTGTATATACTGCATCTTTGTTTGTTAGTCATTTGTACAAAAATTAAGTAATACAATAAATGCTAACCCTACTCTACTCTCTGTGTCTAATTGTAATGCGTGATGCCACCGCTCTACTACCCAGCTGTTTGGCTGCCCATGGAAAAGACATCTGAGAAACTGGAAGCCTTCATCAGATGCAAGGATTTTGTCATGATCGGATAGCCCAGCACACACACAGTACTATAGCATGCCCTGTAAGGCATGGGAGGCTAGTCAGCCGAGGTCTATAGGACTGTGACTATCTGACTTTGTCTTCAGTTTTATTTCTTACATTTGAATGTTGACCAGGATAATAACGTTAATGAATCCTATTTATTTAATTTCTCCCAGTCATTCTACTGTGGACTCTGTCTAACGTAAAACTGCACATACAGCATTTCAGATGAGGCCTCACATTTATTTTCCATAGCTAAGAATAACCTTATCAAAAGCCTACTGAAAATGATAATAAATATTATCAGATGTACCTGTTTAATCATGTGTCTTGTCCCTCCCACAGCATTCCAGCATATTAGTGAAACATCTCCCCTGTCTAAACATATGCTGACTGGTCAATGATAAACTTGCCATGTACTGCTTAATCTTTCCAATTAATGTGAATGTGATATATGTTAAGCTTCTTGCTCTATATATACTAGGAACACCTTTTTTACATAACACTACAACATTTGCTGCTTTTTCATCTGTATGACTTTACAGTTTGTGTATTATTTTAAAAATAGAAGGATCAAAGGTTTATATACTCTTATGTACTCACTAATCTGTTCATGGACTGTAGGATAAATGTTATCTGGTCCAAGTGATTAGATTGATTTCTCTTTATACAATATCCAAATCACTGAGCACATCTCTAATAGTCCAAATAACTGCTGGGAGGTATCAGTTCCTTTTATATGCAACATTCAGAAAAAAGCCAGTTTAGAACAATCGTCATTTTACTCTCTGTATACTTCAGTTCACCCTTGCTTTTCCTGAAACACTCCCCAATCTCAGTGACCACTATATTAATACTAAAATACTAAAAGAATATATTTTTGTAACTGACTTTTTGCATTCCTAATATCCTTTCTATTCACTTCTCTAATCACCCTACAGAGTTAACACTTATTTTTGTTGTATGAATTTTATACCTGTTTTTTTTTTTTGAAAATTTTTTTTTAGTTCCTTATTTTTCTTTATATTTTTTCTCTTTAATTTCTCATTGCTTCTGAATTTTGGGATGTAATTTTGCTGCACTGTATGTAAAATAATTCTACATCTGCTATGTGATCATCTTCATACAAAATGTGCCCTACTAACCCTACTAAAGCCAAGCTTAACATGTTAAATTTTTGAAAAGGCATTCTATCAAAATACGGTGAAAAATATAATATTGCCACATGTTAATAGCTTGATCACTCCTACCTCCTGAATTCTATCCTGATTGTTACTTAATGAATAACAAAGTCAAGATAGGCTATCCTGTTTTTTTGTGTTTTCTCCAATTTTAACATTTATTTCTTCTTAAATGTGTTAGTACCTTTCAAACATTGTAAATGTGAATTTCTAGACATGGAGGAAGTAGGAGTAGGTTATCAATATATACCAAAACAAACATCTAACATATCACAAGGAATTATCTTTTACAAAAGACTGAAAAACATCTGAGCAGTCCTGAATGCTGTTTCCCACTAATCACTTTTTAAAATTATAATCAGACTGTAGGCACTTCAGACAATAGATATAAAAAGTCTACAAAAATTGCAGATTTTGTGTAATAAAAAACAAAACCGATATAAGTTCTGTCAGAACTTTTTCCACCTTTATTGTAAAATTGCATATACAAAGAAGGTGAAAACAAATTACAAATTCTTTAGTGAACAAAGGATTTAAAAAAAATCATACAAAAACCTGGCTGCATTAGTGTGCACGCCCTTTCACAATCAAGGATGTGGCTGCATTCAGTATCGACCAATCACAATAAGGCTCACCTCAAATAATATTTAGTATACACTTGACATCAATTAAAGTGGCTCTGATTAAGCTTGGATAAGGTTTGGCCGTTTCTGTAGGATTATTCTGATATTCTGTTGCTTGTGACATAGTCCAAAAGCTATTGTCTGCAAAGAGCTTTAAAAACATGAATGGGATCTCATCATTGAAAGGCATCAGTCAGGACAGGGGTTAATAAAGTATCCAAAGCATTAAACATCCTGTGGAGCACGGTGAAGACGGTCATCAACAAGTGGAGAAAATATGGCTCAACAGTGACTCTACCAAGATCAGGATGTCCCCCCAGGATTGATGAGAAGACAAGAAGAAAACTTGTCAGGGAGGCCATCAAGAGGCTTACAGCAGCATTAAAGTAGCTGCAGGATTTCCTGGCAAGTACTGGTTGTTCCCTACATGTGACAACAATCAGACAAAGCACTTTACCTTTCAGCATAACAATGACCCAAAGCATACTATACATCAAAACCAATAAAGCAATGGCTTCAGCAAAGGAGGACCAATGTTCTGGAATGGCCCAGCCAGAGTCCAGACCTTAATCCAATTGGAAATCTGTGGGTTGACCTGAAGAGAGCTGTGCAAAAGAGATGCTCTCTTAATCTGACAGATGTGGAGTAGTGGGCAAAAACTGCTTAAGTACAAATTTGCCAAACTGATAGATTCTTACCCAAACAGTGTGAGTGCTGTAATAAAATCAAAAGGTGCTTCAACTAAGTATTACTTTAGGAACCATGCACATTAGTGCAACTAGGTATTTGTATGATTTTTTTTGTTCCTTTATTATATAAAACAGTTTCTATAGTTTCACCTTTTTCTGTATAGATTGCAATTTTGTAGTAAAGGTGGAATAAGTTTGGACAGGATTTCTCTTGGTTTAATTTTTATCACACAAAACTTGCCATTTTGGCAAGGGTGTGTAGTGTTTTTATATCCACTGTGGGTGTTGATGAAGTACATAACAGGCATTAGTCTTGTAAATTTGCCATCTGATTGCTAGACTTATTGATCAAAGATGAACTGACATATCTGCTGACAAAAAAGCACCTAAAAGTATGCTCATTTTAAGGTTGTAACCAGAAGTAGGACCCTTGCTTACTCTGATGGACACAATAATCCACCTACTGTACATGCAGGTGTAGGTTAGTAACTGGAAGTAGACCTTGATCCATTTGGTAAAGACCACATTAACATAAATTAAAAATAGCTGAATGCATCTTTTCAGTAATTTTAGAACCAGAAAACTGACTCTTTCTCTATGGGGATTGAAAACACTTTCTTTGGGTCTTTTCTTTTTTTTTTTTTCTTTTTTAGTTACTTCAACTAGAGCTGGAATCCCTCTAAATACCCTGAGGTGATCATTAGCTCTAAATTTTAATTATGAAAGTTGAATACAGTCTGAGAGAAGATGGCTTACTTCATGGAGGGAATTTCTACATTTAAAATCTTGTGCCATAAAGAGTTGTGTTTTTCACTATGAAGGTGTAGAGAACACAGCAAAGAGTCTAATGCTAAAATTGAGGCAAGGGAGACCACACCACACTGTTGTTCACTTAAACCTGGAGAGACTTAAGTCAACAGGATCAAATATCATTATTAAAAGCTTGGAATAGTAAATCTGGTTTATTTATGCAAAGATAAAATATAACTTTAAGTAACTAGTAATAGCCAGCTAAAGACTATACTGTATTGATCAAATTTAACTGTTACTATGTAATAAGCTAATGATTAAATGTGTCAGATAAACTTCTAGCATTTATTTAATTTACACAAGGGAATTAATTCAGAGATTAACAGTTGACCCTTTCTCTAATTTCATAGTAAAAGGTGTTTAATTTATGGCCTAAAGGTTTAGCTTCCTCTCCCTGATGATATTAGTGCAAGGGCAACATGTACTGCGACATTAGTGTTTTCATTACTGGAATTTTAGCACAAACAGTAACAATAATGACATCTTATCTGTTACATGTTTGTCTGTCTCACCTTACTGGCGTATACTATTTATACTGACAAGTAAGATGGGACACAATTACCCCAATTCTTGCATATATCAGTATTATGTTTCTTAAAATGGATGTGGTTCCTGTACATTGATATAATTTATGGATATCCTATTTACAACGAAAGGTAAAAATGTAAAAATACATTTTACATTTACATAGAGATGTAAATGAAAAGATACAGAAATGTGTCATTGATTATTGGCACTGAGAAAAGTAAAGCTGATGATTAATTAATTGACTGATTAACAATTAATTTCTTACTCCAAAATACAGTTCTATAAAAATGATTGAAATATTGATTTAGTTTAAAATGAATGCGATTAGAGGGATAAAATAATAACTTGATTGCAATTTTACATAATTCCCTGTAATCAATACACAGTATAAAGATTTATGTTTCCTTCTAACAAAAAAAAGACACCAACTAAACTACTGGATTGTCTAATAAACATATTCAATAGGTTTTCTTTGATTTGGTTTTCAGCACTTTGCTCTCAGGATCTCTAACGGAATACCACTTTCCTTTCAGTAATGAACTCACTGGAAAAAGATCAATGGTATTAATCATAATGCTAATGGTGTGGGAATTCACGGGACTTTTTTTTTTTTTAAATAAGAGCATCAAATAAATCTGAGTAGTGTGGTGCAGCATATTAGTGAATATGCTAATTGCATTTAACCTGCATGAATGTTCCACAGGTCACTTGGCACACTTAGGGGATAAAAGGGATCTGAGAGAGAGAGCCAGAGATCAGGACAGCAAGAAAATGAGATAGAAAAAGGAAACCGGCAGAGTGGAGGTAGCTCAAGGAAAAGATAAAGAGGCCAGGATCGACATTAAGCAGGGTGCAGAGGAATGAAGGCAAGGCAGTCAGGGAAGCTTCATGCAAAGGGAAATAAACAGTACTCTTGGGGTAGGGTCACTCACAATGAGCAATGAAGAGAAGCAGGAATGATAAATAGATCCAAGCTAAAGTTTCCATTTATGACAAAGAATGGTGGTGGTGGTAAAAGGGACCATGGCTCAGAGGTCCCCATGTATGCAGAGGGGTGGTGTCTGGAACAAAAGACGAAGGATGTTGCAAGTGCTCACTGGCGTCTCACTCTGTTGAGTAGACCAGAAAGATGAAAAGAGAAGAATTCAAAAGAGGGATGCAATGGGGGCTTGAGTTTTAGAGAAAGGAAAAACTAAATGTCAATCCTGACTTCATTTTAATTCTTGACTTTAACCTTCTTATTCTGTTTATTTGCTTTACTTAAGGATTTTAACCTCCACTTAGACACTGATTTTATCATAGATTATTTATTGAAAAAGATTTTGCCCATTAACTGTTGGGAATAACATGCACAGTGCACTTGCACCAATATTGTTGTTTGTGTCCTCATTGCAGTGGTCCATCTTTGGTTTCATATCTATTGATGTCCCGGGAATAGTTGATGCTAAAGCTGCAGGCACCCTGGGGCTACACAAAAGTAGTGTGCAGGCAACAGAGAGACAGAGCAAAAATTGAGACAAGGGTGTGAGTTCTCATTTTTAGTAATGCGTGTTTTAAATCAGTTTATCACAAAAACTGACACTAAAAATGTCACAAACATGAAAAACAAAATATTGGACACAAACCCCAAACTCACAATGAAATATTCGAGTCACTATAATTTTAATATTTAACATTTTAAAATCTTACCTCAGAAGAGTAATCATCAGCTGTTGTAGAAAGTTCACTCTCAGGCTAAAAAAAAAAAAAAAAGACACTAAGAAATGGTCAAAGCAGCAAAAAAGCATTAAAGAGGATACAAACAGCACAGAAGATGGGAACACACAAAAATCAAGAGTGTCTACCTCTTTTTATAATTCTACAATTTTTAATGTACTAAAATATACCTAAAATACATAGAACACAATTGTATTATTATGTAGTAAAAACTATTGTGACATAATATAAAGTTATTCTGAATTAAAATTTTGAAAAATATGACTATAGCTTGATATGCAAGAAACTAACATCACATCTTGTACAAAGTTGTGTAACTAAAGTAAAAATGTACTGTTGAAGGAAAGAAAAAAAAAACAGTTTATAGAGATGCACAATATATCGGAAACCGTATTGTTATCAGCCGATGTTCATTAAAAATGACGACATCGAAATCGGTCAGATATGTACATTTAAACCAATATGGCCAACTGATACTATTCGGCTTATCAACATTGTCAGTTCACTAAATAATTAAATGTTGATTTCATTGTTTGGCGAGGCAGACATTAAGCTACAGAAAAACATGCATGCAAGCACAGCCCCTTGCGCTCACAAAAAAAAAAAAGGGTTTCCTAGTTTTGCTGACAGGAGCACTACACGAGTTGTTTACTCATTGGGCAGATATCATTAGTAAAGCAACATGTCAGCCGTGTGGTCATATCTTTCTGTGAAAAATGAAGACCATATAGTTGCTATGAGCTCTGCCTGCAAAACTGAGATAATGCGATGAGACTTTAGAATTAAATCTTTCAATATCACAAATTTAATTAACCATCTGAAGAACCACCGTAACGAATTATACACAGAATTTTTAGCAACTAATGCAACCAAAATGAAAGTTAACTCAGACGCTGGCGGTAGCCTCATACAGCAAACCCTTCAGAACATGAAGACATTTCCTCAAGACGGCACCAGAGCTAAAGGCATAACTACTAACCAACCTACTGACTAAGCTTTTTCCCTAGATGAGGACGAGGGATTTCGTCAGCTACTACATCACTAAGAACCTTGGTACATTCTTCCAAGCCAGGGATACTTTGCAGATGTCTCACTGCCTGCATTATTTGATGTGATTGTTTCTTAAAATGTTTCTTAATGTGTAGCAAAGTCACCAGCATGGGCGGCATGGTGGCGCAGTGGTAGCACTGCTGCCTCGCAGTAAGGAGACCTGGATTCACTTCCCGGGTCCTCCCTGCATGGAGTTTGCATGTTCTCCCAGTGTCTGCGTGGGTTTCCTCCGGGTGCTCCGGTTTCCTCCCACAGTCCAAAGACATGCAGGTTAGGTGCATAGTGATTCAAAATTGTATCATGAAAGTTTAAAGGAGGAAGCAATGAATCCCAGAAATAATGTCCTGAAAAAGCTTTGCAGAGGGTAGGAAGGTCTAAAAATGTTCCTAACCATTGTGCAGATATGATACAACTATATGAAACATTTGGCAGAGGTTATTTGCTGCTAAAAAATGTGCTAGCAGTTGTGGAATACACAGGGCACACATACTTTTTCCAGCCTGGATTATGAATTTTAAAAAAATGTTCAGTATTGACAAGAAGAGGTGTTTGGTCATTATTATGTGAAGCTTAAGTGTTTGTCTAATAGCACAACTTTTATGGAATATCAGAACATATTTTCATGAGTAACTAATGCAGATATCCAGGTATTTCCAAGATTTCACAAACATTTCCTTGCAACTGTAAACTAGCCAGAAACTTTATGATCTTACTAAGGCCATGGATAAGTTATCCTTAGCATCAACTTTCTTTCCCAATTCTGTCATAGTTAATTCTTTTTTTATTTTATAGATCTTATTTGAAGAAAATTATATTCCATAGATCAGATCGAACTTATACAACAAAGAAAATAACATTACATATAATCAAGTCAAACTTAACAAACCAGAATTCAACCCCCACACGAGGGAAAGAGAAGAGAGCCAAAAGCAAAAGCAAATATTTAAAAACAACAAATAAGGGTGAATGTCCTTTTCTCCGATATAAATGCTTATTCTAAAATTTCACTAATTAGATCTTCCCGAATTTTAAAAAAGGTCTGAAAAGATCAAAGTGAGTATTTGATTTTTTTTCAAATTCAAATATTACAGAACATCAGTTACCCACTGATTTATAACAGGTGGGCTGGGATTCTTTCAGTTGAGTAAGATATGTCTACATGCTAGTAGTGTGGTATAGGCAATTACAATCAGTTTGTCTTTCTCCACATGAGACTACACCAAACACAGCTGTTAATGGGTTAGGAGTGATTGTAACACCAAGGATGTATGATAGTTACTCAAAGATTTTGTTCCAGAATGATGTTAATTTGGTTCATGCCCAAAACATGGGGCCCAGTGAAGCTGAAGCTAGACTGCAACGTTCACAAGTTGAATCTTGGCCTGGACACATTTTATCAATTTTAAATGAGAAAAATATGATCAATGAATGATATGAAGTTGAATGACTGAATGCTTTGTGAATATGGAGCTAGTGTGTATTCTGTGCATGGCTGCCTTCCACTACTTTTCTGAGATTTTAAGTATGAGATCCTTTCCCCATCGTACCTTAGGATCTTTGAAAGAAAGAGAGTATAATGTTTTTATATATTTTTGACATGCTGTCCGAGTCTTCAAGACTGATCAGTATTAAAGATGGGATCAGTCTTTTTAGCTCCTCTTCTGCTTCTTCAGGAGACAAAGATATAGAATTGACCTTCAGTAGCCACTTTCAATTTGGATGGAAACAAGAGGCTGCATGATGTTCTTCTTCTTTCAGCCGTTCCCATTAGGGGTTACCACAGCAGATCATCTTTTTCCATATCCTCCTGTCCTCTGCATCTTGCTCTGTTACACCTAACCACCTGCATGTCTCCTCCCACCACATCCATAAACCTCTTCTTTGGCCTTCCTCGTTTCCTGTTATCTGGCAGCTCCATCCTTATCATCCTTTTCCCAATATGTCCAGCATTTCTCTTCTGCACATGTCCAAACCAATGCAATCTCGACTCTCTGACTTTGTTTCCCAACCAACCAACCCAAGCTGACCCTCTAACGTTCTACTCCTGTCCATCCTCATCACACCCAATACAAATCTTAACATCTTTAACTCTGCCAACCCCAGCACTGTCTCCTGCTTTTTGGTCAGTGACACCATCTCCAACCCATATAACATAGCTGGTCTTACTACCATCTTGCAGACCTTCCCTTTCACTCTTGCCGGTGCCCATCTGTCACAAATCATTCCCGACACTTTTCCAGCCACTCCATCCTGCCTGCACTTTCTTCTTTACACCTCTTCCACACTCCACGTTACTCTGTACTGTTCATCCCAGGTATTTAAATTCATTCATCTTGGCCTCTCTACTCCCCTCTAATCTCCCTCTCATTTACATACATGTATTTTCTCTTGTTCCTACTGACCTTCATTCCTCTCCTCTCTAAAGCATATCTCCACCTCTCCTGGGCCTTACATAAGTGCTGTTTAATGCTGTAAAATGCAGCTTGTTTGGCACCTGCTGAAGGGGAGAAATCTGGGAAAATACGATTACAGTTATTTTCAAATATAATCTCCTCTTTCTATCTGAGAATCAACATCAGGTTTTCTTTAATCAGTAGTTTGTCAAAATGGCCAATCATGTTTCTCGGTCTTGAGGCATTTGAGCCACATATGCAATATGCTGCTGAGTTCTCAGTGTCCAATTTAAAGTCCTCTCCAATTACTTTAGAGTCGTGCCGGTAGACACTGCTGTAAGTAACTAAATGTCCTCCTCTACATTCTAAGAATGTCAAATCCCCTCAAAGTAATGGTTAGATATAGATCCAGTAGTGATGATCTTTGATCATCTTTGTGCACTTGTCATCATGCGCTTTTGAATTTGCAGATATTCTGCACTGTAAACAATATAAAGTCACTATTTCAGAAGTCAACATGGAGCTGGTATTGTTGATTGTCTATTAGGTCACATTTGTCTAACAAATTAATTTTTATTAACTTCAGGATAAATATCGGTACAGTTATTTCGGATCTGAATCTGTTGCAAAAATAATTTTAACAGGGCAAAGAAAAAAAAAAAAATTAGTCAAAAGTCTAAATTGAGTAGCAACATTTGCACTTAAACATAGCAAATATGGACAGTGAAACAGCTCAGAGTAAAAACAAAATGGATATGTATACAGATAATACACTCTTTCATATACATCTAGCTTGTAAAGATGCAGTATGTTCCAGAAGTACTGAATGAATATCATATATCATTGCAGGGTTCAAAGTAAACCTGATTAAATCTAACTGAAAGAAACATCTATATATGATTTCCACCGGTTAACAGACATTTGAACAGCTCCCTTTTACCTCCTTCAATTTTCCTTCCAAGGAAGGTGAACCAGGCAGTCCAAAGCCAGACTCATGACTTAGAGATATTATAACCCTCAAATAACCCATAAAAAAACTAAGAATTTCACAGAAAGAGCTAAAGAATGTGGCTGAGTTGGTCAGAGCAAAATTAGTCTAATTTTGGATGTGTTTAATGGGACTGGAACCATTTTTTGAAGGAGACTCCTGTTGACATCTTGTAGGTGTTTTATAACCAAGTAATGAGGAACAAAAGTAAAGCTGGATTTGCACATTACTGCAACAATATTTAAAATATTATATTAAAAACTTCAAGAGTAATGGTGTTTAAACTATACTATAGTCAAAGACATACCTTGGCTTTTCTTGTACTGTATTCATATGCATAAGTGTGAATCTTTTATATTTAGTAGGGATTTAAGGTAATTAAAATAAAGTATGTCTTTGTCTGAAATTAAAAGGATCGGACTCCTTTTTCCTTGCAAGAAAGATTAATAACGAACACAAGTAGTAGTTTGCTACTTGCTCATGCTTGTCTATGAATCCACATTTAAATGAAGAATACGGTGATATAAAAATAAAACTGATTTGTTGGTAGCATAATCGTTTTGGAAACTTAGTAGTCTGATATCATTTCTCTGTTTGTTAGCATTAATCTAATTTGTTACAAACAGTTGCAATGATTAATAATACTTAAACAATGACTATGTTTCTCTTTAAATTGAAAAGCAAATACGGGATTAATACGGAGTATAAATATTGATAAAATTAGTTGGGAAGGGATTAAAAAGTGTTCCATGATATGATAACTAAGTGGACGGATATTAGAGAGATACACAGACTATTAAAATTTTTCATGCATCAGTTTGAGAAAATTGGTACAAGGTAAAGAATATCCATACCTCTATTGTGTAGATCTGATCATGTTTTATAGTATCTCCACTTCTAAGTGTCCTTGATATACTAAAATCAGCAGCATCAGTGGAAGCCCCTTTTGCTGTGCTCTGTTGGCTTGTTTCTCCACTCTGTGAGTGCACATGATCTGGACAGTCTTGTATATGTCCTTCTTCTGTACAGCCGGATACCTTTTTCTTCTTTTTCAGTCTTTTCTGACCATCAGCCTGTGCCTTCTTCTGTCTGTATTCAGCTAACTGAAAAATAAAACCATTAACTCAAAATGCATGTTTCTTGCAAATCAAGAGATTAAAGCAATTGCTTCGAAAGTACACTGGAAATAAAACACATTAGTTGTTTCAAGTGTTCTGCAGTAATTCCTAAACATAAAGGCTTTAGTGAGTTGTCTCTTTACACCATTAAATATACTACTCACTTAACATTACCATGAAAAAAATCTTCACATTGTTATATTTAAGACATAGAAACATAATTAAAAAATCAAAACACATAAAAAATGCAAGCAAATTTAATTTTGTGTGAAGCTTTAAAACTAATTGTAATTTTAATACTCACCGTAACACTACAAAGTTTGGTAAAATTTACACGAAACATGGCAATATATGGTTGACTACATTACGAGACAAAACCCTCTAGTGTCTGGCTCAATATTTTCTTTCTACTCTGATAGTGTAATCTCTTAAATGGATTAATTTAACAACTTTTAAGCACAAATGCCGACTTAATGTCGCTTACAACAAATTAACATCAATGTAAACTATGCTCTACTTACAATGTCAATGTCTGACGAAACATTTAAACTAAAGTATCAAACAGTAAATTAACTTAATATATTAAAACTAAACTCAGAAAAAACAACAAAATAAACACATTCAACAAAGTATTAATTACAAATAAACATTAGCACTCAGAAAATGAAATGTTAAAATCAAAATGTCCCTTTTAAAGCATGGACAGAAATAAATATTTGCAAAACTGTCATTACTGAAAATAAGGTTTCTAAAAATTTTAAAACGAACATTATAAAAAAAAAAAAAAGAGAAAAGTACAAACAAGAAAGACAGTATACAGTTTTCATGGTAACAAAACACCTAATTATTGCTAGATACAATTACAAGATAAAATAACACATGATTACTAGTTGCTCACAAAGATTTGGCTCAAAATGCCAACTTAAATTACAAGTACTTAATATTCAGACTCTGCTAATCTTTTAAAGACTTTAGTGTGTGTTTTGTTAGAGTTAAATCTTAAGCTTTAAACTACTTCTTAATTATGAGACAACCAGTATTTAGCACCTGTTGTATAAATAAAACCAATTCAATATATCTAAAATAACATTTGTAATTAAACTGAGTATAATGCAAATGTAACACTGTAGAATCTGCAAGAAACCACTTGGCAATACAGTAGACCAGGTTGCTTCAAACTTAAAATAAAAACAGGTGAATTTATATATAATTTAAAATACAGGCATCTGAAACAACATTAATTCTGTTTGTTACATATTTACATTTTTTGTTTTGATGTAGTTAAATACATGCCTTAACATATAGTCAGTAAAAATAAAAAACATCATGCTCACCCACAAAGTGATACAGAAAATGATACCAGAGTAATGTCCTTTATTCATTTTGTAATGTGCACAATAGCATGATAAATACCTTATTAGCCCACTTTTTTTTTTTTTTAGTATGTACCAGAATCAATTTACTTATAAAATCTCATTTGTGTTTTTGAATAAAGTTTGCTGTAAAATACAGCTGAATGCTGAAAAAGCTTTGATTGATAAATTTATTTCCAATATCCTTCCATGACCCAGAACTGGATTAGACAGGATTGAGAACGTTAAATTAACATTACAATTTTTATATTTAGTTGAACAATGCAAAAGCAAGATGTGGCAACTGGATGAGTAAAAAGAATGCAAAAACTGTTATGAAATATAGTAATATGTTAAAAGTTAAATATACAGTAAATGCAGGGACAAAAAGATACTAAACTAATGTCAAACATTTTTCTGGAAGGTAATACAGATGTACTAAGAAATGTTAAACTTGTGACCCAATTATATCTCTTTATTTATAAAAGGAAATCCTGGGACAAGACTTTCTCTGAGATAATTTCAGGTCCCGCGAGATGAGACTTTTTGCCAAGAGATTTTGACAATTCCCGCCCTCTTCTCAAACATTTACAACCACGCCCACGGTCCAATCATTTCTCATTTGTGTAAATACTATTGTCAGACAGTTTCTGCACTCTCAGCTCCAAGCAGGGTCAGAAATAAAAGACAAAGAGTAGAAGACAAAGTAGAACGTCGCAAAGAGGTTCAAAATGATGGAGCGATGCACATGCAGAGCAGGTTAGAGATTATGAAAGTACTAAAATTCGAAAGTCTCAAAAAACTGATAGTAAAGATCGCATTAGCACAAACAAACGGAAATTATTACTAATTATTACTATTATATGACAGAAGTATATAGATATTGTTCGGCTTTAAACTTTAAGTTGGAGACTTGTAAATTGTCTAATTCGTGTTGCCATCAGGGAAAAGTAGTGTTTCTTCCCAATGAAGAGGCATATCCGCAAGAATTAAAAGATTTGTTGTTTGGTGAAAGTGAAATCCACATACGCAAGCAGCAGAGACATGAAGTGGCTGGCGAGCGAAGCAAGCAGGGTACAGAACCCCCTAGTTATATATAATAATAAATGGCAAAAAATCATATTGGGTCTATTTATCAGACAAGCTTAATGCACTGTGGGAATGTCCAGATTATTTTTCCTATATCCTACATGGTTCCTTCTTTCTCAAAAAACAAGTCTTACTTTTATTTTTATTTTCCATTCTAAACATAGGTTAAATTCACCATTTGTCAGTAATGGTAATCATCAAGTTCATCATCACTAAGGTTGATGAGCATGCGCTTATTACAGCACGTTGCCACACCCACCACACAGCAAACCACACTGATTGAGATTCAAGCGCAGCCATGAAACGGGTGACATGTCAACACCACCCTGAACAGTGTTAGGTTTTTGTACAGTGGCTGGAGTGCCAATACTACCACCAACCCCCAAGTTTTCTCTGCAAGTTGGAGGACCTGCTTGCAGAGCTGGATGCAAAATAATGTCATACCCAGGATGGAGCAATTGCAGGTTAAGTGCCTTGCTCTGGGGTCCAACAGTGTAGAGTTACTTCTGGCATTTATGGGATTTGAACCTGCAACCTTTCAATTGCTGGCACAGATTGCTTGTCTCAGAGCCACTACTCTGCCCAATGGGTATAGGATAAATGCAAAAAATAAATCACCAAAGGCACATTAAGCACAACACATGAGCAACTGCTGCTTGATTTATCATTAAATACAACACTAGTTACAATGAAATGTTAACATCTTGGTATTGCAGCTGTAGGAATGTAACCTATATCATTTCTGTTTTAATTGAAGTGCAGAGTGTAGGGCATCTTTGACTTTGGAATCAAGATGGTACTGCCACCCACTAACCACTGTAGGTGCACTAAGCAGTGCAATGGCACACTGTAATGGCACCTACCAAATATCACCTCTAGGTGCCCAAGGACTGCACAGGATAGTATGGATGCATGAAACATACAGGATGTCTAATTCTGCTTCATTCTCGTCATGAATCACACTAATCCAACATTTTTCATCATACATGCACCCAACATAGCCTCCAACTGGTCTAATCTGAGGGACACATTTGATCCACCAGGAATATGATTGTGAGAACACAGAATCTCAGCAGCTGCTTCAGTGGTGAATACTCAGAAAGTCAATTGACTGTCTTCACCAGATTGTCTGCTATAGGAATGTAACAGTGTAATTCTCAAGTATAAGGTACTCTTTTGGCCATGGTGAATGGCATTCTCTGTTCAGCAACATGAGATAGGACATTGTCATTTGATATGAAAAAAAGTTTGACATTTTTGATAACTTACTGATTGAAACTTCAGTGATTACCATTATTGACACATGGTGCATTCTGTCCTAAGTTTAGGATGAAAAACAAACATGAAAGATTGCATAAGAAAAGTATGGTTTGTGTTTTGAGAAAGAAGGGACAATGTAGAATAAATGAAAAATATTTTTTAAATTATCTGCACATTAACTCATGACACTCTGAAAATGAAATACAATATGATTGTCTTTGGATTTGAGAGGTCTGCTGTTCAAACTCTGATACAGTTACTTTTATGTTTATTGCTATTTCAGAAAGCCTACAGTATATAGTTATCTGAACAAGGAAAAAAATCAAAAGTGTGTGTTGCTGACAAATCTGTGTTTGTTAGGCCTAAACAAAGCTAAGCCAAAAACTCTAATTAAATTTTGGTCAATTTCAAGGTTTGGGGGATTGACCACGCAGGATCTGGACCAAATGTTTTAATTTTGTCACATACTATACCAATTAATGACCCGGCGTGCAAAGTCTGAGCCTGCTCAGTGGTTTAGTTCTTGAGCTATGTGACTGGATAAAATTGATACCTCCCTCCCCTCGGTAAACTGGCTATATCTTAGAAAGTATTGATCTTAATTTACAAGGTGTCTCCTGACTAACATGGGTACACCTGGTAATTTTTCCAGAATTTTTGAGTCCAAATTGCATGGGCCATTGGTTGATTTGATATGGAGTGACCAAAGTAAAAGTCATATTAGCATTAATTTCGAAAACAGCGGATGAAAAGTTTAAGCAAGCCACTTTAGTTCATTTAACAAGAAAAACTGTCATTAAGAAATTGGGGAGAACAAAAGCTTACAGTCTTTCACGGTCAGGGTTCAGCATACCTACTTTACATGGTCAAAGTAGGACTAAACTAATGCATTTTTTTCCAGTTTCACTGGAAAGCATACTATACAATTTAGATGAAACTTACCTCACTTGACACTGAGTTGTCATGGTAACAGTTTCTGTCTGGCCCACTGCCTTTCTCTTTATGGCCTCATTAATCCTACTACCCAGTCTTTGCAAAATAGCTGTTCTTTCCAGTTTAGCACTCCATGACTTTTAGGGTGGGTTTCACACACATGGCTTGACCAAACCTAACCCTTGTTTTCTCCTCCCTTCACTTAGGTTCAAGACTGTGTTCTCGTTCTAAGTATTAGTGACCTTTTCTGGTTTATATACAGCATGCTGGGTCAGCTGTGCCCCTTTCCTGACATATTCAAAGATTTAAAAATAAGCATGCTTTTCTAAGAATCATTTTGGCCTGACCTTTCTTTTGATAATAATTTTTCCTGTTTTTGCCTTTTCGGTTTAGGTTGGGATCCCCCTGGGAAGGAGTTCATCCCATGATTTGTTAATGATCTTTGCCGGATTTGACTTTTTATTTCATCTTCCTCCGAGCTTTGGTCCACTACCTTCCACACATCCATATTAGAGTACGCATGTTTTACTTGTTATTGATTAAGAGCTTTTTTACTATGACCAGTCCATAATTATGACAAAACCATGAAACAAGTGGGGGTTGTACTTTTTTTTTTTTGTTAGCTTAGTTTTAAAATGGCCAGCTCTTCTGGAATCAAAACCACAAGCCCTGTTACATTTGCTGCAACTTGAAGACAAAATTTCTACATCCTTAAACATACCATTATTGTTCTTTATTTTAGTATGGTAGATTTAACACATTTAGTGGACATCATTTTGATTACATGATCCACAAAATTAATAAAACTGTTCTTAATTCACTTCTCGGGTCCTCCCTGCGTGGAGTTTGCATGTTCTCCCTGTGTCTGTGTTTGGGTTTCCTCCAGGTGCTCCAGTTTCCTCCCACAGTCCAAAGACATGCAAGTTAGGTGCATTGGTGATCCGAAATTGCCCCTAGTGTGTGCTTGGCGTGAGTGCCCTGTGGTGGGCTAGCGAACTGCTAGGGGTTTGTTTCCTGCCTTGTGCCCAATGTTGGCTGGGATTGGCTCCCAGATTTTTCCCCCAATTCACTGCCAATGAACAATCCTTCAGGTTTCAAAGTCCACATTTGAGGACTCTCTTCTTCAGCCAATCCCCATTGTTTTCAATGGGTTTATGTCCGAGGACTGGGAAAGCAATCACAAAACCTAAATTTTGTTGTCAGTGGACCATTTTAAGGTTAGTTTTGAGGGCAATCTGTCATCATTCAAAGCAGCAAAACTTTGTATGTATTAAATGGTGAGATGGATCTCAAGATAGAGTAATAACACGATACCTAACAAGAAGCAGTTTTTACAGAGGACATGCAGCATTAACATAGCTAAAAATATAATATCTGGGGTGGAGACATTATAAATGTATATAGTAGTCTTCTGGGCAACCATCTTTGCAAGCCTGGCAGTCCAGGTATACTTTCTGCTGGCCTAGCTTTATATACATGGTGGAGGGTTATCTGCAGCTTTTAACAGCAATGGTTTTTGTAAACAGCACTCATTCCCCACAATATAAGCACAATCAGCATCTTTGAGAAGAATATTCTTTTTTAAATGGATGATATTTAAAGGATGATATGTGGATTTGTGTTTTTTCCCCCAATGAACACAAAAATATATTATAAAAAATTAACTCAAACACTACATTAATATTGTATTCTAAACTTTTGTTTTTAGACCTATGAGCCGGATCACCCTCAGGGAATCGCACCACATGGCTGTAGTGTTGTAACTAATGCTCCCTCAAAATGTAGGTAATGTGCATCATTCGGGATTCTGTGAGCAACTGCTCGTTTGACACAAAGTCAAACCAGTGGTACACAAGGATTCTCCAAAAAGACACTGTACCGAAGGAGTCTAGTCTTCATCTCAGTTCACTGGACTGTATTCATGTCTCGCAACCATATAGCAAAACAGGAAGCATGAGGACTCTAAAGACATTGAATCTTTGTCCATTTGCAAAGATATCGGGAGCGCCGTACACCCCTTTCAAAAGACCTCATGACCCCCCATGTTCTCTCATGTTTGTGATTAAGCAAAACTACACAGTAAGGCTAAAGTGTTATCAACTATAAACAAAAATGGACAGAACAAATTCCGAAATCCAGAAATTACAATGATAATTTGTTTAATAACTTGAGTACTAGGGTGTTGTACCGTGTTAGCCATTATGAATGTAGAGAAAAGCCAAGCAAAATGACACCTTTTATTGGCTAACTAGAAAGATTACAATATGCAAGCTTTCGAGGCAACTCAGGCCCCTTCTTCAGGCAAGATGTAATCATTACATCTTGCCTGAAGAAGGGGCCTGAGTTGCCTCGAAAGCTTGCATATTGTAATCTTTCTAATTAGCCAATAAAAGGTGTCATTTTGCTTGGCTTTTCTCTACTTTAATAACTTGAGAATGTTTAATGTTTGTCATCTTCTGACTGATGAAAGCTGCCTTAAACTGCCAATTCACTGGAGCAATGAGTACATCTTATACTGTATTTTTTTTCAGCAGTGTGATATTTTCAGGTTTTTGAGCATGTTTGAAAATTTAAATGCAGATTATTATGGCAACAGAGTAATTTCAAACAGCCCATTTTACTGAGAGGTATGGCTGGTTGATATGACCAGAAATGTTATTACCATACATTTTTCCCATATCATTCATTATTAATGATTATCAATAACTATTATACTTATTCCTTGATGATTAGTTAAGTTTGAATAGCAGAAACAAAAAGGCTTATAAATATCATAATATACAGTACTATCAAATGATTTACAGCATTACCAGAATTGAACATAAATGCCTAAAAACATAAAAATCTAGATTTTGAAGACCTTTAAGCAAATGCCTTAACAACCAATAATCGTATGAATGTTAACATGTTGCAAGACATTTTCATACTTCAAGGCAACATCTTTATCTTAACCAGCTAAAACATGAAAAACAAGAGAATGATTTAAATCGAGTACAAACAATAAAAAAAAAGAAATAGCATATTAGCCATATATAGTGAACACCAGGCCTACTTTTTCATTTACAAGTTTAAGCTAAAATACTAGTCTGTCTACCATCTACGGCTTTCAGATGCTCTGTGCCAAGGCACAAACGTTGACACCTGTGCTGAAAACAAAACCTGAGAGTGTGTTGGTGGTAGGGATGGCCCAGGAGAGTCACTGTGGGAAGAATGATTTGTGAATCTTCCACTAGGGTAGACAATATAGTTAACAAAAAAATTACAACTTACTTTGGGTGATAGTGATAATTATTGCAATAATTATCACTATTAATGAGTTATATTATCCTCAACAGACAAACAACTTTTCAGTTAAACTACAATGGAATAGAATGCACAAAGAATCAGAAGAATCCATTAAAGCATGCATTTTTTAAGCAAATAAATGAAAATGAATTCACATATGATCAAACAAAATTGAAGACAAAGGTGATGCGATATTCATGTGCTTACAGTGCATCCGGAAATTAAGTAAGTAAGTACGTACGTAGGTAGGTAGGTAGATACTTTATTAATCCCAAGGGGAAATTCACATGCTGAAAAGGCTGCCACTCTCGGCGGCGCCGGAAACTGTCAAAAGTATTCACAGCGCATCACTTTTTCCACATTTTGTTATGTTACAGCCTTATTCCAAAATGGATTAAATTCATTTTTTTCCTCAGAATTCTACACACAACACCCCATAATGACAACGTGAAAAAAGTTTACTTGAGGTTTTTGCAAATTTATTAAAAATAAAAAAGCTGAGAAATCCCATGTACATAAGTATTCACAGCCTTTGCTCAATACTTTGTCGATGCACCTTTGGCAGCAATTACAGCCTCAAGTCTTTTTGAATATGATGCCACAAGCTTGGCACACCTATCATTGGCCAGTTTCGCCCATTCCTCTTTGCAGCACCTCTCAAGCTCCATCAGGTTGGATGGGAAGCGTCGGTGCACAGCCATTTTAAGATCTCTCCAGAGATGTTCAATCGGATTCAAGTCTGGGCTCTGGCTGGGCCACTCAAGGACATTCACAGAGTTGTCCTGAAGCCACTCCTTTGATATCTTGGCTGTGTGCTTAGGGTCGTTGTCCTGCTGAAAGATGAACCGTCGCCCCAGTCTGAGGTCAAGAGCGTTCTGGAGCAGGTTTTCATCCAGGATTTCTCTGTACATTGCTGCAGTCATCTTTCCCTTTATCCTGACTAGTCTCCCAGTTCCTGCTGCTGAAAAACATCCCCACAGCATGATGCTGCCACCACCATGCTTGATGATCGGTGCCTGGTTTCCTCCAAACGTGACGCCTGGCATTCACACCAAAGAGTTCAATCTTTGTCTCATCAGACCAGAGAATTTTCTTTCTCATGGTCTGAGAGTCCTTCAGGTGCCTTCTAGCAAACTCCAGGCGGGCTGCCATGTGCCTTTTACTAAGGGGTGGCTTCCGTCTGGCCACTCTACCATACAGGCCTGATTGATGGATTGCTGCAAAGATTGTTGTCCTTTTGGAAGGTTCTCCTCTCTCCACAGAGAACCTCTGGAGCTCTGACAGAGTGACCATCGGGTTCTTGGTCACCTCCCTGACTAAGGCCCTTCTCCCCCGATCGCTCAGTTTAGATGGCTGGCCAGCTCTAGGAAGAGTCCTGGTGGTTTCGAACTTCTTCCACTTACGGATGATGGAGGCCACTGTGCTCATTGAGACCTTCAAAGCAGCAGCAATTTTTCTGTAACCTTCCCCAGATTTGTGCCTTGAGACAATCCTGTCTCGGAGGTCTACAGACAATTCCTTTGACTTCATGCTTGGTTTGTGCTCTGACATGAACTGTCAACTGTGGGACCTTATATAGACAGGTGTGTGCCTTTCCAAATCATGTCCAACTGAATTTACCACATGTGGACTCCAATTAAGCTGCAGAAACATCTCAAGGATGATCAAGGGAAACAGGATGCACCTGAGCTCAATTTTGAGCTTCATGGCAAAGGCTGTGAATACTTATGCACATGTGCTTTCTCAATTTTTTTATTTTTAATAAATTTGCAAACTTTTTTCACATTGTCATTATGGGGGGTTGTGTGTAGAATTCTGAGGAAAAAAATGAATTTAATCCATTTTGGAATAAGGCTGTAACATAACAAAATGTGGAAAAAGTGATGCGCTGTGAATACTTTCCGGATGCACTGTACATACTTATTCTTAGCAGAATTTAACCTAACATTTCCTATCAAATAAATTGAATGTAGTGTAGTGAAACACATCCATAAAAATGCAAAGTTTGCATGTTAAACAAGACAACATAAGTCAACGCACTTAAATAACATTCCAAAAATTAACAAAACTTTACAAAATGACCTACACTAATCAACTGATGACTGTGTCAGGGCATCTCTGAAATGGCAGGTCTTTTGGGATGTTCCTGGTATGTAGAGATTAGTACTTACCAAAAGTGGTTCAAGGAAGGACAGCTGGTGAATCAGCGACAGGGTCATGGGTCCCCAAGGCTCATTGAAGACTGTGGGGAATAAAGGCCAGCCTTTCTGGTCAGATCCCAAAGAAGAGCTACTATGGCACAAATTGCTGGAAAACTTAAGGCTGTCCATGAGAAAAAGATATCGGACTACACAGTACATTACAGCTTAATGTGTATGGGGCTGTGTAGCTGCAGACTGATCAGAGCTCCCATACTGACCCTGTCTACTGCCGAAAGTGCCTACAATGGACAAATAAACGTCAGAACAGGACCATGGAGCAATGAAAGAAGTTGACCTGGTTGGATAAATTAAGTTTTCTTTTAGTTTTCTTTTGGGGATGAGATAGCAGCAGGATGCACTATGGAAAGTAGTCAAGCTGGCAGAGGCACCGTGATGCTCTGGGTAATGTTCTGCTGGGAAATCTTGGGTCCTGGCATTCATGTGTATGTTACTTTGACATGTACCGCCTACGTAAAGACTAGACTTGATATTTTTTAGAAGAATTAAGTGGATAGGATTGGAGACCTTTGTTGGGCTGAATGGCCTGTTCCTGACTAGATTGTTCTAATGTCCTAAAGATTGTTGCAGGCCACGTACATCCCTTCATGGCAATGGTAATGCCCAATGGCAGTGACCTCTTTCAACAGGATATTGTGCCCTGCCACACTTGACAAAGATGACTGGAAAAGCTTATTGAGATAAGTATCTCAGAATCGTCTTTTCTTTTTTTTTTTCTTTTTGTTAGATCCAATTTGCCATGTTTTCTCAAGACAACAATAGACACCTTTGTATGAAATCTTGAGCATGCTGGCAAAAAAACAGACTGACATGTTTCTTGAGAAAGCGGTTTCATTTTGGCCATTTATTAAGAACTGAATTTTAGGAGTGCTAGTACCTTGGAACCCAAGGTAAGAAAATGTACTTCCTTTATTGCAAAAAAAAAAAAAACTAAAAAAACTGCTTCACTGGTGTTAATGCAATAACAAAGGTTTTTCTAATAATTGGATAGCATTTAAATATGACTAGTTAAGGATGAGCTAAGAATGTTTACCATTAAAGCACTAAACTAATGGTTGGTGAAAATGGGGCTTTGCAGTCATATGTGAAGAATAAATTAAAAATCAGGCATTTCAGGCATTAATATCCATTAACAACAATAGTAATGTTTCAGCTGTACTTTTAAATTAATGGTATCTTAATAAAAAAGATATCAATTTCCAACATAAACATGAATATATTTGGGTGATCCAAGCTTTTGATTGGTAGTGTATATAATTTTAAATATTTCAAAAATACATTTCAGTATGCTGCAGCAGTCAGAAAATTCATTTAGCAATGAAAAAACTCCACTTCAGGAAGATGTCTTGGCTATGTAACCACAGAGAATTTTAGATTATTCAGAGTTGATTGTATTATTAGCTATGCATGCAGTGCCCTCCATAATGTTTAGGACAAAGACAAATTTTCCTTGATTTACCCCTCTGCTCCACAGTTTAAAATTACAAACAATTGGTCTCACAGGTGTTTGTGATTACTTGTGTGTTTCATTAGGTTAGGCATAAGATACATAGGCTTGCCTTTGGAGTCTGTAGTTGCCATTGTTCAAGTTTAGGACAAGAGCTGTGCCAAAAAAGTCAAATAAGCCATTATGAGGTTGCAAAACAAGAATAAAACCATTACAAACTATGACAAAACCTTAGGATTACTCAATTCAACTTTCTAGAATATCATTAAGAAAAAAGAACACACTGATAAGCTCGGTAATCACTGGTAGGCCAAGGAAGACCTTCACTGCTGATTACAGAAGAATCCTCACTATGGTAAAGGAAAAGCCACAAATGCCTGTCCGACAGATCAAAAACAGTCTTCAGGTGGCAGATGTGGATGCAGAGACTACTACCCACTGAAGACTTCTTGAACAGAAATACAGAGGCTACACTGCAAGATGCAAACCACAGAAACAGGATAGCCAGATTACAGTTTGCAAAAAAGTAGTTAAAAGATCCTGTAGAATTCTGGAAAAAAAGGCATGTGAAAAGACAAAGATTAACCTGTGTGAAGACGAAAAAGAACTGCCCAAAATCCAAAGCATCCCACCTTATCTGTTAAACGTGATGGTGGGGGTGTAATGCTTTGGTCATGTATGGCTGCCACTGGTACTGGCACACTTATTTGGTGATGTAACTGCTGACACCAGTTGCATAATGACTTCTGAGGTGTATAGAAACATCTGCTCAAGTTTCAGTAAAGACCTCCAAACTTATTGGGCTGTGCTTCATGCTACAAAGTAGCAGTCCCAAATATACTGATAAGACAACACATGTGTTCATCGAAGCTAAAGAAATGGAAAATTCTTGAATAGCCGAACCAGTCAACCCTTAAAACCAATTCATCATACCTTCAATGTGCTGAAGAGAAAACTTAAAAGGGACAAGCCCCCGAAACATGCAGAAGCTGAAGATTGCTGCATTAGGGGCTTGGCAGAGCATCGCCAGAGAAGATACTCAGCACCTGCTGATGTCTATGAATCACAGACTTCAAGCAGTCATGCAACAAAACACTAAATATGACTTCTTTAATATACCTGCCATTGCTAAGTTACCCTTAAATAAGGGGGTTGGGGGAATTTAGTGTGGCCATATATAAAAAAGTATTTTAATTTCAACATGCTGTGACTGAAATATATGCAAGTACCCTTAAATTAAAGTCCTCAACGTGTTGTTTGATTTGTAATTTTAAACTGTGGAGCAGAGGGGTAAATCAAGGGAAAATGTGTCCTTCACTCAAGCATTATGTAGGGCACTGAAAGTTCAGCTGAGCTAACAGTATTACTAATAGTAAAACCTGATGGCAGTCTAATACTCAAATGTGCAAAGCACTTGTCCCCTCCTCATTCATTTCATAAACAATTGTAGTGGCAGTACTGCCGGGGTTGCTGGGTTGAAGAAGCTGAGGTGCTACTTTAAAAAAGGTGCTGTAAAACACCAGAAGGAGGGACTGAGATTGACTGATGTATATCTGTAGCAACACTTCACCCCTCAAATGGATTACAAATTCAATCATCCATTGGATTACAGTCTTTTTCTGGATTTACATTCTTGTCCTGTATCTGGTTATTTGTGCAATTTCATCCTGGAATACATCTTCACCTTGGGAATGCTACCAATGACCACAAATCTTCACGTAACAACAGGACATGATAGAACAATACTTTCCATAACATTCACAAGGTTTTTCACTTTTTCAAATACATTACAAATTTAACAATGCATCTAACCATCATTTCCTAAGACATTCATCCACTTCAGTTCATTTTTCAGCTTCATCTGTATCTTTTGTACTGGTCTGCATTTGGACTTTTGTCTTAAGTGTTAACCATTGGTAATTTAGTGTTTTGTCAGGTTTCTTTTGTATTTGTGTTAGTTTAATAAATCGCTGGAGTTATGTAGGTATGATTTTGCATGCAGAGTCTGTTAATTTTTTTTTTGCCTTCATTATTTGCTTAACAAACTTTTTTTTATTTGAGCTGCTGTATAACATGTCTGTGTGTGTGAGTGTGTGTGTGTGTGAGAGAGAGAGCTCGAGCCGAGTCAAGGCTGGGTGCGTTCCTTGCATCCCCAAATTAAAATAAATAACCATGTTAAAGACTGAGAATCTGAGCTCCTTGCAGCTGCTATACAACAAACAGTAACAATGCATAAGGTTTGAAAATTTCTGTTAGGGCACCAAACCACTTTGTCTTTCCCTGCTAAAATGCTTAGGCTAAAACCAGACAACTGTACAGCATTTTCCAAACATTTCTTCAATAATAAATGAAAGTATGTCAGCATAATAATTAATGCCAACAACATTCTTTAAATACTGCATATGGAGGCTGAGCCTAGCTTTATGCCTGATAATTAGGTTGACCAGATTAACCTGGAGGTACTTTAAATCAACAGTTAAGAAATACTTTGTTTACATTAAATTGCAAAAAGAATAATTGGAAGCACTACAGTTTCCCATCGTACCCCTTACGTAAGACCCACCCACCCAAAAACTCAAATTGGAATTTTAGTAACTAAAAATAGGAGTATTTACTATGTCAAGCATCACTTTATTCAAATTGTTACATGCACCTGACATACATACTTTGACTGACAGAAACCCAAGCCTCATTAATCTAGGACAAAAATATCTGGAAGACTGACACTCAAATGCTGCAGGCTACATTTCATCATGGATTCCTTGACCATTATCCTCACTAATGTGAATATCATGAGTATGTGCACTGTAAATGCCACAAGGGTTTGACGGGCATCCCAACCAGAAAAGAAGATGGTTCCTTACATGTATGGAAGGCTCCAAGCAGGCAGATGGGCATCCTGACCAGGAGAGAGGAAAGAGCCAGACCCACAAGAGATAGCCAGAAGGGATGGACGGACAGCCCATCAGTTATAAAAGATGCCGTAGAGCATTATTCCCCCAAGAAATGAGATGGCAGCAGCCCTCCGTATAGGCGCCCATTTGGGAACCAGCAGGGAATGCTGGGAGATGTAGTCCAGCAACACCACCCTGCTGGGGACCATGGGTGCTACAAGGGGGCGCTGTCGGGAAATGCACTCCCTAATTTATGGGACTTCCGTATAATCCAGAAGTGCTTCCATTGGGCAGTGCCCCTGGCACCAGAAGTATTCCCAGGTCTTTAATAAAAGCAAACTCACTCCCTTATCCAGGCAAGTTGGAGCTGGGATAATACAGAGCAACAGTCGACTGGAGGAGGGCAGTGCGATGATAAGAACTGAAGTATTGTGGAGAGAGAGACAGAGAGAGAGAGAGAACCTGTGATTTGTGCTTGTGCTACTTTGGAGATATTGTGTTGAATAAACCACTCGATTATTTAATTCCGGGACTCTTTGTGTGTTCGGGTTTAGCGCTCGCTGACGGCCTGGTGCCACGACAACAAACATTCGCCAAGACTACCGATAACATGGGGTAAATATGGTTCTAGCAACAACAGAGTATGTCACAAATATAATCATGTCCTATTTACAGGACAGAGTTGCTTAAAATTGTAATGTACAATGTTATATTTTGGATAATTTCTAAGATTTGTGATTCATCATATTTATTAATTTTAGGAAACCAAAATATGAGATATAAAATGCAATTGTGGATTAAGCAAATTATGCCTTCACATTACATGCATTCATAATAGAGACAGGCTTAACAAACATGTCCAACAATAACAAATAATTTGCATAACTGCGCATGAAATACAGCACAGCAAATTTAGATTTAAAATACTATTTTGATATGCTGTTATTAATAAGCACTTGCAAATCAAGACAAAAAAATAGCAGAAAAACATTACAAATTTAAGTTAACTTAGCTGAATTTAGTTTTTTCCTTTAGATATACTGTCTTTTTTGCTTTATTTGTTACAGCTCTTGACTATATTCAATACAATATAATTTAGTTACTGCCATTTTCAATTTTTCTGATCATGATTCTTCATATCAGCTTCATCTACAGTAGTTTTAATTTTGTACAAGTAAGTAATGGGCAGTTCAGCTTTTGTGAGTGTATCTAATAGCAGTAATATAGAGTTTCCAATAGCCTATTAACCCCAAAGCTTGACTGCATCAGTCCCAAGAGATTCCATTGTATCCTGCTGCAAGTCTCGCTTAGAAACAGTGAAATTCTGCACCTGCACACAAAATTTTGCAGAAACATTAGGACTTATCCAACTAAGATTTGCCATTATGATTAAGTGTAATAACATTTATCTTCTATGCCACATCTTAACACAACAAATGTAACTCAAGTGCTTTACAAGAAATTAAGAAAAAAATTAGTTACGCAAAGGATATACAAGCTGAAATACAAAATATATATTATATTTATAAACTAGCAAAATACCCGCGCTTCGCAGCGGAGAAGTAGTGTGTTAAAGAGGTTATGAAAAAAAAAGGAAACATTTTAAAAAGAACGTAACATGATTGTCAATGTAATTGTGTTGTCATTGCTATGAGTGTTGCTGTGTTTTATATATATAAAATACACACACACACATATAAACATATATATACATATACATATACACATATATATACATATCTACATATATATATATATATATATATATATATATATATATATATATATATATATATATATATATATATATATATATATATATATATATATATATATATACATATACACATCCACATATCAACATATATATATACACACATATATACACACACACACGCTTTATGGGTGATGATTGTTTTACTGTTTTTATCTTTATTTTATTTTATTGTAGAATCAACTCCTATCTGCGCACAGCAGGGCAGCCGTGGGCGGATGCGTATGGTGTATTCACTCCATGTTATCGTGCATTGCGCTGTCAGTGGTATTTTGATAAAAGAATTTGAACAACATATAAGAAGCGTATAAATTATTAAACAGTAAAACATTAACATTTAAGAAGTAAAGTTACATTAAGTACTACTGCAGTGCCTTCGGGTATACCTCATTTTTTGTTTGCCCATTACATGCTTAAATGTATACATTTTTTGGTGCACCTACCCGAGAACACGCGACATATAACCGAGCGTGGGAGAAGCATGGATTTTAAACACGCGTTGAGTTCATCTGCTGGTCTCCCTCGTGGAATAAGTGGTAATGTTTGACTAAAATCTACAGCGAGTAAAACGACATTACCTCCTATTTTTTTTTTTACCATCTCTGAGATCTTGCTTTTTTCGGTTCAAGGCTTCATAAGCTCTTTTATGTTGTATGGTGTATTTATCCCAAACCATCATCTTTGAATGTTGCAAGACTTTCGCCTTGTATGTAGATCGGGGTAATTACATTCATTGCATTCCTAGTCTGAATCACAATCTGATTGTATGGGTGGTTACCTGGCACTGTAGGGTTGCCACCCGTCCTTTAAAATACGGAATCGTGCCGCGTTTGAGAATGAAATTGCGCGTCCCGTTTTGAATCAATACTGGATGGGATTTATCCCGTATTTTTTTTTATCTTTTTTTTTTTAAAGCAGCGTCTCATGCAAATCATCCCACACGCATTTTATGAAGATGCCTCCTTTCATACTTTTGATTGGGTAATACTTGATGTCATCGTTAGTTTGATTGGTGTTTTTAACTGTCCAGTGAGGAGGGCGTGTCTTTTAAGTACAGTCTGCAAAGTGTTGGCACTGAGATGTGGCGTCAGCGCCATAGTTGAAGCCCCTAACGTTGCGGTCAGCAAGTCGGCTAACATCCGCCATGTGCCGTCTTTCAGTTGCGAGAAGCAGATCATAGAATGGTTGAAACTGTTGCCCCTAACGTTGCGCCACGGCGTGTGGTTCGTTTATACCTCGTGTCTTCTCATTAAACTTTTATCTCGCGAATATGTTATTGCAATCCGCAGCGGGAGCGTTTCTATAAACTTAATTTAAAGTTACGTTTTACACTGTGCTTTGTTTACCTTATGAACATGCTTGTATGCTTAACTCGCTCCGTTCTCAATTGTTTAATCAATTTTTTGCTCTTCGCTGTTTGCGGCTGTTCCTCCATTTCCCCCTACTTCGTTCTTTTATCTCGCGAATATGTTATTGCAATCCTTAACGGGAGCGTTTCAATAAACTGATTGAAAATAGTTTTGCATTTACCTTTTTAGTAAAAGGCGAGCTTTTAAGCCTGAGAAATCACCCCGTAAATGCACACGTTTAATTGGACATGTGTTAATATGTATGGTTACACAGTATTAAAAGACAGTGAACAACGTCAGTTACCTTTCTTCCCGCGTTTGATAAAAGGTGAGCTTTTAAGCCTGAGAAATCACCCCGTAAATGCACACGTTTAATTGCACGTGTTAATATGTATGCTAACACAGTATTAAAAGACAGTCAAAAATTAACGTCATTTACCTTCGTTCCCGCGTGTGACTCGTGCTGTAAATGTCTTCCTTGTTTTTAGTTCACGTGATTACGTAGGAGGCGTGATGACGCGATACGTGACTCCGCCTCCTCCATTACAGTGTATGGACAAAAAATATGTTCCAGTTATGACCATTACGCTTTGAATTTCGAAATGAAACCTGCCTAACTTTTGTAAGTAAGCTGTAAGGAATGAGCCTGCCAAATTTCAGCCTTCCACCTACACGGTAAGTTGGAGAATTAGTGATGAGTGAGTCAGTGAGTGAGTCAGTCAGTCAGTGAGGGCTTTGCCTTTTATTATTATAGATATATCAAATATATATCAATAAAAATGTTCCAAAATACATATAAATAGTCAAGTAATAAAAATGACAGTTCTCAAATATAGGTTACATTTCTAAACTTATTTTTAACTTATAAATTATTATAACAATAAGCTCGATTCTATGGCCAGAACAACAGCTGGCGAGACCAAAAAAAAACAAAAAAAACAAAAAAAAAAACACCCCCCAGCCATTACTGAGCATTCTATAAAACAAATGTGTTAAAGCAGCCCAGTATTGTTATGATGGAAGATGACTGGAGTGTCCACATTCCTTACAACATTACAGGAGGCCAGAGAGTACTTTGATCAGATGTCAGTGGCACTGAAACTGGAAAATTATTGCAAATCTAGTTAGTATATGATATTGCAATACACATTAAAGTCTATTAGAACTATTTCCAAAAAAAAAGAAAAAAGAAAAATTGCAACTTAAAAAAGGAGTTTTTAAAAAATGCTCCAAGGCATTAACCTGGAGTATGTCCATTGCTAAAGCAATATAGATTTTTTCGTGTATAACATCAAATATCCATCTTACCTTTTATGCATAGCTCTTAGAATAATTATGCAAACCAGTGTTTGATGATCTAAGAGTGACACAAGGAATGAGAATATAAGAGGAGAAGCCTTCCAAAACATAAGGGGGGCAAGATTATTCTGAGCTTTATACAGTATACAATTAAGAGTATTTTAAAATCAATTCTAAAGAACCTAGGTAACCAATGTAATGATACTAATATTGGAGAGACGTGCTTAGATTTCCTTTTATTGATTAAGAGCTAGCAGCAGTTGATTTATATCTTTCTGAGGTAATTCTGTTAGTAGTACATTACAGTACAGTAATCCCTCCTCCATCGCGGGGGTTGCGTTCCAGAGCCACCCGCGAAGTAGGAAAATCCGCGAAGTAGAAACCATATGTTTATATGGTTATTTTTAGAATGTCATGCTTGGGTCACAGATTTGCGCAGAAACACAGGAGGTTGTAGAGAGACAGGAACGTTATTCAAACACTGCAAACAAACATTTGTCTCTTTTTCAAAAGTTTAAACTGTGCTCCATGACAAGACAGAGATGACAGTTCTGTCTCACAATTAAAAGAATGCAAACATATCTTCCTTTTCAAAGGAGTGCAAAGCAAGCAGTCAAAAAAAAAAATCAATACGGCTTTTAAGTATGCGAAGCACCGCCGGTACAAAGCTGTTGAAGGCGGCAGCTCACACCCCCTCTGTCAGGAGCAGGAAGAGAGAGAGAGAGAGAGAGAGAGAGAGAGAGAGAGAGAGAGAGAGATAGCGAGAGACAGATAAAAAAAATCAATACGTGCCCTTTGAGCTTTTAAGTATGCGAAGCTCCGTGCAGCCTGTCCTTCAGGAAGCAGCTGCACACAGCCCCCCTGCTCACACCCCCCTACGTCAGCGCAAGAGAGAGAGAGAGAGAGAGAGAGAGAGAGAGAGAGAGAAAGTAAGCTGGATAGCTTTTCAGCCATCTGCCAATAGCGTCCCTTATATGAAATCAACTGGGCAAACCAACTGAGGAAGCATGTACCAGAAATTAAAAGACCTATTGTCCGCAGAAACCCGCGAAGCAGCGAAAAATCCGCGATATATATTTAAATATGCTTACATATAAAATCCGCGATGGAGTGAAGCCGCGAAAGGCGAAGCGCGATATAGCGAGGGATCACTGTAAACTATTTGGCTAACAACAAAAGTGTGAATTAGAGTAAGTTTTCAGCATCTTGAGAGGTTACAAGAGGCCTAACCTTTGCAATATTTCTTAAATGGTAAAAACAAACTTTTAGTAGTATAGTTATATTGTGATTTGAAGTTTAGATCTAAGACCATAATAGCAACCTAAGTTCTTTAATTCTGGCTTGATTTGAAAAGGCAGGAGATCAAATTGATTACTAAGACTCTCATTTATTTAATTTGTTCCAACAGTTAAAATTCTATGTTTAGCTAAAGAAATTACTATTCTTCCATTCTGTAATGCTAGTAAGATACTTGATCATAGGGCATGGAACCTCACAGTAAGATGTGAAAAGTAAAGCTGTATGTCATCTGCATAGATGTAATGTAATTCACTTTGTAATTAGAAACAATCGGTCCTAACAATGTAGATTGAAAATAACACTGGGCCCAGAACAGATATTGGTGATACATCACATACATGGAGCTCTGACATTACAATCACTTCAGCTTAAAAGGAATTTTTTATATTATGCAAGACTGAAATTAGTCTAAAGTAATACCAGAGAGACCCATTAAAGGGGTGATTAATGAAAATACTATGGCTTACGGTGCCAAATGCACAATACTAATAAACTATTACTGTACTAATAAACGCAACTGTAACTTATGAAGAATATTTATTCAAGTAAATATTTGACTGCTGAAAAACTAATTACACAAGCATTTTACATAAAAAGGCATATGACTGAGGTCTAAAACTGTCAAAAACAGAAGAATCAAGATTATTATTCTTACATAGTAATTTAACTGTAGCCGTCATCAACAAATCTGGAAACACACTTATCTAATAAGCAGTTAATTATTTCTAATACAATATCAATTAGCACATCAGAAACCTCTTTGAAAAAGGCTGTTTAAATTGGATCAAGTACACTGAAAGATTGGGCTTTAGTTGAATAATTATTCCACAAAGTTCAGGAAAACATATTTCAGCAAAAGAATTTACAGTAATTCACTACAGCGAGCATGCTGAAGTTCAACAGGGTAGGTTTTTGAGGTATGTATTATATTACATCTATTGTTTATTTTAACTTGAAAGTTCTGCAAAAGCCTCACTTTCTCTTGAGGTGTTCAGGAGCCAATCTCATCAATGTGGCAGGATTTAAAAGACAATAAAAATGATCATTTATCATTTAAGAAAAGAATGTCTCTAAAAGTAGGAATGCTATATTGTAGTGATAGGAACCTTCATTATTTCATGACTGTTAATTTATCTTTCCCCCTTTTCACTCAGCCATCTGACAGTCACTTTTAAGTTTAGACACTGTTTTGAGTTTTCCATGGAATTTTAATAGTGCATGGTTTCTTAACAGCTTTTACAGCGGCTACTATATTGGATGTGGCTCTCTCCTTTGCATTACAATTTTCCACCTTACTGGTTACACTGCTGGCTAAATTAAAGACAAGCACTAAATTCAGACTACAGTAATCCCTCCTCGATCGCGGGGGTTGTGATCCAGAACCCCCCGCGAAAGGTGAAAATCCGTGAAGTAGAAACCATATGTTTATATGGTTATTTTTAAATTGTCATGCTTGGGTCACAGATTTGCACATAAACACAGGAGGCTGTAGAGAGACAGGAACGTTATTCAAACACTGCAAACAAACATTTGTCTCTTTTTCAAAAGTTTAAACTGTGCTCCACGACAAGACAGATATGACAGTTCCGTCTCACAATTAAAAGAATGCAAACATATCTTCCTCTTCAAAGGAGTGCACGTCAGGAGCAGAGAATGTCAGAGAGAGAGAGAGAAAAAAGCAAACAAAAATCAATAGGGCTGTTTGGCTTTTAAGTATGCGAAGCACCACCGGACAAAGCAGCTGCAAGGATGTACAACGTAAAGGTAGTCTTTCAGCATTTTTTTGAGGAGCGTCCGTATCCTCTAGGCCAGTGTGCGAACAACCCCTCTGCTCACACCCCCTCTGTCAGGAGCAGAGAATGTCAGAGAATGTCAGAGAGAGAGAGAGAGAGAGAGAGAGAGACTGAGAAAAACAAACAATCAAAAATCAATACGTGCCCTTCGAGCTTATAAGTATGCGAAGCACCGTGCGGGAAGCATGTCGCTTGACAAAGCAGCTGCACAGAAGGGAGCAACGTGAAGGTAATCTTTTAGCGTTTTTAGACGAGCGTCCATATCGTCTAGGGGTGCGAACAGCCCCCCTGCTCACACTCTCTCTGTCAGGAGCAGAGAATGTCAGAGCAAGAAAGAAAGAGAGAGAGAAAAACAAACAATCAAAAATCAATACGTGCTGTTTAATCTTTTAAGTATGCGAAGCACAGTGCGGGAAGCATATCGCTTGACAAAGCAGCCATATGTAAGCCATGCAAGGAAGAGAGCAATGTGAAGGTAATCTTTCAGCGTTTTTTGAGGATCGGCCGTATCCTCTAGGGGTGCGAACTGCCCCCGTGCTCACAATATATTTGAGGAGTTTTATTTAATACGTAATACGCGCTCTGGTTGGGTAGCTTCTCAGCCATCTGCCAATAGCGTCCCTTGTATGAAATCAACTGGGCAAACCAACTGAGGAAGCATGTACCAGAAATTAAAAGACCCATTGTCCGCAGAAATCCGCGAACCAGCAAAAAATCCGCGATATATATTTAAATATGCTTACATATAAAATCTGCGATAGTGTGAAGCCGCGAAAGTTGAAGAGCGATATAGCGAGGGATTACTGTATTTATAATATTAGCAACCTAGAAGCAGCAGCAAAGTCAAAATAATGTCTTTTAACAACACTCTTCTCTTTAGTCCTAGTCATATTTTTACATCAAATAAAATGCAGTAATAATCAGGTATATCCATGACCATGACCTGTTTGGTGTTGATTTTAAATTCTTTTGATATAACTAGGTGCTCTATGTGTCCTTCTATGTGTGTTGACTGGATGACATGCTGAGTTATAGTAAAAGAAAGCTAATAAACTATTATGCTTTATTTTATCACATTAGTTTGGAGAGCTACATGACAGAACTTCAATTTAACTGCTGTGTTACTTTATTTATTTATAAAGCACTTTAAAAACAACATCAAGGCTAACCAAAGTGCTGTACAATAAAAACCCAACGTATCAGACACAAAATAACCAAGGGTAAATGAAACAGAAACACATAAGAGCTGAAGAGATTCATAATAAAAAGTATACAGATAGCCAACATATCACAACTGGGTTAAAAGCCAGAGAGTAAAAGTGTGTTTTTAAATAAAATTTAAAGCCAGCTAGTGAAGGAGCCTGCCTAACGTGTAACGGCAAATTGTTCCAGAGTTTTGGGGCTGCAACTGAAAAAGCCCGATCACCTCGGAGTTTGCATCGTGCCTTGGGAACAAGTAAAAGCATCTGGTCTGCCGACCTGAGAGAGTGAGACGGTACATATTGGTGCAGCAGTTCCGACAAATAAAATGGGGTACAACCATTAAAGGATTTAAAAACAAATACATGGATCTTAAAATGGAAATCGAAAACGAACTGGAAGCCGGTGAAGTTACTTGACTTTGTGAGTAAATGTGTGAAGGCTGAATCAAGGCTGGGTGCATTCCTGGTGCATCAAAATAAAATAAATAAATAACTCTTTCCAAACAGTGAGAATCTGAGTGCCTCACAGCCACTGTAAGTAAATCATACATGGAAACTGAAATCACCTAATATTAGGAACCAATTATAACTAGCTATTATTAAAGATAATACTATAAGTATGAGAATTCATTGACAAAAGTCGCATTATATTTTGGTGGATAAATTGTCAGTATGAGAGTGTGGGATATGCCTTGACATAACTACACCAAGATGTGAAAGATATGAAAGTATCAAAACCAGTATTTGTACACTCTAAATAGCTTGAGAAAATACACGCTAAACAACCAGCTCTCTTTGCTTGATGAAAAGAGTGAACGAAATTATAATTCAAAGATGCTGCTTCAATTATACTACAGCACTATTGTTTTTCAGCTGTATGTCACACAAAATTAGAAAGTACATTTTCCTTAAACTGTTTAACTCTTTTAGGGCGGATGTCGACTTTTGTCGACAGGAGGGGTTGAAGGCGAATGTCGACAAAAGTCGACATCCAGGGATAAAGGGCGACAATCAGCTGTTAATGGCGACAAATCTCACTGTCACGTCACAGGCATTCCCTCTGTGCTTGGAGGAATGCTAGACTCATTGACTCGGCAAATAAACATTGCGTGTGCGTGAGTTGCGAAATGTAAACAATGGCAAGATGGCACCGACATGTGAAAAGGCAGCGAAGCAAGTGCAGAAAAGAAAACACTTGGCAGACGTTGTTTTGCGCATTACCGCGGAGTCGGACTCTTGATTTTTCAGAATCGGACTTTATTGGCAGTGATCAGGAGATCGAGCAAGAGAGTTAGAAGCAGGCATCAGCTGATCAGACACCAGCCGATGCCGCGCGAGCGGATCTGCTGCCAGTTGAGTGCCTTCGCGCAGCCGATGCATGTACGGCAAGGTTCGCATGGGATAAATACACATACATTGATCCGTTGAGTGCCGATATGGCTACCGGAGTTTACAAGACGGCATGGCTTGCTTTTGGACACGACAGATCACCAGCTACTGTACTTCAGGCTGCTCTCTCCTGATGCTGCTTTTCAGCTACTGTCAGACGAGACAAACAGGTAGGCAGAGATTTTTTTTGAATCGCGGGCTGCCTTTGCATCGCATTCTCGTTATTCAAAGTGGAAACCCACAACGAAAGACGAGATGAAGCGCGCTGTGGCATTACAAATAGAGATGGGACAGAACTGGTGAGATAACTTCAGGGAGCATTGGTCCAAACGTGTTTTGTCCCCGGGTGGCTTAGGTACGTGCTGCTGCAAAGTTTTATTCACTTCTGTAATAAACAGAAGCAAATCCCATGGGGTGAGCCAGGCTATAATGCCATACATAAAGTTCATAAAGTTTCAGAAGATGAAAAGAGGTGACAATACGGTTTTCATGCAGGCAGAAAACTTGGTGGCAGTGGCATGGCACGATGGCAAATGGGTGACTTGTCTCTCTACAGTACACACTAACAATATATGTGAGAAAATGCAGCAACAGACAATTGAAAAATAGGCATCAAAACAACACATAGAGAATTCAGGCTCATACAACATGCAAGACAGTAACATTTGTCAAAAGTAAATATTGTTGATTTGATATGTTAAACAATTGTTTTGTGTTCTTTTTTAAAAAATGTTAGTTTTTGGAAAAATATTCAGCCCTGGGAGAAAAGAAACAAAAAAAAAATTAGCCCTAAAAGAGTTAAAATGTATTACTAGTTAAAGCTCTGATATTAAATAAAGCCATATTCAGAGCCTCTGAAGAACACAAATTCAACCAAAGTTTTAGGCCAACTTAAGACAGCAATTAAATTATTTGTGTTTTCAGTAATCCCTCCTCCATCGTGGGGGTTGCGTTCCAGAGCCACCCGCGAAATAAGAAAATCCGCGAAGTAGAAACCATATGTTTATATGGTTATTTTTATATTGTCATGCTTGGGTCACAGATTTGCGCAGAAACACAGGAGGTTGTAGAGAGACAGGAACGTTATTCAAACACTGCAAACAAACATTTGTCTCTTTTTCAAAAGTTTAAACTGTGCTCCATGACAAGACAAAACAAACAAGCACAAATCAATACGTGCCCTTCGTGCTTTTAAGTATGCGAAGCACCGTGCAGCATGTCACTTCAGGAAGCAGCTGCACAGAAGGTAGCAACGTGAAGATAATCTTTCAGCATTTTTAGACGAGCGTCCGTATCGTCTAGGTTTGCGAACAGCCCCCCTGCTCAATCCCCATACGTCAGGATCAGAGAAAGTCAGCGCAAGAGAGAGAGGGAGAAAAGTAAGTTGAGTAGCTTCTCAGCCATCTGCCAATAGCGTCCCTTGTATGAAATCAACTGGGCAAACCAACTGAGGAAGCATGTACCAGAAATTAAAAGACCCATTGTCCGCAGAAACCTGTGAAGCAGCGAAAAATCCGCGATATATATTTAAATATGCTTACATATAAAATCCGCGATGGAGTGAAGCTGCAAAAGGCGAAGCGCGATATAGCGAGGGATTACTGTATACTGGTTTGTCCAATGTTTTAGCCAATCTACAAATTGTTATTACAGGGCAACATCCAGCTATATCCATTGCAAATTACTTATATTTTAATAGGAGTTTATCGGATAACATTAGGTAAAAACCTGGGTATTCATGAACACTGTATTATCTTTGAAATGTTTTCAGAAAGAACACTTGCCACTGAATCTATTTGAAAGTAAGCCATCGCATCTGAAAAATCATGGTCGCTTCAAAAAAAACAGATACCAGTTGTCCATAAAGCTAATGTTTTGCTTCTCTCAGAGGCTCTCACCAAGGCGTTCAGGGCCAAGAGACAGCTGTAAGCTTCATCCAACTGTCTCTGAGTAGGCAGTGGTCCAGAAACAATCCTTGCAGCAGGAGGTCTTTCCTTCAAGGCTTGAACAAATGAGGAGAATGTTGTTGAAACAAGCAATGAATTTTGCAATGCTGAACCTTCCAGATTCTGTCGTCGTCATCATCAGGAGTAGGAGTTGGGGTAAAGATGACTTGTCCTTGGGTCCCTGTGGCACAGTGCAGAGCTGGTTTTGTACAGTTGGCAAAGACTATAAAGGCAGCTTGTTGTTCATCTAGCAGGTGAGATTTCTGGTTCCCATGATAATATGGTCTTCATAGGAAATGCTGAATCTGTCTCTCCAACGTCTTCAGTTCATCAACGACATGCTGCAGCTCACAATCAGGCATCTTGTATATAATCATGCAGAAAAGTCAACCTATAGACAATGGTCATCTATAGTCTTGTCCAGCATTTTAGTCTATTTATGTCCATTGCTTTTCTGCCCTGTAAATTTTGAGATAAGGTAGTTCTTCCAGGTAAGCAATGCAAATGTTTCAAGGTAAGGTATTTATAACCAGTGATCATGGCACTGGAGAGTGGTGATGTGTTGCATGTTGATCAACAAGTAAGATGTTCACTGTACTCAGTGACAGACGCTATAAAGCTACTTATTAATAGAGAGGTATATTTTTGCTCCCAACCTTTTTACTTTAAAAGTGCTTTTCTGCAAATACAATTAGGAATAAATAATTTTTTTATCTTTTTTCACATAGTAATAGTAATAAGATCTAAGGAAGGGTCTTCCAACTTTAAATCACAACTTGAAGTGAAATACCTATATTAGCAAACTAAATAAGGATAGTGCCAACTCACTCCCATATAGTAAATATTTTATCTTAAAAAAATGAAATTTAACAGTATAGCAGGAAAACAGAATTATGGTTTTAATGGAGTGTGTGAAACTATTTAAATTGGCATTGATGGTGGGTATATCATATAGCACAGCACCCAGTTTTAAATGTACAAGTAACTTTTAAGCAGTGGGCCATTTGTCTGCCATTCTGCCTTCATTCTACTTGTGTTTCACAAACTCTGAGCCAAAATGTGGCACTGCCATTCAAGCTTTATTAAAAAAAAGGTACCCCCAAACCCCATGGGGGTTCATGATATAGTCTACAATCTTCTCCACATTAAATGAGGGAGGTGTACACATTTTGGAGGAAATCAGCCCAACAGTATGGATGTGTATAACAGTCACATATCTCTCTCTCTCTCTCGATATACTATGCATCTCTCTATATCTATATATCTATACTAGGGGGCTCTGCCCCCTGCTCACTTCGCTCGCCAACCCCCCATGTTTGGTTAATCAGATATACAATTTTAAAAGCTTTTTTTTTCCCTTTGGAATTGTTTCAATTTCATTATTTGCACTTTTACTTTAAAGCTTCAGTAAAAACAATATTTGGAATTACCTTTTCTTCAAGATTGCATTGAATTTCGATTCAGTTTTCGGAGATACATTGTGACAACGCAACGCACAACTGACCGTGAGTGAATATTGTTTCTTTTTTTCTAATAAATCCGACTTTTTCTAATGTTTGTCCCTGTGATTTGTTAATTGCCATAGCAAAAGCTATTCTCACAGGAAACTGTAAACATTTTAATACTAATGGCAAATCAAGATCTCCTTTGGTGTCTAATGTTATTCACGGAACATATACTACATTACCTTTCTTGTCGACCGTTAAAATTTGCATCACTTCTCCGTGATCATAAATATGCACCTGACTCGAATTGTGTTTTGTTTTAAATTAAACGTGTCGTTGTTTTAATTGTTGTGGGACCACATATTCTCATAGCGTATGGTCCATTATTGTGTAAATCTACATTTTGAGCATTGAATGATGCAAAGGCGAAAAGATTATTGTACACTCTTATATTTTGCCTGTAGTGTTTGTGGATTCTGCGGTGGGCTGGCGCCCTGCCCGGGGTTTATTCCTGACTTGCACCCTGTGCTGGCTGGGATTAGCTCCAGCAGACCCCCGTGACCCTGTTTTTGGCTATAGCGGGTTGGGAAATGACTGACTGAATGACTGTTTGTGGATTTCCCTTTCCCCAAACATCAAATCTTTTAATTCTCTTGGATACACCTCCTCATGGGCGGCACGGTGGCGCAGTGGGTAGCGCTGCTGCCTCGCAGTTGGGAGATCTGGGGACCCAGGTTCGTTTCCCGGGTCCTCCCTGCGTGGAGTTTGCATGTTCTCCCTGTGTCTGCGTGGGTTTCCTCCGGGCGCTCCGGTTTCCTCCCACAGTCCAAAGACATGCAGGTTAGGTGGATTGGCGATTCTAAATTGGCCCTAGTGTGTGCTTGTGTTTGTGTGTGTCCTGTGGTGGGTTGGCACCCTGCCCGGGATTGGTTCCTGCCTTGTGCCCTGTGTTGGCTGGGACTGGCTCCAGCAGACCCCCCGTGACCCTGTGTTCGGATTCAGCGGGTTGGAAAATGGATGGATGGATGGATGGACACCTCCTCATTGTGTAGAAACACTACTTTTCACTGATGGCAACACGAATTAGACGATCTACAAGTCTCTGACTTAAACTTCAAAGCTTTACAATATTTCCATAATTCTGACATATCACCTATGTCCATATATTCGATCTCTATTCGCCTGTCAGTTATTTCACCGAGTAATAATTTCTCTTTGTTAGCGCTAATGCGATCTTTAATATCTTTACTATATTTTTTTGATACTTTCGAATTTTTCTGCTTTTATATTCTGTAACTTGCTCTGCATGTTGTCATAAAAGCCACAAAGAGCCATAGCAAGGTTTGGGGCAGCCACCTGTATATTTGGTTTCCTGGCTGCAAATTGTTGTTTAACACTAGAATTACCAGAGTCTACGAAAAAACTCATAGATCCGGCCCACCTTAAAACCATTCTCACCTCTCCTTTGTCTTCTAAATGTGCCGATTAACACGAGCAGCCGGCTATTCCATCCCCCACCGCCACAGAACGCTCACTAAGTTTTCCCAGCTCATGCCTTATTTGATTATCTGGGAGTGACTGAAGTGCTGGAGTATTAGAGTGGAAATAATACATCGCTATTTGGAACACACGCATTTCATGTGTGTTCCGTGTCTACAGTAATCTGTGTAAACACATTTTTAAAACAGAAACGTTTTTCATATTTTAGTAGTAAATGACAAAGTGTAGGCATAAACTATACAGTGTATGAAGCCTGAAGTCCAAAGATCAAGTAAACACTTTCACAAAAGGTTCAAGGATGATACAACAGCTTCCGTGGTGTAGCGGTAAGATTTGCTGACTTGTAATCAAGAGTCCCTGGTTCGATCCCCACTCACTCCTATATTTGCCGTTTTCAGTAGTGAGCTCCTCATTTTGTTAATATTATACAGTACACACATACAATTGGTTTGCGTCTGTAACACACGGTGTGCATTTAAAGGACTTGTAAAAGTTACTGTTTTTTTTTTTTACTTAAAAATGTGTTTACACAGATTACTGTAGAAACGGACACACATGAACTGCGTATGTTCCAAATAGCGATCTATTATTTCCACTCTAAAACTCCAGCAGTTCAGTCACTCCCAGATAATCAAACAAGGCATGAGCTGGGAAAACTTAGTGAACGTTCTGCGGCGGTGGGGGATGGAATAGCCGGCTGCTTGCTGCAAGTGTTAATCGGCACATTTAGAAGACAAAGAGAGGTGAGAACGGTTTTAAGGTGGGCCGGATCTACGAGTTTTATCGTAGACTCTGGTAATTCTAGTGTTAAATGATAGCACTGCTGTGCACAAAACTGAGTCCAAAACAGAACTGAGGGAATAGGGAAAAGGGGAAGACAAAGACAAGACAAAGGGGTCGGGCTCATGAAGGTCTTCAGCCATAGGTTCGAGCCCGAATGTGACATCACAGGGCCCGGAGCTGGTAAGGTCTCCTTCCATAGGCTCAGTCCCGGAAGTGATGTCAAGAGGGCCAGGTGAATGGTCTACAGGAAAGGGAGAAAAAGAGTCTGTGAACTCTGCCACATCCCGGTATGACTCAGAACTGCTCTTACTCAAGCCCTTTAGCTGCCTCCCATGAGTACATGTGTGACAATGTATATTGTGCCTACGTTTGTTTTGTGTCTTTTGAATTCCACTGTTTTCATTATCTCTAAGCTGCTCTGTATGTGTTTCGCCCCCTCGCTTTTGAACCTCTTGACGTTTTACTTTGTTTTCTACTCTGTCTTTTATTTCTCACCTCGCTTTGTCCTGCTATTTTTCCTCAATTACACCTGGTCCATGATGATTATTTTCCCTTTTTTTGAGTAATAATTTCCGTTTGTTTGCGCTAATGCGATCTTTACTATCTTTTTTTTTTATACTTTCGAAGTTTACTGCTTTCATATTCTTTAGCTTTCTCTGCATGAGTATCGTGCCATCATTTTTTTTTGAGCCTTTCAAATTCCACTGCTTTCATAATCTCTTATCTGAATTTTTTTCTCTCCAACGCTTTTGGGTCTCTTTTCTCCAAGCTGCTCTTTCTTCTTAGGTAAGTCGTTGACGTTTCATCTAGAATGTACAGTATATATATATATATATATATATATATATATATATATATATATAAAACCCCTCTCAGCCTGCATAATAATTTACTTTCAACAAAAAAGATAACAGTGGTATGTCTTTCATTTCCTAGGAACATCTGAGTACTGGGGTGTTTTCCGAACAAAGATTTTTAGTGAAGCAGTATTTAGCTGTATGAAATTAAATCAAATGTGAAAAACTGGCTGTGCAAAAATTTGGGTGACCTTGTAATTTTGCTGATTTGAATGCATGTAACTGCTCAATACCGATTACTTGCAACACCAAATTGGTTGGATTAGCTCCTTAAGCCTTGACCTTCATAGACAGGTGTGTCCAATCATGAGAAAAGGTATTTAAGGTGAATTGCAAGTTGTGCTTCCCTTTGACTCTCCTCTGAAGAGTGACAGCATAGGATCCTCAAAGCAACTCTCAAAAGATCTGAAAACAAACACTGTTCAGTATCATGGTTTAGGGGAAGGCTACAAAAAGCTCTCTCAGAGGTTTAAACTGTCAGTTTCAACTGTAAGGAATGTAATCAGGAAATAGAAGGCCACAGGCACAGTTGCTGTTAAACCTAGGTCTGGCAGGCCAAGAAAAATACAGGAGCGGCATATGCGCAGGATTGTGAGAATGGTTAAAGACAACCCACAGATCACCTCCAAAGACCTGCAAGAACATCTTGCTGTGGATGGTGTATCTGTACATCATTCTACAATTCAGTGCAATTTGCAGAAACAGCATCTGCATGGCAGGGTGATGTGAAAGAAGCCCTTTCTACACTTACGCCACAAACAGAGTTGCTTGTTGTATGCAAATGCTAATTTAGACAAGCCAGATTCATTTTGGAATAAAGTGCTTTGGACTGACGAGACAAAAATTGAGTTATTTGGTCATAACAAAAAGCGCTTTGCATGGTGGAAGAAGAACACCGCATTCCAAGAAAAATACCTGCTACCTACTGTCAGATTTGGTGGAGGTTCCATCATGCTGTGTGGCTAGTTCAGGGATTGGGGCCCTTGTTAAAGTCGAGGGTTGGGTGACTTCAACCAAATATCAACAAATTCTTCAGGATAATGTTCAAGCATCAGTCACAAATTTGAAGTTACACAGGGGTTGGATATTCCAACAAGACAATGACCCAAAACACAGTTTGAAATCTAAAATGGCATTCATGCAGAGGGAGAATTACAATGTTCCGGAATGGCCATCACAGTCCCCTGACTTGAATATCATCGAAAATCTATGGGATGATTTGAAGCAGGCTGTCTGTGCTCTGTCTGTGCTCAGCAGCCATCAAATTTAACTGAACTGGAGAGATTTTATATGGAAGAATGGTCAAAAATACCTCCATCAAGAATCCAGACACTCATCAAAGGCTATAGGAGGCATCTAGAGGCTGTTATATTTGCAAAAGAAGTAATATCTCTGTTGGGGTGCCCAAATTTATGCACCTGTTTAATTTTCTTATGATGCATATTGCATATTTTCTCTTAATACAATAAACTTAATGTCAGTGTTGAAATACTACTGTTTCCATTACGCATGTCATATATTAAAAGGAAGTTGCTACTTTGAAAGCTCAGCCAATAATTAACAAAAATCCAAAGAATTAAGAGGGGTTCCCAAACTTTTCATATGACTGTGTGTGTGTGTATATATATTATATATATATATACCCGCTAGGGGGTGCCAAAGAACATTGTTTCATGAGCTCTGCATTGGATGGACTTTATACAGCCTGGGGAGTGAAGAAAAGCCTGACAACAGCTTACCATCCCCAGGCCAACATGCCAGAGCGAGTGAACCGGACCCTGAAGAACATGATAGCATCCTATGTGGGTCAACGCCATCAGGATTGGGATAAATGGCTCCACGAGCTCCAGTTTGCCCCGAACACCGCTGTGCATGAAGCCATGGGTGAGACACCTGCTTTGGTTGCACTGGGCAGACAGCTGAAGGGCCCGCTTGACCGACTCCTTCCCAGAGCCCCTAGTCCAGAAACCACCAGTTAGAATAATTTATTTAAGCTTGAGGAATTGCGGCGAACAATCCAACAGAGGTTGGCGAGTTCGAAATCTAGACACACCAAGTTGTATAATGCCCGGCATAAGGAAACGCACTTTCAGCCGGGTGATTTGGTCTGGATTAGAGCTTACCATCTCTCGGATGCCTGCAAAAGGTTCTCCTCCTTCCTTCTAACGGCGTTGCGATGTTATTGTAATACGAAGGAAACAAACAGATACTCAAAGACATTCATTAAACAATGCCTACACAGAAGACACCAAAAAACTCAGCAAACAATTGACTCGAACCAGACCCCCCATCCCACTTGGTACACACTCCCTTATCAACATGGTGTGTCTGAAGGTGCAGCATGCATCCTGTCCAAATCAAGCATCAGAATTGCACACAAACCCGCAAACAATCTGCGCACCGTCCTTTTCAACGCTAAAAACAAGAAATCGACAGCAGAAACACAAAATGCAGTTTATAGCATTCCATGCAGTTCTTGCCCAGCGGTATACATAGGACAAACATCAAAAATAATTGCAACTCGCATACAGGAACATTGCAACGCCGTTAGAAGGAAGGACCCACGATCACAGATATATACACATACAAAATCATCAGGACATACAGTACATTTAACTGGGACAATGTACAAGTAAGATTTAAGGCCAGTACTAAAAGTGCCAGAGAACTGGCTGAATCATGGCTATCAGACAAAAACGCCATTAACAGACATCTGGACATAAACCCAGCATATGCAAACTTAATTAGAACATATTCATAATAAATAAAACGTTACGACCAGTACCACCACCACCACCCCCCCAACGAATTGTGCTATATATTGCCTTTGATTCTTGTAAGTCTAAGCATTATCCTGTGATGAAGGCTCCTGGTAGGGGCTGAAAGCTCAGGAATAAAAACTACTTTATAATACGCGATTCATTTTTCTCCCTTTGTGGATCTCCAGCTGCTAATATGCAAACCGTATCACAGACCTTCGCTTCCATATATTATAAAAAAATCTTGGGAGGGAGACGAGACGTGATCTTCTCGGAAGACAATTTGACGTCCCGCAAGACAAGGCAGCAAGACAACATTTAAAACAAGTTCACGGACATGTAACCTCTAAGTTGTTGGAATGCTTTTGGCAGACACATGTCATCTGCTCCCAGCTCTTAAAACAACGACAAGCAACAAGCAGAACATGCAGCTTGCCAGCAGATGATCCGACCGTGTCTCCTTAGCATGCTTTCAACACCAACCCCCTTCACAATGCAAGCAGCAGAGATGCGATGTGGCAAAAGGACAGCTACAGGCTTTGAAATGATTGACGCGCAGGGCGACAAGCAAAAAATGCAGCTCACCAGCAGCAACAAGCCAGCAGATGATCGGACCGCTTCTCCTTAGCATGCGTTCAGCCAACCCCCTTCACAACACGAGCAGCGTTATACGTCCACTACCGGGGCCGGAAATAAAGGACAAGTATTGTTTTTACAAAAGTTTTAAAGTAAATGTAAATATAATGCATATGTAGCAATTCCCATGAAAATAGTTATAAAGAAAAATTCTTGGAAGGGAGACCAGGGAGACGAGACATGATCTTCTCGGAAGACACTTAAAAGACCCGTGAGACGAAAGAGATTGGCCACGGAACGTCTCGCGGGGACCTTAAACATGAGACTTGGTGCCAAGAGATTGTCCCAGGACCGTCTCGCGGGGACGTGGAACATGAGATTCTTGCAAGTCACGCACTACTTACAACCATTTTCAAATAAGACCATGGTCATCAAAACTCTGTCGTGTAAAGGGTTTTAGCAGACACAGGTCCTGTGCTCTCAGCTCATATGAAGCGTATATGGACAATACTGTATATGTATATATAAATAAAATACGCGCATTATATACAGTAATCTCTCACTGTATCGCGCTTCGCCTTTCGCAGCTTCACTCTATCGCGGATTTTATATGTAAGCATATTTAAATATATATCGCGGATTTTTTTCTGGTTTGTGGATTTCTGCGGACAATGGGTCTTTTAATTTCTTGTACATGCTTCCTCAGTTGGTTTGCCCAGTTGATTTCATACAAGGGACGCTATTGGCAGATGGCTGAGAAGCTACCCAACTTACTTTTCTCTCTCTCTCTCTTGCGCTGACTTTCTCTGATCCTGACGTAGGGGGATTGAGCAGGGGGGGCTGTTCGCACACCTAGACGATACGGACGCTCGTCTAAAAATGCTGAAAGATTATCTTCACGTTGCTACCTTCTGTGCAGCTGCTTCGTGAAGTGACATGCTGCACGGTGCTTCGCATACTTAAAAGCACGAAGGGCACGTATTGATTTTCGATTGTTTGTTTTTCTCTGTCTCTCTCTGTCTCTCTCTCTGTCTCTCTTTCTCTGCTCCTGACGGAGGGGGTGTGAGCTGCCGCCTTCAACAGCTTTGTGCCGCGGTGCTTCGCATACTTAAAAGCCAAACAGCCCTACTGATTTGTTTGCTTTTCTCTATCTCTCTGACATTATCTGCTCCTGACGCGCACTCCTTTGAAGAGGAAGATATGTTTACATTCTTTTAATTGTGAGACGGAACTGTCATCTCTGTCTTGTCATGGAGCACAGTTTAAACTTTTGAAAAAGAGACAAATGTTTGTTTGCAGTGTTTGAATAACGTTCCTGTCTCTCTACAACTTCCTGTGTTTCTGCGCAAATCTGTGACCCAAGCATGACAATATAAAAATAACCATATAAACATATGGTTTCTACTTCGCAGATTTTCTTATTTCGCGGGTGGCTCTGGAACACAACCCCCGCGATGGAGGAGGGATTACTGTATTCGGTTGTACTTGAATGTCTTAGGCCTGGGTGATACAGAATTATATTGATTTTGTGATTATTTTGATCCGAAGTGAAATATTCTATGTATCTCGATATGTTCTCAAAATACCTTAAGCCTTTATTCCTTAAGAGGGTTTTGGCATTATTGCGCTTAAATTACTTACCCAAAAATGACTGGCTATTATTCCCCTCATGTAGTAAAGGAGCTTCAAATGGCTGGAGAGTAATAAAACAGTACTCCAAAATTATTTTATATTGTCATGCTTGGGTCACAGATTTGGCAGAAACACAGGAGGTTGTAGAGAGACAGGAACGTTATTCAAACACTGCAAACAAACATTTGTCTCTTTTTCAAAAGTTTAAACTGTGCTCCATGACAAGACAGAGATGACAGTTCCGTCTCACCATTAAAAGAATGCAAACATATCTTCCTCTTCAAAGGAGTGCGCGTCAGGAGCAGATAATGTCAGAGAGATAGAGAAAAGCAAACAAATCAATAGGGCTGTTTGGCTTTTAAGTATGCGAAGCACCGCGGCACAAAGCTGTTGAAGGCGGCAGCTCACACCCCCTCCATCAGGAGCAGAGAGAGAGAGAGAGAGAGAGAGAGAGAGAGAGAGAGAGAGAGAGAGAGAGATAGAGAGACACAGAGAAAAACAAACAATCGAAAATCAATACGTGCCCTTCGTGATTTTAAGTATGTGAAGCACCGTGCAGCATGTCGCTTCACGAAGCAGCTGCATAGAAGGTAGCAATGTGAAGATAATCTTTCAGCATTTTTAGACGAGCGTCCGTATCGTCTAGGTGTGCGAACAGCCCCCCTGCTCAATCCCCCTACGTCAGGATCAGAGGAAGTCAGCGCAAGAGAGAGAGAGAGAGAGAGAAAAGTAAGTTGAGTAGCTTCTCAGCCATCTGCCAATAGCGTCCCTTGTATGAAATCAACTGGGCAAACCAACTGAGGAAGCATGTACAAGAAATTAAAAGACCCATTGTCCGCAGAAATCCGCGAACCAGCAAAAAATCAGCGATATATATTTAAATATGCTTACATATAAAATCCGCGATAGAGTGAAGCCGTGAAAGGCGAAGCGCGATACAGCGAGGGATTACTGTACAGCATGCAATTTAGTGGTTTTAATAACACTATGGCCAATTCAAATACTCTAATCCAGTGACAAGAATTCCTGTGCTAAACAAGACTGGGTTCTTGCTATAAGTAAGGAATAAAAACTTTATAATGTGAAGTGCTTTAATTTTGCACATTAAAACCAAAATATTATGTTTTTGTTAAAATATATCACACAATCCAATATATGTTACATTTATTATTAATATTAAAAGTTAGTAAAGGTGCCATACTGACCCACATATGAATTGCATTATTTTTTAAATAAATAATATATAGCAATATCAAAAAGATCTGCACCACTTAGCCTAATGTCATCACACTTCAAAAAGATCAACTAATCTAGGATGAATCTTGGATCTCACCAACTAATTCAATACAATTTTATAAATAGGCCTCAGAATAATCCTTATATCACCTGATATGTCAGGTACTGCAGAGCCTTCCTTTTGCCATTGAAAATATCATTTAAAGAATTTTGTGTCCATCCCAAAAGCATAACACCCTTATGTTTACCCAGAATAAACCTGTTAGACAAATGAGATCTTCCAGTGCTGGCTTTCGAACATTCTTAGCTGCTAGACAAAACACTACCTTTGCATCTCAGTTTCTGTGGAACTCTCCCTTTTCCAAAGGTGTCATTGACACACAATGTTGAAATGATGCCTCAAAGCACACGTTTTCTTTCATGCATTTAAGCTCTGCTAGTCCTGGATTTTTAGTAGCCTTTTGATGTGCTAATGTTGTTGCATCAATACACTCCTACATACTGTACGTGTGGATCATCACTTTGCTTTCTGTATGTCCTGCCATCAGAAAATCAGCAGACTGTTCCTTGAAACTCAAGCATTTGTTTGTGAACATTTATTAACTGCTATATAGAATAACAAGAATGAGTTCTATGACAGACTTCTCCTTTCAGGGCTAATTTCAACCCTGTTACCATTACAGTGAAAGAATGCTTCCTTCTCCCTGCAGCCCCAGGGCTGTGGAGTTGAAGTCAAGGAGTTGGGAGTCGGAGACAATTTTGGGTGCCTGGAGTTGGGGTCGGAGTTGGCAAAAAATGTACTGACTCTGACTCCTAATAAAATTTAAGTTGTAATGAAAAATAAAATACAGTAAGTTCAAATGTCCCATTTCACAAACAATAGTCCTAATTATGTTCTTCTCAAATGTAAGAATAAAGCCCAGTGCACAGTTGTATTACTACTAGTGTGAAGTTCAGCTGAGCTATTATACAACCTGACATTCACATATTGTAATCTGGATTATGGTACATTGCAAAAAGTGTTTTCATTTTATTTCAGATATAATGTGTTTAACAAGTTCATTTGAGTGTAAACGAGTATAATAATTTAGGTGTAGGTGTGTGCTATGGCTTGATGTGTGTTCAGGGGTTGTTGTCTTTTGTTTAAACTGGCCAATACGGTAGAGAGTCAACTTCCTATCCAGTAGTTCTGTGGCTAAATGACGTGTATGTTGCCTTCCTTCAATCAACATGGAAAATACATTAGCATATTAAATACAGAGGAGTCAGAGTCGGAGTCAGAAGTACCGGAAACTAAGGAGTAGGAAGTCAGAGTTGGAGTCGAAGGATTTATCTACCGACTCCACAGCCCTGTGCAGCCCTATACAAGACAAAGGAATTGTAATAGCATATTTTGCTTGAATATTGTGCATCTTTTGAGGCTCATTATCAAAGAAAGGTAAAACAAAGACTGCTTGAATGTGTTTGACTGGTAAAGGAAGCCATGGAATAATTAAATTGCTGTTTCAGAGGATCTTGGCAGCTAATACAAGTTTACTTTAAAGGGTAAGTGGTGTATACTGTGCACAAGTATTTTTTTTTTTTTTTTTTTTTTAATTTACAGAACATCTTCATAGATCCACCCAAAGAAATCAGAAGAAATCTGTATAACCAAACAAAACAGTGAAATTATGCTTTTATGTGATTTTAATGCTAGGAGTTATTAAAAATTTAATATCAGCTGCCTTAGAAAGTAAGAGAAAAACTAATCTGAAATTAATAAGCAAAGCATTTCTGACAAAGTTTTTGTTTAGGTTTTGATCTTCTAAATTTTAAGTGCTCTAAACAATCATTAATCAATTAGCCACACATTTTGTGAACATTGTACAAATAAAGGATTAGATTTTTAAGGGTTATACCCAAAACCATTCTCAACATATAATGGCAAATAAACACACTAAGTTATTAACAAAAGCATGTTTGTTTTCTTTTAACCGTAGCACTGTAACTAGTGCAGACAAACACTATAACTGGAAAACATTTAAATAAGCCTACCTCTTAAGCCTCGGTACCAGAACACAAATATCAAGTAGCAACAGTTGGTAGCGGTAGGCAAAACCAACCCTACCACAATCTCAACCCAACCATGAAACAGACATTACAATGAGTTTTTAAATGATCATCAAACAAACAATAATTTGGAAGCACAGAGTATCCTGTGATATCAAATACTTCCAGCGATACATAGTCTCCATTCAAAGGGGTCCAGGCATCCTTACCTCCACTGCCAGCACAGAGAACGTCTTAGGTACTAGGGTCTAAAAAGAAGGAGTCTGAACAGGCAAAACCACTGGCTGCAGTTCTACCAAGAAAATCTGTGGAATCTCTGGGTTTTCCAGATGTTACACAATTTCAAAGGTTCCAGCCGATCTCGGTGAAACACCAATAATTTTTTTTAATGTCAGGAATCTAGATCCTATGTTCCACTGAGACCAGAGGGCAGCCCAAAGAGAATGTCAACTGGCTGCTGGGCTGCCTGCAGTTAATTCATGAACGGCTGAGTGGTAAGCACATAAAACAAGTGGCAGACAACGGTCCCAGGCCATAATCAAACTCAATCATTAACAAAAGCAGGAGCATCTGTTTTCCTTTAGCGGTATCACAAGAAATGGGGCTAGTGCAAACAATCACTACAACTTGAAATATTCAAATGAAGCCTCTCTGTTTAACCCCTGTACCCGGACTCGTACACCTGGCAGCATCAGTCAAACCAAAAACTCCACCGTTTTCAGAAGCACACCATGAACAAATGAAACCATTAAACAGGCAATACAAGACATTTTAAAATGAATGTCTAAAAAATAAATGAATAAAATTTAAAATCTAATTGTTAGATGCAGTGCCGCAGAGCACCCCTGGGAAGTCAAATCCCAATTCCCACGCTGCAATATTACAAAGGAATATTTATTCATAAATTCACTAAACTGAGCAATACAAAGGAAAAAATGTACAAGACAAATAGTGTACAGCCCGTAAGTAACTGAATCCCGTTAATATTCACTCTGACAACACAGTGCAATTTAAGCTACAACCAAAAGACGCAAATGGAAACATTTCACAGTAGTTTACGGAAGATTATTATCTGAATCCACCAAAAGGTGCTCCTTTGACTGCAGATCGTTTTTCAAAACTGTGACAATAGTCGAGAAGGACGTTAAAAGAAAATGTTTAACGTTGTAAATGAGTAGAATGCTTTATTACGTTTGTCCTTCATTTGCAGTGCACGAAACATATGCCGCTTGACTTTAAATCGGATGACCAATTGTAAATTATAAGGTCAGTTTGTTTGCTGGTCAGCACGTGCATCGTAAAATGCTGCATCGGGTCAAAATTGTTATTATCACAGTACACTACAATAATGGAACACATGTTCCATTAAACTGTTCATCCCATTAGTGCTGATTCTGATTTTTAAATAATTCCATAAATACTAAAGAAACTACCGACCTTTACTTTAACCCGCCTTGGAAAATTACATTCTGTGGAAATGTGTGATTTTAAAAGCTAATCAAGCCATTTATAAAATACAGTACTGAAGTTTACTTATGTTGCCTTTTCACTGGATTGATGGTATACTTTACAAATGCTAACTTGACAGCACGACCAAAAACAATCCAGCAAACCAAACGTAATCAGATGTAAATCAAATCCATGCAAACAGAACAGTCACTACAAAAACACACTGTCAGAGGAAGGTCTTCAGTTTTTAAATATCAACACTGTAAAGAAAAGTGACAGCACTGAAAGACGAAAACAAAATTCATTAAGACTCTGCTGACAGCTGCCAACATTTTGCACTCACCTTCGCTTTACCGGCCTCCAGCTTCTTCTGCCGTTCCTCGTCTTCCATGACTGTAGTGGCTCCTATATCCAAAAAAGAAGGCAGCAGCTCAAGCAAGTTGTCAGTTTAGACGTGACGATTCCACACAGCTGATATTGTTGTTTACCCCGGAAGAGCTTCTATCTAAGTGTGCTCATAGTGTTTCTGGATTAGCAATGTGAGCTACCCCCCCCTTTTGCCACCCAGTCGCCACCGCCATGTTTACGTCCACGTTAACACCGGACTGGCAATGATGACGTGTACGAGGTGCGCGCGCGTAAGCGAGCTAGCGAGCGATTGAGGATACCTCCTGCAAACAGACAGGCGCAGTCTGAGAAGCACTCGCGGAGCAGGTGTCACACCTGCTCCCTCCCTCTGCTCTTATCTCTTTCTGCTTTAAAGTACGGAGGCGGTGACTGCTGTAGCTGCACCATACCTAACATTTTTTCGAAGCTGCGTATTTTTTCTGCCATTATATAAGCAGAGGAAATTGGATCTGGAAGCAGACTTAACTGAAACTGAGTAAAGGCGCAGGAACACTGAATGGGCAAAACATGTAATGGAAAATTGGGATCAAGCAATGTATGGTTTATATTAAAGGTGTTCCAGAACCAATGGGCCACATTTATCCGTCTACTGAAAAGTAGATTATGATAAATCCCTTTTGATAAATAAATCCCATGGTCACATCATTTTATAAGGAGTCCAGATGCGTACTTGGGCCAGAAAACGAACCAGTTGTGACCATGGTAACGTGATTGTATCATTCATGCATGCATTCCTACAATTTCAAATAGTGCTAGATTTCTGTTCTGAGCAAAGAGGTGACTGCTAAAGAAAAGCCATAAAATGAGTTAAATTGTAATGGCCATAGTTAACTGAGATCAAAATAAGCCAAGTTTCTTGAAAAACACAATATGCTGAATTTGGCACATCATCTGAAACCCCTAGAAACAAGTGGTGATTATTATTATTAAAAGTTATTAATAGATACGAACTTTTAATATTGAAATTGAAGTATTCTATGAATGAATTTAACAGATTTAGGAAGTGAAACAATATGTTATATTGATATATCTTGATATTGTAGATATTGGCCAGGGTTGAATAATTTGCCATATGAAAAACTTTTGACTACAGAAGAGGCTTTAGTTCAACAAACGAATCTAGTCTTGAGGCTACATTTTCATAAATAGTAAAAAAAACACCTGTCTTCAATATTTTACATTGCTGTCATATAAATATCAGTATACTTTGTTCTTGCTGGGATAGGCTCTAGCTGCCACGTGACTGTGCTCAGGATAAAACAATTTTGGAAGATGGATGGATGGTTTTTATGGCTGCACCCTTTACGTGTGTTATTGAGTTGTCCTTGTTTACGGCACATTGACAAAAGCAGGCAGAACAAAATTGCAGTAGCAAATTCGTGCAGGAAAACCTGCACAGCTGAGGTGGAGAAAAGAGGAAGAATTTAATTTAGTGGACATTTATAACATCAAAGAAAAGTTCAACTGCATCTTAAAATATTATTAGCTGTAAGTTTTATGCCTTGTGATGAGATGTCCTTTCCTTTGGAAGAGTTTGTGAATACAGAACTTTACCTCCAGAGCTAGAGACATGCAAATAGGAGTGGGTGATAAACCAGTTGAACCAGTTTACTTGAAGAAATTCCTCTTGTGGTATGGATTTCAAAATATTTTTTCACTGGTATACTAAAAATATAAATTACATTGACTTAGGCACCTTAATCGCTTTTCTCTATCTACTTTATATTATTAGGATGCACACCAATACTCAGATTTATTATATTATTTATGTACTAGCCACCCTACCAAGACAGGTAATAGAAAAATTTAAAAATATTTGCTACGTCCAATATGTACCTTCAGCACCTTTCCTCTTTATTTGCATGTGTCTGAACATCTCTTTACCAGCACTACTTTTCTTGAGCGCTTTCCTGTAAAGCCTGCTTCTTAGACTCCATTATGATTTTCAAGGCATCTTTCTCGCCTTATGTTTGCTTTTATGCATTCTGTCTTTTCTGTCAACATGCCTCCTATGCTGTTTCTTCTCTTCATGTGTCTCACACTCGCACTTCTCAAATCACGTCACCAGAGCCAAACTGACCATTCACACCAAAGCCATACTAATCAATCATACTGCTATAAAGGACTGGACAAACACACAAACCTTTTTGTCGTATTATATAGTAGATCAGTCCAGTTTGTTTATAATGCTTATCTCATTAGTCAAGTTATATAACTCCAATGTGGCACCTTGCATTAAAGTGAATTTTAAAATTGGTATTGGTGGCCATCTTTATAGTCACAGCTATATACACACACATATACTGCAAATAAAACTGCTCTAAAAAATTAAAGGAATACTTTGAAAACACATCATATCTCAATGGGAAAAAAAATCATGCTGGATATCTGTACTGATGACTGAGTAATGTGTTAGGAATGAAATGATGCCACATCATTTGATGAAAATGAAAATTATCAAGCTACAGAGGACTGAATTCAAAGACATCCCAAAAATCAAAGTGAAATAATGATGCGGCAGGCTAGTCCATTTTGCGGAAATTTCATTACAGCAATTCAGAATCATACTCGGTAGTTTGTATGGCCCCCACGTGCTTGTATGCATGTCTGACAATGTCGGGGGGGGGGGGGGTCGTGCTCCTAATGACACAACGGATAGTGTCCTTTGGGATCTTTTCCCAAATCTGGACCAGGGCATCACTAAGCTCCTGGACAATCTGAGGTGCAACCTGTTGACATCAGATGGACCGAAACATAAGGTCCCAGAGATGTTCTATTGGATTTAGGTCAGGCGAGCGTGGGGGCCAGTCAATGGTTTCAATTTCTTCATCCTCCAGGAGCTGCCTGCATGCTCTTGCCACATGAGGCCGGGCATTGTCATGCCCCAGGAGGAACCCAGGATCCACTGCACCCGCATAGGTTTTAACACTTGGGTCCAAGGATTTCATACCGATACCTAATGGCAGTCAAGGTGTGGTTGTCTAGCCTGTAGAGGACTGTGCGTCCCTCCATGGATATGCCTCCCAAGACCACCACTGACCCACCACCAAACCAGTCATGCTGAACGATTTTGCAGGCAGCATAACATTCTCCACGGCTTCTCCAGACCTTTTCACATCTGTCACATGTGCTCACGGTGAACCTGCTCTCATCTGTGAAAAGCACAGGGTGCCAGTGGTTGACCTGCCAATTCTGGTGGCAAATGCCAATCGTGCTTTACTGTGCCGAGCAGTGAGCATCAAGGCCCACTAGAGGATATCGGGCCCTCAGGCCACCCTCATGAAGTTGGTTTCTGATTATTTAGTCAGAGACATTCACACCAGTGGCCTGCTGAAGGTCATTTTGTAGGGCTCTGGCAGTGCTTATCCTGTTCCTCCTTGCCCAAAGAAGCAGGTGCTGGAACTGCTGATGGGTTAAGGACCTTCTACAGCCCTGTCCAGCTCTCCTAGAGTAAATGCCTGTCTCCTGGAATCTCCTCCATGCCCTTGAGACTATGCTGGGAGACACAGCAAACCTTCTGGCAATGGCACATATTGATTTGCCATCCTGGAGAAGTTGGACTACCTGTGCAACCTCTGTAGGGTCCAGGTATCGCCTCATGCTACCAGTAGTGACACTGACCATAGCCAAATGCAAAACTAGTGAAAAAACAGTCAGAAATGATGAGAAGGGAAAAATGTCAGTGGCCTCCTCCTGTTAAACCATTCCTGTTTTGGGGGTTGTCTCATTGTTGCCCCTCTAGTGCACCTGTTGTTAATTTTATTAACACCAAAGCAGCTGAAACTGATTAACAACCCCCTCTGCTGCTTAACTGACCAAATCAATAGCCCAGAAGTTTCATTGACTTGATGCTATACTCTGATTAAAAAGTGTGCCTTTAATTTTTTTGACCAGTATATATATATATATATATATATACACACACACACATATATATATATATATATACATATATATATATATGTATTCAAGTATAACTTTAAAAAATAAACAGAAACTTCAGAGCTGAAAAAAATTGCCTTATTAAAGTGTAAATCTTGTACAATGTAATTTTATATAAGTATCCTAAAAGAAAAAGGCTATATAATAAATTCAAACATAAATATTATTTGCACAATCTCAAGCCAGGCTATTTAATTATCTATCAAAAGCATACTCAAGTGACTGGATTCTAAAAATAGGTTAATAGCAAAATTCATCTTGTTGTGAATGGTTTTTTTTTGTATAAAAAACATGTTAAGTCTTCATAGAATACTTTTGACAAAGCGTGTGCAAACTTTACCATTCAGTCCTAGGCACTTCTTAGTATTTAACTCTCATAATTTAAAAATTAATATGCAATACACTCTGAAATGAGTCTTATGAAATGATTATCATTAAGTAAATGGAATACATAATATGGTTTAATCAAGTGTTATTCAACATCCATTTCATTTTTATTTATTGATTTTATTTGAAGAAAATAAAATTACATGCAATCAAGTCAAACAAACTAGAATTCAAACCCCACCCAAAAAAAGAGAGGAGAGCCAACAACAAGAAAACAGCAAAGAACAGAGAATATCCTTTACCCCAATATATATGCTTATTGTTAAATTTTATTAATCAGATCTTACCATATTTAAAAAAGTTTTAAACAGATTCTCTAAGTGAGAATTTATTTTATTCCAATTTAAAATAGTATAAAACATCAGTTACCCACTGACTTATAACAGGTAGGCTGGGATTCTTCCATCTGAGCAAGATCAGTCTGCCTGCTAGTAGTGTGGTATAGGCAATTACAGCCAATTTGTCTTTCTCCATTCTAAGCCCATATGGGAGTACACCAAACACAGCTGTTAATGGGTTAAGTGTCATTGTGATGCCAAGGCTTTCTGGCAGGCATTCATAGATTTTTGTCCAGAATGATGTTAATTTGGTGCATGCCTTAACATCCCTTTCAGAATACACAGGGTAAAATGAAGAAATAATTATCCTAAAATGAACACCAGGTTCACCTATAAGCAGCTCCTGCTTTACATACCTGAAGTTGATGCAGGTCTTTGTCTCTTGGAGAATGGAGTTGTGCAGCTGATAGTCTGGCAAATTTTTACTTCCACCCATCTTTTTTTAGACATTTCTCAGAGCTGAAGCTTTTATGTTTTATCCCTCGCACTCACCACCTGCAGATGTCAATTCAGGTTTAAGGGAACTGGAGCTCTAGACCAACAGAAAGTTTACCAAATTAATAATTTAAGATAAAGGAGTACTGTGTCTGTCAGTAACTTAAGTAGAAAAGGCCACTTGCTTCTGCACACATACATAGTAATTAGTAGATTCAAAGAAAGGATGACTTTGTTTTTAGAGTTTTTAATAAACATGTTTCAAGTATACTAGTATGTATAGTTCTTATAACAACACCATTTAATAGTTATTTTGCTTTACATCACTAAAGACTGTCTTTAAAAATGTATGTTACTCATAATTGTGTGGCCTGCACAGAGAGCAAACACTCAGGAATTATTACCTATCCTCTTCAGCACCTGGGAGGCAGCAGCCCTAACTATAGCACCACAACATTGTCATTAAAAACAGTTTTTGTCAGATTTTTTAAAATATAAAAGGTTTTTCAAGTCAAAGAATTTTTAGAATGCCATGTTTTTCTGTTTCCTATTCAAACAGATTAATCAATATAAAAACTTATCAGAAGTATAAAAACATGACTAAAAATTCTTCCAAATTTCTTCCAGAGTGAAAGCATAGCAGCAGGAATGTGTGCCTCTCATCAAAAATTTATAGTACAGTCCTCCAATTTCTAAATTAGATACTTAATGCTGAAGAGCATTTTGTTAAAACTAAATTTCCAACATGCTGATATTCTGCATGATATCAGAAATGTGTCAAGAAAACAAAAAAATAACTGAAATACTTTAAATAAATACTATACACTCTAAACTTTATGGTGAGGTGGGAGGGGAAGATGTGGAAAGCTAATTCCTAAATTCTTTTCTTTTGTTATTAACTTAATTATTTTGAGATATCACAGGTTTTAGGGGTAAGCACATGAAACATTTCTCAGTTCAATACAGGCAAAACTGATAACACAACTGAAAAGGACAACAGACATCAGCCACACACATGCACTTTAGAACAAGTCATGCACTTGAAGCTAATCACTCAGGCATAGCCAGTGCTTGGATGGGAGACCATCTAGGAAAAATCTTGAGTTGCTGATGAAAGAGGTGTTGATGCAGCCAGTAGGGGGCGCTTACCCCGCAATCTGAATGTGGATCCTAATGCCCCAGTGCCATGATGGGGACGCTGTGCTGTGAAAATGGCGCTGTCCTTTGGATGAGACATAAAACTGAGGTCCTGACTGTCATTGGAAGAGATCCCAGGGCATCTTTTGTAAAATGTAAGGTGTATCTTGATGTCCTGGCTAAATTGCCCACCTCAGCCTAGTCATTCTGGCCCCCAATCATCCACTTTCTCTATTTGGCTATCTCACCACGTCACCACCTAATAGTAAAGTGTGCTAAGCATACTGGTGCCAAAATGGCTTCAGTTGCATCATCCAGGTAGATGTTAAATGTTAGTGATGGTTGAAGTAGCTCCCCACTCACTATGTAAAGTTCTTTGAGTAGTGAGAAAATAGCTATATAAATGTAAAGAATTATTATTGATTATTATTAAGAAAAATGAAACGTGAAAACAAAAACCAGATTAACTGTGGTTATTCATTAAACTTCATTAGCTGGAATGTCAAGTGTCTTGATCATGGTGTAGAAAGGAAAAAATATCACATAATAACACTTTGAAGTAAGATATCACCATCTTATAGGAAACCCAATACAAGTTCAAATACTTATTTCCCACAATAGTACATTAACCCCAATAGACAATGAATACAAATTCAATAAGCAGTGCACCACATATACATTAAATAAAACATCAGACAATGTATACAGTTGTCAGTTTGAATAGCTGTTGAGCAGCTTTATTACCTGTAGATAACAACCGTCCCTGTATCAAGTGGTCGAAGTGCTAATGGTCCTATACTGCTTGCTAGAACAGAGCAGGGAAAAAGTGACTATGCTGTTAAATAATTTAATTAATAAATTAGTTTAGGGATTATCAGAAAGAGTGATCTTGAGACAGAAGAAGATCATGGCACAAACTTAGGAAGATCTAACAACTGAAAACAGAATGTAAACCAAAAGTTGAAGTCAAAACCTAAAACAAGCAATTATGTTCCTTTATTTGATAAGACTGTATTAGTTTGACTAATAGATGAGTTTGTACTTTTGTTTCAAATAAAATATAGAGGCCAAATTAGAGCATGCCAGCCTCTTTTCTAATGGTGGAATGAAAGACATCACCTCACAATAAGCCCATGTGAATGCACAAAAAGAATGCCTGAAATGACTTCTCAAAATTAGCAATAAAAATTAACAACAGCTCTGATACAAATCATAATAATAATAATAAATAATTTAAATGAAATAATACTGTGTAATGTTTGATAAGACCCTGACATAATTCTGTGGTTGAGGTCTTTAAAAATGCTGTTTTCCTTTCAAATGCAGCACATAAAACATATGTCCTGTACTGAAGGGAGCTTTATGCCAGTAATATTCCACCTAGAGTTTAACACCCTCTGCAGTGTTCTTTGAGCTGAGCAGGGGCTATTTCAGATGTAATGCAGCCAGTAAGAATGGATTCCACTGTGTACCTATAGAGATTGGCAAGCATGGACTGTAACATTCAAACTTTTCTCAGATACAAAATGAGAAATTGTTGTCCTTGCGCTAGTCTATCTCAAATTTATGTGAAATAAATATATGTCAATTCCAAGTAACTGAAGAAGTCAAATCTTAATTAAAGATCAACCTAGTCTGGCGAAAGTTGGACAGGAGTTTAATTTCTACTATGACAATAAAACTAGAGGGCTATGATTATGATAATGTATTTTACCTCCAAGGTCATCTATGACTCTGAAGGACATCATATTGTATGAGTGGGCAACAAAATGAGACAGAGTACAACACTGGATTATCTGAGACAGTACTGGTAACAAGGCTTCATGCGATTATCAGACAATGAACAGACAATAGAACTAAATCAAATATACCTGTTATCAATGTGTGTGATACATGATGTAATTCACATTAAAATTGTATATCACACACATCTTTTTCAACTCAGACTATACAGAATGTACCTGGGTCAAGGATTTATTTGTGAGCAATGTGTTCAGGAATCTGCTTTGTCATATAGTTTGATAATGTCCTTTGCTCAGATATTGTTGGAATAAAATCTATGCTTATTGATCAGTTTATGAATCAGAATAATCACTAATACATAAATAGAGCATTACTGCTTAGTGAACAATTTATTGTGATAAATTACACTATACTGCTACCTTACTATTTTATCTTACTCAGTTTTAAGAAACCTTACCTACCTATCACAGCACAATGGGAAAAGGATGTCATGTTTTACCTCAACATTTGAAAATTTAAATTCAGTTAATAAAGAACAATTAAAAAGGTTTTTAGAGTGTGGAATAGATTTATTAATGTTGTCCTCAAAAACTGAACTTTCTCTATCATTTTGGATATTTACATATTTTTGAATAACTTCAAATTCTGCTTTCTCTCCTCTCTGGATGGGTGTGAGGTTATTTGATCTATTTTGAATAATATGTAGTATTAAAAGTTTACTGACTTGTGTTTAAATTTTAGTAAAGCAATTTCAAAATCAATACAAGTGAGTTTAGAAAATACAGACTCAAAAACTGCTTATTCTGATAATTGTTAGTAAATGTTCTAATTTGGGTGGCACGGAGAGTTGGGTTCGCTTCCCAGGTCCTCCCTGCGTGGAGTTTGCATGTTCTCCCCGTGTCTGCGTGGGTTTCCTCCAGGTGCTCCGGTTTCCTCCCACAGTCCAAAGACATGCAGGTTAGGTGCATTGGTGATCCTAAATTGTCCCTAGTGTGTGCTTGGTGTGTGGGTGTGTGTGTGTGTCCTGCAGTGGGCTGGCGCCCTGCCCGGGGTTTGTTCCTGCCTTGTGCCCTGTGCTGGTTGGGATTGTCTCCAGCAGACCCCCGTGTCCCTGTGTTAGGATATAGCGGGTTGTAGAATGACTGACTATTCTAATTTGTTTAGAAAATGTGGGGGGAAACTACCAACAGGAAAATGTGTTTCCAAAAGGTTTTCTCTCTAGTTATTAGAGAGATGACTTTTTTATGGACTGCACTTCTTTGCTTTTCTAAAATATGTGCTGTTTTAAGCTCTCTGGCACTGTAAAATGCATGAATAGTGTGGAGGTTATCAGATGTCTTTGGAATGTAGGAGGAAATCAGATTAGTTGAAGACAACCCACACAAACATGGACATAATGTGCAAACTCCACACAGATAAAGACCAAGCTGGGAGGGGGAGTCAGACCTAGGTTCCTAGACTGGTATAGCTGCACTATGTCAGGTTTATTCCACTAAACCTTTATAAACTATAAGAATATACTCTACTATATATACTGTATGCATATGAGCAACTTTCTTCTCTTTAAAGTAATTTATCTGAAGATATTTTGGTTGTGAAAAATAATAAATTATTAAAAGAAAACAACCTAGCAATCTAGCCTTGATTTACATATATTTCTGTTGTGCTTCAGTGAGATGTGTGATACTTAAAGGAGAGAACATTCTCTTTTATTGTTACATAAGTCATCTTTTTTAGCTGTGTTAAATGAATTGATTGGAGTTTTTCCAGCAATGAAAATGATACACTCAGCTTTCTCCTAAACAATTTGGAACAATAATTAACTAAGAAATACAAGTACTTAACAGCCAATATTAGTCAATATTAGCCTTTTGGAAAATTTAAGTCTTTAAAATAAACATGCTGTTTTTGTTTGACTTCACTTTAAAAATCCTAATGCTTGAAGAATAAAATAGAATATTCATAAGAGTTCAGAGAGCAGTGCTGATTAACTGGATATAAAATGTATGAACCTCCATTCCCCTGTGATCATTATTACACAAGGCAGACTGACAGAGTGTGTTAAGACAAAATCGCTGAACAAAGAATTGTTAACCCATGGTATAGGAAACTGACTTTGCTGTTAGACAAGCCTGGAAATTGCCCTGACAGCCATGAAAAATATGTGCACATTTAACTAAGCAACCTCATATACTACAAATAAAAAGATCTCAAAATGACCTTGAAATCAATTTACAGCACCATAATTTCAAGTAGGGTGGCGCAGTGGGTAGCGCTGCTGCCTCGCAGTCAGGAGACTCGGGTTCGCTTCCTGGGTCCTCCCTGCGTGGAGTTTGCATGTTCTCCCCGTGTCTGCGTGGGTTTCCTCCAACAGTCCAAAGACATGCAGGTTAGGTGCATTGGCGATTCTAAATTGTCCCGGGTGTGTATCCCCTGTGGTGGATAATTTCAAGTCTGCTGAATTACAGTGAATGTATGGATTTTTTTGTCAGTGGGACACAGCTGATGAAGAATGAGCCAAAGACAAAGAAAACTGCAAAAATTATGTAAAAAGACCAGGGATATTGACACCACTGTGGTGTAATATTACACCACCTTGTTATTTGTTAGCAACAGAGGTTTGACATTCTAGTATGGAATGGGTATTTTGAAAGCAGCAATTTATAACAGGATTTCATCTGAAGATCTATACTGTAACAATCCAGTTAGTGGGGGAATGAGACGCAGACACATAAGATGGAAAAAGGCCCCTCGCAGGACCATTTATTAAAACTTGTCTGAACCGAACCGTTAACAGGTTCTCACTGTATGGCCTCAGGAGACGCAAGTTCTTAATACTATCTCTGCTATTGTGGCCTTGGAAGATGCTTGTTGTACATCTTGCGTTGTTAATCTCAAATCACACCTCCAGAGTTAGTGTTCTTCTAAACAATCCACTAATATCTCCTGAGTAGTTTCCTCTTAAGTCCAGGTGGTCCAGGTGGCCAATTGCCATTTTATTCTGTCTGTGGAATGCTATCTGTGTTATTCTCTCTGATGTTACACTATTGTAAGTATAATCCCAGATTTCTGTAATAGCCACCTGAACAAAACTGCTGAGGATTTGTAGTCATAGGCAACTCTTCAGGTGTTTACTACATGCTGTATGTGATATCTATGAAATATATACATATAATTACATGAAATTGTATGTTTTCATAGTAAAAGGCTCTATACTTAAGACTTAATCCATTTTTAGATGGATAAATAATAAATAATGGCTATTTACAATGTGAAAATATCTTAGACATTATCAGTTACTGTAATTGATTCGATATGCAGAAAAAAATTTGTGAGGCTGCTGAATATCTGTAGGAATGTATGCAAAGTAGTAAAAAACGAACAAACTCTTTAGTACCCTTTTATTCTGTAAAATTTCTGGACCCCATATTTAGGAACTTGTTTGTGTTTTCATCATATTTTTATTGAAAAAAAGAACAACTATCGCTCTGCAGAAAGTAGGGACTAATGTTTAATGTTTAAGAGTCACTAAATAAAAAAGTAATCTTTCAGTGTTGTATTTTTTATGTTTCAGCCAGGGTTTTCCACTGAGTTGTGTTTTAAATTTCATTTCATCTTCTGTTCGTTTCTGATGCAATTGCTTATGTTTTTATTATTAATGATGTCTATTTGTACAATTATGAATTTTGTATGTAAATACTGTAGTTAATATACTTTTATGGAATGTATGTAGTTTTGGTAGTTTATATGTTTCAATGCTTGTTCTGTCTTGTTCCATGTCTTTAGATAGATAGATAGATAGATAGATAGATAGATAGATAGATAGATAGATAGATAGATAGATAGATAGATAGATAGATAGATACTTTATTAATCCCAAGGGGAAATTCACATTTTGTGGGTGGACCACCTGTCAGTTACAATCTTGGTACTGTCCCCAGCCCTATAGAAGCTGGGAAAAGCCCTCTGTCACATTCATATGTGCTAGGTTGTTGGTGAGTTAGCTTGTGTTTATTGCTATTTTTGATTATTACTAATTCTGTGCATTTTTTTAACTCTTTTTCTTTGTGTTTTGATTATTCTCTTAGATTTTGTATAGGGACTGTGTTTGCTTTTGGGATTGCCTGTTTTAAAGGCATTGACTTCTGTGCCTTTTGTGCTGGTCGGGGCTTCTTTTTACAGAACATTTTTGTTTCAAATAAATCATTTAATTATAAACATTCAAAGTTTGCCCTTGCATGACCAGCCATGGAATTTGATGCTCTTTAACTAATCTAGTGGGCACTCTGAGCACGTTTTGGAAAATTTTGGGACTGGGTTGCATTCTTTAAGGCTTCATGCGACTTCAGCCCTTTATGTGATGCTGAAAACACAACAACATTGAACTACCTACAGTCACTATTTTACTAGCTACTAGATTATTATACTTTAGGCTACAAAGCTAATCAAAGATGTACTATATATTAATTGAGGACACATAACTTTTATACTTAAAACACTCTTTACATATATTAAGAAGTTCGGGTGTGCTTGAGGGCTGAGCAAGTACTGTAGCCTTTCAATGGATTGAGGTCAGCAGGTAGATTCTAGAACTTTCTCAGTCTGTTTTGTGGTTGCATGGGCCAAAGGCTACCAAATCAGGATTGGGCAAAAGCTGGAAAAAAGGCCTGGACAGGTTTCTAGTCCATCACAAGGACCCCTCTCACTCACACACACAGACACAGACACAGACACACACACTCACACACACAATATTCATAATCAATTGACCATTTGCAGTTGGCAATTAAGATAACCTAAGTATAAAATAAATAAAAACGTTTGTAATTAATTCCTTATTTGCTTGAGTGTGTATAGACATTCATGAAATAGGACTTTCAAAGCTATTCAGTTATGAAAAATGTTAGGGAATAACAAAAGTGAAAGGCAGACTTTATTACAGAGACTGACCATTATGGATATCAGATGAGTATGGCACTCTGATGTTAGAATACATGGTGACCTGATTATCAAACTTCCAAACTGGGATAGTTGGGTAGCATGTATTCTCAGGCATAAAGCCCATCATCATTTGTTCAGTGCCTGTTTTATCTTATCATCAACAGTGATGGATGAGGGCGCAAAAAATTTGCTTTCACAAATAAACACATATGATTATAAACAGTGGTTGAAGTGGAAACAAATCGATGGCAGAACTGACTATTTTTGTCTGCTTCTTGGTCATCCTTGCAATGCTGTTCAAATTTAACACAATTAAGTTCTTAATTAAGCTTCCCTCGTCTGAGTTTTGAATGCTCTATCATAGGTATATTACACTGTACTGGGATCTGGGGTATGGGAGGTTTCCCCTTGGAGTTTTGAGAGGATGTTTATTTTGGCGGAACAATGTTTTATTAGATGGACAGCCTGTAAAAATTGCGACATTATTCAATTATTTATCAGAATGCATATCCTGCAATAGGGATTGTCCCCATTACCTGGACATCTGGGCATCCTAGTAAATGATAGTAACGATGAAATAGGGAATCGTTATAATGTGTAGATAATGGAATTTTGAACTTGGTTTATTGTAAGATAAACACACACCACAAAGTACTTAATTCATATGTACTGTATACAATCTTATCGTATGTTTACCTTGTTTGCATTTTATACTTAATCGTTAGTAATAATGGTTAACTTACCTGTCACTAATTAAAGCATAGGGAAGACGGAGATTTATGCGGCAGTGTCTGCATGCACCGAGCTGGAATTGCTAATAAAGGGATTGCAGTCCTGCAGATGCATAAGCAGCCAATAACAATGACTTTCTACCCTACACATGGTAGTGTGCTGGTTTTTTATTAACTTGTGTTGGGGATCTGTTTGCCATCAGTAGCATCTATCAGAGGTGAAAGAGGAAAATTTATAAAATATACAGTACAAGTTGGTGTAACCACTCTCAAGGTAGAATTGAAACAGTGAACTGATTCATAGTCACACAGAATGTTTCTGCGTTTTAAGTTAGATAAGTTTTCAGATTCGCAGATGCTTTCCAAAGGGAGATTTTGAAATTTTAAAACAGTGCACAGCAGTATCTGTTCAGGATATCTCAAGGAAAGTGGAAATGTCTTGACAAATTTCCTTTAAGAATAAGTGTGTCACTTTTGAACAAAATTGGTCCCTGGGTGGCTGTTATTACATGCGAACAGACTGCCAGACAGACATATGGCCTTTGCAATAGGTGCTTTTCATATTATATACTAACGCACTTAAAATGTTAATGAGGCAAAGAAAATTTTATTATTCTATGCCATGATCAGGGACGGCATCTGTATTCTTCTTGAGCTGGATATCAAAGAATTTATATAACACATTTAAGTACTGTTTACCAGAAATATATTGATATTTTAAGAAACTACTTAACAGCCAAAATACTGCATCAACCATGCACTGTAATACATTAGTTATGAGAAGAACAGGTCAATCAGGTTGCATAGGAGCTGTTAATTCAGTATTCAGTTTTTGCATTTTGCAATGGAGCATGCATCTGTAGTCTGCAGTGGGCTGGTGCTCTGCCCGGGGTTTGTTCCCTGCCTTGCGCCCTGTGTTGGCTGGGATTGGCTCCAGCAGACCCCCGTGACCCTGTAGTTAGGATATAGTGGGTTGGATAATAGGTGTATGGATGGATGTATCTCTAGTGATTATAAGCATGCCAAGGGGCACACTTCTCTACCAAAATTCTCCTTTAGTGGGTAAAATATGTTGAAATGCAGTAAACTGTGAATGCAAATGTATTACTAGTTAGTGCTATTGGATCATCAGTAGAAACTTTATTATAGAAGGCATTACTTTAATGATATTTAAAATTATCAAAAATGATCAAAACATAAAAGCCTAGATCTTCTTCAAGCAATTTTTTGTGTGATGTACAAGCAAAAAAATAAGGACATATTCATACTTATAAAGAGATCAATTTAGATGTGTCACAAAAGATGTCAGATGTCACTCCTTTCAATTAGCATATTATGAGACTCAGATTAAGGCACTCTCTGGAGCCTTGTCTATTGTCTCAGTGTATGGTCCGACTGTGATGAGTGATGTCTTGGTGAGGGAGACATTCTATTTGCAACTTCAGTCAGTGGTTGATGGGTGTCCGCAAGGTAACACTCCTCTGTTCATGGTTGACTTCAATGTGACCACTGGCACTGACAGGGCTAGCTATGAGGATTGTGTCAGTGTGGCGACCGTGGTGAAAGTAGATCCATGTTCTTTGACTTTGAAAAAGGCCAGGGGCTGCGGATTCCTGGATCCTGAGCCACATTGTTGGACTTGCTACTCCAATACTGCTGGTGCGGTGAAGGAGATTGATCACATCCTCGTGGGCAGACGTTGGGGTCTCCTACAGAACTGCAGGGTCTACAGGAGTGCCCACTTTATGAATTCTGACCACAGACTTGTTGTTGCTACTCTGAAGATCCAGCTTAGGTCCAGTAGGCTACCACCTACTAGAAGAATGAGGCTCGACCAGGCTAGGCTGTTTCTAATGAGACTGCACGCAGTTTGTGTAAGGAACTTACAGACTTGGGTGCGACTGCTGATCCTAATGTGATAGGAATCTGAAGGTTGCTGAGGTTTGGGTTGGTGTTGCCGGTGTTCCGAGAAGGAGGTCTTTCCTCTCGCAGGACACCCTTGATATCATTTCCCGTCTGTACTGGGAACTGAGAAAGATGGCTGCGAGGGTTCTAAGATAAGAAGGTGTTTGTTAGAGGAATCTCTGAGCAAGTGACACACCATTTGGTCTAGTGATTCATGTCCTGCTTACAGAGGAATCAAAGCATTATGCACATATGAATCTGTTCCTCAGAGATTTGCAGTCAGGCCATGTGATGGAACAGTCCTTACAGATGATGCAACAATTGTGACCCACACTGGGCTGACTACTTTGGGAAGCTGTTTAAAGTTGATCCTTCGGCTGGGACATTGGACATCTCTGGGTTCATGGTTCTTGAGGCTGACCCTCCAAATAGCTGTGAACAACCCAATCCCACTGAAATTGCACAGGTGGCAGACCAGCTGTAATGATCTGTGGTATCCAGGGTGAACTTCTCCAGACTGGTGGTAAGACTGTCCTCGTTGCATTGCAGACATTGCTTCATTCCAACTGACCGGAAAAACGACAGTTGTCGTCCCTATCTGGAAAGGGAAGGGTGATTGCCTAGACTGCAGGAACTACGGGGGGAAAACACTGTTCTCGGTGCTGGGTAAGGTCCTTGCTAGGTTTATCCTCAATAAGATTTGCGATCACTTGCTCTCCTACCAACGACTGCAGCAGTCTGGTTTTACATCTAAGAAGTCTACCTTCGACCGCATCCTGGCACTGAAGGTACTCATGGAGTGCAAACACGAATATCAGCAGAGTTTCTTTGCAGCCTTTGTTGATTTTCGTAAAGGTTTTGACTCAGTTGATCGAGCTGCCCTGTGGAGCATCCTGAGATTTTGTGGGATCCCCCCAAAGTTGCTGGATATCATGGCCAGCCTCTACACTGGTACTGTGAGTGCTGTGCTGAGGGGAGGCAGAATCTTTGAATTTTCCCCAGTTGATTCTGGGGTTCATCAGGGGTGTGTTCTTGCTCCTGCTCTGTTCAATGCTTGCATGGTTTGGGTGTTGGCCAGAGTCAGGGGGTCCAGCAGCTGTGGATTATCTGTTGCTGAAGAAAGATTTACTGATATTGACTTTGTTGCGAGACATGGGCACTATCCAGTGATCTGAGATGAAGTCTGTGGAGAATCCTTGGGTACCATTGGTTTGACTTTGTGTCGAATGAGCGGTTGCTCACGGAGTCTCAAATGAAGTACATTACCTGCAGTGTGAGGAAGCGTCAGTTACAGCACTATGGTCATGTGGCGCGATTTCCTGAGAGTGATTCGGCTTGCAGGATCCTAATTGTTGTTGAGTGGCTGGATCAGGCGAAGGGGACGCCCATGGCTGCGGAAGATAGATGGTCATTTCTAATAGGTGGGACTGGACAGTGTGTCTGCCTGGAAGGTTGCCAACCAGGATCCCGAGCTGTTTTGTCGTGTGGTGGGTGCAGCAACACACTGTACCAGTGCATGCTCTCCAACCTGACCTGACCAAACCTTACAAAAGACATACCGTACATCCCAGTAAAGGACTATAAAGACAATTTCTGATAATAAAAAACATTCATACTTAAGTTGATGGAAGTGAAGGATTTTAACAATTTGTATTCACATATATAACCATGAAAGAAACAATTCTAGGCCATATATGTAAAAAATGCTTAATTTTTACTCAGTACACAATGAGTAGATCAGCATACTACACATGTTTTAAATGACAAAATAACATTCAGTCAACAATAAAAACAGTTCTACAACATTAAATCACAGTTGATTTAATTTGGCTTTTTTGACACTGATCAACAGAAAAAAAACACTTTAATGGCAAAGTGAAAATGGATCTCTGCAAAGTGGTCTAAATTAATTACAAATATAAAAAAAAGTAATTGATTTTTTTGATAATTATTGATGCCCTTCAAGTCAGTATTTAGCAGAAGCACCTTTGGCAACGATTCCAGCTTTGAATCTGTGTGCAGTGGTCTCTATTACCTGTGCATACCTGGACACTGCAATTTCTCCCCCATTCCTTTTTGAAAAACTGCTCAGGCTCTGTCAGGTTGCATGAGATCATGACTGGACAGCTTTTTCAAGCCCAACCACAAATTTGTAATTGGGTTAAGATCTGGCTTCTGAATAGTTCATCCTAGGACATTAACATTGTGATTTTTAAGCCATTCCTGTGTAGCTTTATGCTTGCATTCGTTGTCTTGCTTCCTTTTACCCTCTTCCTTCACAAACCTTCCAGGGCCTGCTGCAGAGAAGCATCCCCACAGAATGATCCTGCCACCACCACTATGTTTCAAAGTGGAATGATGTGTTCTTGATAATGCACAATGCTTATGCTAAATATGACACTTACCCTGATGGCCAAAAGCTCAATTTTGGTCTCATCAGACCATACAGCTCTCTTCCAGCTGGCTACAGAGTCTCTCATGTGCCTTCAAGGAAAGTTTTGCTTAGATTTTTTTTTAAAGTGGATTTCTCTTTGCCACTCTTCCATAAGACTACAACTGGTGAAGCACCCAGGCAACAGATGTTGAATGAACAGTCTCTCATCTGAGCCACTGTAGCTTGTAACTCCTTCAGAGTTATCAGAAGTCTCTTGGTGGCCTCCCACACTGTTCTTCTCAGGTCTTCTTGCATTATCGCTCAATTTTTGTGGACAGCCTGCTCAAGGTGTTATGATACGTGAAAGTTCCCAAGCAGAAGTCCCAAAATCTTCCAAGAATGCTCACTAGAGGGGGATATTACCATGAAAACCCAGGCTTTTAATAAGGTCAAACACAGGATCTTTACAAATAAAAATGTTTATTTTTTCACAAAAATGCTGTGAACAAGAAGTAAGCTGTGTGGTGCACAACAGGCAAAAAGGAATTGCCTGAAACTCAAGGAAATCCAACCAAACAAAGTCTGAATACATAATCCAATCAAAAACAGAGCATGATGTCAAAAACCCAGTAAATCACAAAAAGCACATCAATATCTTAAAGAAACACTCACCAATTCCCAAGCGCTTTTGAATAAATTGCATGGGACTGTGGGTTGCCCCGCCTTTATAGAGCTAAGAACAGTCCCTTGTGGTTATGAGCAAGTGTTCCCATGTCTTGGGGAACGACCCACAAAACACATGGTACATAACACAAGATACATAAACACATAGAAGTTAAATAGTCAACTATATTGACATAAACAAAGACTAAAAAAATGAATAGGAATTTGAACCCCAGCTAAGGGAGGAACCCTTGCTGAAATATAACACTAGGCAGCTGTAACATACTCTTTCCATTACTTAATGATTGATTTAACTGGACTCCAAAGGATATTCAATTGACTACTTTCTTGTATTTATCTTGTGCTTTTTAATCACTGTTCACTGAGTTACTTGGAGTGTTCATTTGTTTGTGTTGCGTAAAAGGCAACATTACACATGAACAGAACCCAGACAGGTCATCTGACAGGGTACAAAATAATAGTAATCAGGGGACTACTTAATAATCAGGGAACACCATTAGTGCTTCAGTGTTTAACAGACACTGTAATCTTATTTTGGTTATATATAATGAATTAGTTAGAAAAAAGCATGTTATAAGTTAGGATATGCATATCCAAAGTAGACAAATCACAAAATGGAAGTGATTAACTCTTGGAGGGATTGATTCATATCATCTCAGATGTATTGGAATCATCACGTGAAGAGTACAATAGCTCTGTGATTCTAGAAATAGTGTCCTATGGCCTATTGCCTTAAAAATCCACAACAAGGAATGGACAGTTTAGTCTGATAAGTGTAAAAATAACCCCAAGTTATGTGAGATGGCCTTTCTCAGCCTTGATGTAACAGTGGAATATGGGTCAGTGTGGTATCAGCTCTGTTTGTCCTCACTTTGATGACTTTGACAAAACACAGATAGGATGGCTTCTTGAGTGATGGAAGGAATGCAATGCTGCAGTGGTTCTGCATGGCTCATGTCATAGTCTCACATTTGCACTGATAATGTGATCTTTTAAATCAACAGCTCAGACATTACACTAAAAATATGATCAAATTTTGTTTTTCTAAATCATTTTCTAATCTGTCAATCACCAAATATTTTATGTTCTTACCAAACCTGGTTAATACTTCGGTACACATGGCAGTCACAGAAAAAACATAAAATTGAGTCTGTAATGAAGTAATAAATAAAACAGAGGAATTAAATAAAATTAAAGACACAGCCAGATCAGAATGAATCATAAAATAAACACAAGCATATAAGACCTAAGCAGATCAGATATTAAGACGGGCTACATTTTTTCAGTTTTTCTGTCAAAACTTTATTGGGGGAGATATTTGATTCCCAGAGTAACTGCCAAACATGTTTAAATCTAATTCTTTCAGAGTACTTGCTTGTTTTTAGTTTTAATTTGTTAGCTAACTTCATGTTTTCATATATTAATTAGTTTCATTCTGCGGTGGGTTGGCACCCTGCCTGGGATTGGTTCCTGCCTTGTGCCCTGTGTTGGCTGGGATTGGCTCCAGCAGACCCCCGTGACCCTGTGTTCGGCTTCAGCGGGTTGGAAGATGGATGGATGGATTAGTTTCATTGTGTTTTTTTATTTTGTTTTTTCATTTGGTTTGTTGTTGAATTTGTTTTTGCGTTTTACTCTTCAGAGCCACCATAGAAATCTAACTCCCTATACTTTCTTTCAAGTGAACATTCATGTCAAATACATTTTTATCTGGTGTGGCGGGCGGCTGGGGACTGTGTCCAGCCGGGACGCCTGGAAGGACCGGGAGAGGGACTATGCCTTCCCCAGACCACAAGAGGGCAGCTGCCCTGGTTTGTATGGGGGCCACGGGAACTGAGTGTGAAAGCTTAACCCTGCAAGGGCCCGTGGCCACCGCTAGGGGGCGCCCAGAGGATTGAGGAGCCCTGGACATCAGCACTCCCGCCACACTCAGAAGTGTTGCCAAAAGGATTACCAGGGACAGCCGGACTGCTTCCGGGTGCTCATGCGGCACTTCCGCCACACCAGGAAGTGCCACAGGAAGATCGTCAGAGGGCACCTGAAGCACATCTGGGTGGGTATAAAAGAGGCCGCCCTCCTCCAGTCATTAGCTGGGAGGAAGAAGGACAAAGCTCGGGAAGGAGGAACAGAGGCGGTGAAAGAAAGAAAGGAAGGACCATTGGAAGGCCCTGACTTGAAGGGTGTTTGGTGCAGGGCCACTGTGTGCTGTGCGGGACTTTATTGGGAACTGTAAATAGTGTAAATAAAAGCCGTGTGTGTTGGACTTATCGGTCTCTGCCTGTCTGTTTCCGGGCTAATTTTCACAAAGCTTATATTATTCCTGAAATGAAGGCACAAAAGCAGATGATTATTTGGGTCATTTAAATTTCTAGAATATTATTCATATATTGCTCCTTAATATATTTTGTGTATAATAATTTATAATAAAAATGCTATACATTTATACTGCTCTGTGAACATATATATTTCTATATTTTTTTTTTCCTGAGAAGCAAATGAACACAATTGACTGCTTGAAAATTATCCTGACAGTTAGGGATACCTTTCATTATTTTAGATGAATTTAATGATTGATACAGAAATATCCTGAATTCTCTTTAGATGTCATGTTATAGGATAAGGTAGATAACTACTTATGCTATTTGAACATTACATAAAAGACAGATCAGACATTTTCTCCCAAAACAAAAGTGTTAAAATAAAGCTCTCTAATAAAATAACTAAAATATAATGTATTAAACAAAGCAACCACAAGTAAAAGATAAACCATTAAAGAACATAAAGTAGCAAAATAGAATGATGGAAAACACATCTGAAAAAAGTCTGCTGCGTCTCGTATAACTGTTAAGTTATGGTAAGACCTAAATGCCTGCTAATTTTATTCTGACCACAAGCTCACTTAATTATACTGTATACTAGTTTGATTAAGAATGCATACATTAACAGGACAGCAAAAAATTACCTTGACTGTCATCTGTTCAAGAACAATGTTCTGTAATCTTTAAATTCACTTTGATGAATTTATGTGAACACCCATGTTTTTATTAGTGGTCAGTGTTTTTGTGCTTTGCTGCTTCATATTTTGCCACTACTAGGAGGGTTGATTACTTATCTAAAGTTTCTCTATTGGAGCAGTACAGCTCAGACTGTGCTTTGGTGATGACCTGCAGCCTTAAAATGACTTTATAACTGTCTCCTAACTAACACAGTGGGAATGCTTCAAATATAATGCCATGAATAGCTTTTCAGTAATAAACTTTCCAGAGTGTGCAGTAAATAGAAATAAACATAAATAACATCAATATTTAATGCAGCCACCCTTTTGCCTTAAAAAGAGCAGTAATTCTTTTAGGTATTCTTTTATGCAGTTTCTGAAGGTACTTGCGTGGTAGGTTGTTTCAGGCCACTTGCAGAACTTGTTACAGTTCCAATGCAGAATTTGGCTGTCTTACTTGCTTCTGTCTCTGCAAGTTAATGCTAGACTAGCTTGATGATGGATCAGCGCTCTATAGGGGCCATACCATCTGTTGCAGGATTCCTTTTTCATATGCACATTTTTGTTTACCTTATATGCCAAATAAATGAAAATGACAACAAATGTTGGTGTTTTTTTCTTTGGATTCTCTTGCTATATACTACTGCAATACATGAAAAAAGAAAATTATGCAATAATGAAGAAAAGTAGACAACATCATACAAATACAATATGTCCCCCGTGACCCTGTGCTCGGATTCAGCGGGTTGGATAATGGATGGATGGATGGATGTATACATGTGTGTGTCTCTGTGTAAACTGCAATGGATTGGAAAAGGCGTGCCTTGAAAGAAGGGGTGACACTTTGATAAAGTGGTTGGTACACATTATGGAATTAAGGTATGCTACTTCTTTGTCATTAGGGCACAGCACATGATTCTGATTGAATGGAACTTGGACTATGGTGGCTTTTAAAGTGTAATATCCATGAGGCCAATTAATACTTTCCAGCTCATTAGATGGCAGCACCTGACTGGAAATAGTAGGACCATATTACTTTTTTATAACGGGCTATCTTGAAGCTGCCAGGAAAACCAAGTCCTTTAAGGGTCGCTTAGGACTAAGGGGTCTGGGGATACCAAGAAACACCAGTAGAGTTTTTGCTTGTGTTCTTGTAGCTAAAAATACAGCCACTCACCCTACCATTGGCCAGAAGAGAGAATTAGAGGAAGCTTAAACCTTTGCTGCCATATGCTAAAGGATCTAGACTTGGGAGGAGATTTAGATTGATGGTTTAATAGTAAGACGAAAAGGCTATGTTTGTGAGAGAATGTACCATTTTGGTACTATTTAGTAAGACAAGTGGTTGAACTGCAACACCAGATCACAGATTGTGGTGGTTCTTTGCAGTGGAGCAAGTGGATGAACCCTAACTCCAGATAGATAAGGGTTCAAAAAGCCTTCTTTGAGCTCCACATTCAAGACCACTAGGGGTTCATGCTTGGTGAAAATGAATATACAGTTCCAGTTTCTAGGACTGCATCATCACAGGGATGGGGAAGGGTCCCACTTGCAGTGCCACTTAGAAAGAAACTAGCCATAAAAATGACAGCTGCATGCAAATAATTTAGCAATGCTCCGATTCCAATTAAAGTGCATTAAGCTGATTTATATCCGTATAGTATTACTGGGTTCATTGAATATTCAAAGATAGTCTTCTTTTGTTGTTGTAATATTACCTTGCTCATTCTTAAGGAACAAGTGCTAGATTAAATAATATCAAATAAAACCAGGTTATATGAACACAGTATTAGTGTTCATTCCCATGCCTCTATGAGCTGCATAGATGTCCTTAGGGGAATTATTTTTCCTTTCTCCATTCAGTTGGTGTAAGAATCATCCCTGCTGTAACCCTGCCCTTAGGAGAGAAGACAGCATTGTGCTAATTAGAGCGCGATGCAAGAAAAAGAAAAATAAGAATGGCAGTAGAAAATGGCTGACAACAAAGAGAATTTTACACAGCTGGTTGTCTAGTAAAGTGCCATCCATTCAAACACTGAGACAATAATCGCTGATGTATCAAATGTACTATCGGTAAGGCATTTATTGCCCTTTCAATTTTGGTTTATTCCTTTTCCTGGCAACCAAGATTACATCTTATAATATTTTATAATGATGTGTAACCATTGCTTAATGTTCATAAGTTTGAATGGTCATAGCACTGCCTATTTTATTTTTAATTAGTGTTTTATTGGTTCGCTAGTGTCAGTTACTCAATCAGTGTTTATTTTATGAATTTTGTGAATTAGAATCAATGATTAATTTATGCCAAATATTAGAAGTCCAAACCCACTAGCTTTGTTTGGTTATTTAACCTAACCAAACATTCCCGTAATAATGTAGTGAATCCAAAAGCATTGCTAGAATACAAATAATATTCAATGGAACTTAAACTGGGAATTGTGAAGGACTGGTTCCCTAACTACTCTAGGTTTGCTTTCTGCCTTGTGCACAATGCTGTTGCCTCCTGTTTCCTGTATGTATTTAACATCATGCCATTGTAAAAGTACTACCTGGAAGGGTTGGGGCTTCTTGTGAAAGCAAGAGTGACTTCATGGGTCATCGTGTCTTATATCCTCAGGTCTACAGATGGTAGAGGTAAAGATATGAAAGACAGTACCATCTCTTGACTCAGGATGGAATTACAATCATTACACAAGCCCTGAGAATGCCCATTACTCACATGTGTGACAACACATAGAAAAGTACAAATGAGTATGACCATTGACCAGGCCGCATAAGATCACATGAAGAATTATTATAAGATAACAGTATGGCCTCTGGAAATCAGAGTTATCCCAGCAGCATCTGGAGCAAGACAGGTAGAATCAGAGTCAACCGTAGAAGAATTACAAACTCATCACAAATTCTCACTTACATGCATACAGTCTCACAGTTGCCATTTTAGTTCCATCATTCACCTTAATTGGCATGCCTTTAGATGTGCAAGAAAAACAGAGTAACGGGGGAAAATCTCTCAAGACTGAGGAAGAATGTGTATACTGGATAGACTTAGTGATGGGGACAGTAATTGAACTTAGGCCTCTGGAATTGTAAGGTAGCAACTAAAACTATAGTGTGTTATCTTAAAGAAGGAAGTAAGTGATTTGAAATTCGAATTGAAGGCTCAGGAGAAAAATTAGGTTAAAAAAACAAAAACAAACTGAGGCCAAAACTGAAAGTCAAGAATCGATCATCAAAATCCATAAAGAAAAAACAAACTTCGAAGTCTTATTTTACGCAAGGGTCAAATACCAAAATAACAAAGAGAATTGCACCAGTAAGTTTATCCAGTCTTGGATAGTTTGGGGCTTACAAGGAGTGACCTTTATACTGTCGCTTTTGATGTTATAGTGATGTTATCCAGTGCATGATGGGATGGTTACCAAATCAGGGCTCTCAAAATGGTGTTACAAAAAATAAGAGAAAAGGGTCTGGCTGTCAAACTTAATAAACAGAAATTCAAAACCCATCAAAAAGAAAGAGAGGAGAGCCAAAACTCAAAGCAAAAGCTGCAAGGAAGGAAGAGTATCCTTTTCCATTATATCAAAGCTTGTTCTAAAATGTTATTAATTAGATTCTGCCATATTTTAAAAAAAAGGTTTGAACAGATCCTCTAAGTGAGAATCAGATTTTTTTTCCAATTTCAAAGAGTATAAGACATCAGTTACCCACTGACTTAAAAGGAGTGGGGTGGGATTCTTCCATTTGACCAAGATACGTCTTCGTGCCAGTAGTTAGGTGAAGGTAATTACAGTTTGTTTGTCCTTCTCAACTTTAAGCCCTTCTGGAAGTACAACAAACACAGCTATTAATGGCTTAGGAGTGATTGTGACACCAAGGCTGCCTGATAGGATTCAAAGATTTTTGTCCAGAATGTTGTTAATTTGGTGCACACCCAAAACATATGACCCAGTGTGGCTGGAGCTAGATTGCAATGCTGACATGTTGAATCTTGCCCTGGATACATTTTGGACAATTTTAAACTAGATAAATGCGCTCAAGAAAAGATTTTAAATTGAATGACTGAGTGCTTTACACATATGGAGCTAGCGTGTATTTTGTGCATGGCTGCCTTCCACTCCTTTTCTGAAATAATAAATGAAAGATCCCTTTCCCATTGTGCCCTGGGACCTTTGAAAGGAAGGGACTTTAAAATGTTTTTATAAATTGTGGAGATGCTATCTAAGTTTTCTAGACTGATGAATAATAGAAACAGGTGGAAGGTGAGGAAATTTGGGCAGGTTCTGTTTAGCAAAATTTCTAATTTGAAAGTAGTGGAAAAAGTGTGTTGATGAGAAGTTATTTGGAGCCTAATCGTTTGTAGGATGCAAAGACATTATCTCTGCACAAATCTCTAAGTCTTTTAATTCCGGACATTTTCTAAACATTAAATATTGTGTATGTTTGAGAAGGTAGAAAAAGGTTGGTGTCATGTAGAGGTGCAACAGATAAAAGCTTCTCTGTCTTAAAGTGTTTCCAACATTGGTTCCATACTCTGAGTGAATGAAGGGCAATTGAATTATTAGTGTATTGATGATAATTCGTATTTACTGGAGTACAGAGCAGGGAATATAAAGAAGTACTGCAAGATTTTAATTCTGTTGCAGACCAGGATCTATATATATAATTCACTAAGCCGCCGACAAGTAGCCACCCATGGAAAGCACGCCGGAAGGGGCGTGGATTTACTAAACCGCCGACAATTAAGACGCCAATGGCGCACGCCGGAAGGAGCCACGCCTACCAACTCTAAGACCATTGGATACGACAACTCGCAGAGCCACGCCCACCAACTCGGACACGACGACTTGGAAAAAATGCCGTCATATATGTTTGTCTGTGCTACAGTACACATGCACCTCTGAGCCACGTTGACTTTTCGGTTACGACGCATGACCGCATGCACCATAGCAAACTGTTTTACACACTACATACAGCAATTCGCATCCGCGACAAACATGCGTCTTCTTAGATGGTCCTGCAGGAACACGGAAGACGTTTCCCCACCCACCAACACTCCTTTCTTCCCGGCCCGCGTCTACCCTCGCTCTCTAGGCATTCACACTGCCTGCTCATGTGCCCGGACGCAAAAACTCACTGACCACCCAGTTAGTCCCTTTCGTCTGTGCTAGGAGTCCACATGCACCTCTGAGCCACGTTGATTTTTCATTATTCTTTTCGGTTACGACACCTGACCGCGTCCATCATCGAAAACCATGGGAAAGGAACAACGAAGCCCCGCCCAGAAACTCTACCCCTCCTCCCACGTGATCGGGAACGCACCTCAGAGCACTGCCCGCCAACTCGAACAGCTCATCAAACACATACTCACTCACTTTGGTCTGTGCTGCTGTCCAAATCCAACTGTGAGCCACGTTGACTGTTCATTTGCCCTCCATAGCCACCGCTTCAAATGTATTTCATGGAAACAACACTTCTTTCAATGTTATAGAAATTCCTGCATCAGGTAACTGTTTGTTTCTATCAGTCTGGTTTTTTTGGAAAAATGTCATTGACGAAACTGTTGCTCTCAAACTTCGCAACATGGCTGTTGGCTTTGTTTGAAAACATTGGGATAACTTCGGCGACGTGGTGTCCATTGTTGTCAGTCACAGAGGCATTGTTATACAGTCTGCTGAACAATACGCTGACTACATGAATACGTTCGGAGTCTATGGTGGTGAGGCAGAAATTGTGGCAATGTTCCAAATCCTTCCAGCTACTATCAGCATTTACTTCCAAGAACGTCCTCATGCCTCTTCTCGAGTTTACAATCCGGCCAAGCGTCTCTCCATATCCCTGCTCTTTAGCGGTCCTTTGGATCACAGGCAGTACGAGGTTCTCATGCCTCTCAAATACACACGTGATAACCTTCTGGTGACATCTTTTGACGCAGTCGGTATGTGCACACAGGGTGCACACCCACTTGCTCGCCACACTAATGTGACATCACCTGCCCACTCTCCTCTTCCTGAAAAACATTTAAAGACACACTCCCCTGAACACATGCATTCCACACAGGACTTTCAATGCACCTTTTGTTCCACAAGCTTCCGAGTGCAGAGATATCTGAACGCACATTTAAAAAAACACAACACTAAACGAATTATGCAATGTGAACATTGCCAACAATGCTTCAAAACAACTCGCGCTCTCAAGAAACACTTACGAACTCATTCCACTCTCACCTTCAATTGCACATTTTGTAACAAGGACTTCACAGGTGAGATGGATCTCCACAACCATATGCAGATCCATTCAACACAAAGATTTGTATGCAAAATTTGCGACAAACACTTTTCACGCACACAAATACCTTACTAACCATCTCAAAATACATTCCCTGATGAATTCTTTTCAGTGTCAACACTGCTCCAAAACCTTCACACGCCAGAAATCTCTCAAAGCACATTTAAACACACACTCCACTGAACAAACGCATTCCAAACAGATCTTTCAATGCACGATTTGTTCAATAACGTTCCGAGTGCAGAGATATCTCAACATGCATTTAAAAACACACTCCACTGAACGAATTATACAATGTGAACATTGCTGGAAGTGTTTAGCATTCAATAAATAATTATGCATGAGATTGAGCATTAACAGGTCTGTGATGCCCTTGGATGTCCCGTACTGCACGTGCGCTACACTGAATGGATCAACCGGGGCTTCAATTTGTTCCCCACGAACGAGTAATTCCCAGGAAGTGCGGTTCATACGCTGGCACTGAATGCGTCCCTACCCTTTATACCCCCCCCCCCCCCCCAACTACTACCATGGTTGTGTGACACAAAACACGGTGTCAATCCAGCTGTAAGCCGTGTTGACTGTTCATTTGCCGTCCATGGCCACGGCTTCAGTTTGTTTTACAGTTTCATGCATCAAGTAACTGCACGCGCGCTACACTGAATAGATCAATGTGTGTCTACCCGGCGCAGAGAGGCGTGAGTAAGCCATTGAACCCCATTCATGCTGCAAACCGGGGAATTCCCAGTAAGCACTGATTGCGTCCCTGCCCTTTGTACACATCCCCCCCCACCCCCCCCCCCCCCCCCCCCCCCGCTACTACCGTGGTCGGGTGACTTGGTGGATTTTATATAGAAAAGCAGCCAAAACCGCAAAGAACAATGAAAAGTCTACGTGACTCACAGGTGCATGTGGACTGTGCAAAGAGGAAAACGACTCAGGTGACGAGTTGGGGGTGGGCACATGAGCAGGCAGTGCATACTGCAGACTAGCATGACGGAGGGGGCAGAATGGGCGTCCTTCCCCTCTCCTCCCGTTCCACCCTCCGTGCCCGAGCGCCGTCCACCCCCATCCCTCGCTCTGGGAGGAGAAGCCGCGATGGCGGTCCGCCAGTTTTCAGTCACCGACAATTGTATGTTGGTTCGTTCCGTGCATTGTTACAATGTTACTTTTCGTGGTGATTTATTACATTACCAATTTTTCAAATGTTAATTTTCTCCCTGTGCTTAAAAATCACTAAAAAAGCGGCCTGATTATGTGGTGTAGTTGTGTATATTTATCAACTTGTGTCAAAGTCCAGGGGCCTCATGTATAAACGGTGCGTATGTACAGACATGCTGTGTACTCCCGTTTCCACGCTCAAAACATTTTCACTATGGTTCAAACCCTGGTGTATGCAAGTTCTCCACTTGGTTTTGCAAACTGGCAGCACTCAGCATCAAAGCAGTGCTTTTGTTCCAGTGTGTTTACCCTTTCTTTTTTAGATCCACATCCCAGATGCGGCTTTATCATATACACTGAAATTAACTGCATATTTTTTATTAGTTGAAGGCATCTGATTGTAATTAACCTGTAACAATATAATGGTCCACAGAATAGCCAAACTATTCCAAATACCATAGCTGCTTTAGAGTTGTTACTCTCACTGCACCTTCTTCTACTTCTTTCAGCTGCTCCCATTAGGGGTTACCATAGCAGATTATCTTTTTCCATATTATTCTCACTGCACCACTCGGAGTATTTATATCACTATATCTGAGTGGGGAATCACAGATCTACAGCAGCTGATTGGAAGGAGAATTATCAGTATACAGCATCTAGCACACACTGCCTCAGCCATGCTGCCTATTTGAACTGCTCTCATACGGCAAGCACTTTAGAGCCTTTCCTGTAGTGACCTTGCGGTTCAGAAACAGTTTCATCCCAAGAACTATAAATACAATCAATCAGTCCATCAAGTGCTCCTTGTAGAACTGTTTGTACTTATTAGTACAATTACCTCACTGTAAACTTGCGATACAGTTATAATATTGCAAAACCTGAGCCACTTTAGCACATATTTACATATGATGATGATATCATTTTTAAGATGAAATGCAGCAAAATATGTTTATTATATTATACAGATAAAACTGTAAGTTCATTTAAATAATCTATATTGTTAATAATTAAACATATGAGGACACGGTGTGGCAGCGCTAGCAAGGAGCTGGCGCCCCGTTCAAGGATTGTTCCTGCCTCGCACTATATTCTTGCTGGGGCTGGCGCAACACTGGAAGGATAGATGAATAGGATAATTAAACATGTACTACGAAGATATTTCAATGTTCCTTAAAAGTTTTGAAGAATTTGCGTTGTCAGCTTACAGATGGCTTTACATCTATTACAGAGCTGATTGTGTGGCGATTGGGTATTTGGAGAAAGAAAAGGAAGGACAGGAATTGGGGGTTAGTACATTTGAAAGAAACAGTACTGCTGCAATAAATAATTTCAAGCATCTTGCGTGAGGCATGAACAATCTCTGGACGAAGTGCCAGCTCGTCACTATCACTGCGCCACCGTGTTCCCATGTTTAATACATGATTTAATTCATATCATCATGAAAATGATCATGAAAATGATATCAAGTATACAGCTCAATATTTAAATTATTCAGAAAGCTGTAATATCATGAATGTAATGGATTCTGTGTCCTGTCGGAGGAAGAGAAAACCCGTTTAAGAAGCATGTAGTGATTCACACACATAGAGCACATAGAAGAACACATACAAAACAAAGCATTTAACGTGCTACTTTAGTTATGATGGTATTTGAGAAACTAGTAAATTAAACGATTTTAAGATGAAGTTTATGATGTTCTGCTTTAACGACAAAATAAACTATGTGATTAAAGTTGACATTTCAAGCTTTTTTTTCTACTGTTTCCCTATTTTTTTTCTTTTCTGTGCACCCTAATAAGCTTTCATATGACACTTAGACAGTGGGCTACGTCTCACCTTTCCACGGTGACTTTGATATTTGACAACTTCTTTTTTATTTTGTGAACATGAGCTTTCGAGTTTCTCTGACACTCTATGTCACTCAATCAACTTCATTTTGTTGTTTATACCACTGTTTAAACCAACAAATAGTACGTTTTTCCTTTCCTCCACTTGGTATTCGCTGAAATTCTTCTATCCCCCCCCCCCCCCCCCCCCCCACCCCCCGTGCTTTTGCCATTGCCTTTTCACAGAACGCTGAGCTTAAGGGCTATTTATATTGATTTGCATATTCAAAGAGGCGTAAATCTGGGAGAAGTTTGGGGTGGGGCAACAGGCATGTGCACATGCGTTACTTTTCACGCTGGCTGGGATTTATGGAGTGGAAGAACGTGGATTTATGCATCTGGATTTTTTTGTGCGCACGAACATTTTTGCTTTTGTCCGTATGCCATGTTTTAGTGTGAATTCTACACACGGCGTTATGCATGAGGCTCCAGATCTTTATAGCCTGTATATTTGACACCCAGTAATAAAATTGAAGGTTAGGGAGTGCCATGCCCCCTTCTGCTTTAGGTCATTGTAGAATCGCCCTTTGGATGTTTAGAATTTCAAATAAACAAGGTTATGATTGAATCTAATTTCTTAAAAAATGATTTGTTAATGTATATAGGGATGCTTTGAAATAGAAAAAGAAGCTTGGGAAGGATGTTCATCTTGGCAATGTTGATTCTTCCTGCTAAAAAGAGATAGAGGGTAGACCATCTAGTCATGTCTTGTTTAGTTTTTTTCCAAGCAGACAGCAAAATTTTATTGAAAAAGACCTCTATATTTACTTGTGATATTTACCCCTAGATATTTAAACTGATCTGCAACGATAAATAGGAAGGTGTCCAATCTAATATTATGCTAGAGAGTTCACTGGAAAAAATACATTTTTATTCAAATTGATTTTGAATCCAGATATCTTTCGAAAATCTGCTAGTGCTTTTAGGACTGCTGGCATGGAAGTTTGTGGGTCATATATATACAATACCATATCATTTGCATGTAGTGATATTTTCTGTTAAAGTCCTTCTCTGAAAATCCCCTTTATCTCTGATGCATTTCGAAAATAAGCAGTCAATGGCTCAACAGAAATTGCAAAGAGTAGTGGTGATAGGGGGCATCCTTGTTGAGTAATGTTATTAATACAAATTGAGGCTTCTGGACTAGTATGTAGTAGGTTGATCCATGCACATTTGTTTGGGCCAAACCCAAATTAGTGCAATGTGGTGAATGGGTAGTCTCATTCAACCATATCAAATGCTTTTTTTGCATCCAAAGATAATAAGATGCCTGGGATGTTAGATTTAATGGATGAATATATTATATTAAACAAATGTCGAAGATTAGAACTCATTATAATAAATCCAGATTGGTCTTGTGATATTACAGAAGGAAGCTTTTGCAGTTTTTCTGGCTAGAAGTTTGGAGAGTACCTTAACGTAATTATTCAGGAGTGAGATTGTTCTGTATGATGTGCATTGTAGTAAGTCCTTATTTTTCTTAGGAAAGACAGTAATTAATGCTTGGCAAAAAATGTGAAGTAGAATATTGTTGTCTGAAGCTTCTATAAATGTTACTAATAATAGTGGAGCTAACTTATTTGATTTTTTTTTTTATAAAACTAGACGCTCCGTGGCCATTCTCTTTTGTCTCGCGGGTCTTTTATTTGTCTTCCGTGATGATCACATATTGTCTCCTAGTCATTCCATCCCACAGGATTTTCTTTTAAAATAGAGAGATTCCACTGGGTAGCCATCAGGGCCTGCCGCTTTCCCACTTTAAATTGAGTTTATAGCGCCTAGTGATTCTGAGAGTATCCGAGGTTTATCTAATTCCACTGCACTAAGATTATCTAGCTGTGGTATTTATAATGAATCAAAAAACTCATTAGATTGTGTCTTATCTTCTGAGTAGAATATAAAGATTTACAGTCCTCTCTAAATGTGTTGGTTATATTTTTATGGTCACTGATTTTATCTTCGTCTGTTTTGGTAATTGATACTTTGTGTTGCAGTCTTCCTGCTTGTTAATTTGTTGGGCTAAGGTCTTATTTGCCTTCTTTCTGCATTCATAATAATGATTTTGAGATTTAAAGATGAGCTGTTCTTTAGTAGTCAAGAGGTTAAATTCTGAATGTAAAACCTGTCTTTAGTTATAAAGTGCCTCATTTGGAGATCTGGTGCATTCTAGGTCTATTCTGGTAATCTGGCTGATTAACTCAGGCACCTTCTTGGTTTCTAATTAATTTTTGTGAGAAAGATATGAAATAAAGGCGGCGCAGTGGGTAGCGCTGCTGCCTCGCAGTTGGGAGATCTGGGGACCTGGGTTCGATTCCCGGGTCCTCCCTGCGTGAAGTTTGCATGTTCTCCCCGTGTCTGCGTGGGTTTCCTCCGGGTGCTCCAGTTTCCTCCCACATTCCAAAGACATGCAGGTTAGGTGGATTGGCGATTCTAAATTGGCCCTAGTGTGTGCTTGGTGTGTGGGTGTGTTTGTGTGTGTCCTGCGGTGGGTTGGCACCCTGCCCGGGATTGGTCCCTGCCTTGTGCCCTGTGTTGGCTGGGATTGGCTCCAGCAGACCCCCGTGACCCTGTGTTCAGATTCAGTGGGTTGGAAAATGGATGGATGGATGGATATGAAATAATCTGTCCTCTTAGAAATGCCTTCAGAGTATCCCAGAGTATTCCTGAAAAGACCTCTGAAAAGTGCTTTCTTTAATTTAAAACTCAAATAATTTTAAAAGCAGTAAATGATTACTTATTCAGTTACTCTGTTTGGTTGTAATTTAAACCTTATTTTACTTTATTTTGTCATAAAAATTAAAGAAACAGACAAAAGCTTTTAATTCCATTCCAAAAATAAAAAAGAAACTCATCAAATGGCACAGATGCATTTTAAGAGGGAAATACTGCATATGGTAAAACAGAAATAAAAATGCGAGGTAGGCAACTAAGAACAGTGTATCCATCCATCCATCCATTTTCCAACCCGCTGAATCCGAACACAGGGTCACGGGGGTCTGAAGAACAGTGTATTAAGGCAATTTAAAAGCAGGGGGCTCACATAGAAAGAAGTATTAAAGAAAGAGTAATTGCTTTGAACCTGTGTTTTGGGAAAGCAATAATGATGGAAAGGTTGACATGCAGCATAGTGTCAAAACATCCATGTACTGTCTAAACCCACTTAGACTACTAGAAGGTTTAACAGAAGCAAATACCACATGTTCCAAACACTAGTAAAGAGAGTATGTAGTTACATATATTGTACAGTACACATCTTTATTATGTTGCATTCAGTTCAGTTCAATGTATTGTCATGGGTTAATTCTGGCATCCTGTATTCAGTTTTTATAATATATTTGTCAGATGGATTTATGCAAAGTGACCCTCAAGACTGGGACACATTGCAATTGTTTATAAATGTTATTGTAATAATTAAACCACACACGTGTAAGTGAATTGCTCAGGGTCACACAGTCAGTCAGGTTGATGGGACTGAACTGAGAACCTTGTGGTTTAAAGTCTAGTGTCCTAGCCACTACTCCATGCTGCCTACCTAGACTGGATGACTATAAGTTTTAATCCAATCTTTTTTACTAGCCACTACATCACTACTGTAATTTGATGTACAGTTATACCTTACCAGACTATTGGCAACTTAAACCACATCCCAAAAAAAACATCATCCTCATCCAAGATATACAAAAATGACGAGTTGAATATCTTGAGGGCACCCTTACCAGTTATCTTATATCCTTCTTTCTTGATTTTTGGAAATTTTCTGAAGGACCTAATTCACCTTATGAATAAGAACCATTTTTGTTTTCATCCACACTGCATGAAAAGGTAATGTAAATATATGCAGGAGGAGTATTAAGAGTCAAAAGTGAAGGGTGTTCTTCTTCTTTCGGCTGCTCCCATTAAGGGTTGCCACAGAGGATCATCTTCTTCCATATCTTTCTGTCCTCTGCATCTTGCTCTGTTACACCAATCACCTGCATGTCCTCTCTCACCATATCCATAAACCTTCACTTAGGCCTTCCTCTTTTCCTCTTCCCAGGCAGCTTTATCCTTAGCATCCTTCTCCCAATATACCCAGCATCTCTCCTCTGCACATGTCCAAACCAACGCAATCTCGCCTCTCTGACTTTGTCTCCCAACTGTCCAACTTCAGCTGACCCTCTAATGTACTCATTTCTAATCCTATCAATCTTCGTCACATCCAGTGCAAATCTTAGCATCTTTAACTCTGCTACCTCCAGCTCTGTCTCCTGCTTTCTGGTCAATGCCACTGTCTCCAACCCATATAACATAGCTGGTCTCACTACCGTCCTGTAGAATTTCCCCTTCACTCTTGCTGATACCCATCTGTCACAAATCACTCCTGACACTCTTCTCCACCCATTCCACCCTGCCTGCACTCTCTTTTTCACTGCTCTTCCACAATCCCTATTACTCTGTACTGTTGATCCCAATTATTTAAACTCATCCACCTTTGCCAACTCTACTCCCTGCATCCTCACCATTCCACTGACCTCCCTCTCATTTACACACATGTATTCTGTCTTATTCCTACTGACCTTCATTCCTCTCCTCTCTAGAGCATATCTCCACCTCTCCAGGGTCTCCTCAACCTGCTCCCTACTATCGCTACAGATCACAATGTCATCAGCAAACATCAAAGTCCATGGGGACTCCTGTCTAATCTCGTCTGTCAACCTGTCCATCACCATTGCAAATAAGAAAGGGCTCAGAGCCGATGCCTGATTTAATCCTACCTCCAACTTGAATGTATCCATCACTCCTACCGCAGACCTCACCACTGTCACACTTCCCTCGTACATATCCTGTACAACTCTTACGTACTTCTCTGCCACTCCCGACTTCCTCATACAATGCCACAGCTCATCTTGAGGCACTCTGTCATATGCTTTCTCCAGGTCCACAAAGACTCAATGCAACTCCTTCTGGCCTTCTCTAAACTTCTCCATCAACATCCTCAGAACAAACATCACATCTGTGGTGCTCTTTCTTGGCATGAAACCATACTGCTGCTCACTAATCATCACCTCACTTCTTAATCTAGCTTTCACTACTCTTTCCCATGACTTCATGCTGTGACTCATCAATTTTATTCCCCTGTAGTTACTGCAGTCCTGCACAACCTCCTTATTCTTAAATATCGGCACCAGTACACTTCTTCTCCAGTCCTCAGGCATCTTCTCACTTTCCAAGATTCCATTAAACAATCTGGTTAAGAACTCCACTGCCATCTCTCCTAAACACCTCCGTGCTTCCATAGGTATGTCATCTGGACCAACAGCTTTTCCATATTTCATCCTCTTCATAACTGTCCTTACTTCCTCCTTGCTAGTCCGTTGCACTTCCTGATTCACTATTGCCACATCATCCAACCTCTTCTCTCTCTCATTCTCTTCATTCATAAGCCTCTCAAAGTACTCTTTCCATCTGCTCAACACACTCTCCTCGCTTGTGAGTACGTTTCCATCTTTATCCTTTATTACCCTAACCTGCTGCACATCTTTCCCAGCTCGGTCCCTCTGTCTAGCCAATCGGTACAGGTCCTTTTCTCCCTCCTCAGAGTCCAACCTCTCATACAACTCATCATACGCCTTTTCTTTTGCTTTCGCCACCTCTCTCTTCACCTTGCGCCTTATCTCCTTGTACTCTTGTCTACTTTCTGCATCTCTCTGACTATCCCACTTCTTCCTTGCTATCCTCTTCCTCTGTATACTCTCCTGTATTTCTTCATTCCACCACCAGGTTTCCTTTTCCTCCTTCCTCTTTCCAGATGTCACGCCAAGCACCCTTCTTGCTGTCACCATTACTATATCTGCTGTAGTCTCCCAGTTGTCTGGTAACTCTTCACTGCCACCCAGTGCCTGTCTCACCTTCTCCCTAAACTCAACCTTGCAGTCTTCCTTTTTCAACTTCCACCATTTGATCCTTGGCTCTGACCTCACTCTCTTCCTCTTCTTGATCTCCAACGTCATCCTACAGACCATCATCCTATGCTGCATAACTACACTTTCCCCTGCCACCACTTTGCAGTCTTCAATCTCCTTCAGATCAACTCTTCTGCATAGGATGTAATCTACCTGTGTGCATCTTCCTCTACTCTTGTACGTAACCCTATGTTCCTCCCTCTTCTTAAAATACGTATTCACCACAGCCATGTCCATCCTTTTGGCAAAATCCACTATCCTCTGACCTTCTTCATTCCTCTCCTTGACACCATACCTACCCATCACCTCCTCGTTTCCACTATTCCCTTCACCAACATGCCCATTGAAATCCGCTCCAATCACCACTTTCTGTCCCTTGGGTACAGTGTTCATCACTTCATCCAACTCACTCCAAAAATCTTCTTTCTCACCCATTGCACACCCAACTTGCAATGCATATGCACTAACAACATTCATCATCACACCTCCAATTTCCAGCTTCATAATCATTACTCTGCCTGAAACTCTTTTCACCTCCAAAATACACTTGACATACTGTTCCTTCAGAATAATTCCTACCCCATTTCTCCTCCATGATACCACACCATGATAGAACAATTTGAATCCACCTCCAATCCACCTGGCCTTACTCACCTCCCATTTGGTCTCTTGCACACACAATATATCAGCCTTCCTTCTCTCCATCATATCTGCTAACTCTCCCCCCTTACCAGTCATACTGCCAACATTCAAAGTTCCTAACCTCAGTTCCACTCTCTTTACTTTCCTCCTCTCCTCCTGCCTGCAGACACGTCTCCCCCCATTTCTTCTCCTTCTTCTTCTTCGACCAACAGTAGCCCAAATTCTGCCAGCACCCTGCTGCCTAACAGTACTGGTGGCGGTCGTTGTTAACCCGGGGCTCGACCGATCGGGTATGGAAATTTGTATTGTTGTCGGCATATTGATTTGGCAAAATTTTACACCCTTCCTGACGTAACCCTCCCCATTTATCCGGGCTTGGGACCGGCACGAAGAAACACACTGTAATTTACACTATTCAAAGATGTGTATGTCTTATGTGAGATAACCACACACACTCATTAATTTATGCTGAAATGTCAGTTTCTTTATGTTGCTGTATTATATTTTAGCAATATTGTAACTGACTGACTTTTTATTAAACTCTTTCTTGTTATACTATTACATTTTATTCTTGCTTTATTTCCTTAATGCATTTGTACTGTTTTAGGAGTTAAAACATATGTGTAGATAGTAGCTTTAACCTATTTAGCTTAAAGGTTGGTCTATTTGAATATTCTAGCTCCTTTCAAAAGATTTCACCTCACATTATGTGTATCTTCAGGGAAGAAAAAAAAAGTTGCTGCACATGCGATCAGGCAGTTTGCTTCTACTGCCCTCGAGCGACTGCTGATATGTTGACTACTGGCAAATGGAAGCCTTTCTCAGTTTGTCCGCCAAACCGGCAGGTGGCGTCTCGTCAAACGGCGTCGCCTTCAAGATGCTTCGTATTCTCCCTGACGCTTCGTATTCTTGGCTTATTCCTTCATCGTGGCAATATAATCTTTTTAAGGTAAAACAGTATACTGTTACTGTACCGAGTTGTTGGCCAGGATTTGGTATAAATTGTAAACATATGTAAGGTCCTTTCTCTCTATTTATAGTGCTGTTTGCATCTCCCTTTTTTATTGTAACTTTAATTCAAGTTTGATAAATGCCCTCGCTCATTTATTTTCAGCGGTGACAACATTTGGGTTTCTTGTTTTATTTCAAAGGTTGCTTTTGAAATCAGTTTTAGCGATTGCTTTATTGTGTAAATTAGTATATTATTAACATTCTCAAACCCTTTTAATGGTAGGTCTTAGGGGGGCGTAACCGGAATACCGGCAGCATAGGGCACTTAGGGGGAACATTTCTGGTCGGGACAACTCTTCATCGCAGAGCCCAATCGATTGCACACAAACCCGGGGCCAGGGGATCATCGTCACATTTTGCTGGAATTAAATTCGAATCCTGTGTATATCGTGCGTGGGCAACATTAGTGTTTCTTGGAACGGGGCTTCAAAATGGATTACTGTAACTCCCAGTTCAGTCCTGGGGTACCACCATGGCTGCGGGTTTTCATTCAGACCAGTTTCATAAATAAATGATCCAGTCTCCGTTCTGAATTATCTAATTATTTAATTAGTATTTTCCATCGTTTATTTTGCATTCAAAAATACGTACTAGTATATTTACATGTAACAAAATTCAGAAAATTACCGTATTTTGCCTTATCTGTAAATGTTAACTTTCTTTTACCATATTCTTTTTAGTTCACCTTTTGCTTTGTCGTTTACTCCCTTAATTGTATGCAGATATTGACGATTATAGATTGACACTTTTTATTTTTGGTATTTCTGTTCAAATATACTTTTAATAACACTTTGTATCTATCTATCTATCTATCTATCTATCTATCTATCTATCTATCTATCTATTAACCTTTTTATGTTTCTTCTTTCTACCAAAAATGGAATATTGTCCACTTAATAGCACATCACAACAGTAGTTTTAAAGTACAGTCCTGGAAGCCACTTTGTCTTTAGGATTTTGATCCAACCAGCTCCAGCTTTTATTTGAAATTCTACCATGATATTAACTTAATTTGGCTGCTGCCCATATCCAAGGCAGCTTACAGCATAGAGATACAATTGGTTACATTTCTTTTTGTTTTTTCCAATTTGTGCACAGGTAGGTGAAGTGACCTGCTCATGGTCACACTGTGTGATTAGCAGGAATATCTCTTGAGCTTCTGCAAAGTTGTAATTGCCCCCTGGGGACAAGTACAGTATTTTATCATTTTGAACCCTTAACCTCAGGTTTGAACTCCAAAGCCTTAACCACTACACCACACTGCCAGCAGTGTTACAGTGTAAATCACGAAATTACGAAGCTGGCATTATTGGACTGTAGCAATTATTTGCATATGTTGCATGGAGTTATTTAATGTTGGTTTTAAAATGTTTATCATTGTGATTAACTAAGTAGATTACAAATGCATGCTTTCGAGGCAGCTAAGGCCCCTTCATCAGGCAAGGTGTAACAAAGAAACTGAAAAATACTCTAGCTTATATTGGGACAGCAAAATGATTTTTTTCTTTCATCTTAACAACCTTTTTGTTCAAATGTTGTCAAAATTAATAAACCTTAGATGACTTAACTCTGAAAGAGATGTACCACTTGTTGCCGAGCCACACATAGGGTTTCGGACAATCATTGTCCGAAACTCTATGTGTGGCTCGGCAGCAAGTGACGCATCTCCCTGTTTACAGAACAAGTGTGGCACTTGTGCACATATCTACACGACAGATTAGGTAGTTAAACCACATTGTCAGTAGGACCATAAAATAAAGGGTCCGTTCACATGCAAATCTGCTAATGTGGGCTACCTAATCATGTCCATAAGGTGCCCCAACACTGGACTGTATGTAGGGGAAACTGGTCAGACACTGCGCGAGCGCATGAACTGACATAGATTTCATATTAATCAGAAAGGTATTGATCTTCCGGCAGCTAACAGTAATGGCCACAACATAAAGGATCTGAGGGTCACTATGCTTATGGGTAATTTCAAGACCCAACAGGAGCGGAGAGAATGGGAATACAAAATTATACTTAAATTCAACACTCTACTAAATGGTCTAAATAGAAACAAGAGTTTTATGACCAGATATGTGGACTAACAGACTGATTGACCAGCTGACTACATCAGTGGCCTATCTTACAGACAATGCACTTCTAAAAAAACCTTACAGGACTTTTTCTAGTGATGGTTATCTTATCTCTACATTTTATTAGTTCATTGTTCTCTTCTTTCAGGGTTAAGTCATCTAAGGTTTATTAATTTTGCTAACATTTGAACAAAAAGGTTGTTAAGATGAAAGAAAAAAATCACTTTGCTGTCCCAATATAAACTAAAGTATTTTTCGGTTTCTTTGTTACACCTTGCCTGATGAAGAGGCCTTAGCTGGTTCGAAAGCTTGCATTTGTAATCTATTTATTTAGCCAATAAAAGGTGTCATTTCACCCTATTTTCTCTTGTATCAATCTATGGCTAACATGGTACAACACTCTACTGCTATCATTATGATTCTCATTCTGCTTTTCAAGTAATGAACATGTTAGTAACTGTAGGTCAAACAATGCAATGCTTGTAGCCTGTCAGCATTAAGTGTCCTTTGTGCTGTGTCCACTTTGCGTATTGTTAAGTGTTTCCTAATAATGCTAATCGAGGATGCAGACATTACAGGAGAAGGGAGAAATTGACAAATGAGAGTTAAGCATTTATGTCTATGGCAAAAATATCTTTGTAAGTTTCTTATAAATATAAATCTCACACTACTTCACCTTTCAGAATGCAGAATAAGAGGAAAAAAAGGCCAACACCTGTGAGGTAAAATGATTTACTGATTCTGGTCGGAGCAAAAAACTCCTCAGGGATGAAGCCAATGCATATGAGAACCACAGCATTACAACATAAAGTAAAAAATACAGTCACAACTTGGGACAGAAGATTAGGACATTATTTAGAAAAAAGGTTGATGACTTCTGAATTACCTGAATATATGTTGTGCTCCCCTTTTTAAACTAACCTTTTGGAAAAAAAACCCTCTTCTTTGGAAGGTCTTCATCTTTACATTTTGGATTTACACTGCAATTGTGAAAACTTTATTTAACCAAATACATTGATGATGTAAAGCAACATTTACATGGATTAGATCTAAACTTTATTAGATGTCTACTTATTGAAGGCATTTATATTGGCTTAACTTTCAAACTTTAAAATTGTTTACATTTAGATTGTTTTGGGACTGTGTGGTACATTGACATTTGACTACTCAGAAGCCAGATTCAAGCTAGAATATTTTTCTTATGTAACTTATTATCACATATTCTAAAAAAATATTTTGTGTGGTCAATGTATGGGACAATCAAAATGTTATGAGTCGGACCTGTTAAAAATAAATAAAACAAGATTTATGTTTCAGCATAATTAACGTAAAACTTACAACACTTGTTACATATGCAAAGATATTCTGTGACACTCAAATAAAATGGACTTGTCTTGCTTGTTCAACCACTCTGTGTAACTAACTTTACATACTCATTACTGACATAGCACAGCCCATGGAGGTGATCCTTCAGACTGCAGAACGGATAGTAGTCAAATGAACCAGGAGAGTAGGACTCTTGAGTAGCAACTGATCAGATCCACGGTTTTGTAGAGCAGCCTTAGCAACCTATGCAGTGTGAGCAGGGGCATTGCCATTAAGCAGAAAGGAGATGGGCAACAGCTTTCCCTGCTGCATTTCCCTTATTGAGAGCCACAAATACCAGAGAAATTCAACATAATGTTGACTGGTTATGTGGCCCTTTTGAAGCATGTCATGCAGGGCCATGTTAACAGTATCATAAGCCTCTGTTCAAAATAGTGCACTGGTGCCCAATACGTTAAGACAGGCTTGAGTCAGTACTCTTGACATAATTAAAAATTGTGCATGTGATCTTGTTGGCTCAGGTTTGAATCTTGAAGTTTTCTTGCTGTAGGTAAATCACCATTCTTCTATTTTTTTTATTGTTATTTGGATCCTGGGTCTTACTGTTTTTTTTGTTTTTTTTACCCAGATGTGAAACACGACTACATTTATTCCCATTCTGTATTCATAAGTTCAGAATTCTCAGTCGAACCTTGAAAGTATTGATGCGTAATAGAGTTGAGTGTACCCTCTGGGCACACAACTTGCACACATCATGCTCATGTGTAATTGTTCAGGAAGAATGGATTATCACAGTTCACTCTGTAATGGCATCCTTTTCTTCTTTTTTTTTATTTTGTGTAGAAGGTCAACAAGACCTTGGATCAACTAGTGGAGATGTCTTGCCACAACAGAATTCTGTATCCCACTTGTTGACTGTAGTAGTGAGAATGTTTCTCCAAAGGTGCATTGTTTTCTAGCATCCAAAATTCATTGATAGCATGATACTATACTTGAGTTTGTGGTTTTCAGCATCCACGTTGACTTGACGCTAAAATAAGAAATATGCTGTATAAACCATAAATGCTGGAAACTTTTAAGTCACATATTTTACAACACAGGAAGTAAACCACTTAAAAACACCACAGTAAAATACCCCTTTCAGATTGAAAACTTTTCAATCACCCCTCTTATAATATATATTAATAATGGCACTAGAAAGTGGCAACTTTGCTTCATATTGATTTGCATATGCAAGTAAGAATTTCACTGTAATTTCTACATGTTACAATAATAACTCTATGAACCTTTTTATATTTCATGTTGAAAGAATGAGGACATATAAGACACAGGTATTTTGATGTAGCCCAAACTTTACTGACCTGTCTAGCTTTTAACTGTGCTGCAGGTTCCCCGTATTGCCTACATTGGTGCTACCTAATTTGAGATGAAACCTTATCTTGATTGATCTGTAAAACCTGGAATTTTTTTGTTATGAAGACATTGTTCCAGGTTATGAATTGAGAAGCAGCATCTTGGCATGTGTTTCAGATGGATTTTAAGGTACTTCACGCTTCTGCTATTTTTCTACTTTATGACAGTTACATACAGAGTAATTTCCACTTAGATTTTCAGACCAGAAGAGTAAATATTGGGAAACTGTTTCCATGTTTTTTCTTATCCATGTACTCCTGTTTTTTGCACACATCACAAAGAAGTGTGTGAGGTGAATTGGTGAATGTAACGTTGGCCCAGTATGTGTGGTCGTGGGTGTTTGTTAGCACATTCTGCTTAGGTTTATTTCTTGTCTTTTCCTTTATGGTGCCAAGATTAACTGCAACATCCATAAAGTCTGATTCATCTGTTTCAGTAATTAGGTGGATGTGACTGAAAAAGATTTTATTTATTTTCTTCATGAATCTCTTTTGATGTGTTGCAAAGTGCAAACATATTTTAACAATGATTGTTTTTTCTTTGTTATTTAAAATCGCTGAACTGTGTTCCATAAACTATCATGAACCAAGAAAGGGAATTTATGGCCTTTTAACAAAATGTAATAGAAGTATTACTTCTTGGTAATTTGCAAGAGTCAGTATAATACCAAAGAAACTAAGATACAGTGTATCAAATTGCTTGTTTTGTTGTTTGAAAAAAAAAAAAACACACACAAGAAAGTAATGAATCAAAAAATGACCTAAAATAACAGACATGTAGAAAAGAAACAAAATCAAACAGCCCCTATGGCTTGCCTGCACAACAAGCTGAACTTCTTGCTCACTCTGTATATATTCATGGCAGTGTCATTTCTTTCCTGTTCCCATTGTTCTTGTCATTTTCTCTTTTCATATTTACAATACATAGTATTTACCACTTGATCTTCTTGGTGATATTGCTGACATAGAGGACATGCCTGTAGTGGCTTCCTTTATCTTGGGTTTTTATTTTATAGTAAATTGGCAGAGTCATATATGTCACTCCTGTTCTAGTTACTTGTTATATTAAACTAGGGGGCTCTGCCCCCTGCTCGCTGTACTCGCCAACCCCCGTGTGGGCTCTGCACACTAGTCATTTCCTGGATCTACCGCTTGCGATGAATTGTGCTGTGCTTTTAGATAAACACAAATATCAACTCTGTCTTTGATATCTCCGTCTTTCGAAACTATTATTGCTGAGAATTTGTCACATGTTGGTTTATTATATATGCGAGCATGATCTTTCAGATTCATATAGAAATCCAAGAAAACTTCATTGTCCATGTTTTACAGATACATTTCGTGTAAAGTGCGATACTTTTGGATGTATGGATTTGTATCCATTATTGGCTGTAGACTTTCTAATAGATAGATAGATAGATACTTTATTAATCCCAAGGGGAAATTCACATACTCCAGCACGTCCAATCGTTTAACTCTATCGAGTTGCATCGCTTCTCCGTGATCATAAATATAAACCTGACCAAATTGTGGCTTCTTTGAAATTAAACTTGTAGTAGCTTTTAATGTTGCGGGATCACAGATTCTCATAGCGTATGGTCTTGAATCGTGTAAATCTGCGTTTGAGCATTGAATGATGTGAACGCGAGCAGATTATTGTAGATTTGGATATTTTGGTTGTAGTGTTTGTGGATTTCACTTTCACCAAATAACAAATCTTTTATTTCTTATGGATACGCCTCGTTATTGGGAAGAAACACTACTTTTCCCTGTTGGTAACACAATTAGACGATCTACAAGTCTCTGACTTAAACTTTAAAGCCGAACAATATCTACATACTTCTGTCCTATCACCAATGTCCATATATTCAATCTCTTTTTGCTGTTCCGTTATTTCACTGAGTAATAATTTCCATTTGTTTGCGCTAATGCAATCTTTACTATCAGTTTTTTGAGACTTTTGAATTTTAGTACTTTCATAATCTCTAACCTGCTCTGCTTGTGTATCGCGCCAACATTTTTCAACCTCTTTATGACGTTCTACTTTGTCTTCTTCTCTTTATCTTTTATTTCCGCCCCCGCTTTGATCTTTTAGGTTTTCAACTCCACTTGGCCCGGGCTGATTGGAACTTTTCTTATTTTCCGAAATTACACTTAGATTATTATTGTTCTTTTTTGAGTTCTTTTCTCTCCAATGCTTTTGGGCCTCTTTTCGACGCACTGCCCTTTCTTTTTTGCTTAGTCGTTGATGTTTCATCTAGAACGTTTCATTATTGTCCAGAAAAGGACTACATCAAAGGAAACAAATAGATTGTATGTCTTGTTTTAAAATGAGGAACACATAGCAATTTATAAGAGTTGAGAGCACAGCAGCTGTGTCTGACAATAGAATTCACATGAATTAGATGTGAGTGGACCGTGGGCGTGGTTAAATGTTTTGGCACAAAGTCTCGTCTCGCGGGACTTGAAATTATCTCTCTGAAAAAGTCTTGTCTAATCCCAGGATTTTTTTTATATAATAGAGAGAAGTATCTTAAGTTATCTTTTGCAGTCTGTACACTGATCAGCCACAACTTTAAAACCACCTACCTAATATTGTATAGGTCCCCATCATGCAACCAAAATAGCTCTGACCCATCGTGACATGGACTCCACAAGACCTCTGAAGGTGTTTTGTGGAATCTGGCAGTAGATTCTTTATAAGTCCTGTAAGTTGCGAGGTGGGGTCTCTCTGGATTGGAATTTTCCTGCATATACCACAGATACTCAATCAGATTGAGATCTGGGGAATTTGGAGGCCATGACAACACCTTGAATTTTTTGTCATAGTCCTCAAACCTTTCCTGATCAATTGTTGCGGTGTGGCAAAGCCCTTTATTATGCTGAAAGAGGCCACTGCCATCAGGAAATACTGTTGCCATGAAGGGGTGTACATGGTCTGCTACAATCTTTAGGCAGCTGGTTATGTGTCAAAAGTAACATCCAAACGAATGCCATGATCCAGGGTTACCAAGCAGAGCATTTCCCAGAGCATTACACTGCCTCCGTTGGCTAGCTTTCTTCTTATAGTGCATCCTGCTGCCATCTAATTTCCCGGTAAACAATGCATACACACTAGGCTGTCAACACGAGATGAACGAAAATGTGATTCATCAGACCCGACCACCTTCTTCCATTGCTCCATGGTCCAGTTCTGATGCTCACAAACCCATTTTATGTACTTTCTTAGGCAGAAGGGGGTCAGCATGGGCATTCTGATCGTTCTGCGGCTATGCAGCCCCATACACAATAATCTGCGGTGAACTGTATGTTTTGACACCTCATGTCAGGATTACGTTTTCAGGAGTTTGTGTTACAGTAGCTCTTTTGTGACATTAGACCAGATGGGCTAGCCTTTGCTCCCCACTCGCAACAATGAATATTGAGTGTCCATGACTGTTGCTGGTTCACCAGTTGTCCTGTCCTTGGACCAGTTTTGGAAGATACTAACCTCTGCATACCAGGAATACCCCACAAGACCTGCCCATTTTTGAGATGCTCTGACCCAGTCATCTAGTCATGACAATTTTTGCTCTTGTCAGAGAGGCCCACATTCTTACATTTGCCCATTTTTCCTGCTTCCAACACCTCACCTTCAAAAGCTGACTGTTCACTTGCTGCCTAATATATCCTACCCCTTGATAGGTGCCATTGTAATGAGATTGTCAATGCTATTCATTTCACCTGTCAGTGGTTTTAATGTTATGGCTCATCAGTGTATGTTTACTGGCTTATGATTATCTGCAGATTATTTGAAAAAATGGAGCTCCAAGCGATATTCCAAACTGTACTTGTACAACATTTTAAATGATATGCAGTCACATGAAAATTTAATGCCTTTTATTTGCAATGTTTTACATGTCAGGACATTACTATCAACTATAACCAAATCCAAAAATAAGATATACGGTATGTAACTGCAGGTGACACTCAGCACATATCAAAGTGTTCACTTTGCAATTATTTATTTAACATAAAATAGCCAACCTGCAGAAAAGAACTATACCCAATAATTTAGTATCATGTAACCTTCTTTAACAACAATAAGTTACACACTGTTTCAGCCTATTGATGTTCAAGGGCATTATTTCATTTACCGCTTTAGTCAGATTCTGTTGCAGTATCTCAGTGATATGGAGGTTTGTACTTTTGACACAGCTTTTTTATTTTCCTTTTCATATACTCAGTTGTATATTTTCTGCTGTGTCTCTGACTCCATGGCACTTGGCAGGTCAAGTCATTCATTCATTCCCTTATTCGTTCAGACATTCATACTTACTTACACCTTGTTGTTTATAGTGATGGATGTGATTTTTTTTTTATTTCAAGTCTTCATGGAGAATGGAGATAACAAAGCTTCTGATATAATGGGACCTGCAGGGGAAAACGGTGAACAAGGTACTTGTGTTGCTTACTGCACCTGATCAGTTATCCAGTCTTTTGTTAACAAGACATGCACATGTGTTTTCAATCAATCAATTCAGTTTTATTTGTCATTCAGCAGAACATCCAAGATGTGCTGCAGAACGAAAATACGATGCACAAGACAATAATAAAAACACATAGTTAAAATCAGCCTACAATAAAATACTAAAATGCTTCATTTAAAAGACGAACGGCAGTAGGAAAAAAACTGTTTTTAAACCTGGTAGTTCTACATTTCAGGCTGCGGTACCTTCTGCTTGAGGGCATGAGGGAAAAGAGTTCAGAGGCAGGATAAGTAGGGTCTGTAGAAATCCACACAGCTCTGGCCAGACAGCGTTGTTTTGCCAAATCTTGTACATTTGGCAACGGGGCTCCAATGATCCTCTCCGCAGCCCTCACCACTTTCCTCAGTGCTTTCCAGTCCGAAGCGCTGCAGCTCTCCTGCCACAGAGAGCTGCTGCTGGTTAGCACACTCTCTATGGTCCCTCTGTAAAAAGTGGTGAGGACTGACTTACTGAGATGGGCCCTCTTTAGCCTCCACAGAAAGATCAAGCGCTGGTGAGCTTTCTTGATGACGGAGGAGGTGTGCAGGGACCAGGTGAGGTTGTTCGTCACATTAACTCCCAGGAACTTAGTAGACTGCACAATTTCCACAGCAGTGTTCTTAATGTAGACCGGGATGTGTATCAGCTGTTTCTTCCTGAAGTCGATCACCAGTTCTTTTGTTTTTTCGACATTCAGTATCAGATTGTTTTTATCACACCATTCCACAAATGACTTCACCTCCTCTCTGTAATCCCCCTCCCCGTCACCTCGAATGAGACCCACCACTGTTGTGTTGTGTTTTTAACTAATATAGTGTTAAATAAATACTTGTGACAAATGAGAGTAGCACACGAAAATGAAATGCATTCAAGCAAATTTGAGCAACTGAATTGAAGACCTTTCTCCCCCCTCATTCATTGATCCAGAGCCTTGTCTTTAATTCTAAAACTCTATTTTGCTTGAGTATGCCTCACATTCGTGAACTACTCAAATTTTCCAGAAGTACTTATTTAATAATATTAGCAAAAAATGCATGAGTTTTGATTTTTGAGTGTACACCTGGATACCTGACATGTGGATATGCAACACAAAGTGACCTGAGATTTTTTTCCATAGACTTTTTAATATTATTTGCCATTGTTCACTGTTTGCCCCTTCTGGTTCCTATTGAATTCTTAATATATCAGAAACTTTGCTATTATTGATCTAAATTAAATCAATACCTTAAAAATTCCTTTAATCCAATTCATGATCAAGAAGCTGAAACCTTAATCAGCAACATTGTATTACAATGACAGTCACTCTGATTGACGAAATCAATTTATTGTTGACAGGTATTCTAACACAGACATCTTGAATGTATAAGAGTCTTAGTAATACAGACTTACTTGATGTTGTCCCTTTAAGAAACGTTGCCGGAGTATTTCTCTTTGGTTTTTTAAAACCGATGTTTAACATAATAAAGTCGCAGAAGCAGTTCAAAACAGTAAAATTGTAAACATTATCAGTAAACTTGAGGTGTATTAACAAAAGGGTGTAAAATGTTGTCTTGTTTAGTTTTCTGCTGTTTATAAAAAAGAGGACATTGACATCTAGTGGCCATTACAAGTAGGGCAGTCACTAAACATTTCCTATTACAGTTTAAAGTTTCACATTTCACATGTCAGAAGTTTACATACACTTAGGGTGAATTACAAAGCACTGACCTCAGTCTGATTGAAAATTTGAGGACAGAACTGAAAATATGTGTGTGAGCAAGGAGGCCTATAAACATGTCCCAGTTACAGCAGTTCTGTCTGGAGGAATGGGGAAATATTCCAGCAACTTATTTTAAGAAGCGCGTGGAAGGCGACCCAAAACGTTTTGGTCAAGTTAAACAATTTAAAAGCAATGCTACCAAATAGTAGCAAAGTGTATGTAAACTTAAAAATATCACAACATCTGTAAAAAAAAAAAAAAAAAAAAAAAAAATTGAAGGTAAAAAGAGGATGGGTCCTATGACAAGATAATTATTTGAGACACATCTCAAAATCTTCAATGGAATACCTCAAGAGGCACAAGCTGATGGTTTTGCCATGGCCCTCATAGACCCCCAACCTAAACATCATTGAAAATCTGTGGATGGATCTCAAAAGAGCAGTACATGCAAGACGGCCCAAGAATTTTGCAGACTTAGAAGCCTTTTGCAAGAACAATTGGGCAAAAATACCTCAAGAAAGAACCAAAAGACTCATAGCTGGCTACCAAAAGCATTTACAAGCTGTGATACTTGTCAAAGAGTGTCTTATTAAGTACTGACCGTGTTGAGTGCCCAAACTTTTGCTTCAGGCACCTTCCATTTTTTGGTATTTTATATCTGTGAATGATGGAAATAAAAATGAAATCTTGCTTAAAATATTAAAGAGATGTGTCATCTGTAACTTTTTCCCTTTTGGTGATCAGTTCATCTTCTGTTAACTGTTCACAGTAACAGACATTTTAATGAAGTGTGCCCAAACCTTTGCATGCCTTTGTATAAGAAAGGGCAGAGCAGGCTCTTTTTCCATAAGAGACTGTATTCCTTTAATGAGGGAAGTGACATCCTTCACATCTTCTACAACTCTGTGATGGCCAATGCAGTTTTCTTCAGTGTGGTGTGCTGAGCTGGTAACATTGCTTCAAGAGAAGCCCACTGATTCAACAAGATAATTAAAAGGGTAGGCTTAGTTATCGGTCACACTCTGGACCCCCTGGAGGTATTAGCAAAGGAGAGAATTAAAACAAAACTGAATTCCATTATGAGCAATGCAGTATGTCCTCTCTCTGACACACTAACACAGAGTACTTTCAGCCAACAAATTATTCAGCAGAAGTGTGTCAAGAAGTGCTAATGGGTTTGCCAGCAGCAATACGTCTGCATAATGCCTCAATGGTACTGGGACTGTCAAATCAGGATATTTCTCTTTAATTTTCTTGCTTTATAGTCATACTTCTGTGTGTTTATTTATGTGTTTATTTAATCAAACTGTCTGTCTACCTATTTATGTATTTATTTATTTAAAGACTTTCTGTAAAAAGCCAAATTTCCCCCAGAGATAAATCTCTCAACTGTATATTGATCGACCGATGCAGCCATAAGTGAATGTTGCTTAGACCTGGGTGGTAACAATTAAACATCTCACCAAGTCTCACATTTCTGTACCAATCCAACACCTCATGAAGGCAGCACTCAAAGTATGGGTGGTGATGTAGAACTGCAAAGATTAGAGATGTTCTCGATGACCTGGTTTGAAAGGCTGCAAGCTTTTGTTTATGATGAGCCGTCTACAGTGTAACATCTCCTAAAATAACCCTGTTAGATATATAAATGTGTGTCTTATGTGCATTGAGAACATTACACATTTTAAAATAAACCTAACCTGATTTGTTAAGCATACCATGTTGCAAAGGAAAAACCTTTCATGTAGCATCAAATTATACATTAGCATTCGATGGTATCAATAGACCAATGTAAATGTGAACATTATGTTATCACAGTTGCTATGTGTGCTCTCTGTTGATCAGCGTTATGCAACAACAGTGTAGGAGTTAAGATGAGCTTGAAAGAAGTGGCAGCAATATTCATGAAATTGTGCATTTGAAGTAAACTGTGTGCCACAGACTGTCAAAAAAGAACTGCCAATAAGAATGCTGATAACGGAGAGCCACAGGAGATGCAGATTTCAGTACTGGAAACACCCAAATCAATAAATCTGATTAATGACACCAGTAAAGCACAGACATGGCTGCAAAACACCAACCTTCTGACTGCATGTCCAAACATATAGCTAAAGAAATTTAACATTATTGCCTAATTGGAAATGTAAATTTGCCATGACAAAGTAGCTGCAGCGTTTTAACAAGTTGTATATCCCAGACCTCAGTGCCTATCTAAACTGTATTTGCTGTTATGTCCTATAGTGATGCAGTAGTTAAAATAACAGAAAAATATTGTAACGGGCAGAAACACTTCTCAAATGTGTGAAGCCCAGTAGCTGTGGTGGACTATGTGTGTGTGCGAGTCTGTCTCCACAGTTTCAGTACTTATTACAATGTGCATCTTTGATGGATAACAGCAATTTTAGCTTTTTATTTTCTCTTAGTGTCAAGTCGTTTTGTTCATCACCTTTTGCTTTCTCCTTGAAGCCCCGGCAGTGGTTTAAAACACACAGACTGGAGAAATTGGAGTTGGGCATTTCAGAAAGGAGCCCTATGGGTGTAGCCTTTGCAGTGCTGGATTTTGCCACTGTTCACTACAGACTTTTTAACAGGTTGTCTCCAGATGTGTCCTTTGAGACTCACTTTTGGTCCTGCAAAACTAGTCTGTTAGTAATCTAGCAACTGTTGGAAGTTTGTATGAAGGGTATGTTTTATTACAACTTTAAATTTGTTTTGTCTGTCATTTTAGGTTTTCATGGTAAAACAGAATTATGCCTCTTTTAGTTTTATATTAAAAAAAATACTAGTATAAAGATTATGGGATATGGCGAATGGGCAGTGTGTGCAGTCCTTATAACATTTAAACTACAGTATTTTGATTGCAGGTCTCATAGCTACAGGCAGTTTTAATCATGTTCAAGTTAATATTAACTTTGTCTAGAGACATCATTTAATGATATCTTAAATGTAATGTGCGCGGCCATCTTTCAGAAGTTAGTGCTGTGAAAGGGTTAAATACAATCAGATTGGTGATGGTGAAGCCGTTGAAAATGGCTGGGGTGTTTAGCTAACGTGTCTTTAACGTTTTGTCAATTGCAGAACTGGGTTTATAAAATAAACTGTTTTTTTAAAAGAGCTCCTGATTGGTGTGACTAATTTTAGGGCAATTACTCGATCTCTGTGGGGATGCCACTGCCTGGGTATTAAAGAAGATACTGTGTCTAGATAAAGCAAAGCAAGTACTTGCTGACCATGGAACAGAGGATCAGCTCTGTATTTTTGCACACGTTTCATAGGTTATGGAATTTGTCAGTCCGGCCTTAAATATTTTTGTGCATATAAAGAAAGTTTTGATTTCCCTCTGGAATGTTTTGTGAAGGGGTCTGTACGAGTTTGCAATACGGGACTGTGGAGTACTGTCAGAATGTGAAATTACCTATATACTTGGAGAACTTGAATGTGGACAGTTTAGTTCTGGATTGTGGGCTGCTGGGTTCTATCATGGCAGCACTGGTTATCAGGTCTCCGCAAGGTTCACTTATGCACACATGCATGCCCACACTCTCATAGGCCTATCTGTAATTACCAATTAACATAATATGTTCACCTTTGTGGATGTTGGAGGTGAAAACCGACACACTCTGGAAGAGTGAACAAAATCCACATGGACAATGTCCGGGTGAGGGATTATATTGCGTATTGGCAGCACTACCCACTGTACCACCATGCCTTCAGTTATAATAATTACCACATTAGTTTATTGTTATATACAAGAGCAACAATGGGATGTTGCTATTATAAGTGAGAGAGAACCTTGGATAAAATAAATTATTTAAGTGGCTATAGTGATGTGCCAAAATTCTAATGTAATATGAGACTGATGACCTCCTATTTATTGTTAGTACCACATCAAACTATTTTATGACACTTTAAATGCATTATAATAATTACTACAAATAATTGCTTAAAAAGAAAAAAAAATATTTTTCTATATTTAAGTTCGGCTTTAGCAATGAGTGAGGGAAATAAAAATAGAATGAGTTTTCACATTTAATGCAAGTACCACTAGAGGGTGCAGACTTATCACCAGTTTTAAATATGTCACAATATTCGCTTCAGTATATCCATTTTAAACTGTCTGTTTTCTGTTCTTGCTTTATTTAATGCACTGATTTCAGTGTATGCTATGTACATTTTATTATATAGGAACAGCAGTATATTTGCAAACCTTTTTTCATCATATGTCCTGCTTAACTAAATTTTCATATTTTTTGTATTTTGGGAAATAGTAGAATTAAAGGAATATTAAGCCTGCTGCCATCCTGTATTGGCTCCTCCTTGTTAAAACATTTTTTGTTCTTATTTTTACTTTGGTGAACTTTAGTGCTTTCATTTTTTAAATAACTGCGCCTTTTAAGTTGTATCAATTTTGACATTACAGTCTATACTTGAGCTTATTAGTCCTAAAACAATTCCCTCCTATACTTCAATGCTTCATTATTCAGCTATATTGTTACTTGATAAATTATAAGGAAGCATGCAGAGTATTTATTTAAAATATTTAAAATTATCATAATTCATGTGTTTTAGGTTTTATTCCCTGGTACATTATGGCCTAGAGCAGATCCTGCTGTTAAAGGGTAAATATGCAGTAGCTTTGAGCATCCTCACAGCAGGAGCCTGCCAATGTACACTCCTGGGTCAGCAGTGAATGCTGGGTATGATGCTGAAATACAGATGTTTGCTCCAGGCTATAGATCAGACCCTCTTTCACTTGCAAACATACACACACAAGCACTACAGTGATAGTTATGCATATTTACTGAGCCTCAAACCTTAAAGCCAACTCCTACATTTATATTTTATCAGTATTGTTCCTTGGTGGATGCAAAATTTACTTAGTGACAGATGTCAGACAAGCTTTATTTGCTTGTATTGATCTGCTTCCCTTGTTAATTTGTCTAGTGGGCTTAGAGATAAATGTTCTATTATAATGTAGTCTTTTTGTACTTGTTAATTAGAAGAACATGCACAAGCCTGGTTCCCAGTTGTTTTTGCACTGTTTTTTCATTTGTCATTTTTAAAAGTTAACTCTGTCAAGACAATTGAACTATTTCTGGAATCGATTAAAGCCAGTGGCATGCTGTTAAATCATATAAATCATTATATCAAGTTTATCAGCCTTATGAAATACAGAGTCGTGCTTTTCTTTTTGCTGTTCAACTCCAGGAAGTGTTTTATATGATCCCCTCTGACTGGATTGTCTTCTGGAAAATAATACACAGTTAGGCTGACACACTCTCTGCTATATATGCTTAAATGTTGTAAGTGAATCAGATTGGTAGAGAAAGGAAAAATGAGAGATACATACAAAGGGTCATGCCACATTTAGCATATAGTACATTCCTGCATGTACACTTGTATGTGAAAGATTCAAGCTATCCATGCAGCAGGTGGAAACTCTTTGATTCCTCACTATACCCCGTTATTTTTAAATTACTTCAGTTTATCCTCCTGAATTCAAATCATACACCCATTTACTGTTTATGTGAACTCTTAGGGATCATTTATACTTCACACTCAGAACGCGTACGCGCCCGCATCATGGCTGGACCGCGTTCCCAGCGTTCATTTGATGTGTCCTCTGAGCAGGTCCTCAGAAATTAACGTGACGTGTGCGCGAGTTGCAGTACAGTAATCCCTCGCTATATCGCGCTTCGCCTTTCGCGGCTTCACTCCATCACGGATTTTATATGTAAGCATATTTAAATATATATCGCGGATTTTTTGCTGGTTCGCGGATTTCTGCGGACAATAGGTCTTTTAATTTCTGGTACATGCTTCCTCAGTTGGTTTGCCCAGTTGATTTCATACAAGGGACGCTATTGGCAGATGGCTGAGAAGCTACCCAACTTACTTTTCTCTGTCTCTCTTGCGCTGACTTTCTCTGATCCTGACGTAGGGGGATTGAGCAGGGGGGCTGTTCGCACACCTAGACGATACGGACGCTCGTCTAAAAATGCTGAAAGATTATCTTCACGTTGCTATCTTTTGTGCAGCTGCTTCCTGAAAAGACATGCTGCACGGTGCTTCGCATACTTAAAAGCTCGAAGGGCACGTATTGATTTTTGCTTGAAAAACAAACTCTGTCTCTCTCTATCTCTCTCTCTCTCTTTGTCTGCTCCTGACGGAGGGGGTGTGAGCTGCCGCCTTCAACAGCTTTGTGCCGCGGTGCTTCACATACTTAAGCCAAACAGCCCTATTGATTTGTTTGCTTTTCTCTATCTCTGTGACTTTATATGCTCCTGACGGGCACTCCTTTGAAGAGGAAGATATGTTTGCATTCTTTTAATTGTGAGACGGAACTGTCATCTCTGTCTTGTCATGGAGCACAGTTTAAACTTTTGAAAAAGAGACAAATGTTTGTTTGCAGTGTTTGCATAGCGTTCCTGTCTCTCTACAACCTCCTGTGTTTCTGCGCAAATCTGTGACCCAAGCATGACAATATAAAAATAACCATATAAACATATGGTTTCTACTTCGCGGATTTTCTTATTTCGCGGGTGGCTCTGGAACGCAACCCCCGCGATGGAGGAGGGATTACTGTACCAGCAAAAAGTTGGGGGGCGCAGTGTGCTAAAAGTTGGAATGTGACGTCAAAGTCTCTGGTTACTATCTACATGTGACAGAAAGCCACTTTGCGGATCCTACGTTGATCGGTATGCGCGCTTCGATGTTTGATGAATGGTTCGAAGTGGTGAAGCAAAATGCCGACATACAGATGCATTCGTGGTGCTTTTATATTCAAGTGCTGCATATTCCTGATCATAATGACACAATACATTTTAAAAGTCTCTCATACCGTCTTCTGTGCCGTCTTTTTTTCTAGGGCTTCCTCGGGTACTGACAGCAGTGGCAAACAGCAATAGATCGCCACACTGAGCACATTAAATGTATGATATTCCAACTCTCTGCACATTTAGAATCCTTAGATTTATACTTGATATCACTTTCATGATGAAATGTATTGAAGTATCTATATTACATTTTACAGATAAATCGGTAATTTCGTTTAAATAATGAATACTGTTAATAATGACACACATGGGGGTGACATGGTGGCGGAGCGTTAGCGCTGCTGTTTTGCAGGGAGTCACGTCGCTGATATTGTTTACATGTTTTCCTGCTGGGTTTCCACAATGTGCTCCGGTTTCCTTCCAAAAATATGCAGATTTAGTTACACTAAAATGACGCCAGCGTGTATGTGTGTGCTTGTATTCACCTTGCGATGAGCTGATGCCTCGTCCAGGTATTGTTTCAGCCTCGTGCCCAATACTAATACCAGCTGAAATGGAGAAATCCCTAGACTGATGGATTTAATCATTAAACATCCTTTTCAGAGATATTGCGGTAAGGTGTCATCAGAGTTTAATGGGTGTTTCAGGCAATTCACAACACAGCGAAGCCGAACCTGTTCTCCCCCTGATAATATCTTGCACTGCCACCTGGTGGATTCCTCCAGATTTGTATAAAGTACGTGCACAAGTATAAACAGTACAACGCTTGCGTAGCAGGAGCGTCCGCTGCAGCATGCGTCACATCGCGTGAAGTATAAATCCAGCCTTAGCCCTATATTTTGTCAAGGTTTTTCAAAATGTACTGCAGGTTTTCATTCTTCATCATATCGATATGCATGTCACATTGCTTGGTAAATCAAAATCGGGCCTGAACAAGTGTGTGGGTGCTGGTGTTGGCTCCAGCAGATGCACACATTTAATATACCTTTTGTGGTACAAAATGTGTGTTGTGAAGCATTGGCTTAGAATTCTTGAAAACTAGCTTGGGAGACCGGCATGACCATGTATACATATCTATTATGCCCTCATCTACAACTAGAGGGCCATGTATCAAGGTTAATATAAAAAACCTAAGGCTAACAGTGGCAACTGGATTAGGTTACATAATCATAATGGCGTGACACTTCTATTGCCCCTGCAGCATGGATAGAACAGCTTGTTCATATTTTCATCAGTACAATTTAATAACAATGAATTGCTACATTTTGTGAAATCATGTGGTTAGTTTAGGTGTATACCACATCATTGTGGCCTAAAAGTGTGGCACTGGGACATTGGCTGGATAATATTTTTGCAGAATGGCTCTCAAAAATGCATCATTATGGGAAGACCTGGGAAATCATGTCATAAGCAGCCATAGGACAAACTTGTCAATAGATATGGTTTACCTTGTAATATCTGGGACCTTGGGTTCACAACTCAGAAATGAGGTTTAGTTTACCATGTTCATTACGGTGTCCAATGAACTATTTGCCAGGACTTTGAAGAGATCCTGGCACCCATTTTAAGACAGGCTTGCCTAATACTATTTTTCAGCAGTTCAATGTTGAACAATAACTTCTGCGATCTTTACAGAATGTCTGTGTGATGTCAGCACCACTTCCTGTCAAACTGTTTCCCCAGGTCATCCATTCCATATTACTAACCGAGAATGAGAAACCGGATATGGACGCAGGGACCTGCCCATGGACGCAGGAGACATAGTGCGCAGGCGCCACACAAAGCACCCCTCCCCAGAGTGAAACGGGAGAGACAACGAACGTGCGCAGGCGCCGCACAAAGCCCCCCCGCCCCAGAGCGAAACGGGAGAGACCACACACAGCTCAACTAACGCGCGATCCACCGAGAACGAAGGAGTTACGGCTCAAAAACGAAAGAGCTCCACTAACATAAATAAAAAATGAGGTCACGCGTCCATAGGCAACGACAAACGGGACAGACTATGGTGTTCACAAATCAAGCCCGAGATGGTACGGAAAGTGAATTGTACTAAACAGTGCGATCCACCGGTGGATCGCAAGAATGACGGCTCAAAAATGACACAGCTTAACTAATGCGCGATCCACCGAGAACGAAGAAGTTACGGCTTAAAAATGAAACAGCTCCACTAACGTAAATAAGAAATGAGTCAACGCGCCCATACGCAACGACACCGCCACACAAAAAAGAGGAGTCAGCTCCCAGCAGCAGAGTAAAACGAGACAGACTACGGAGTCCACAAAGGGTCACACATCAAGCCCGAGATATTACGGAAAGCGAATTGTGGTACGGAAAACGGCAGATACTACGAAAGAAGCATTCGCCTATAACGCGCATCTGAAATAAACGAACATACTACACAGCATAATCCACGCACTTCTAAAAAACTGCAAGCAAACACCCGACATCATACATAAACAACAAAAAACCGGACTACACTACATATTTGAATCACATTACAGTAATACAATATTAACAGGACAACTAGAGATAACACGGGCGCAACACCTGATGGGTAATAAGAATAAACGAACGCTCCGTATTAAACATACGTCATCCAAACACATACAAACAATACAGCATAGGTGAATCTCATTACAGTGAATCACTATTAACAGTACAACCACAGAAAACGCTCCATATTAACAGTAAGTGCGATCATCCATTTACTTACCCATATTACTAACGATAAAGAACAGACAAGTAATGAATTCACGATCACGGGTGCAAAACGATATGGCTCGAGGAACTGAACTACAAAGACGAGCCCGCATGGAAAAAAACAATAAACGTAGGCACCTACAACGTGCGTCTGAAACCGCAGAAGCAAAACTGTCTCGGCTTCAAAAACGAAAAGCTCAACTAACACAGCTGCAGAAATGAGCCCAGATGGACAGATACAATGAACGTAGACGCATGCAGCGTGCGTCTCAAACTGCGGAAGCGAAGCAGGCACGGGTTCAAAAGGAAAGAGCTCGAGTGACACAGATACAAAAACGGGACCGACGGGAAAAAATCAATGAACGCAGACGCCTACAACGCGCTTCTCAAACAACACAACCAAAGGAGTTACAGCTCCAAAACAAAACATCCCAAATACTGGACATACAACAACGCGCCTCTCAAACAGCACAGGCAAAACATAAACGTCAAAGACAGGAACGACAAACACCCGCTAAACAATTCCGCCAATTAGCTGACAACGCGTTCTATAATGAGTCCACTATTAATGAAAATTCATTGGGATTAATGAATGTCATTTGCAATCATTGTCATTCACTTAACTTCCCTGAAGAAACAACTGGCAATACAACTAATGAGTTTACATGTTGTTGTCAAAAGGGTTAAGTTAGACTGCCTCCTTTACATGAATATCCTGAATATCTACGGAAGCTTCTAACTAACAATGTACCCGAAAGTAAAAACTTTATGAACTGCATTAGATCCTACAATAGTTCATTTGCTTTTGCATCTACTGGAGTAAATATCAGGCCACCAGCTGGCAATGGCCCATACTGCTTTCGCGTATGTGGACAAATATTACATCGCATTGGAACAGTGCACCCTGAAACAAATCACGAACGCAAATTTGCACAAATCTACGTCTTAGATCCAGATGACGCAATCTATCAACGAATGAACCTTCCTGAAAACAAACAATGCACGGAGCTTATAATGAGAAACGTCACTGAAGTCATAAACAATCGCCCATTAGCTAAGTCTATAAAAATGCTACATGAGGTTGAAAAAGAGGCCAATACAAAGCAACAGCAGAAGGTGTAGCACCAACTACAATTGCTTTAGTCTTAATAAAGGACAAAGAACAAGATCCAAGATGATACAATCTTCCCATCGTTAATGAAGTTGCAATTGTCTTTCAAAGTAAAGATGGGGAGCCTCCATTTGACCGCGGTATTGTTCTGCATTTACATCCTGATAAATCCAACAAACCTAAATTCCAACGCATAGACATTTGTTTTCCACAACTTGATACTTTGACATACCCCATTTTGTTTCCAACTGGCCAGGAGGGATGGAGTGCTATGATTTCCAGATATAAAAAACATCAGGCACAGAAACGATCACGTGTATCTATGAAAGAATATTTCTCCTACAGACTCTCAGTGAGAGATGAGTTTAATCCATTACTCAATGCAGGAAAGCTAACTCAACAATACATCGTTGACGTTTATATTTGAGCAGAATCAAATGATCTACAGTGGATTAGAAACAACCATCCTACACTTAGAGCCGATAAGTACAAATCACTAATGGACTACATACATCATGATGCTGACGTGATGGAGCACCCTGCTGGAAAACCTGTTATTCTACCATCTTCCTTTCAAGGCAGCCCACGAAATATGCAACAACATTACCAAGATGCAATGGCTATCGTAAGAAAGTTTGTAAAACCTGATCTATTTATCACTATGACCTGCAATCCTAAATGGACAGAAATTACAACTAATCTTATGCCATGGCAAAGAGTGGAACATCGTCCTGATTTAGTTGCAAGAGTCTTTAGACTTAAACTAAATAACCTGCTAGAAGATATCAAGAATAGATCTCTATCTGGAACTGTTAAAGCAATTATCCACGTTATCGAGTTTCAGAAGAAAGGTTTGCCACACGCCCATATATTATTAATACTTGATGATGATTCCAAAATCCGCACAGAATATGACATCGATAAAATAGTAAAAGCTGAAATTCCAAACCGTGACACTTCTCCACGTCTCTTTCAAATTGTTATCAGAAATATGATTCATACACCATGTGGCAATAGAAATCCAAACAGTCCATGTATGGTTAATGGCAAATGTTCAAAAGGCTTCCCCAAAGACTTCCAAGATGTTACACTTGGAAATATAAATGGATATCCTAAGTATATGAGACGAAAGACAAGTGAATTGCAAATTATTCCAGGTTGTCCAATTGACAATAGCTGGGTCGTACCATACAATCCTTATTTATGTTTACGATACAACTGCCATATAAATGTTGAAATCTGCGCTACAGTAAAAAGCTTTAATTATCTATTCAAATATGTTTACAAGGGCCACGATTGTGCTAATGTCTCAATATCTGAAAGAAATGATCACGATGAGACTCGAATGTATGTGGATTCACGGTACGTCAGTGCTCCAGAGGCTATGTGGAGAATATTTTGCTTTCCAATGCACAATCAGAGCCACACGATATGTCGCTTGCCAGTTCATTTGGAGCACGAACAAACTGTCTGTTTTCATGCAGGTAATGAGCTCCAAGCGGCAAAGAGAGCAGCCACAAAAGATACTAAACTTAACACATGGTTTAAACTCAATCAAAACGATCACAGTGCTCACCAGTGGAAGTATTAGGAAATTCCTGTTCACTATGTTTGGGTTGACAATGGTACGTTTTGGAGAAAACGACATCACCACGGTGATAATGTCATAGGCCGAATGTACACTGTCAGTATTAAGGAGCCGGAAAGGTTTTATCTACGATTACTTCTTCAACATGAGACCGGAGCTACATCATTTAACGACATTAAAACTGTTCGAAATGGCAACACCATCAAACTCTGTAAGACATTCCAAGAGGCGGTAAATGATAAAGGATATTTATTGGATGATACACTTTGGCAGAAAACTCTACAGGATGCAATATCCTATTCAATGCCAGGTCAAGTTCGACAACTATTTGCTTATATCTGTGCGTTCTCCTCCCCATCAGCTCCATTGAACCTCTGGAATACAAACAAAGTAGGAATGATAGAAGACATATGCCACAAGCTACATGGAGAAAATGATTCCTGCATCAACTGTGAAGCCTATGCACTGAATGACATTTGGTTGGCTCTAATGCTCCTTGGATATACATTGGATAACTTCAATTTACCAAATGTTCCAGATTCATTACCAAATCTACATTCCACAACAATAGATCTGCAAGAAGAACAACAGATTGCGCAGACTATGATTTCCAGTTTAAATACCTTACAATCTGCTGCTTTTAATAAAATTGTTCTTGCCACAGACGACGACAGCCCCATACCCAAATGCTTCTTTCTTGACAGCCCTGGAGGAAGCGGAAAAACATACCTTTATGAAACACTTACACATTTCTTTACTGTAAAACGACAATTAATTATCGCATCAGCTACAACCGGAGTAGCAGCTAATTTGTTATTAAATGGTCGCACATGTCACTCCTTATTCAAAATTCCGGTCCCAATCACAGAAACATCAGTGTCCACTATGAAAATGAACAGTAACAATGCACGTGACATCCGTCTTGCAAAACTGTTAATTATAGATGAATGTACAATGGCGTCCAGTCATTTACTCAACACCATTGATAAACTTCTACAAACGTTGATGAATAATAATATTCCCTTTGGAGGAAAAGTACTTTTATTAGGAGGAGATTTTAGACAGTGCTTAGCTATTGTTCCACATGCCATGCGCTCAGCTATTGTTCAGTCCAGTTTGAAATACGCGGACAATTGGCATTGCTTTCAGAAGATACAGTTGGTACAAAACATGCGATGTCCAGATCCAGAATATACCAATTGGTTATTACAACTGGGAGATGGAACCTTTACCAATACAAATGGACTTCACCCAGATATTATTCCAATTCCTCAACCCTTTATCTGCGACGACTTAGTGACAGAGATATTTGGAGCAGCGATCTCATTAGACCAAATACCCCTATTAACACAACGGACTATATTATGTCCAAAAAATATTAACGTAGGTCACATAAATAACCAAGTCATTGCATTACTTCCTGGAGAAGGCCGCCTCTTTCTAAGTACTGACAAAGTTGATTCTGATGACGACAATGACCATCTTAATTTCCCCTTGGAATATTTGAACACTATTAACCCAGCTGGATTACCACAACACAATCTTAACCTTAAAATCGGAACAATAGTCATGCTATTAAGAAACCTTAACACTAAACAAGGTTTATGCAACGGTACACGTTTAGTCATCAACACCATGACAGACAATGTTATTGAAGCAAAAGTGCTTACAGGATCACATGCTAACGATACTGTTTTGAATCCTAGAGTTGACCTTACAAGTTCTGACCTGGAATTACCTTTTACACTTAAACGACGCCAATTCCCCATTAAACCTGCATTTGCAATGACCATCAACAAATCACAAGGACAGACCATGGACAAGGTTGGCGTCTACCTCTCTGAGCCCGTATTTGGACATGGACAACTTTATGTTGCCTTCTCATGAGTTCGACGTTCATCTGACGTTAAGGTTAAAGTTATAAATAATCAATGCCAACGAAGACTCATTGAAGGACAAGACACCATCTTTACTACAAATGTTGTGTACAAAGAGATATTCCAATAAATCTTTACAATGTGCCATACTGTACGTTCTTTACTTCCTATATGCATCATCTACACCTTCACACTACACTATATCTCATACATACATCAAGCTATTTAGAATTTCCGAACACCAGGGGTTGGCGAGCGAAGCGAGCAGGGGGCAGAGCCCCTTAGTTGTTAGATAAAACGTGTATGACATTTTGTGCTTTGTAGGGTCTGTGCTGCATCCTCAGTTTGTCACTGCCTCTGGAAGAGCTTTTGCATGTTCCTTGGTTGATGGTGCCACAGGAAAGAAACTGATATTTGTTTGACTCCATGCTGTGAAACACCTCAGCTTGTATTACCTGCCACAGCAGTTTTACTGGATGCAAACAACCTACATATGAAGCTCTACTCCGAATCAGGGAATTAATCCTTTGTTCTGGATTTAGAATTATATACTTGGGTGTTAAACTGTTATCTTGTGTTGGCATTTCTACATATTGAACCACTGTTTCTGTGTACAGCTATTTTTTAAGAATGCATAGTCTTATTAGGACTTATGTACCTGTTGTTTCTCAAATGTATAGGGGCCATATATGTAAGTTCATTTTGTCCTATTGTAGTTGCTGTATTTTTCTCCATTGACCTGCTCTTTTCTTTTACTGTCATTGTCTCATGTTTTTAGATAATTATTTTAGACATTAATGCAAGTGAATGGTAGACACCAGAAGTGTTGGATTCCAAATTATTCACTTACATCCTTACTGGCTACCCATTTTACCGTTGATCCAGATGACATACCTTTGAAAGCATGGAGGTGTTTAGGAGAGGTGGCAGTGGAGTTTTTAACCAGATTGTTTAATGGAACCTTGAAAATTGAGAGGATGGCTGAGTAGTGGAGAAGGAGTGTACTAGTGCTGATATTTAAGAATAAAGAGGATGTGCAGGACTGTTGTAACTACAGGGGGATAAAATTGATGCTAAAATTGATGAGCCACAGCATGAAGTTATGGGAAAGTAGTGGAAGCTAGGTTAAGAAGTGAGGTGATGATTAGTGAGCAGCAGTATGGTTTCATGCCAAGAAACAGCACCACAGATGTGATGTTTTCTCTGAGGGTGTTGATGGAGAAGTATAGAGAAGGCCAGAAGGAGTTGCATTGCATCTTTGTGAACCTGGAGAAAGCATATGACAGGGTGCCTTGAGAGGAGTTGTGGTATTGTATGAGGAAGTCGGGAGTAGCAGAGAAGTATGTAAGAGTTGTACAGGATATGTACGAGGGAAGTATGACCATGGTAAGGTCTGCGGTAGGAGTGATGGATGCATTCAAGGTGGAGGTGGGATTACATGAGGGATCGGCCCTGAGCCCTTTCTTATTTGAACTGGTGGTGGACAGGTTGACAGACGAGATTAGACAGGAGTCCCCATGGACTATGATGTTTGCTGATGACATTGTGATCTGTAGCAATAGTAGGCAGCAGGTTGAGGAGACCCTGGAGAGGTGGAGATATGCTCTAGAGAGGAGAGGAATGAAAGTCAGTAGGAACAAGACAAAATGTATGTGTGTAAATGAGAGGGAGGTTAGCGGAATGGTGAGGATGCAAGGAGTAGAGTTGGCGAAGACGGATGAGTTTAAATAATTGGCATCAACGGTACAGAGTAATGGGGATTGTGGAAGAGAGGTGAAGAAGAGAGTGCAGGCAGGGTGGAATGGGTGGAGAGGAGTGTCAGGAGTAATTTGTGACAGACTGATATCAGCAAGAGTGAAAAGGAAGGCCTACAGCAGCGTTTCTCAACCTTTAAGTATTTGCGACCTGTGGTTTCATAACAGTTTTAATCGCGCCCCCCTAACGTTTTTTTGAAACCCTAATAAAATTTAATACTATATTTTTTGCTGTCGATACACCGCTACAAGTTTTAAATTTCCCTACGAATAGCGAAATTACGCCACATATGGCAACATTCACGCCCCCTTTTGTTACTTCAGGATGGTAGTGAGACCAGCTATGTTATATGGGTTGGAGACGGTGGCACTGACCAGAAAGCAGGAGACAGAGCTGGAGGTAGCAGAGTTAAAGATGCTAAGATTTGCATTGGGTGTGACAAGGATGGATAGGATTAGAAATGAGTACATTAGATGGTCAGCTCAAGTTGGACAGTTGGGAGACAAAGTCAGAGAGGCGAGATTGCGTTGGTTTGGACATGTGCAGAGGAGAGATGCTGAGTATTTTGGGAGAAGGATGCTAAGGATAGAGCTGTCAGGCAAGAGAAAAAGAGGAAGGCCTAAGAGAAGGTTTATGGATGTGGTGAGAGAGGACATGCAGGTGATGGGTGTAACAGAACAAGATGCAGAGGACAGAAAGGTATTGAAGAAGATGATCCGCTGTGGCAACCCCTAACGGGAGCAGCCGAAAGAAGAAGAAGATCCTTATGGCTACGTCCACTTCTCTTAACACAACATACTATTTTGAAGCTTACTAAATTCAGTTCATGGTTGGTAGAAAGCTGGCCTATCCTGGCAACATCAAAGGCAAGACAGGAATCTGCCAGGGACTATGTGTAACTCCATTGCAGGACCCTTTTATGTACACACACACACACACACACTCACATAGAGCCAATTTACAATCATTAGTCCACCCGAAGGAAGCCTGTACACAGACAATGGGAAAATGTGCCGACTCTACATGGCCAACATCTAAATGTAGGATTTGCGAATTAACAATGCTAAACATGTGTGCCAATGTTCAGTCCTGTGAAGAAATTCCTGTAGGCTTGTCTATCTTTATGCTCTCTTTCATATGTGTTTTCCTTCTAGATAAACTGTTTTTCAGTTTATCTATTGGGTACAAATAGTTCTGTTAATCATCCACTATGTTGTCATTTATCGTCTTCGTCTTCTCTCAAAGGATACATTTTCACCCTATTTGCCCCGGAAACATTTAAATACAGTACAATTTTAATTTTCAACCAAATGCATTTAAAATGCTTAATGCTAAAAACACAAATGTGAAAATTTTACATTTTCGGACGGTACCAAAAATGGTAGTCCTCCTTTTGTATTCAAGAAGGTAACTTAGTATTTAGAGGCATTTAGAGGTGTTTTATGTCTTATTGTTTTTTATTTACTTTTTTGACAACCTAAAAGAAAGACCCTTCTTGTAGCTCATTCTGTTACAGCCTTTAAAACAGACTTCTTAAACCTGCAGCCTGCATTGCATTACCAGTACAACTCGGGCTGTAACTTACAGATATGCTGAACAGAAGAGTCATATGGGAGAGCTTCATATTAGGAGGCAAAACAAACAGAAAGCTTAATATTAATTACATTCATGAGAACTAGTTTTTTAGCACTAGTGAAAAGCAAAACAAAACATTTCAGTCAGTTGGGCACGTAAAATAAGTAAAGTTTAAAATGAATATGTTTATGTTTAAATAGATTATAAAAAGTACAGCCATACTTGCATATTTCATGGATTATTTAGGTAAAGGGCAAGTGGCATGACAAACTGATTATAAAACTGTCCAGAATCTGTAGGTAATCCTGTTATTTAATTTTGCTAAAAATATATATATACTGTATATATAATCCCAATTGAAATTGCATTGCAGTATTTCCACCCTCTGATTACAAAGTAGATTGACAGGATCAATTTGATATGTGGAAAGGAGAACATGTGAAATGGCACATTATGGAAGGAGTGAGCTGCGAGCGTTTCATCTTGCTTTCAGAGTTTTCACAGACACAGCAGACCCACCAATGTATGAAAATACAAGAATAAACAGTGGGCTTTCTTTGTAGAAATTGAAGGACTGATGCAATGTTGGTTTTGGCAATAAATATGCTTAAAAAAAAAAAGATTTGAGCACAGTTACACTGAAATGCTGGCACATGTACTGAATCACATACATACACACACACACACACACGTATGTTGCTCAGTAAATGTGAATTTTTGTCTCTCTCTCCCCCAGACAACTATACAATAATCACAAAAAGTATTAGTTATAATCATTCATATTTTTTAGTACTTACAGTATAATAAAAAGCATCATGCGCTAATTAAAAAAATTCAAAAATACAAAGTTTATAACCTCACCTGAAATTTCATGGCAATGTTTTCAAAGAATTTGTATTAAAAAATACACTGCCAGAATCGGTTTGACATCACATCCCATCAGTGCTTTAGTATATGTACCAGCATTTCAATATAGCTGTACTCAATTTTATTTCTCCATTAAGAGTACCTCATGTGTGGACCACAGAGTCAGATCAGAAGGGGGGGGGGGGGGGGGGGAATTATGCAAGGGAAAGCATGAACGTGACTGAGAGAATAAAACTGAAAAAAAGCTAACTTTTACAGAAACAGTGATACCTTGAGATACAAGTTTAATTCGTTCCGTGACCGAGCTCGTAAGTCAAAATGCTCGTATCTCAAATCAGTCTTCCCCATTGAAATTAATTGAAATGAGATTAATTCATGCCAGCCCCCAAAAAACCACCCTAATTTTTTGTTAAATGTTTTCAACATAAGAAAAATGTATTTCTAATGAACAAATATTGTATACAAACAAAATAAAACCTAATACATGAAAGAGAATCTAAAGAAATAAACAGATGTTGGCAAAGCCGATTAGCGCATTGCAATGTTTTTTTCTTTCACTTCACTTTTGCTTAACTTAATTTTCTTCTTCACTAGTTTTTTTTCTTTTTTGCCACGCTTTCGTCACTTTCATTCTCAAGGCGTTTCAATAGAAACCTGTCCAAGGAGCTTTGTTTAGTCCTCCCATTTAGAATGTTTCTGAAATGAGTTAGGCAAGTGTCATTAAATAGCGCAGCTGCACGATCAGTTGCAACTGGTTTTTCTTTTCAATAAAGTCAAGTGTTAGGCAAGTGTCATTAAATAGTTCTGCTGCACGATCAGTTGCAACTGGTGTTTCTTTTCAATAAAGATAAGTGTTAGGCAGGTGTCATTAAATAGTGCTGCTGCACGATCAGTTGCAACTGGTGTTTCTTTTCAATAGATAGATAGATAGATAGATACTTTATTAATCCCAAGGGGAAATTCATATACTCCAGCAGCAGCATACTGATACAAAAACAATATTAAATTAAAGAGTAATAAAAATGCAGGTAAAAAAAGACAATAACTTTGAATAATGTTAACATTTACCCCGCCGGGTGGAATTGAAGAGTGCATGATCAGTTGTAACTGGTGTTTCTTTTCAATAAAGACAAGTGTTAGACAAGTGTCATTAAATAGCGCCGCTGCATGATCAGTTGCAACTGGTGTTTCTTTTCAATAGAGTCAGGTGTTAGGCAAGTGTCATTAAATAGCGCTGCTGCACAATCAGTTGCAACTGGTGTTTCTTTTCAATAAAGTCAAGTGGTAGGCAAGTGTCATTAAATAGCGCCGCTGCACGATCAGTTGCAACTGGTGTTTCTTTTCAATAAAGTCGTGTTAGACAAGTGTCATTAAATAGCGCCGCTGCACGATCAGTTGCAACTGGTGTTTCTTTTCAATAAAGTCGTGTTAGACAAGTGTCATTAAATAGCGCCGCTGCACAATCAGTTGCAACTGGTGTTTCTTTTCAATAAAGTCAAGTGTTAGGCAAGTGTCATTAAATAGCACCACTGCAAAAAAACAGTTCTAACTTTTTCAGGGTTTCTTTTCAATAAAGTCAAGTGTTAGACAAGTGTCATTAAATAGTGCCGCTACACGAACAGTTGTAACTTTTTCAGGGTGTTTCTTTTCTTTAAAGTTCGAAACTTTTTCCCACATTGCAAACACTTCCTTTATCTCACTTTAAGAGATAACCTCCTCCACGATACCGATCTCATGCAGAACCTCCATGTGTTGCCGCGTCTGTAGTTCTGTCAACTCCTCTATCATCAGTTCCTCAGAATGTGCGGCGACAAGCTCTTTGATAGCCCGTATTTCGAATTTTGACTCTTAACTCAAGGCAAAAAATCGACCTAGTGACGGCTCGTATCTCAAAAAACTCGTACGTTGGGGCACTCGTATCTCAAGGTACCACTGTACCATACATTTACAGCTGATCTGACGCTGTTCATTTTCAAATAATACTGCATTAGTGCGACGATGTTTTCTGATTGGTACTATTCAGGTCATAAAATGATTTCTTCAAAATGTCACATATATTTGTCTCTTTTCTTTTTACCTGGTGCTGTGTTGACATCGTGCACCAGAAGGCGTGAGCTTATTCAGTGTGTGCAGGAGCACGCGGGTGGCCGGTTGCTTGTGCTATAACACACTTGACTTGGCGGCGATGAACACACATGTGCTGTGCAAGGCATGCATGGTGCCACTGAGAAAAGAAGAGTGTTCTTTGGTCACCTTGCAGTGGAACTTAGTCGTCGCTTCTTACTAGAAAAGGTGATGGATAAAGCAAGAGAAGATGCAAAATCAACAAGCTTCTGTTCCAAGACCACCGCTTCCCCAGTTCCTTCAGTGTAATAGTAACCACAGAACAGAGAGAAGTGCGTACATTGCAACAGGTACACATGTTGTAAATGTAGAAAGGACGGTCCTTGGGTATGTGTGAACTGTTAACGTTTGAATCTGATGATTGCATACAGTGCGGAACTGACCTCTCTGTACTATTCTTTCCTCTGCATGTCCTGGAGTACAAAAGAAACGGCACCATGCAGCAACATGTGAAGACTGGCAAGAGCGGGGGAAAAAAAAACGCGGTCACTGATTACAAGCGCAAGAAGGAATGAATATGAATAATATGAATAATGTTGCATCAGTGCCACAATGTTTTCCGAAATGTACAATACATGTCATAAAATGAGTTATTCCAAATATCCTATACAGTAATCCCTCGCTACTTCGCGGTTCACTTTTCGCGGATTCACGACTTCGCGGATTTTATATGTAAGCATATCTAAATACATAACGCGGATTTTTCGCTGCTTCGCGGGTTTCTGCGGACAATGGGTCTTTTTACTTGCTTCCTCAGTTGGTTTGCCCAGTTGATTTCATACAAGAGATGCTTTTGGCGGATGGCTGAGAAGCTACCCAATCAGAGCACGCAGTTAAGTACCTGTGTGCTGCTGATTGGCTCAGCGACTGAGTGTTGCATTAACCAGGAAGTCTCATCTCACTCATTCATCATTAACGTGCTAATGCTTCAGGGGCCGTGTCCAAGCACCAACAGAAGATGCAAATAATTGCAGAAAAGGTAAAAGTTTTGGATATGTTGAAGGAAGGGAACAGCTACACCGCTGAAGGGCATCGATTCTTTTTATTTAAAAGGGAGGAAAAGCATATAAGATCTACGGCCGCAGTGTCCTTTAACCAGGGTGCAAAACGAGTTGCAAGTGGACGTGATAAGGCAGTAGTCTGGATGGAATCTGCTTTAGGAATCTTTGCAATAAGGTTGACGACGTCATGACCGTCTACAAGCTGCTACGTGTACTTCGCTATACAGTAAGTGTAAACTTATCTACCGATTTCATATTGCTTAGCAGTTGTCCCTGTTTTTAATAGAGTAAATGGTGGATTGTAAACAATACAGGGAGGGTTTAAAAATGTCCAAATACACGGTAAATAATTAAATAAATATAGTGTCCCTACTTCACGGAAATTCAGTTATCGCGGTCGGCCTTGGAACCTATGTCCCGCGATAAGTGAGGGATTACTGTATACCTATGTTTCTGTTTTTTTGTCAGTGCGGCTTTGACATCAAGGACCATAAGGTGTATAGTAATTCAACGTGAGCAACAACACTCAATAAAACTGAATAAAAAAAAATTCAAGTGATGGTGAGATATGAAGAAGGCAGATTCACCAGCGTTTGTGTGTCAGCTTTTATCCCTATAGATCAGAGAATTTCCAGTTCTATTGTCTCAAACACCACTCACATCTACAGTTATTCCCAGTTTCAGATAAAAAGTAACCGTGTCAGATCTGGAGTGGGGGGTGGGTGTTGTATCGTGATCGTGACTGAGAGAATAAAAGTGAAAAGAAAATGCTAACTTTTACAAGTACTATAAATTTACACCGGCTGTTACAGACACAAATCAAATGAATGCTTTTATTGTATAATGTTAACAATAACAGCAGCTCACTACTCAAAATGGTAAATTTGCCAGGGAGCTGGTTTCGAACTCATGACCTCCGGATTATAAGTCAGCGGATCTTACTGCTGCACCACGGAAGCTGTTGTATTGTACAGTAATCCCTCCTCCATCGCGGGGGTTGCGTTCCAGAGCCACCTGCGAAATAAGAAAATCCGCGAAATAGAAACCATATGTTTATATGGTTATTTTTATATTGTCATGCTTGGGTCACAGATTTGCACAGAAACACAGGAGGTTGTAGAGAGACAGGAACGTTATTCAAACACTGCAAACAAACATTTGTCTCTTTTTCAAAAGTTTAAACTGTGCTCCATGACAAGACAGAGATGACAGTTCTGTCTCACAGTTAAAAGAATGCAAACATATCTTCCTCTTCAAAGGAGTGCGCATCAGGAGCACAGACTGTCAGAAAGACAGAGGAAAGCAAACAAATCAAAGGGCTGTTTGGCTTTTAAGTATGCAAAGCACCGCCGGTACAAAGCTGTTGAAGGCCGCAGCTCACACCCCCTCCGTCAGGAGCAGAGAGAGAGAGAGAGAGACAGAGAAAAACAAACAGTCAAAAATCAATACGTGCCCTTCGAGCTTTTAAGTATGCGAAGCACCGTGCAGCATGTCGCTTCAGGAAGCAGCTGCACAGAAGATAGCAACGTGAAGGTAATCTTTCAGCATTTTTAGATGAGCGTCCGTATCGTCTAGGTGTGCGAACAGCCCCCCTGCTCACACCCCCTTCGTCAGGATCAGAGAAAGTCAGCGCAAGAGAGAGAGAGAGAAAAGTAAGTTGGGTAGCTTCTCAGCCATCTGCCAATAGCGTCCCTTGTATGAAATCAACTGGGCAAACCAACTGAGGAAGCATGTACCAGAAATTAAAAGACCCATTGTCCTCAGAAATCCGCGAACCAGCAAAAAATCCGCGATATATATTTAAATATGCTTACATATAAAATCCGCGATAGAGTGAAGTCGCGAAAGGCGGAGCGCGATACAGCGAGGGATCACTGTACTTGTACCTTTTGTGAAAGTGTTTATTTGATATTTGGCCATCAGCCTTCACACATTACACAGTTCATGTCTACATTTTGTTATTTATTTCTAAAACATGAAAAACGTTTCTGTTTTAATGATGTGTTTACATAGATTGTTGTAGACACAAAACACACATCAAATTATTTCCCCTTACAATCCTGGGTAGCTCACTCCCAGATAATCAATCAAGGCAGGAACTGGGAGAACCTCTTGCCCGTTCTGAGGTGGTGAGGGGATGGTATAGCAGGCTGCTTGCTGCTTGGGCTTATCAACACATTTAGATGACAAAAGACACTGAGGGACAGGTGCGAAAGGATTTAAGGTGGGCCAGATTTACAAGTTTTTTCGTAGGCTCTGGTAATTCTAGTGTTAACCCTTTGGTAATGCACCCACCACTCATTAAAACTCCATGGGTCAACTCTCCTCCCCCACCAGCCAGTCATTGTTTATGTGTTGGTGATTTGCAGTATTCAACATTCCTATAAACCCTCCTATCATGGATCATTTATGTATTGGTAAATCGAGTGGCTCAATAACACACCCAAGCTCCCACCACATTCATGTGAGTGCTTCATGTTACTTGATGCTTCAAGGGAATCTGCCATGTTTATGAAAGAGCTTGCTTGCTTTGCGGTACACGATACGTCATGGCAGGAGGTTCACAGAGTGGAACAGATAACAGTAGAGGAAGTGCACAGAAAACGAGCACCATCTAACTAAACTTGGCATCTTCTTTGAGTTTGCCGAACTTTTCATTTCATAATGTGATAATGTCACTTTTTTCCTGTCCAGGACACAACTGGTTATGGTTGTGGTGGTATTTGTTTGGCTTGTCGATCACTTCTACTGAGTCCTGTATTTGCATAAAGCAATATTTCAATGCAGCGCTGAACATGTAAGTGAGCTTAATAATAAATAAAAAAAAAGTGTTGGTAAATTTTTTATAGCGTCATTAAATTTTAATCAAATCCGTAAAGGCATTTTTGAGATATTTAAGTATTTAGTTTTTCTCTTGAGAGGGGGGAGTTACCTCTAAATATTAGTTTATCTGAAAATCCTCACTCAGTGGATACTTAGTAGTCTACGTACCATCCTGCCAAATTTCAGTTTTTTTAACTAAACCAGAAAATAGTGTTTTTTGTTGATGAGTGAGTCAACTTTGCATTTTGTATATACAGTATACTCACCAGCTACTTTATTAAATATACCTGTTCAACTACTTGTTAATACAAATATCTAATCAGGCAGTAACATGGCAGCAACTCAATGCATTTAGACAAGTAGACCTTGTCAAGACGACCTGATGAAGTTCAAACCGAGCATCAGAATGAGGAAGAAAGGTGATTTAAGTGACTTTGAATGTGTCATGGTTGTTGGTGCCAGACAGGCTGGTCTGAGTATTTCAGAAACTGCTGACTACTGAGATTTTCAAGCACAACATAGCATAGTGGAAAAAAGGGAAACTATCAAGTGAGCAGCAGTTCTCTGGACAAAAATGCCTTGTTGATGCCAGTGGACTGAGGAGCATGTCCTGACTGGTTTGAGCTGATAGAATAGCATCAGTGACTGAAATAACCACTTGTTACAACCAAGGCATGCAGAAGAGCATCTCTAAATGCAAAACACATTGAACCATGAAGCAGATGGGCTGCAGGAACAGGAGACCACACCGGGGTGTCACTCCTGTCAACTAAGAATAGGCAACTGAGGCTACAATTCGCACAGGCTCACCAAAATTGGACAATAGAAGATTGGAAAAACGTTACCTGCTCTGATGAGTCTCGATTTCTGCTGCAGCATTCAGATGGTACGGTCAGAATGTGGCATAAACAGTATGAAAAGACAGATCCATCCTGCCTTGTTTCAAAAGTTCAGGCAGGTAGCAATGGTATAATGGTGTGAGGAATATTTTCTTCTCACACTGTGGGCCCCGTATTACCAAATGAGTATTGTTTAAATGCCAAATCCTACCTGAATATTTTTGCTGACCTTGTCCATCCCTTTGTGACTGTTGGGGTTTCGGGGGAGGACCTCCCTGCTTTTTTTATAGCCCGGAAGTGCTCCCAGAAAGACATGGGGTGACTCCAGAAGCATTCTTGTGTCTGGCATAAAAATAAGCCCACTGCCTTACATAGTTGAGTCAGAGTTGAGAGGCAGAAGGCAACACTCAACTTGAGGAGACAAGGAGGAAGATTTGTCAGCTTATTTATTGTACTGTATAATTGTGGCATATTGCTGGAAGGAGGTCTGTGAACGTGCATTGTGGAATAAATAAATATTTACTCTATCCTATTGAAGTTGGGTGCTTTACTGTGTGTATGGTTTGGGGCTCTCTGGCCCCTCCTTATGGTTACACTTGTCATTTTATTAAATCCGCATAAGTACATGACAACATATTGAAATAAAGTAAAAAGTACTGTGGTGTGTATAAATATGCAAACTGTCATCTGTTTAATATATTGATAAGCTCCTAACATGAAACAATGTGACATAAAAAACAATTTTGAGTTTTAGTGCTTTGATATAAATGTATCCGTGAATAATTTTTGGTAGCACAGTGGTTATTCTGCTCTCTTCACTGTTTACATGTATCTCCTTGTCTTCATTTAGTTTTTTTTCTCAAGAGCTTTATATTTCTTTGTTTTTAATCAAATAAGTCCATGTTAGGTTGAATTCAACTCTAAATTATGAACGAGTGAATGAGTGTCTGCTCTGCAGTGGACCAAGGCACCATCCAAGTTTGGTTCCTGCCTTACACCTAATGCTGCCAGGACAGATGGATTAAGGGGCATGATGTACTGACGGATTGATGTATGGTGGATCTAATGTCAAAAAAACAAACAAAAAAAAAAAAAAAACCTTAACTGGCTTGCAGCCAACTGTTTTAAAAACACAGTGTCTCTTCACCATCAGTGTACATATTTTTTGTAGGTTTTAGTTATGCTTTTCATCATAAAGTATGTTATTCCAACTGCAGTTTCCCACTAAATGGCAAAGGCTGCTTATGCTAAGATCACATGGTTGCTATCCTAATGTGATAATGATTGGACTTTTTTCTTTTGGAATTCAAATACTTTAATTTAGATGACTAGCATTTATTTTTAGAAATCAGTAATGAAAAGCCTGGAAGTGTAATACAGAAGCGATTTTGAAATGAATATTTTGCAGTCATGAAAATGATGATTGATGATTAATTTAAAAGCAAGTGTCTCAAAGTTATGTAAATTCTGTTAATGTTAAATGAATCCTGTTTCAAAAAATTTCAAGAAAGTATTTAGTGATATCTCATGTTTTGAAAACTGAGTGAGTGTAAATAATGCACAGTGTTTTTGGAATAGTTATACTCTATGTCATGTTTGTACTAAATAGTCAGAGATAGTCTTGACTTGGTTTTAGCGTGTAGGAAGTAACATTAGGAAAATACACACTACCAGTCAAAAGTTTTAGAACACCTCAGTTTTGCCAGTGTTTCTTCAAATTGAATCAGTTGAAATGTAATGAATGACCTAAAATGGTGAAAAGGTAAGTATTAAACTGGCATAAGTTTACATTTAAAGTTTAGGTTAGCAAAAACTGAAAAAAGGAAATATCAAAATATTATAAATGGGTCTTCTTCAGGGAACATCTAATAGGTTACAACCTACAGATGTTACGCAGCAATCTAAGTTAAAGCAAATTAAGCCTTGCAAGTTGAAGCAAACAAGTTGTGCAGGTGTCCCAACTTCTGTTGATTACTTAAAAACCCTCTTTCTGTCTTAAAGCAGAGTTGGAACAGACTGTGTTATAACACCATCTGAAGTACTACTTGGACAATACTACACTGTAGAAAGATGTAAAGTCCAGTGATAATAAGTAGAAAACGGAAAGTAACAAATAAAATGAGACAGAGCCTTTGTGTAGGTAATTCATTTAGTGAAATTGCAAAAAAATCTAATTGTCAGTGAGTATGGTGTCCTACACAATTAAAAAACAATTGGAAACTGGAAGAATCTCTGATAGGATGAGATCTAGCAGACCCGCAGTCACAACCCAATCAGAAGATACGTTTCTGAGGGTCACAAAGTTGCATGATAGGTGCCTCATATCACAACAGTTTCTAACACAGCTTAACAGTGGTCAAAAAAAGCAAGTCTCAATTACTACTGCAAAGTTCATATTTTGTGCTGTGGGTTTGACAGGGTGAGTAGCAGTAAGAAAGCCATTCCTTAAAGAACAAAATAAGAAAGTGAGGCTTGCTTGGGCCATGAAATACCAGCTCTACTGCAGGCTGGAAGAAAGTGTTATGAACAGATGAATCAAAAATTTGAAATCTTAACTTTGTCATGCATGGTGCTTGTAAACCGTTGCATTGGTAAAAGGATAGAAAACAGAAATTAACAAATGAAATGAGACAGAGCCTTTGTGTAGGTCTTTCATTTAGAAAAATTGCACAAAAAAAAATCAAAGTGTCAGTGACTATGGTGTCCTATGCAAACCATAGGCAATTGGAAACTGGAAGAAACTCTGTTAGGAAGAGATCTGGCAGACCCAAGCTCACATTCCATTCAAAAGACAAGTTTCTGAGGGTTACCAGCTTGAGTGATAAATGTCTCACAGTACAACAGCTTCAAGCACAGGTTAACAGTGGTTGAAAGAAGCAAGTCTCAATTTCTACTGTTAATAGGAGACTTTGTGCTGCAGATTTGATAGGGCGAGTGGCAGTAGAAAGCCATTCCTTAAAGGACAAAATAGAGCTTTGAAATACCAGCTGTGGACTACTGCAGACTGGAAGAAAGTCTTATGGACCGATAAATAAAAATTTGGAATGTTCGGTTTATCACACAGGGTGTTTGTATACTGTTGACTTGGTGAAAGGATGGTTCCTCAGTGTGTGACACCAACTGTCAAACATGGAGGAGGAAGTGTGATGGTCTGAGGTTCTTTTGCTGGAAGCAGAGTTGGTGAATTGCACTGAGTGATTGGAATTCTGAATCAAAAGGTTTACCATAGTTTGGCTGTCAGCAGAAGGTGGCTATTTTGAAGAATCAAAAATATGAATAACATTTTGTACACTTAATGATTCCTTGACCTATTTTTTTGTTTGTCATTCTTCATTTGTTCTCTGACTTGATTTCATGAAACATTGAGACATTAAACTGTACGCATTTGCATAAAAACTGAAATAACGGAAGTGTTCTAAAACATTTGACTATTAGTGTACATTCCCACTACTTACTTGCCTAAGAGTATTTGATAATTTTGACTAATTGATAGAGCTGGGAGAAACTGCATACCCAATGATCATCCTTTTTTTTCCTTTCTAAATTACAGATGACATTATCCTTCACATTGAACTTAGTTACTAAAATCTGGCCAATGAAATAAGTAAGTAGCATTCCAATTTTATATTCATTCATTTTTATTATGTAAACGTAGTTGCACAAAATCCTGTAAACTGAATTAATTCAAATCAATCAGTCATGCAATTAGAGAAAGTAAAGAAATGATTCAGATTTGATTTATGAATTACTTGACATCAAAATACATGCATGATCCGCTGTAGCAAGCACTAATGGGAGCAGCTGAAAGAAAAGGAAGAAGAAAATACATTCCTTATTATACCATAATGCACCTTCAGTATATGTTAGTATATGTTTTCAGACAGCCCTACAAATTATATGAGAATATCTTCTGACAAAAATGTTGTAATGCAGGTTACGGCATCTTCAGTAGGAGATTTTCATTTATACAATAGCAAAAATTGTAAAGCTATTTTTTTTTACTTTTGTAGAAGATTAATTAGATTGTAGTAATTAAATTATAGATTTTGATTAATATTTTGTCTTGCCACTAAATTGGGCTTGTTTAATTGTGATTGAATAATTAAAATAGTATAAACCTGAAGCAAAAGCACTAAAGGGCTCCAGTGTTCAATCTGTTGCATATCTCTACTGCGTATAGACCCAGAGCTTTTAAGATTAGCCTAGAAAAGAAAACCTGTATGAATGATATTTTTGTGTTGAATAAATTGCCTCCTTATGTTTATGTCTACTCTATCAAGATATTCAGCAGCATTAATGAGTGCCAAAGTGATAAACCAGATAATTCAATGAGCTTGGAATAGTGCAACAGATGTGCATCATAATTATCCTTTCCTTTCAAATCTCTTGCACTGTCTTGAGCTCCCTAGATGATGCTTCTTGTCTCTGTCTCAAACCCCTAAAAGTATCACTAGGCTTTAGTTATTTGCTGTAGAGATATGTTGGGAAATAGTCCTGTAGTACTTTTCTCAAAGTATGTCGATTTTACTGGAAGAAAAAGGTTAAAAATGGTATACAAACCCCTCCTCGAATACAGACAAGAATTATAAAAAGAGAAAGCTTCTTACTTGGCTAAAGATAAAGGAATATCTTTAGCGAGGCATTGCAAAGGCACATTGCCATAGGTATAAAGAAGCTGCAGTAGTGTTTCTTAACACACTTCTGTTACATACTTTTTTGGCTAAAAGTTCTTTATGATAGTGTGTCAGGGAGACAGTGAGCTGCATTGTTCCGAATGGCCATTAGTTTTGTCTTTATTCCCTCCTCTGCTACTACCTCTTCTGCTACTACCTCCAGCGGTTTGAGAGTGTGTCCCATTATTAAGCTTGCCTTTTTATTAGCATGTTAATTCAGTGGGCCTTTCTTTAAGTAATGTTACCGGCCTAGCACACTATAGCATAGAAAATCACACTGGCTATCACAGTTTTAGAAGATGCGAAGATATGGCTAACCACATTAACAGAACATAGTCTCCTGAGAAAAAAAGAGTCAGCTTTTTCTTATATAGTTCCTCTGTGTTACTACTAGATCAGTCCAGCTTGTCATCAATGTAGAACCTAAGTACTTATAGAAGTGCACAACATCCACTCCTTAATAGTGACCAGGGCATAGAAGCTCTTTGGTGAAATGAAAGTCAATAACCAGGTCTGGTTTTGTTGTTGTTGAGTTGCAGACAACTCTCTTTCTACCAAGAAACAAAGTTCTCTAACTGACTGGTATACTCTGTCACATCTCCCTTCTCAATACACTCCATAAGTGCAGAATTATCTGAGAATTCCTGCAAGTGACATGACCTAGTGCTATAGATAGATAGATAGATAGATAGATAGATAGATAGATACTTTATTAATCCCAATGGGAAATTCACACTATATTTAAAGTCCAATATATATAGGATGAACAGTGTTCTCCATTGTTCACGTCCACATCAGACACACAATCCTTTCACCTCACAAGCTATGGTTTGATAGACAGACAGTCTATTATCTAGAACATCATAGGCTCATCCACATACATAACCCCGAGCCTACCCCAGGCTGGATTGTATTAAAGGCAACATTCAGATGTGAATGGATGTTGTGGAGTTGATAGATAATTGTATCTTCCACTCCAGTCTTTGTACAGTAGTCAAACTGTAGTGTGTCCAAGTGGTCTTTCATAAGAAGACTGATATAGTCCAGTACCGACCTCTCAAAGGTCTTCATGATATAGGACATAAGATCCACTGGTCTGTAGATATAAAATGAAGAGGTGCCTTTCTTCTTTGGAACTTGAACAATACAGGATTTTTATCTTCAGCAGTGACGCTTTCTTGGGCCTTAGTAATAGACTGAACAAGCAGCAGAGGATATCACAAAGTTGATCAGCACAGGCCTTTAGAACTCGATGAGTGAATTCATCCTGTCTCATGGCTTTTCCTGTGTGTAGCCTCCTCAGTTGTCATCTCATGTGGTCATCAGTTATGGACGGCCCATACTGATGGTCAGAGGTAGAGTCATCACTGGTCATGTGAGTTCAGAAGGTAGGAGTTGTTGGTGTAGTAGAGGTGGTGAGCATTGGGGCTGGGCTTTAGAAGAAAGGTGATGGTGGGAAGGAAGATCTTAGAAAATGCATCTGACATGGATTTTAAAATAATTAGTAATAGTAATATAATAATAACGATAATAATAATAAATTTTATTTAAAAGTGCCTTTCAAGGTACCCAAGGACACTGTACATCAATATACATGACATACTCCAATATACAAACATAATTAACAAGATCAAAAAGCAATATTAAAAAGATAAGTTTAGTTTTAAAAACAGAAAGTGAGGTACATGTACAGAGTTCCAAAGCCAGGGCATTCCATATCTGTGGCCCTGACATGATTAAAGCCTTATCACCCTGCGCAGTCTGCACAGTGGAACAGATAAAAGCAAGGAGTCAGAAGAACGAAGTGAGCATGATGGAGCATATGGACGTAATAAAGAAGACTGATAAGGTGGGGTTAGACCATGAAGCACCTTAAAAACTAAAAGAAGTTTGTATTGAATGCAGAAAGGAAGGTAGCCAATGCAATTTTAGAAGTGTAGGTGTAATATGCTCCCAAGGGTTTAAATGTGTAGCCACCATTGCCACTGAATTTTGGACATATTGTAGCTTGTTTAGTCTCCAATCAGGGATACCAAACAATACTGTGTTGCAATAGTTAAGTTTCGAGGTGAGAAAATCATGAATTAAGTGTCTTAGTTGCAGTATCAGAGAGCAATGGACACAGCCCTGAAATTTGTTTAAGGTGAAAAAAGGCAACCTTCGTAATATTAATATGTGGATCAAAGGAGAGTGTGGAATCAAGAGTAACACCCAATATTTTTAACTTGTGCAGACAAACATGTAGTACAGCTTGGAATTTTTAATGAGACATTACCTATTTACCTTAAAGTGCCTGGAGATGCAATAATTTATCAGTTTGATCACTATTCGGTCTGAGAAAATTTTCAGGCAACCAGTGGTTTATGTCCACCAAATAGGCAACCAATGCAGAAGGAGGTAATGTTTTCATAAGCCCTGTGTGTAAATGTGTATCATCAGCATAACAACGAAATTGATGACTGCCATCTAATAATGACACCAAGAGGAATCTCATAAATGATAAAGAGCAGAGGACCAAGAATTGACCCCTAAGGGACACCCTGAAACAAATAAGATGGGTCAGACCTAAACCTGTCAGTCTTTAAGGTACAACCTAAGCTACGTGGGAGCACTTCCAAAAATATTTAACTCATTCTTAGTTATAAACAAAAGAATGTCATGATGTACCGTATCAAAAGCAGCAGTAAGATCTAAAAGTATCATTAGTATTAAAAGACCACTATTGGCTGCGATTAGGAGATCATTAGTCACCCTGATGAGTGCTGTCAATGTACTGTGAATGGCCCTTAAACCAGACTGAAATTCCTCATACAGGTCATTAGAGGGAAGATGGTCTTTCTAATGGCCTGCAATAGCACATTCTGAGATTGTACTAAGAAAGGGAAGATTTGAAATAGGTCCATAGTTTTTAAAATCTTCAGGGTCAAGTCCAGGTTTTTTGAGGACAGGTTTAACAACAGCCATTTTTAGGCTGGAATGGACCATGCTAGTATAAAGAGATGTATTGATAATACAATGATAAAAGTAAGAGTAAAAGCAAAGTGTGGAATACAGCCAGTTAGCCTAGTGGTCATGACAAGCTTATGAACCGCAGGATCATCTCAACAATGGAAAACTAGATAAACAGCTTCTAGTTAAGATAGAAGATGGACACATTTTTGACTGAACAAATGGACCTTTTTGAAATTCAGTTTGAAATTAGTATAAAAAGCAGTATAAGGATAACAGGTTCCTTATAGGTAGTTACATGGGTGACCAAGCTTGTTTTTCTATTAAGGTGTTCAAGCCTACACCCACAAGCTTTCATGTGACTCTGCTCTGGAGAAAACCATGGAGCAGAGAATGTAAATGTCTCGCTACAAGATTTAAGTAGAGCAAGATGATACAAGCTAGTTGAAAATATATAGTCATAATGATGAACTAAGGTAGCAGGCAATAAAGAAACACCAGCTGGAGGAGGACACTGCTTCAATTTACTTATAAGAGCAGGGACACTGATATTTTTCATGTTCTTAAAGGTAATATTATAAAGTGATTGCCTATGCGACTCACCAAGGATAAGCATATCAAACAAATAGCCTTATGGTCTAAGATAGGTAGATCAATACCATACAAATTAGTAGGAGTAATACCAAAGGTCAAGGGTGTGTCCTCTAGCATGAGTAGGAAAATTAACGTGCCGAGTAAAATCAAAGCACTGAAGTACATTAAGAAAATCAGCCGCATGTAAAGAATTTGCAGAATCTATATGTAAATTAAAATCACCAAACAATAGCACAGCAGAAACACAGAGAACTAAGCAACTCAGTGAGTTCTGCTAAGAAGACAGATAACTTTTTTGGAGGACGCTAGATAAATAATATCAACAGTGACTTTGCACCAGACAGCATTAATGCCAGATGCTCAAATGATGTAACATCGTGAGCAGAAACTGGCTTGATTCTAAACTTGGAAGAATATATAACTGCAGCACCACCCCCACAACCAGTAATACGTGGCTTTTCCAGATAACATGGTGGAACAGCCATATTTAATTCAAAATAGTCATTAGGTTGTTGCCAAGTTTCTGTCAAGCACAAGAAGTTAATATAATGCCCCACAACAAAGTCCACAATAAAAGCTGATATACTATTAAGAGAATGGACTTTGAATAGGGCAATTTTACCATTTTGCATATAACTAGAGGATTATGGCATTTAAGGCATTAATGATATAAGCTGCAAGTTTCCAAAATTTACAGCAGGAGACAGTCCTATAGTGTTAGAACAGTGACATAAATAAAATGCCGTGCATGTTAAACAAGCTGTTGTGACAGTGCATGGACCGACACATAATTCCTAAATGTCTGAACAGAAGGAGTGATATTGGGGTTCAGCGCTCAGCATGCTGAAAAGCATAAAGCTCTGAAAAAGTGTACCTCAAAGCCATGATCCAATTGAAGAGATAAAGAGATAAAAGTGATATGTCGAATCAAAATGACCAGACAATAAGTGCATTTACAATCCAGATTCGGCAGAAAAGCCACATGATTCACGAAGCAGACAAGCAGGTGGGCAGGCAGCAGACCATATGGGCAAAAACATCCTTAGAGAATTCAAGAAGATTTCAGGACTTTCAAAAGAACCCCAGACACATTGCACAGTTCCCTTTCCCTTTTGTTTTTCTTTATCCACTGGGTAGAATCAGCAGCCAAAATGCTCCAGCATGATCTCTTGAAACCCAGGAGAACCACTCAAGAATTATGTAGGCAATACTGTCACTCTAATATGCTTTTGTGATATTTATAACATGGATGGTGGAATTTTTTTCTAGGATTTGAAAGCTATTAGTGCTTGGTTAAATATCTTTTTTTTACATAGGCTACCTTTCTTGAGTTTTTCCTTAGTTTCTTATGCATTTCCCACCTCTTTCAACAAAACAATGCTTTTGGTTTGGGATGTGCAGATTACTTAATTTTCATATTGTCTGCATTACTGATTTTATTTTTCAATCCTCCTCTTCCCCCTCATTTGTTGGTCAACAATCCTGTCAATCTAATATGGCTTGTTTTCTGTTTATGATGTGCAGTGATTTTTCCAGAAGTATATTTTTAACATTTTAGAAAAGAAGCATTTCTTTTGCATGTTTTGTGCAAATGACCCGATAGTTGACATATGGATTCTGCTACATGAGTAACATGACATTGTTTTTCCATGGACGTTTTTCACATTGTTTACCATTGTACAGTGTTGGTCACTATGGGCTTTTATTATATCATAAACTTTTTTTCTTTCCATTCTGCTTGAAAATGTGAGATTAAAATTTTTTCTGGGCTATCACTACATTTTACATGGGGTAAGTAATATACAAAAAGTAATTTTTGGGTGAAGTATTCCCTCTAAGAGAGACAAATTGGTTTTTAACCAATTATAAAAAATAACATAATGGAAGTAAATCAAAAAGTGCCTAGGAAAATGGAAAACTGTGTGCAAAATTTTATATAAGGTGTATAAATATGCACAATCATCCACATTATTCTTTTTCCTTTTTTCATTAGGTTGCCGAAATTTCAATAAAACAAACAGATTTTGTCACAAATGGCGGGTCCAGCTTTTTTCACAAGAATACCAATATTGAAGAACTGTTCCACTGCATCATTAATTATACGTTTTGTGCGATTCTTCACCTCAAACTGTCCAGATGACACAGTTAAGGAGAACAACTTTTTACTTCAAAATCTTTCCACTTTAGGTGTTGACATCAAAATGGTTAGGCGCCGGCAGCCTGGTATTTTAAGGAAGCAGATTACGAATGAGAATGGTCTAGTAAGCTTCTTAAAAAGTAAAGGTGCAGAGGACAAGACAGTGGCCAGTATTATCTCACGATATCCTCGTTCTATTACTAGGTCCCACGATTACCTGGAAAAGCGCTGGCTTCTCTGGAGGAGTGTGTTCAAGAATGATTCTGAAATTATAAAAATTATTAAACGGTCTCCTGAATCATTCTTTCGTTCTAGTGACAATAATAACCTGGAAAAAAATATTGCTTATCTATGTTCACTGGGACTGACTTCCAAGGATCTTCATCGTTTGCTTACCACAGCTCCAAGGACATTTTCAAACAGTCTGGAACTTAATCAACAAATGGTTGAATTTCTGCAAGATATCGGCTGTAGTCTTGGTGGAAAACATAAAGAAAATTTTGCAAAACAAATTATTTCAAAGAATGTTTATATTCTCATCCGTAGCACAAAACGTGTCAAGGCTAATATTGACTTTCTGCAGGATGTTTTACATTTAAATAATGAAGAAGTACTCCACTTGTTGCAGGGCAGTGGGAGTGAAATTTTAGATCTATCAAATGAGTATATCAAAAGGAATTTTAAAAGTGTGGAAGAGAAGTTAGATTTACTTGGTTGCACCAACGAACAAACCACAAAATTTATAATTAAATACCCGCTTGCATTGTATGTATCATCAGGGAATTTAAATAACAAAATAAATTGTCTACTGGAAGGGGGTATTACTATTAATCAGATTTTAGAAAAACCAAAGGTGCTAGATTTTAGTTTTGAAAATATTAAAGGCAGACTAAAAACATTAGAGGAAATTGGATACAATTTCAAAGAAAATGGGATTTCAGTTTTGGACTGTAGCAGAACACGTTTTGAAGTTAAGATAAACAAATTAACAAGTATTAAAAATTAATGATGAGGTCTTATTGGAAAAATGTGGGCAATTAAACATCTGAATGAACCAAAGTTGATCGGAAATGTGTCAGTGCAGAAGCCTTGCAAAATGTTAAGATCTTATTCCAGTTAAATTTCTAAATTATAATAAAAGTTTTATTTTATCAAACAGTTTTATATGGTTTTTAATTAACAGCTTTCCTTTTTTAGTTACTTAAATGAGTACAGGAACTTTTTAGAAATATCGTTTTTTTTGTAATCCTGTGGCATGAATGGCACTGAGGCAAATGTAAACCTTGAGACTAAAATCCCCCCAGTATTTTACAAAAAATCTCAACAAGAACCTCATTTAGTGGTCTTGACTTCTCTAATTGGAAGTATTTGGCTGCCAAACTTTATATTGATCCTTTTTCATGACTTCACTGACATTAAACACTTCCTATAGTCACCCAGTCTCTCATTGATGTTTAACAGGGTGCAGCTTTCTTAGTACCCTTTGCCAGTCTTTTTCACTTTACTACTTTCTCAAACTTTTTCTTTAGATTTTAAGTCATACTTTAAGCTTCAATTATTTCTAATTACAATCTGCAGATAGTAGTTAGACAGACTGTCATTATACAGTAAATGTTGCTGCACAAAAGATTCTCTCCAGCTGTTAGTCCACCTAGAATTTTATCTTACATTAAATACTGGCGGTAGACTTAAACAAATTGATCATTGTCATTTAAAATAGTTGGTTTGCTAGTAATTTGATGAATAGCATTTTAGAAAAGAATTGGACAATGAGATTGTTATTCTTTATTCTCTTTTACTTTCAAAATAAACCAGACCTAAATTGAAAGTATTAACTATTTACTTTTAAAGTGTAAAGTAATATTCACTTACTAAATTGTGTATGTCCATGTAGCTTTTCACATTTCTGTTAGCTTTCAGAAGTTGTTTTTAAGGGTAAGTCCTGAATTGTGATTTCAAATGAAATTTTATGGATAAAAAACCTTTCCATTAATTACTTTCCCTTCTTCTCTTTTTTGTACTTTTGAGGTTGCTTCAGATGTTTTCATATTAATCTTGTTAGATTTATTTTTATCCATGAATTTTTTTGTCGGCCCTCCTTCCAATTTCCTGTTGTTGTACTGGTTAATGCAACTTTGTATAATTTTTCATTGTCCTTTCTTCAGACATCACTAAACTACTGGCATTGTCTTCATTTTATTATATTTAGTACTGTGTTATCTTTGACTATATTTGCTGTTTTCATAGTCGTGTGTTTTTAATTTTGTGATAGCATTTAATGTTCATAATTTACTACTTATTACTTATTATTTAGAAGAATTTTCATTTATCTTTGTGCCCAGGTTTCACTCACAAACTGTATCATTTTTGCCATCTCTCTCTGCCAGTTTAATCGCCATTATTTTTGGCTATATTGCTGTTGTTTACAATCTTATTTTTGTTTTCATTGCTATATCATTTCTTTTCCATATACTATCCATTCTACTTGCGCTAGTAGATCTACAGCTATTTTGATTTTAGTATCTTTCCGTGAATAGTTCAGTTGCTCAGAACTATTCAATAAATTTTTTTCATATTGTTTTATAGAGTTATTTTTGTTTTTAATGACATCTTCAACGATTCTGTTTACCACTGTAAGCAATTTTGGCCATAATATTGGAAACATGCCACATGGTAGAACCAAAGAAGAGCAACTGGGGTGTGCTGCTAGAACATATGTAAAAGAGTTAACAAACTGGATCTGGAACCAGCCCCATTAAATGGCACTTGTAGGGACTTGGATATAATTTATAAATAATTTTAATCTGAGTGTACAGGTGATTGGTGTTTTAGTAGAGTGTTTTTTAGCATGTCTCAATAAAGAATTCCAGCACACTGTTGAATTTTAAGGAAAATAAGTAAGGAGAGGTGATGGGTTTGGATTAAAGGGTTATGGAAACTGCAAAAGTGTAAATTCAATGATGGGGCGAGAACAATTGAGAGAAAAACGAAATGTTATCAACACAGACCTCGGAGATAAAAGAAGCATGAAGGAATAGCAAGCCTGAACAAGATTTGGAGTGACTTGAGCTGCTGAAGAATCAGTATACAGTTGTAATTAAGTTGACGAAGCCTATTGTAGTCCAGACCTGCCAAAGGAAACATCATTTCATTCTATCAAAAGCCTTCCTGCATCTAAAAAAGTAGTGCAATGAAAGAGATGGTGCAGCGTGAATGACACAGAGAAGGTGGTGTATATTATTAGTTGCATTTTGGGAGTTAAATAAAGCCTATTTAGTCACAGCAAATTAATATATGCATCACCAACTGTAGCCGATAAGCTTGTATTTTAGCCTATAGCTTGACATTAGCTAATAATCTATACATTCTTTGGATTCTTTACTTTGTTTGGGCAAAAGACTGCTAATGGTCATTAATAAATGGATTAAGGTGAGAAGTGGAGATGAAAGTCATACAGCTGATTCAAAAATGGAGAAAGCAACCCATCAGAAGCCAGAGATTTTTGAGAAATCATTGAGTCCAAAGTATCTTTCAGTTAACTTAATTTTACTGGCCTATCTAGGGTGGTGGTTTTACCTTCATTGAGACCCAAGAGGGGAAGAGAAAGGAGTCAATAACTGGAGAGGGAAAGAAGGAATCTGATGTATATAAATTAAAATATACAGTGGAACCTCGGTTCACGAACGTCTCGGTACATGTGCAAATCGGTTTACGACCAAAAAGTTCGCCACACTTTTGCCTCGGTTCACGACCACACACTCAGTATACGAACAAGCCAGTTTCCCTTTCGGTTTCTGCATGTTCAGTCTCTCCCTGTGCATTTCCTGTGCAGCGAGCAAGAGAGAGAGAGAGCGAGAGAGTGCGACACACACTCGAGAGAGAGACACACAAACACACAGGCAGCGCGAGAGAGACAGAGAGACGCACACACACAGGCAGCGCAAAAGAGTGAGCTGGACGCATAAGGTAGGAAGGCAGTTAAAGAATGCACTGGGCTTGATTTTGTTTTCACTTCTGTTTACAGCGATTGGTTCGTAGCGTGCATTGTTGCAATGTTACTTTTCTTGGTGGTTTATTAAATTACGGATTTTTTCAAATGTTAATTTTTTTCCCTGTGCTTAAAACTCATTTAAAAAAAAAAGTGTTTTTAGCCAGCTGTTGGTAGCGCTATAGCACGAACTATTACAGTGTTAGTTTTCTCTGTTGTTCAAGGTTTTTTCAGTGTTATTCAATGTTTTTACATTTAGTTTACTTTTACGCTGTGCAGTCTATAGTTTAATTAACTATATTTGTGCTTAAAACTTTAAAAAAAAAAAAATATTTACATACAGTTCGTATGGTCTGGAACGGATTAATTGTATTTACATACAATCCTATGGGGGAAATTGCTTCGGTTCACGACCAAATCGGTTTACGACCAGAGTTTTGGAACGAATTATGGTCGTGAACCGAGGTTCCACTGTAACTGGAAAAAAACAAGGCTTGGTTTACAAGGGTTATTAGGAACGAGTCATAGTTTTTATAGTTGAAATTGAAGATAAAGTGTCACATTTCTTCAGTCTTAGGATTAAAGTATTGCTTGGTTTAGAACAGGAATAAAAAATTAAAAAATAGGCCATACTTTATCATTTTTGTGGTGTGGTCATGAACAGAACATTCCATGATGTAGTGTTCAGGTTAGCTACAGTACATACACAGGTAAAATAGAAATGAGCAAGGAGAATACGCAAGTAACGGAGAGAAAAAGGATCTAACATCTCCTCCATACTCTTACTGTAATCCATGGCTTCTGCCCCTTACAAGATTCCCACCTTCATGCCCAGAATCCTCCCTGTAACCCAATATTCTGCAAGTTTCACTATTGACAACAGAGATACTTTAATTCATCAGTTCACCCATCCAGCATGTTCTAAGTCAAGAATTATCAAACCATACTGTCACAACAAATCTTGAATATTTTTTTTTTCTCTTAATAAGAAGGAATCCATGCCAGAGTGGGACGAGCATTAAACAGTTGACACGATCCCCAAGAAAGAAACGTTACAGCTCACTATTTCTGAGAGTCCCAGAATCTGTTCACCTTCTGTAATGATCCAAAAGTGCAGTCTTTATTTGCTTTTTGGTGGCACATTGATGTAGTAGGATTGCTACCTCGCAACAAGGAGGTGCTCCCAGCGTGGAATTTGCATGTTCTCCCCATATCCACATGGTTTAGTCTGGATGCTTCAGTTTCCTCTCACAGTCCAACAAGATACATGTTAGGTGAACAATGATGTATGTATGTGTGTTCACTTTGTGATAGATGACCAACCTGGCCAGGTGACTGCTTGGATAGGCTCTGACTGCCCCGTGACCCTGCCCTTGATAAGTGGGTTAGGAAGTAGGATGGTTGGTTGTATTTGCTTTCCCAATACACAAAAAGTTTCAAAGTGTCGTATGTCAAGCTTTACACCAATCCAAAACAGATCTGGTTATTTCTTGGTGTTTACAAAACACTTCTCTTCTGTCTTGCTGCCAACCATAACATTTGATTACTTCTTTGTTTTTTAAGATGGTGCAAACTCCCTCTGAATTCCACAAATATTAAAGAGATCTCAAAGAGAAATGCTTCTAATATTTCCCTATTAAATTGCCCAGACATCATTGACATTGGGCTTAAGTTTAAATGGGAAATACTGGAGGAAACAAAAAACACATTGACACATTTATGGTGTTCATTACCATTTGTCTGTGATATTGCTGGTTTTCATAATTATTACAAACAGTGATTAAATATTAAAAATTTGTAATAACTAGGGGGCTCTTCCCCCTGCTCGCTTCACTCTCCAATGCCTGGGTTTGGTCCTGTGGAAATATAAGTTAAAGTGTTTTCTTTTCATGGGAATTGTTACATATGCATTATATTCACTTTTTATTTTAAAACTTCAGTAAAAACAATATTTGCAATAAACTTTTCCTCAAGATCTCATTGAATTTTGATTCCTTGCTTGGTCTTACAGTGTGATAATGCAACGTACAACTGGCCATGAGTGAATATTGTTTTTTTGTCTCTTACAAATAAACCAACTTTTTCAAATGTTTGTCCTTGTGATTTGTTAATTGTCATTGCAAAAGCCATTCTCACGGGAAACTGTAAACAATTTAATATGAATGGCATATCAAGATGTCCTTTTTTGCCCGAACACCGTTTCGAGTTCATTCAACAAAAATAAGACTTTCTGATAAAACAATCTACTTACGAAAGTGGGAATATCCAGAGCTGATGTGGCCGGTGGCATTGTTTTCAAGAAGCTGCGGATTCGTGGCTATTGTGGATTGCACGTCATTGTAAGAAATAAATCTGGCCGACCAATAGTTCTGAATCATGATATAACTGTTGCAATGCTCTTGGACCATCTTTATATGATGGTGGTAATATTACTGCTTTACCTATTTTGAATTTGTGTGAACTGTTGTTATTTGAATTTTGAATCTGATTAACAAGACCTTGCATATGTTCCGTTCTAAGTTTAGCTTGATTTGATTTAATAAAGAAGAGACGATTAGCTGCGACTTTTACATACACATTAATAATGTAATGTTGCAATAGACGTTGAGATGATAGAAGTGGGTTAAATACATGGGAACATAGCGTTAATTTTGACCAGAAATATTGTGTGGGTGTTATTCTTTTTTCTGAATGCGTTTGTTTCATACTGTACTTTTATCCTGTTTCACCATCTGGGAAAAGCAAAGGAAAGAGTAAAGGGTTGGCATGTGGCAATGTATTTGACATAAATGACGAATCATGCTTTGCCTTTGGATATACATGAATATCAACTCTGTCTTTGATATCTCCGTCTTTCGAAATTATTATCGCTGACAATTCATCACATGTGGGTTTATTATTAATGTGACTGTGATCTTTCGGATTCATATAGAAATCCAAGAAAATTTCTTTGTCCATGTTTTGCTGATACATTTTGTGTAAAGTGCGATACTTTTGGACATATGGATTGGTATCCATTATTGGCTATATAATTTCTATTACGTCGGATTGTTTAACTCTTTCGATTCTATGTTGTATCGCTTCTCCGTGATCATAAAGATACACCTGACCAAATTATGTTTTTTTTTTCGAAATTAAACTTGTATCTGTAATAGTGGCTGGAACACAGATTCTCATAGTGTATGGTCCATTATTGTGTAAATCAACATTTTGTGCATTGAATGATGCTAACGCGAAAAGATAACGTAGACGCGTATATTTTGCCTGTAGTGTTTGTGAATTTCACATTCACCAAACAACAAATCTTTTAATTCTTGCGGAAACACCTCTTCATTGGGAAGCAGCAATACTTTTCCCTGATGGCAACACGAATTAGATGATCTACAAGTCTCCATCTTAAACTTTAAAGCCTTACAATATCTACATACTTCCGATATATCACCTGTGTCCATAGATTCAATCTTTTTGCTGTTCCGTTATTTCACCTAGTAATAATTTCTGTTTGTTTGCGCGAATGCGATCTGTAGTCTCTTTTGTTTGAGCACTCTACTAGGATGGTGAGCTTTAACATGTCAAGTAGGGAGGGTCCTTCACACTTGATCCTGTACCGTCGTGATTTTTTTTTTTTTTTTTAGACTGCAAATTTTCATCTAGTCATGGAGCTAACTATGTGTCTTGTGGTTTACTGTGCAGTTTTATTTTGTATTGCTTGGCAGCTTAGTAGCTTCTTGATAAACACTCAGACTTGTTTTATAGTTTCTACATTAGCTTCTTTAAATTAAGGCCTCTTTAAATAATAAAAAATGAGAAGTACTTGTACTGCTCCTCGGGACCCTTTTCCTGTCCCAGGACAACACAATTATCATATGCGCTACTTACTGATCCCTATAGCGGCAGCAAAAATAAATAAATGATCTTGAGTGTAAGTGACCAACAATACTTCCCTACAAACCACACAACAAGTACAGAGCACACCAACAGAAACAGAATGATAACTGAAAAAGAATTATTATTGTAAACAAATAAATTGGCTATTCACACAAATCCTGTGCTAGTGATCCTCTTTGTCGAAAAGACCTCTTGCTTTCTGTAAGTGAACCCAGGTTCACCTGACCAGTACCTTAGCTTAAATAAAAAAGAGTGTCTTGTAGCCCCGTAGTAGCAAAAAGAAGCACAACTGGGATAAATAAAAATTGATAATTTGACTTTGTTTAATATGTTCGGGCCATCACAAATGACTTTGCCTTGGTTATCTTATATAATTTTAAACAGAGAGAGTGTGCCATGTTCCACATTCTTTTTGATTGTCATTTTGTATAGGTATGGAATCCCATTTTTGTCTTTGAAAGTGTCACAGTCATTTGAAAGCTGAACTTTTCACATACAGGTGCATCTGTGGTGTTATGGAAGACCAGGATGCTTTGATAGCGGCCTTCAGCTCGTCTGCATTGTTAAGTCTGGTGTCTCTCATCTTCCTCTTGACAATTCAGAGAATCTATGGGGTTGAGGTCGGGCCAGTTTGCTGGCCAATCAAGCACAGTGATACCATGGTCATTAAACCAGGCATTGGCTTTTGGTAGCTTGTCAGCAGAGGGAAGCATGAAGTGCTGTAAAATTTCCTGGTAGATGACTGTGCTGATTTTGGACTTAATGAAACACAGTGGACCAACACCAGCAGATGACCTAACTCCCCAAATCATCACTGACTGTGGAAACTTCACACTGGACTTCAATCAACTTGGATTCTGTGCCTCTCTACTCTTCCTCCAGACTCAGGGACCTTGTTTTCCAAATGAAATGCAAAATCTACTTTCATCTGAAAAGAGTACTTAGAACCAGTGAGCAACAGTCCAGACTTTTTTCTCCTTAGCCCAGGTAAGACTCTGGTTCAGGAGTGGCTTGACACATGGCATGCTGTGACAGTTGTAGTCCATGCCCCAGATACGTCTGTGTGAGCGTGACACCATAAGTCTACAATATTGAACTTTTTCACAGTATTCTAATTTTCTGAGATGCTGTATATAGCTATAAGCCATAATCAGCAAAATGAAGAGAAATAAACGCTTGAAATATATCACACTGTGTCTAATGAATCTGTATGAGTTTCACTTTTTGAATTGAATTACTGAAATAAGTGAATTATATTCTAATTTATTGAGATGCACCTGTACTTGTTTTATGTCACAGTGCACAAGTCATAAGCCTTCTTGCTGTGTAGGCACGCTGCAGAAAAATACAGTAAAAATATTAACACAAAAAATAAAATAGAATAAATAGAACACACATTACAAATGTAGCACCAAGAAAGCTTAATCTACGTTTGAATATATTCAAATATATACTTAAGTTTTGGCTGTTTTGACTCCTAAATGGGGTTTATTTTCAAAGTCATGGGTAAACCCTTCAATGCTATAAGGCCATTAGGTCACAAAGCTCAATGTGGACACTTGGTTTCCCATCAAACCTTAACCACGATAGTCTCCCAAAGCAGTAGAGCACTAGTAGCATCCTCCAGCCGTCCTCAATACCATCTTTATTTGAGAGATGGTTTTGGACTTTCCAGCAAGCTCCCATGTTCCAGTCATGTGGGGAATGTGTCACAAGGGTCCAGAGCACACATGGCATTCTCTCATCTTGGTGGCAGCCTTATCATGCCAGCCACTTACAGTTATTCCCTCTCAGACTTGAGGTTGACCAGCAATGAGTGTTTCTTGTTGCAGCACACAGCTATTCATGGCAGTCAGCAGTAACCTTCTGTCCTTTTCCTGACTGGTTTCTCTTACCCATGGAAGAGGCTTGCATTCTTCCAAGCCCACCTGTTGAGTTCTAGCCATAACCCCCTTAAGCAGGTCACCCCATGGAATCTTCCTTACCTTCAGCTGGCAGAAATGGTTATCAGCTACAGACAGAGTGGTTGCAATGAGAATTTTGTCGGGGCTCCAAGTAGTGCCTTCCAGGTCTGGCATATCATCTGGCTCCTTCTGTATCCTCATGTAATTCACAAAATAAGAAAAATCAATATTTGGCAAACATATATCTTTTCATCAGCAGCAGGTAGCTGGTCATATTTTTGTTTGAGGCTGGCAAACTTTGAAGGGTTGTTTATTGCATATTGTTGCCCAGAATCACAGTCTAGAGGGTTTAAAACACACAGCACAGTGGCTACAGGTTTTATTTCTAGTTCTTAACTAGAAGCCAATTCATTAAACTTTTAAAAGAACATGCCATGTCTTCTGTCCTAGAGTTTATCACAAGGGCAGTTTTACTTTTCTCTAGAATTCAAAAAGATACTTATTATTGCAGCCTTTCATATTCACTTGTTGCTTTTCTTCTCTTGTTTAAGATATTTCTTCTGCTCTGCTTGCAGATAACAAAGTGTTTTAATAGCAAAATTGCCAACTGTGGAGCTGCTAATTTGATTCATTTTACCCCATTATAAAGTGGCTTTTTAATACAATACAAATGCATATAAGTGAAACATTGTTGATGGATTGAGAGGTACTGACAAACATAATTATTATAGTGATGTTTTTATTTCTTTTTATTCAGTCCTTGGCTAAAACAATATTTTTTGTTTATTTAAATGTGGTAATATGCATTTCTTAATGTACTTTGTAACGCTGCCCCTGCCTCATGATTATTGCTGTACACCTTGTAATGTTACTGACTCAAGTTTCCAACTTTGTGGTCGATCACACTTTATTAGATTTCAGCCTCTAAATTCTCAATTATCCTAACCTCTGCTGCTAACAACACACTCACCACAGCAATCTGAACTGATAAAGAGAAACAGCATGTGGAACGCTCATCACAGAAGAAGTTGTGATATTCACACGATGAACAAACATTTGAATGTTCAACAACCCTAATATAAGTATGCAACAAACATAATATTTATGACTTAAATTGCAGTGGAGTAAAAATGTTAGAAAAATGAATATTGATTGGAATGCATATCAAGATATAAAGTTTCCCAGAAATGGAGTGAAGTCTTTGGTCTACCAACTAAGTCCATTCCCACAATTTTAGTGCATATGTTAAAAAAATGTGCACTTCTGGAAAATAAATAGAATTCCCTTCCTTCACATTTCTCATTGATAAAGAATAATAACAGCCACAGGCAAGTCTTACTCTTCTGATCAGTCACACTCTTTCACAGCTTCTTGCTGTGTCCTCCTTCACACTAAATCTGTCCCTTGTTGTTATTCAGTCATCCACCAATCAGATTGCATAGCAACTCCACAATTCATTATAGGGAACTCCATGAAATATATAACAAGCAATACTACATACATATGCACAAATTCCCCAGAAAGCAATTTCAAGAGCATTCCGAAAGAAAGCCATATTGGCAAAATGACTACATGTTCCCCATCCTAGTACCACTTGAAGCCCCAAAATACGGCTTAGTATTGGACTTATGTATGGTGTCACTTTTTTCTTCCTGTCCAAATCTCCACTGAATATGATCATTTACTGGTCCTAATTTTTGTGACTTATTTTGGCACCAGTTTTGCTGTATAACTTGTAGCAGCCTAGGTCAGGGAGCTGATAGGCTTTCAAACTTGATCCCCCTATTGCATACTGAATATGTCACTGCTGTCTATTTTAATAGAAATCTATTATAATAGAAGAGGAGATATGACTCTTCCTTATGGTGCACCAGTGTTGCTTACATCTGTATCAAAAACTCAGTTCTTGAGCCTCACCAACTGCGGTCTATGAAATCGTCAAGCTAATTAAAGGGGCAAGCTCAGCTATATGCTCTCTCTGGACCCCCGGGAGGTCGTAGCAAAGGAGAGAATTAAAACAAAACTGAGTGCCATTATGAACAATACTGCACATCCTCTCGCTGACACACTAACAATAAAGACTTTCAGCCAACTAACTATTCAGCAGAAGTGTCTCAAGGAGCACTACTGGGGCTCATTTATACCAACAGCAATACAGCTGCATAATGCCTCACTGGGACTGGGACTGCCAAGTCAAAAGTACTTTCTTTTTAATTTTCACACCTAAGTGTGTGTGTATATTTCTTTTTTTAGTTACGTACTTACTTATTTATCTACTTTTGTATGCATTTATTTAAAGAACCTCTATAAAAAGCCAAATTTCCCCAGATTGACAAACAAAATATCTATCTATCTATCTATCTATCTATCTATCTATCTATCTATCTATCTATCTATCTATCTATCTATCTATCTATCTATCTATCTATCTATCTATCTGTCTGTCTGTCTGTCTGTCTGTCTGTCTGTCTGTCTGTCTGTCTGTCTAATACGGAGCTTGTCTGGCTTGAGCCATCCCTAGTCTTCTCTTCCATATTTATCTAATTCAAGGAAAACTACCGTAAAATATATATGTGAGTTAAAAACTGGAGGAGAGAGGATTCGTTCAAGAGGTCCCTTTAAAACGGGGCAGGTTTAAAAGCGTTTTACGTATAATGCAGGACAAGTTTATCCCAAAATTTAGCAGCATCAAGGAATTCAGGGAACTCTATTGTGTATAAGTAAGTAGCTAAAAACGAATTTATAAAAATATAACTCCATCACTGATGGTAGGTCATGCGAGAAACGGTTATAAAGGATATTAGGAAGGCTAAAAGGAGGGAAATATTTCAGAAAAGGTGATTCAAAGATATTCTTTCAGGATTTTAATAGTGAAATAATTAAAGAGTAAGAGTAATAGGAACAGTGAAGGTGAGCTAGAATATATAGACAGGGAAACAGAACATTTTTTGAATTTGCATTATACTAAAGTTTGTATGTGTGAAGAAGTCGATAACCTCGTAAACATAATAGAAACTATTAAAGAGGTACTTGTATTATATAGATGGAGTAGCAGATTAGATTAAACAAGATGAAATCCTAGAAATCACCATGACCAGATAATATTTATTTTTGTGCACTTAAGAAAGTTTATAGGTAGATATCATAATCCTAGCCACATATTATTTTGAAAATCTCAGCACACACGGAGGAAATTCTTATAGATTGGAGGCTAGCAAATGTTATCCTTATGTATAAAAAGGATGATTGGGCTGATCCATGTAACTATAAGCTAGTAAGCTTAACACGCATCAACAAGTAAATTAATGGAAGCCATTGTTAAGATAAAGATCAAGCCATGCATGTCCAGAAGAGGAGTATTAGCAAATAGCATGGGGTCAGACTTGGAAGTTCATGTTTCACTAAAATGTTTGAATTCTATGGCAACGAAAGAATGTGATGAGAAAGGTACACATGATACTATTTATCTTGAAAGGATAATGGTGACACTAAGGCAAGTGTGAATTCAAAGCAAGTTATGCAAGTGTGTACAAAATTGTCTCAAACAGAGGAACGAAAGGGTAATGGTGAGTGGAGCCTTTTTCAGAATTAGGTGATGTTAAAAGTGGTGCCTCTCAAGGATCAGTGCTGGGGCTGCTGCCCTATGTAATATACATCAATGATATGCCTAAAAATATAAATAACAAATGGGTTGTTTAAAGAAGATAACAAGCTGGGTATTAGGGCAAATAATGTAGAATCAGGTCATTTATTACAGTGGAATGGACAACACAGAGGCTTGTGCAGAACAGGGTCAGATAAAATCTAATGTAAATAAGTGTAAGGCACTGGATGTAGGAAATAAAAACATCTAGATGTCAGTATGCAGTGAGAGGTCTATAACTTGAAACTACATTTTATGAGGAGGATTTCTGTGTCATAGTGGACTCATCACTGTCTATATCAAGTCACTGTGGTGTGGAGATAAAGTAAGCTAAGTAGAATATTAGGTGACATATCACAATGTTTGGAGTTCAAGTCAAAGGAAGTTATGATTTAGCTACTGTATATAACACACTAGTGAGTCCTCACCTGGAGTGCTGTGTTCAATTTTGCTCTTCATATCTCTCTATATATAAAAGAAAATCCTGGAATGGAAAACAAATGCAAGGCTACGATACGTGATAATCTCGAAAGACATTTTAAAGACGCGCGAGACCAAGGAGACTTGCCACGGTGCGTCTCATGGGGACCGTAAACATTAGACTTGGTGCCAAGAGATAGTCCCAGGGCTGTAGCAAAAAGGACAGCGGCTGTACAGGCTTTAAAAAGATCGAAGGGCAGCACAACAGCAGCTACCCCAACTGAACGCGAGCAGCGTTATACATCCTGCAAGAAAGAATTCAACCACGCCCGGGGCCAGAAATAAAAGACAGGTATTGCTTTTACAACGTCACGTGAGACCAGGCAGTGAGCCATCATTTAAAACAAGTCAACAAACCTCTAAGCTAGCAGTTGTTGGATTGCTTTTGGCAGGCAAGCATCATGTGTTCCCAGCTCTTAAAACAACGACATGTGACAGGCAGAAGAGGCAGCTAGCAAGCAGCAAAAAGACAGCAAATGATCCAAAGGCATATCCTTAGCGTACGTTCAGCCGCAACACCCTTCACAACACGAGCAGTATTATACGTCTGGGAAGAAAGAGATGTAACCACGCGTTGGGCAGGAAATAAAGAAACAAGTATTGTTTTTACAAAAGTTTTTAAAGTAAAAGTGAAAACAATGCATATGTAACAATTCCCAAGAAAATAACAATCTCTTTAAATTGTAGATTGCCTGCCTAAGGTAAAGTCATCCCTGATGAATGGGGACGTGGGAATGAGGGGTCCTTTCATCGGATTAGCGCTATTTCAGATGTGGAATGGCAAAATGGGGGAGGCATCTTGATGAATGAGGTCTCCAGGACTTAAAACAAATCCAAATCATATTATGTGATATCATCTAATGTGAAATTCGACTCCGTACTTCTAGAATTTTTATTTTTATACTGTATTGAGGATTTATTCTGTTCTATGTATTGTACTGTATTGTATTGACCCCCTTGGAAAGGGGTCTCTCTTTGAACTGCCTTTCCCTAAGTTTCTTCCATTTTTTCCCTACAAGGGTTTTTTTTTTTATTTTGCATTTGTCTTGTTATTTCATTTAATATAATTAATCATTTAATTTTACATATCTACTTTTGTGTGCTTATATTTACACCGTCGATTGTGGGGGAAAAGCTTAATTTGTTAGAGGTACGGCTTGATAGTTAGATTTAACCTCAGTAAATTATCCAGGCCACAGGTCTTGGAGGTGTAGCTGCCGGCTGGGTAAGGGGTCAGCTGTTACAAGTTGAACCTTTTTGGTTTAATTAAACGGAGATTAAGAGGTGACATGATCACACTGTTTAAAATTATAAAAGGAATTAGTACAGTATATCACAGTTATTATTTTAAAATACAAGAACACTATGACATGGTTGGAAACTTCCTAAGGAATGATTTCAACCAAATGTTGAAAATTGTTTCATTACCCAAGGAACCAGACACATAGAAGAGATTGCCTAGTTGTGTGATGGAGAGTAGACCTTCAAATCTTAAATTGATGTTATTTTGAAGAATCTAGATGAATAGGATGGAGGACCTTTTTAGGCTGAACGACCTGCTCTCATCATACTTTTTGTAACATTCTAATGTTCCAAGAGTTGTTAAGAACTCCTGTTAAAATCTCCTTGTTCTATGAGTATTGCAGCTAATGCATGACGCTGGACAAAACATTACCTGCCTTCTCCCAGTATGTGGATTGTAACACCCGGGGAAATAGGACTATTGACCTATTGTATGCAACCGTTAAAGACGCATACAGCACCACCCCGCTGCCTGCGCTTGAGAAAGCATGGTCATAACCTGATTCTACTTCAGCCTCACTACAAACCAAGAGTGCTTTGGAACTACGGACTGGGATATCCTGCAGGGATCATATAGTGAGAACATTGAGGAGGTTGTTGACTGAACTACTGACTACATCAATTTCTGTATGGACATTGTAGTTCCAGTAAGAACATTACATTGCTATGCTAACAACAAACCATGGATTACAAGTGACATCAAGGGCCTTTTGAACCAGAAGAAAAGGGCTTTTAAAGGCGGCGATCAGCATGAGCTCAAGCGCGTGCAGAAGGAACTCCGAGTCCAGCTCAGGGCAGCGAAGGAGCAGTACAGGAGAAAGCTGGAGCAGATGTTGCAGATTAATAACAGAATAGCAGAATAGAATAACAGCATGAAGGAAGTGTGGGATGGGATGAAGATCATCACTGGCTGCAGCTTGAAGCGGGGTGCTACCATCGAGAGAGACGTGGAGAGAGCAGGTTTGACCACCCTAACCCACTCTCACCTTGGAGTACTGCACCCTCCACCCATCCTTCTGCTGATACCAGCATAGGAGAGAGTTTCCCCCCCCACCCACAATTACAGCAGCCCAGGTAAACAGAGAGCTGAGGAGACTTTGTGCCAGCAAAGCAGCGGGTCCAGATGGAGTATCGCCGCGACTGCTGAATTGCCTGTGCGTTGGAGCTGGGGAGTCCTCTACAGCGCATCTTCAACCTGAGCATGGAACAGGGGAGAGTCCCGAGGCTTTGGAAAACATCTTGCATCACACCAGTCCCAAAAGTATCATGTCCTAGTGAGCTGAGTGACTTCTGGCCTGTCGCTCTGACGTCACATGTGATGAAGACCATGTAGCGGCTGCTGCTTCACCACCTGAGGCCACAGGTCCACCACGCCCCCGACCCTCTGCAGTTCGCATACCAGGAGAAGGTGGGAGCGGAGGATGCCATCATCTATATGCTACACCAATCCATCTCCCATTTGGACAGAGGCAATGATGCTGTAAGAATTATGTTTCTGGACTTCTCTAGTGCCTTCAACACCATCCAACCTCTGCTCCTTAGGGACAAGCTGATAGAGATGGGAGTAGATTCATACCTAGTGGCATGGATCGTGGACTATCTTACAGACAGACCTCAATATGTGCATCTCGGGAACTGCAGGTTTTACATTGTGGTCAGCAACACAAGAGCGCTGCAGGGGACTGTGCTTTCTCCAGTCCTGTTCAGCCTATATACATCGGAGCGGGTGTGTTAAACGTTAACATTATACAAAGTTATTGTCTGTTATACCTGCATTTTTAGCACTCTTTAATTTAATATTGCTTTTTAGCAATATGCTGCTGCTGGAGTATGTGAATTTGCCCTTGGGATTAATAAAGTATCTATCTATCTATCTATCTATCTATCTATCTATCTATCTATCTATCTATCTATCTATCTATCTATCTATCTATCTATCTATCTATCTATCTATCTATCTATCTATCTATCTATCTATCTATCTATCTATCTATCTATCTATCTATCTATCTATCTATCATGTGCAAGCAAATCCTGATCTTGGAAGCTTCAAGTGTAGAGTAGTGGAGACAGAAACATTATGTAAAGCCTTACTAGTTTTTTGGAAATTTTTACAGAGTGAATCCCTTTTGATTTAATTAATTAAATTAAAACTAAACAATCAGGGATTTGTTATTGTTTTGGGTGTTGTTTTTTTTCTTACTGAAATGTTGAGCCAAAAGCATTTTAGTAGTTTGTAGGTTTCAGCCCTTTTGAAGGATTCCAGATTTTTTGAGTTTTTCAGCCTAACATCACCAAGTTTTCTTTAGTTACTTTTTTTTTCAATAATTCTTCCCATGCCTTTTGGGCTAAGCAAATGGTAGGCTAATCGTGAAAAGAAAACACGTGAAATGGTATTTTTTCCTCAGTCCGTTTGATTTGTTATGTTAATCTATGGACATATAATGGCTAATGTAGTCTTGTGTACATATGGTCAAAAATGTTTCCAATGTTGTATACAGTAAATGCAACACTTGTTTGTTTCACTTTTTACAGGGTTATGTTCTCTGTAGTAAGGCATCGACTCTGCTCAGTATGTGATTCTCAACAGTGTCATTGTCAAGACAGAGAATGGCTTCCAAAAGGCAAGTATTTTTAGACTGGTAAAGAAGATTCAAGGGACGAACACCAGAGAATATTTAATAAAAATGGGTCTGAATTTATTACTGGGAAACCAACAAATGCAGGTGACCAAAACCAAAATGCTAAACAAAACTCAAAAGTAAAAAAAAAATAAAAATCCAGAAGTCATAAACCAAATTAGAAGCCTTTAGTCCCCAACCACTAAAAGAAACACTTGTAGAAATCAGTAATTTTTTTTTTGCATCCCAAAAAGCTAGGAAAATGTGAGCTGCATGTCACCATCTTCAATAGCGCTGGAATTAGTCATGTCACATGTGGTGTGACATAAATCACATGACAGCAACTGTCATGTCGTCAATCTCCATTTCCATCTCAACCTAAACATATATTAGATGATGATCTAGTGGCTGTGTAGGCCTTGGGAGTAAACTGAGGTCACTATTGTGTTCCCCTTGAGATGGAACAGGCTTAGTGACATGGTGTGTTATCCTCCTGGAAAATCATATTTGATAAAAGATGCAATTTGGTCATAAAGTGATGCACGTGGTCATCAACAAAGCTAGGTATGGGGCAACATTCCAATAAAGGTGGAATTATTGATATTAACTATGCTGTTTGCTAGTCTACCCAGAGATAAGTGACATCTCAGTCCTGTACTTTTTATCGCCATGTTTAGAGAGACTAATGGCAATCTGTAATTTAACTTTTCAATCCCATGATGGAGAAACTTGAGCACCTCATAGCAACCAAAAAGGTGGGACACCATTGTAAATTAAGGAGATGTGTGTTTAAGAAGCATTTCTTCACGCAGAGAGTTGTGGAAACCTGGCACAAACAACCAAGTCATGTTGTAATAAATTACATATGGTAATTGGTCCGTGTTCTCCAGTTGTTTCTGGTAAGAAAAAACGTAAGCCTAAGTAAGGTGTAAGATGTTGGCAATTTTTGTTTTAGAGGCAACCATATTATTGTCAGAAATGAGGAGGCTTTGCACTGACTTTAAAAAATAAAAATGTAGACAACACCGAAGGAGAATAGAAAAAACAAGAGACTGGTGTGGATATAAAAAGCATGAAAAGAAAAATGCAGTGGTCACCAATAAACAGGGATCTATGTTGGCAACGGGTGTAGTGCTCAACATCAGACAGTTTGGGAGTACTGTACTTGTTGATAGTGGCGATCGTTGGGAAGAGGATTTGCTCCCAGGACACAGGGAACTGGTGAGCCTTAAAAGTTTCCAGTTTTGGATATCACAGTGACTGTATAAGTGGATCCCGTGCCGGCATGGTTACCTGTTAACAGAATGGAATTGTTTATTTGAATGGAAGTGTATTCAGTGCTTTTACTATACAGTATGTAAATGTACCCTGTATGTGCTATATTTAAAATATCAATAAAAAAAGTGGATGGGAATTGGTGTCTGACTTGAGTATATTTATGTATTAGAACTACGTGTTGCATCACCTAAAACAGAATTTCCAAACCGCCTCAGGAAGCAACATCAGCCCAAGAACTGTGCATTGGGGGTTTCATTAAATGGGTTTCCATGGCTGAGCAGCTACAAACCAGCTTAATATCACTAAGTGCAATGCCAAGCTTCAGCTGGAGTGGTGTAAAGCATGCTACCATTGGACTCTGGAACAGTGGAAATGTGTTTTCTTGAGTGACGAATCACACTTTACTATCTACCAGACTGACAGATGAATATGAGTTTGGCAGATGACAGGAGAACGCTACCTTCTGGACTTCATAGTGCCTACTGTAAAGTTTGGTAGACAAAAGAAAATGACCTGGGACTGGTTTACTGTGTATGGGCTAGGCCCCTTGATTCCAGTGAAATGTATTGTTGATCCTACAGATTACAAAGACATTTTCGACATATGTGCACTTTGTACCAAGCCAGGTCTATAAAGACCTGGTTTTGATGAGTTTGGTGTGAAGGAAGAGCCCTGACCTCAACCATACTGAAAACCTTTGGGATGAATTGAAACACCAGTTGCTTGCCATTGTCTTTTCATCAAACCAATTGCTTCTTTGGTTGGGCACAACTTCCCAGAAACACACTCCAAAATCTTGTGGAAAGCCTTCCCAGAAGACTGGTGGCTGTTATCTCTGCAAAGGGGGTGGTAACTTCATATTAATGCCCATGGTTTTGGAATGGAATGTCCAATCTGCTCCTATGCTATAGATGTAATGATCAGGTGTCTGCAAACTTGGCCATATAGTGTAATTGTAACATCTGGGAACTATAAAGAAAGGAAAATCAAGGAAAGCGGAAGCCTTACTGAAATGTTTAATTAATCGTCACTGCCAAAGGCACAACTGACAACAAATTAATTGATCAATCAATTCATCTTCCTTCTCTAACACATTCCTGCATATTTTGTGAGGATGGCTTTTAGCACAGTAGCACTCCTTCTTCAGATTTTACATATTAGATTAATTGATGGACTTCATTGGACGTGTGTTCTTGTAAAGGAAAGTTTATATCTAAAAGAACCCTACAAAGGTCAAGTGTCCTGTTTAGCATTAACTGCCGTGCCCCCAATGCCAGCACAGTGCTGTGGCCCCTTGTGACCCTACTTATGTGGTATTAGTATGCATGAACCCGACTGAAGGAAAATGCTTTGATTTTGCTGTAATGGACATTGATCATGTTTTATTTTAGGTGCTTTTCTATGTTATTGTTCTGAATTGTTATTTGTACATTTGTAGTGTTGTGGTAATTGCCTGTATTATGTGTCTTAATGGCTAACCATCATAATGAGACACACATACAGCAGTGAAGATGCTAAACAGTAGCGAAAAGACTGCCTGGATGTCTGACTAGCAAGCACTGTCAGGTTGTATGGTGTGGGTGGTCACATCTTGTTTTGTTTTTTATAATGTTAAATCTTATTAAAGTATTTGCCTTTTTCTCTGGCTTGCATGTCTCTGTGCTCTGTTGTTGGGGGCTAAGTGTACTAGTTAGGTCAGCGAGCGAGAGCGAGCAAGATGAGTGATTCAATAGTGCAATAAAAAAAAAGTGAGGATTGTATAAGAACTGATGCAGTAGCACAATACAGAATAACATGTGGACTGTACACCCAAGTTAAAGGTTGGAGAAAAGGAGAATTAGACACAGATACTGTGGGTCTGCATTAAAAGGAATCTGCACATTATAGAAAAGGGGTTTAAGTTTTAAGGAAAGCTATCCCTAAAAGCCTGTCCATCATAAAACACCCTCTCATGAAAATAGCCAGGTGGCTTTAAATGTCATACCATCCATACCCAGTTTTGCAACATACATTGGCATGAAATAACAATCCCCAGGACTGCAATGTAACTGTCATGATTTAGTCTGAAGATTGAGATTTTGTAGCCTTTTCCTGTTAGGGAAACCATTTTTGTGTACTGTTGTCAGGGCCATGTCCTGCGTTTCTAGGGGTGTGGTCTCTGGGTTCGTGACATTGAATTAATCAGCAGACAGGATAAAAGGTAAGCCTCTTGCTCTGAGCCTTATGTGATCTGCGGATAAAAATCTTATCTTTTATTTTTGACTTCTCGTGTGATTACTGTTCAAGTCTTGCCTGGTTTTCGAGTTAGTGTTTATTTATAATAATAATAATAAATATTTTATTTATATAGCGCCTTTCCCATGCTCAAGGCACTTTGACTGTGATTTTTACCTGCCACCTGGATTTCAGTTGCTTTGGTTTATTTTTAATTTTATTTGTTTTGGCTTTTGCTCGCAACTCCTGGTTTACTCTAGAAACTAGTCATCTGTGTGGATAGCGCTTTGAGTACTGAGAAAAGCGCTATATAAATGTAATGAATTATTATTATTATTATCTGTTTTTTCTACCGAGTCAGGACAGCAACATACAGTATACATAAACACAGGGCAAGTGCAAGACAGGTAAAAACCTATACTATACTAAATAAATAATAGGTAAATGAATGGATAGTAATAATTTAAAATAATAACAATCGCTAATAATAAATAGCAACAGTATTAACAAATATACTGCATATAAATAAGGTACTTGGAGTAGATCTAGGTTGGTGGGCAGCATGAAGTTCAGAGTCTGGACAACCAAAGGGTAGAAGCTGTTGCAGAACTGATTCAGATGCCACAGTACCTTCTGCCGGATGGAAGTGGAACAAAGAGACCGTAGGAAAGGTGGGAGAAGTCCTTTACAATGCTATGGGGTTTGTGAATTGAACACTTTATATAGATGCCCTTAATGGAGTGCAGAGAGATCTTTTCTGCTGTGTGCACTAACCGTTGCAGGACCTTGCAGTCAGAGACACTGCAGTTCTCAAACCAGACAGTGATGCAGCCGGTCAGAACGCTGTCTGTATACGGATGGTATGACAGTAAAGCTGTTTGATTTGAAATAGCACACCACAAAACAGGTAGGTAGATTAATAGTAATATATAAATTCTTGCCAGTGTTTTACAGACTCCGGGTCACACAGTGAGCTAGTGATCAGTCTCAGACTAGTAAGTATGAATTCTTTTTCTGAAGCTTAATGTTTCCTTTTGACTTCCTGTACATTATTTTTCCATGCAGTAAAGGTGGCTCAACTAACAATGAGTTTTTCTAAGATCGACTCCACTGTCTTATCTCATTGTTACTAAAGAGCAGTTTGCACGTAGCAGTGCTGCTCAGTTGCTCCAGCAGACTCCCAGAGGCTCGGTTGAAACTGAAGTTAAGCTGACCCTAATGAACAGAGGCACGATTTCTAAAGCATATTGCATTATTTATTCTTGCCACATATCCTTGATATCCAGGCTGAAAACCTTTGGGAGAAAGATTTGGCTACAGTTTGAGGTTTTCTGGCGGCAAAGCATATCATTGTGAAAAAGCGAGTGACAGGCATCAAAAAGACCCAAATCTACTAGCAGACAGACTTTAAGCGCAATGCTGTTTTTTCAAGGTTAATGTATTCATCCCAGATTTTAAAAATGACATTGAAGAGCACAGATGGGTTGACTTGTCATCCTGGGGTTGACGGCATGTGGTCTTTGCTTTTTAAAATGTCTTTTCACAGGTATACTGCCATAATGTCATGAGCAGAGGGTCTCACCTGTGGTGCCCTTTGGAAATGTACAATAAAAGGACGGCCGGGTTCTTTCATGGGGCTATGCTGTGTGCACATGCTAAAGTCCTCCCTTTGTTGGCTCTTAATCACAACCTGAATAACGCTTTTAATTAAACTTCGTTAAGCCAATTTTTTCTCTGCAGAACTGTGGATTTCAAAGCATCCTACAACAAAACTGGATCAGATGAAGGATTCGATTGAGATGAAAAACAGGAACAACAGGGGGTCCTTGGAAATACTGTGGCAGCCTAAATGTTATAGCAGATATTTTGCTTTCCTAGAAAATCTGTCAGAGATGTGCAGCTTTCCCAGAAATGTACAGGCAACATTTTGCTGTCTTATCTTCTTTTGCATTTCTATCTATAAGCCACTGATGAATTTCTTTAATTTATTTGTGAAATTTGCCTTTTGTGAGTGTGTGTGGGCGTGTGTGCATGAGTGGCCTTCTGTCCAGGACTGTTTCCTGCCTTGAGCCCTGTGCTCAACCGTGACTTGAACTAATCAGGTATATGTTATGTTTTTTTCTTACAATTTACAGATATTAGAAGAAGGGATACTTCATATCTCTACTTTTCACGGGTTAACTCTAAACACAAAGGTGAATACAACAGTGCATCTAAAAGATGCAGACCTATTTTAGATCCTTCAAAATAAATAAATTCAGGTCAAATTCCATTAGAATGAAGGGTTATACTGAAAAAATAATTGTTTACAACAGGGTTTTTGTTAAAATGGGATTGAAACATAGTGTAGACTTTTGGCACGTACAGTTGACAAAGCTGATTGTTGAACTTGATGGCAATGTCTGTTTTCTTCCTGCTAGCATCAATGGCAGCGAGAAGTTCCAAACTTTTTTTTAAAATGGCACCTCTCAGTATCCATAGTGTGCAGTCCACATTCTTCAAAGTCTAGAGTTAGGGGAGTCTGGGGTCCCCCTCAGTGTCCGGAACACGGCCCTTTTAGTAAATAAAATGGTCAACAACAAGAACTTCCTTGAGCACGTGCTGCTTGAGTAACATAAACAGTGTCCCACTGGTGCAGAGTGTGTGCCACTTAAACATACGAGCCTTCATAAACGGCGTACTTTAGGTGATGTCGCCCCAGTGGACTGATCGACTCTCTCTGGCTGCTGTATGTTCGTTTGTAAATCACCCTTTCTTAACTTGGAAAAGTTTTACAAAAAAAGATCATGATAAAAACTTTGAGGAAATGAAGGTCACATTCATAAATAAGAATCATTGAATGCATAACTTTGTGAGCACAAAATTCAAAGGCCATTCAAATGCAGCAAAATTAAAAAAGAAAAAGATTGTGATGTACAGGTGTTTACAGAGTAAAATCTTGGCAAATTCATGAAACACATCGAAAACCTGTTGAGTAGTATAAGCATGAGGGACGCTCAGCAGCCAGCAGATTTGCTAAAGGGTGAGGCAAAAATTAATCCTCAGTCTGATTATTGTGCTTAGAGAAATCAAAGCACACCTCAAGAAACCCAGAAAGAAACTACAGATCCTAGGTGTGGCATACCTCCAGAGCTCCGCAAGTACAGGTGAAGTCTAATTTGATTGATGGTTATCCCACCCGTAGATACACCCACAATGCCTCTGGCCTGCGCTCCACTGCAAGAATGGAGTAGCAAGTAAACCAAGTGACATAAACGACCATTCTAATTAGCTGTTCTGCGGAGCTCCTGAATCACGATATTTGGGCCAAGCACAGAAGAAATACGTGTGTTTTGCTGCTTTCTTTTGAAAAGTTACTTTATCAAAATAGGATTTTGCTGATAAAACAAATTTTGCTGCAATGAGAATTTTTTTAACATTAGTTCTATATGAAAGTGGCTAGATCCAAAGAAGAAAATTGTTTAAACAAGTTCCTTCTAACACAATTTTTCTTGTACATGAAAACTAACATCATCAATAAATTCTGTGCCTATAAAAAACCATAAGGGGTTTGGGACAAACGATAAAGGCAGCACAACAAAAAATTAAACAAAAAATGTTCATTGCAATTCTTTATCCTTAACCCTTAAAATTCCTTGTTTTACAAGTTATTGTTAATTGAACTCGCAGCCAGAAGATTTGATGGAAGATGTGAATATCACTAGTTGCTGCTTTGCTACCACCCACGTCTGGAACTGGATGCCTTGTTAGCATCAACTGGATAGTCGTTTTTGCAGCAGTCACAGGGTCCAGAGAGGTGCGTGGGGGGTTATTTCCATTTTCTTCCAGCATAATACTCCTTGAATTTATATTTTATATTTAAACCAAAACTTGTTTATGCATAAATGTTTACTGGAAATGTTCTACTGTATTTTCATCTCTTTAATGAAAATTGGATCACAGAGTCCTTGTATGCGTGCAAAAGTTTGTGAGCACAGTAGAACTTTGTAAGTTTCTTAGACAAATTTTGGGAGAAAACTAAAGACATTAGAGAATTTCTAAGCATACAGTGCCAAATTTTATCCCCTTTCCAGAATATTACACCCACAATATGGGTAACATTTCTGAGCCTGTAGGATGTGGGGGGTAGTTAACTGATTACGTTTGTGGGCCAGTAAGATGGCTGCTGTTGGCCTGTGGATATAGAAGTGGCTAGAGAGTGACTGACTAGGTGAGTGAGTGAATACAGGAATATAAATGTTCCAATATTTTTGGAGTGCCAAACACTTGCAAAAAAAAAAAAGACATTATTTGGGGGTCAAACCTGTTAAATTCTGTTTTGTTTCTTCTTTTGTTCCTCTTTTGTATTCACTGTATTTTTACTTATTTGAATGAAAATCCTGCCACTGTAATTTTCTGGTTTTTGAAAATAAAATGTTAAAAAAAGTTATTGTTCTTGCTGACTTATCAGTGCTAGGGTCCTTTGGCATATTCAGTCATTGCTTTACTTAAATCACAACTCTTAACAATGGCATTATTGAACCTGGACATTTTTATCATTTTCCTTAGGTGCAGAGCAGACACCACTGTTTTACTCCTTTGTCGTTTCTGGTCATTTTAGTTTTCTATTGAATACCAAGTAATTACAGAAATTGTGCAACACCTGCCTTGCAAGGATTTCTAAAAGGTACATCTTTTTTATAACTGAAATGATGCTCAGATTTAAATTTGTTTCCTGCTTGCCTACCCAATATGGAGCATCTTTCATGCCTTCACAGTGAAGTCTGAGTGGATTACAATATACTGTAGTTATAGTCAAGAAATTAAGTACAAATTAAATAAAAACAAACAAAAGACAGTGTTCATGTGGCTTGAGAACAATCTTTAACGTGTTTTTATTTTTTAGGATGAAAGGTTGAATTCTCACTGGTAGTACTAGGTTGAATGGCCGAAAGAACTGAAGGTTGAACAGGGCAGTGATAGGCCCATTTACTTATGAGACTGGTATTATGCCCGTTAGTACTAAAACATATGCCCCTTAATATCTAAAGAGAACATAAAATAAGGATATTCTTAATAGTCTTAATATATCAGACAAACACAGGGATTCAACAAATTTTGGACAGTGGAACAAAACAGAAAAATATATTCTGCTGTCCAACTAGTGTATTTATGATTCATAAGTAATCCAGTTCCAGGTCACGTTGAGCTGAACCCTCACTTGGGGGCAATAAGAGAAAAGCAGAATCCAGCCCTAGATGATATGCTGATTTAGGGGCTTTATTCCATGCTCCCAAAAAATATAGTCTTTTAGAATTGCTGTCATACTACAACCAATATATAACTCCCTGGTAGCCATGTCAAGCTTCTAAGACAATGAAGTATGGCACTAAGTAAAGGAAATACATAACTTTCTTTAAAATGTGACTGTCACTCCCATACACAAACAGCTGAAGGAAGCCCATAGGTTAGTACAACTGTCTTACAGTTCCTCAGTGGGGTGTATATTTCATATGTATTCAGCGATTATGTATGTGTCTTCATGGGAGTCACTGGTATCTCCCTTGACAGGAAGAGAGGAATGTCTTCAGCCTGTCCATTAGGGTGGGCTTAGCTTCATTAAGGTTTTTATAATTATTTATACCTTTATGACAGTCCTTGTTTCCTTTTTTCCAAAAAAAGTAGCCAATCGAATAAAAACAGACTTTCTCCTGACCAATGCTGTATACAATTTCTTGTACTGATTTTGCAAATTCATTAACCATTAACTGCTGGCCATTAATATGTAAAATGCTAACACTGTACTTGTTTCTGCAGCTAATGGCCTCCGTTGAAAAGTCTTTATTTCTGTTTTTGGCTACAATATATTTCTACAGTGTAATTATATATGCACATGCTGTACTACCTGTCTAAGATGGGTAGAAATCAAAATAATATAGAGCTGAGCATCAATGTTTGCAGTGCAGCATGAACTCCGTTATATACCATTTGGTATGGGGTTCATAAAAGGTGTGTTAATGCCTGAAATGTGCCATCTATTGGAATGACAGAGACATAGCAACTGTGTAGTGGTCTGGTGCCGCTCAGATTCACACCGTCGATGGGACAGTGATTTATTTATTTTTGGCCTCGGCCTGACTCAGACTCACTCACAGACAGAGACACGAATCAAATAAATGAATAAATAATATATTAAATGTAAATTAAATATAAACAACAAAAAAATCAGACAACTGTCCCCTTCTCAAATACAACACACAACAATAAACACCTATGACAATGTCCATGAGTCACTCCCATGTAACAGATGCAAATGAAGCTTGGGGTGGGGTGGCAGATGAATTGTAGAAGAGAATATAAAGTTTGTCCTACCATTTCTGAACCATTTCAGGATGAGATGCGTGGGAGCTCTTTGTCTGAAGATGATGCAGACAGGCATGAGACAAAACTTGAATCCAATGCAACAGTAATGCAGGACAATCACGTAATATCCACCCAGGCAAACAGCGACAGTGATGACAAACAACAGTGCTCCTTCTCTGTTTAGCTGGCCCTCTTTTAAAGTTCCCGCTAGCCCTTCTTCTCCCCAGCAGCCCCTGTGCCCGTTGCAGACGTCCAATGAGGTCAATACCCTTCGGGGCAGCTGGGAAATGAAGTCCATCAAGTTGTAGCACTGCTACAACTGGACAATAAACACAGACAGGCACACAGATAGGTTTCCTTTTATTAACGTGGGTTTAGGTTAAGCAAGAGTATGATAAAATTATCCAGGTTCACTAGTTGTTTTTCTGCTCTAGTTACTGGGGCATCTAATTGCATATACAGAATGTCTCTGGACTGTGGAAAAGATGTCAGTGTGAACACTGGGATACCAGCAAGCTTTTAATTGCTACAGTGAGGCAACTCTATCTGCTAATAATCATGCCGTTGATATCACAAATTAAACACACAAAGCAATAGTTGTACCAAAAAGCAACTGCTCAGTTTGCATGAATGGTGGCTTACAGAATAGTTGATGTGGAATAGGCTATGAAAATTATTATGTATGACGATCATTTGTATTACTTTTGGAAAAAGAAGCCGTGATTGTTCTGACACCCCCGGCAGGTGTTCAGACAGTTGTTACGAGGTACCAGGAATTGAAGCAGATGAAACAGAATTAAAATATGTGCCAAAGTCAAAAAAAAAAAATAAAAGATAAGCCAATCTTTCATTTAACCAAAGGAAACAGCAAATTTGAAGTCTAAAGCACAGAATGGTAGTTGTTTGCTAGAAATTTTCAAAGGAGATTTGCACAGAGTATTCACTCTGTATCCCCAAACTCGGATGGTGAAGTCTCTGGGGCGTCGCCTTATAAACCATTGTGCCAATGATGTCACCTGGCGTGACCTCTGGGGACACACCCCTAGGAACTCCCTTTTTCATACTAGCAATGGGGCTCAAAACGGTGATGTCCATGTAAAGTGTTGCAGTAAAAATACTAAAACGAAATGGCAATGAAACTCTCCTCAGAGAAAATGACTTTGAATAAAGTAGATATTGTTATTGATGAATTCTTTGGTATTTCAAACATAAGTCTTCTTCTTCTTCTTTCGGCTGCTCCCGTTAGGGGTTGCCACAGCGGATCATGTTCATTCATATCTTTCTGTCCTCTGCATCTTGTTCTGTTACACCCATCACCTTCATGTCCTCTCTCACCACATCCATAAACCTTCTCTTAGGCCTTCCTCTTTTCCTTTTTCCTGGCAGCTCAATCTTTAACGTCCTTTTCCCAATATACCCAGCATCTCTCCTCTGCACATGCCCAAACCAATGCAATCTCGCCTCTCTGACTTTGTGTCCCAACCGTCCAACTTGAGCTGACTCTCTAATGTACTCATTTCTAATCCTATCCATCCTTGTCACACTCAGTGCAAATCTTAGCATCTTTAACTCTGCTACCTCCAGCTCTGTCTCCTGCTTTTTGGTCAGTGCCACCGTCTCCAACCCATATAGCATAGCTGGTCTCACTACCGTCCTGTAGACCTTCCCTTTCATTCTTGCTGATACCCGTCTGTCACAAATTACTCTTGACCAAAATTGCCCCGAAGAATTTATACAGTTCACGAAAAATTTAATCAAAATGAAATCACAACAGTGATGGAATGAAGTCATGCAGGTGCTGAATGGTTTCAAGGAAGGAAGGAAGGAGGTGATGCCCCAGTATGCCTCATGCCCTGAAGTCACAGCTGAACTCCAAAAGGTTTCAACATCGCTTAGGAGTTGGTGGCTGTGTGATTGGAAATTGCTCCTGTTGAGAAATAAAACCAATCAGGCCTGCCACGAGGCAAATATAATCTGAGGTTTTTCAGGTAAGGGAAACAGAAGTTTCAAGGTAAGGTTGTTATACTCGTTAGTTACAATACTTGAGATTGGTGAATTTCTCTATACTTTGTACATGTGACAATAATGACCCTATAAAACTAAAGACCCTATAAACACTGATGTCTGGTAGGATCACTTTAACACGATAAAACCGATGAGGTGTCCAGCTCTTGTAGACACTGTGCTGACTGCTGCTGTGATGGTGTGCTGTTTGACAATATTATGTGGATTTCAATGTTGCTGATGGCATTGATGGCTGAAGATGACATAAAATCACTTCACAGCAGACCAGGCTAGTAGACACAATGAAAAGTGTTTCCACTTTGCAAGTTGTTGGCCCATGGTCCAAATCCACAGACGACACGATATCTCTGTAGACAGTGGAAAATTGTAGAATAGGTTCTATAATGACTTGCTGCACAAACTGCTTTACTGTTTTCTTCTGTGTTTCTCCCCTGGGCCTGTTGTGGGTATAAAATCCTCCACACAACAATTACTACTAATGTTGTGTCACTATTACATCTGTATGGCAAACGTTGTTTTTACAAACACCAACCATTTGCCCCGATAGAATGTACTTCATTTGTTCGCATGACTGGTGAACTTATTGTTAAGTCATTCTTAGTATGCTGTACAACTTTGCCAGATTCACAATAAACCAGTTGTGTTCATGCATTGTCGCTTCATGGCAACAACAACAATAATAATGTACAAAATGTTATTTACAGAATACGTTTACAGTACTTACAGCACTTTTTATATGAGAACAATGGGAAGATCAATAAATGATCCAGACCCAAATAAAAATCACTGAGTTGATGGATAGATAGCTTGGCAGACATGAGTTGTTCTGTATTACAGTATATCGATTGACAGATGGCGCCCCAGTTCACTCCACCTCTTAACTGTGATCAGTTATTTTTTATTGAACAATGTTTCAAAATGAGAAGTAATCAACATGTAAAATAAACCCATGCAGTGCCCCTCAGCCATGCCCTGCCCTGTCCAAAGTCCAATGTCCTACTACCAGGAATTGCAGAAGTGCCAACTGACCAGACCACCACACTCAATCAAGGGACTGACTAAATCACAAGTCTCTGCACATAAAGAACTTAACCGTGGAGGCAGCTGACTCCCAGTTACGAATGGATTTGCTGATTTCAGCATAGTTATATCAGGGGTCTTCCAACTAGAGGCAAGAAAAACCTTTGCAACTATAGTGTCAAGACATAAGAATTTGTGCTGGTGCACTGACAGAGCATGGCCTAAAAGATGCAAGAGTGTAAGAACTTCACCTCTGCATGAGACATGAGCTGAGAGCACAGAAATAACATTTCGGGGACAAACAAGGAGGTACATGTTCGGCTTTCTTTACAGTAGAGGAACAGAAGGACACGCACTTGGAGGGAACTGAAAGTCCCCCGCCCTGCACAGCAAGGTCATTTTCTGGGAGATGTGACCTCAGTCCAGTATAAAAGATGGCCTCACCCTTATACTGCCAGTTTAGTCCCAGCAGCTGCTAAAGGAGAAACTCCACCATGAGAGCCAAACAGCTATGGAGAACCCTGCAATGATAACGAGAGAAAAAGCAAAGCTAAAAGCCTTGAGAAAGATTGACTTTTATGATTCATTATAAAATGGAGGTAATCTCTGTTAGCTGCCACAAGCAACTGCTTTAGTAGCCGTTTTTATATCTGCAATTTTTGCTTATTGCAAACATTTTACTATACTGGTGGTTGGAAACCCTAATCAAGTAGTTGGTGCTTTGCTGAGCTGACTGTTCCTCTAGTTTTCCAGCAAGATCAGGGGTTCCCAACCTGGGGTGGCCACACCTGCATTGGGTGCAAGATGGCATTTCAGAAGGTGTGACAAAGAGAAAGGCAGCATCGCGATTTGCCTAAACTGAGTGAGGTGCGTTGCTTGACTTAATCGTGATGTCTTGCAGTGTGCCATCATTTGTAGGTCATTTATTAGTCTGTGCTTCTGTTCTGTTACATGAAAAGGATCAAACATCGCACACGCAACCGTGACCTGTAAATGAGCTGCAGAAATGCGTATTCTCGCGGGTTTCAAGCTGCAGGCGGAAGGTTCATGAAGGTGAATAACTTTTTTTAAGAGAATAGAATTTGGACCTTGTAATGATCTGAGGAGAATGGTGAGGTCTAATATTGATTTCTGTGCAAGCCCTTATTGTGAAATGTCACTGATTTCAAGGCTTCATTGACATTTTTGCCTTATGGGGGACAGATGCAAATGGATGTTGCACCTGCTGTTTACACTGGAAATAGTGCAGCAATTTTAACTGTGTAGCACATCTGTTTTTGAACTGCAGTGCAGGTGTTATTGGGGAGCAAGGCTCGTTGACTGTGTTTCAATGCTCAGCATCACATCAGCACCCATTGCTTCACGGGGGGTCTCCAATCCCTCAAACCCCTCAATCACTGATTGTGTGTCATTTCCTCGTGGCGCTTGATTCTTTGCGTGGTTACACCAATCCCCCAGATCGTCAATCAAGTGTCTAAGCTGCCCAGGGGACACATTTACAAGATTATTGAGATTTGTAAATGTAAATTGCTCAATTTATATTTAAATTTGTATAATACGTTAAAATCCTTTTTTTGTTCATTTTGTTCACCTACAATATTGGTTCAAAAATGACAAATTTGACTTGTTCATCTTTAAATGTGATTTTATTTTTGTAGGGGATGCAAACTTAAATCAAACAGTTTCTAAGAGTGAGGGGTAAAGAATAGGTAGGGAACCACTGGACAAGATAGACAAATATGAAGGTTATTAGTAAAACAAATGTGTTTGGCAGTTTAATTAACTGATAAACAGACAGTATCAAAACATGTAGGCCTGGAGAATGATTTATATGTGCAGAAAGAGAAGGATGGACATGTAGTGCAGTAACAAACATGTTACCTGCTTTGGTTCTTAAGAGGGAAGGTCTGCAGCTAGACTCTGTTGAGTCCTTCTCAATCTCCATTAACAGGAAGTGGTCATCATTTGTTGGATCAACAGACTCCAGTCAAATACAGCTCAAGGAGGAAAGGCCATATCTTATGCCTTTCTATTCTACTTACCTTTTCTCTTTATCCTTTTTTTCTTTTGTCTTAAGGAAGTTTAAGGAAACGGTGTTTCCTGGCTGGGATGCTATCTTATGTTTGTAAACTTTATAGTGCATAGATAGATGACTGTATTAGATGGACAGAACTGAACACCAATAAAAAAAATAGAGATATAGTATTGCATTTAATAGATAAATAGTCAGATATGACTGACACTGTATTAGATAGATAGATAGATAGATAGATAGATAGATAGATAGATAGATAGATAGATAGATAGATAGATAGATAGATAGATAGATAGATAGATAGATAGATAGATAGTGTGAAAGATGCCTGGCTACAGACAGACACCAAGGACACACAATGTTCAAATGCACACTCTATTTATTTTACAGTTCTTTTGTTGCACACAACACAGTGCCCAAAACACTCACAGCGATAACTCAGTCCTTTAACTTTCCTTTACTTTCTTTGTTTCTTCTGCTGCCTCCACTCCTCCCTCGCAAGCTCCATCCTCTGCCTCCCAACTCTGGCTCTCTGAGGTGGCCCCTTTTACAATGCACCCAGATGTGCCCCAGGTGCTCTCTGCTGACCTTCCTGCAGCGCTTCCTTGTGTGGCAGAAGTGCTGCATGGGAACTGGGAAAGCACTCTGGGTGTACCTGCTTCCTGGTACAGCAGCACTTCCTGGTGTGGTGGAAGTGTTGTATACCATGGCTTCTAAACCATCCAGGCGCTCCCTGCCGGTGGCCATGGGTTCCCACAAGGTTGAGCTTCCAGCTCTGTGGTTACCATGAAATCCTGGTGGGCTGCCCTCTTGCGTCCTGGGGTAGGAATTGCTGCTCGTCCTGTGAGGGCTGGCTCTTTCCATGTGAGGTGCTGGCATACCACAGTCCTCGGTCTCCTCCTGCAAAAGAAAAACAGGAAAGAGGTGTGGAGATACTGCACCGACGCCACCTCCAGGCATCCTCCACAGTCCACTGAGACCTTTACCTGGACGGGATTACAAGATAAAGAAGCAGTAGCAGAAAGCTCCTAATGTTGTATATTTTTATCGTCCATCTCCTAGATGACAGCATCCCAGGACTACAGTAAAGATGTGGGACTCTGCGGGACATGATAGGAGCTGTAGTGCCCAAAGTCAGCCCTGCTGTGTCCCATAGGTGCTGCCAGGCGGTGCTCCTGGGATTCATGATCTCTACTTTCTGGAACTTCTGCCTGACCCAGTAGTACTTCCTTTGGGCTATGTCCTGGCACCAGAAGTGCTCCCATAAAAGGAACCTACCCATCCTCTTCCAGAAACTCAAAATTCAGAAGGAAGGAAGGCAACACTCACTTGTTTGAAGTTGGGAAGATGGAGAAGAAATGGAAGAAAGAAAGAAGAATAATGTTTCTGTTCATTCTTGGGTAACCTTGGAGAAATGTTTGTGAGGTATTTTTATAATAAAAACCTCTATTTTGAACCTGTGACTGTCTTTGTGGCAGTTGTATCCTGGGTTTGGGGTTCAGTGGCGCCCCTATCTGTCACAATAGATAGATAGATAGATAGATAGATACCTGGGGAAGAGAGAGACTAATGATGGAAGACAGGGTATGAATGTTATAATTAATATATTAAGTGCCTTCTTAAACAGTTTAAACATAAGATGTAAAAGTGCGAATGAAGTCATCTGATGTTAGGGCTCAGTACCATGAAAAAGTCTGGAAATGTCATATAAATGAATGTTACTTTATGCTAACTGGCAATTTAGAAATATCCCTCAAAAGATCTATAAGTAGTCAGCTTTGTCTCAAACTGAGTAGGTTTGAAAATAACTGAAATGTGTACAGAAACTCCCTCTGTGGAAACATTGTTTTGTTAAGTTTAGAATGATAAGAGTGCAAAATGTATATAATGTCACACTTACACATAAATGCATACACATAAAAACTCCTCATGAATTAAAGTCAGAAAAAAATCATTTTTATTTTTAATTTATTTAGCACAGCTTCCAGAACAAACACATATTTGGGATTAAATGGGCAGCACATTCAAAATGATTCTGATTATATATTACTTGAGATCCCAGATAAGGTATGTTTGTGATTTGTCAAATACATCACTGTATTTTTTTTTATTATACTGACACTAGGTGGCGTTAATAGACTTAAAAACGATCTCAAATATTTAACACTTCAGTTTTCAAATCTGGCATTATTGTAATTTCAACACTCAAGAATTTTTGTTGTGTGTTTCTGTTGTGAAATTCAAAAGCCCCTCATATCCTTGAAATACGTATGCAAACCTGCTTGTACTGTAGCTGCCGCAGCCCAAACCCAACCCCAAACCTGCATGCTTTGCCTGTGCAATGCCTTCTGAGGAAAGGGAAGCCGCAAAATAAGAAAAGGTCAGAGCTGTGAGTCACTGAACAAAAATGTAGTTAAAATATCACTGCCTTCATTTCCGAATTGAAGAAGACTGTATATATAATACAAGCACTAGCAAGGTTTAAAATTTCTTTCCAAAATCTCGGATAACCTTGAAGTGTGTGATTCTGACCTTTGAAACTGCCCTGTGGTGACATCACGAGTCGTGAGCAACTAGTCCTGTATAGCAATGTTGATAACAACAGCACTCGAATTAAGCCCACAAAATAAACAAAATGGTGTCACGATAAAACGTATAATATTTTAATGGTTTTAATGATCATTTTCAGCACATAATATACCGTAAATATGGATCTTCATAAGCAAAACCTCCAAAGAAACACAATGAACATTTTCACTATTTACCATAATGCTGAATATTAACTTCTTAGCCGTACCAACCATATTAAGAAACCTTCACATAGCATTTCCCTGCTGCAAATTCATAGGGACAAATGTCTCCACTCACTAGTTTAACAAAAATTGCCTTTGTTTCCTCAGCTAAATGCTACCAAGCAGCACAGTTTGCTTCTTTCTGAAATAATAATGGCTGGCTGCTGAGCTCAGAGTGTGCGACTCCTTTCCATCTGATTCTAAGTCCTTCTCCAAATGCCTGACTTGTGCACAGCTGCTTGCTCCATTTTTGTTGAGTTTTGCTCAGTTTTGTTTTGAATATCTGTTACTTGAAGCTTGTAGCGTTAGGATTTAATTTTAATACGTAAAGAAGACTTTTTCAATGTGATGGCTTTTGTTCATATTCAAAGCAACCGCGTTTAATGGAGTTTTATTGCACATTACAGGAGACGCAGTTTGTCATTCTGCATTTTCTCCGTGCAGATTGCCAATTCTTGCTCCCATGTGAATCAAAAGGTCCTGTATCCATAATTGTTACATTGAGTCCCATAGGATTGTAATCACTGCACACGTCTAACACACAACTTCATTGGCTAGTAATCTAATTTACTGTTTACTTTATGGGATAAGGTTGTGTGTTACATTATTTGAAATTAATGATTACCGACCAATCACAGTAATAATGTCCCCTATTAATACTGTGGATAAAAGTGCTTTTCACCGACTCCACAACTGTTTCTGTTTTAGATCAATAATCAGGTGGCAGTCATGTGACGATTTGTGAAAGAGAAATTAAAGAGAGAGCTTCAGATGGGCCATTCATTGTTGCTTTGTGCTTTCCTCCACTGCAACAGACTTTTGTCAAACTCCTTTCATCATTTTGGGTAATTGGGGTGAGCCCTGTAATGTTTGTTTTTTGCGGATTTCACTTGTTTTTCAATTCTACCTTTGCTTTAAATCAGGGGTGTCCAACTCTGGTCCTGCAGGTTTTCATTCTAACCCTTTTCACTGCTAATTAACTCCTTTTCCCTTCATTTTAATAGCCCTGTTTTTAAGTATTCAGTCCTCTGAGTTGATTCGTGTCTTCATTAAATGTCAGCCAAACACAAATGAGATGTGAAACGAGCCAACAGATGATCAGCTAAATTGGAACATCAAACTCATTTCACTCCAACCAGTTTCTTAATAAGAAGCCAATTCTTGCTGTTAATTAAAGCTGTTATTGAATATCATGACTTGTTGCTGCTCTCATTCTACCACAGCAGACTGTTGATTTTCTGTTTTTTCTAAGACCACCGTCAAGATGTTTTGGTGACCTGAGTAGGCCAACATGATCGAGACCTTCACCTTTCTTTACTTTCAGGTGGTCATGTGGTGGCTTGTTTTGTGTCTCATTATTGTTTGGCTGCTCATTAAGGAAAAAGAAACAACTAAGGGGTCTGAATCACGTCAATTAAAACTAAGGCAAAACAAGTTAATCAGCTCACTAATTAAGAAGGTGGTTAGAATAAAAACATGTAGCCACTGCAGCCCACCATGAACGGAGTTGGACACCCTTGCTTTAAATCTTGGTTACAACAACAACAACAACAACATTTATTTATATAGCACATTTTCATACAAAAAGTAGCTCAAAGTGCTTTACATAATGAAGAAAAGAAAAATAACAGACAAAATACAAAATTAAAATAAGACAACATTAGTTAACATAGAAAAGGAATAAGGTCCGATGGCCAGGGTGGACAGAAAAAACAAAAAAAAAAACTCCAGAAGGCGGGAGAAAAAAAATAAAATCTGTAGGGGTTCCAGGCCACGAGACCGCCCAGTCTCCTCTGGGCATTCTACCTAACATAAATGAAATAGTCCTCTTTGTAGTTAGGGTTCTCACGGAGTCACTTGATGCTGATGGTCATACAGACTTCTGGCTTTTAATCCATCCATCATTGTTGGAACATCATGGTGCTTTGGGTAGATGGTGGTGGCGCAAGCCACCACCAACAGGACACCGGAAAAGGAAACAGAAGAGAGAGTAGGGGTTAGTACAGATTTTGAATGAATAGTTATTATAATGAATTGGATATACAGAGTATCAGGATTAAATTACAGTGAAGTTATGAGAAGGCCATGTTAAAGTAATGTGTTTTCAGTAGTTTTTTAAAGTGCTCCACTGTATTAGCCTGGCGAATTCCTACTGGCAGGCTATTCCAGATTTTAGGTGCATAACAGCAGAAGGCCGCCTCACCACTTCTTTTAAGTTTTGCTCTTGGAATTCTAAGGAGACACTCAGTTGAGGATCTGAGGTTACGATTTGGAATATAAGGTGTCAGACATTCCGATATATAAGACGGGGTGAGATTATTTAAGGCTTTATAAACCATAAGCAGAGTTTTAAAGTCAATTCTGAATGACACAGGTAACCAGTGTAGTGACATCAAAACTGGAGAAATGTGTTCGGATTTTCTTTTCCTGGTAAGGATTCTAACAGCTGCATTCTGCACTAATTGCAAACGATTGATGTCTTTTTTGGGTAGTCCTGAGAGGAGTGCGTTACAGTAATCTAGCCGTCTGAAAACAAACGCATGAACTAATTTCTCTGCATCTTTTGATGATATAAGAGGTCTAACTTTTGCTATGTTTCTTAAGTGAAATAATGCTGTCCTAGTGATCTGATTAATATGCAATTTAAAATTCAGATTACAATCAATGGTTACCCCTAAGCTTTTTACCTCCGTTTTGACTTTTAATCCTAATGCATCCAGTTTATTTCTAATAGCCTCATTGTATCCATTATTGCCAATCACTAAGATTTCGGTTTTCTCTTTATTTAATTTGAGAAAGTTAGTATTCATCCATTCTGAGATACAGGTTAGACATTGTGTTAGCGAATCAAGAGATTCGGGGTTATCAGGTGCTATTGATAAATACAGCTGTGTGTCATCAGCATAGCTGTGGTAGCTCACATTATGTCCCGAGATAATCTGACCTAATGGAAGCATGTAGATTGAGAAGAGCAGCGGACCCAGGATAGAGCCTTGTGGAACACCATATAGGATATCATGTGTCTTTGAGTTGTAATTACCACAACTAACAAAGAATTAGTTAGTATTGTGTGTTCCTATTTAGTTAATTCTTCCTGCCTACATTGGCTACTGGTTTTGATCTGGGACTTTCTAATAATTATTGGAACTTTGTCATACCTCTTTTTGTGTCAGCTTGTTACAACGACTACAACTAAGAATACCTGTTGAAAATTACAATAATTAAACTATCAGGCTAAGACTTTAGCAAATAGTTTTAGTGCTCAACTGCTCATTTCTAAACACGTGGACTAGTGTGCTGCAAGATATGCAGAACAAAACTCCACTCTGAGATGTCTAGAAAAGAGCAGATTTACTTGAATGAAGAGCACAAGTACCTAATTTTGTATGAATGCTGCTGTGAGGGAGAATCAAAAAGTAAAGACAAGTTACCCTTTAATATCGGTAACTGTGAGCAGATAATCATAACAGTGATATCACTTCTCTGAATAGGTTCATGCATGTCTTGTATCATTCCACCAACTGCTTCATTCCTTGGGAGGAGAAGCTTTTCGGTTGCTCCCGACTCCAGGCCGGCATTGCTTACAGAGGTGAACCTGTGACCACGTAGAGCCTCTTTAAGGGGCCCGAAGATGTGACAGTTGCATGTTGGTATATCAGGGCTGTAAGGGGGACATGGAAGACGTTGCATTGTGTGTCTTCATGGAGTATCAAGACTGTTTTTGACGATATGCCTCTTCTGTTGCTGCAAATTGCAGGTTTCAGTTTCTCTGTAAGCATAACAGTACATTGCACATGTCACTGATTGTCCATGTTCCTGAAAATGCACCATAATAGGACTCTTCATGTCCCAAAAGAAGGTCACCATGATGTTCTTGGCAATCGATTGAATTTCTGCTTTACTGAAGAAGATGGGTGTTTTCCCTGCATGTTTTGTCTCTTGCTTGTCTGCTCACAGTGATCTCCACAATGTTACCAGCCTCAGGCCTAGGAGAACCTGCGCCAGGTACAAGCCACTGTTGCATCAAAGAAGCAGACAGCAGTTTGGAATCTCTGACCATACTTACTTTTTTATTTGTATTCTCATTTAGGTATATAACTGCTTCAATGTCAACATGACGATCGGTTAAAACAATGGTACATACCAATTTCCTTTTGTTAAGCAATGGTATTGTTACTAACTATCAAGATGTACAAAGACCACTATATGCAGAATAGCAACCAATGTCCCCAATTTTCAAAGGAAATAATTACAAACATTTTCTAAGGAAGCAGTTCTCTTATCACAAGCATGTTGAGGAGATACCAATGAAAGCAGTCTGATTTTTCAAGGCAGGTGACTTTTTTGTGGAGGAGGTTTGGGAGCGTGAGCTGATAGCGCATTGCCGCACCCATCACACAATGAGCCACCTGGACTGGACCCGAGTGTAGCAGGTGACACCTCAGCACCACACTGGAACAGTGTGAGGTTTTTTTATGGTGGCTGGAGTGCCAATCCTGGCACCAGCCCCCAAGTTTTCCCTGTATGTTGGAGGACCTCCTTGCAGGGCTGGATGCAGATTAACGTCATATCCAGGACGAAGCAATTGCAGGTTAAGGGTCTTGCTCAAGGGCCCAGTGGAGTATAGTCACTTCTGGTGTTTATGGGATTCGAACCTGCAACCTTCTGATTGAATGCCTAGCCTCAGAGCCACCACTCATTATATAAATAAAGGGCGGAGAGGTGGCTCTGACAGGTAAATATCTATGTCCTGTAGACAGCTACCAACAATAATCTGTAACAAGGTTACTCAGGAAATTTGCCTTTTCATTTATCCCAGTTCCAAACAAAAAAAAAAGAGCCTATTGTCCCTTTGCCTAATGGCTTTTCCATTTATTATTGACGTGTTTTATTTCTAAAAGCAACACACAGAAATGTTCTTTTCTTTAAAAACACCAATTTCTAGCCCATTACAAAAACACTATGATTTCCTTCATAACGGTTCAGGAATTGGGTTGTAACCTCTGTTGCTTGTGCAGATCAGTAAGATTTTTGGGTACCCATCTTGCGCAGACTTTATGGTCCCCCAAGTAACCATAGTATGGCAGGTGCAGATCCAGAGCTAAGGTCCAAATGTGCAGCAACAGCAAACAATGTAATCCACCGGTCTTCTATGACAAAGGCATTCAAAATGTCGATGTGGGCTTTTGTGCACGTACTGATAATCAAACTTCGTCGGTTTACACTTCTCCTTCTTGCTTTAAACCCTTTTTATCCATTTCTGAACTTTTCACTGAGCCAAGCTGTTTTTACTTTCGTACTGAGCTAACATTATTTGGGGAATTTTAACAGAATTCACTTGCTGTGCCCAAACAATTTCTCTACGTGTGTTGTTAAGCAATCATGCAGTCCCACAGCGGTGAGTCCATGTTCATTTGACCTTGGCTTCAAGTAGACTAACGGCAGAGTGCTGGACTGTGTGTGTTCGACTACCCATAAGCCAACAGGTAGGTTGTATTGCGTCAGCCTCTATCCTTTGTGGTTACTGCGTAATTTGCCTATTCCCTTTACCTTTTGATTCATCCTTGAATGTAATAATACAATACCAAATATACAGTAGAAAACAATGTGAACTCCAAAGTGATTATGGTATATAAAATAGCTTAACCAGTGGCGTAGTTAGAGTTCATGCCGCTCAGGGTGGGGCGGTGCGGTGCTTCAATTTGCCGCCTTCCAACAAATCTGAATATGTTAACCTATTTAAATAGAAAATTAAAATGACATATTGAGAAAAATTGAGATAAATTTTGCATAGCTTTATTCATATATAGAGAAACAGTAATCATTTTTCACATACAATTATTTATAAGCATCAACTAGACAAGAATATGGTATAGACGCAATGATAAGCCGTGTTCTAATTATTAGTTTAATATAATTACACTGCGAAAACCAGAACCAGTGTAGTGTACAAGTGATAGGTGGGGATGTTTACTGCGCAGAGCAAGAACGCATTCAGATTGATAACGAAAAGAAATTATAAATTGTAAATTAGTTGTTTATCTTTCTGGACATTATTATCGATGTAATATTTATGTTTATTTTTATTACTGCCTCAGAAAAGCCAAGCAAAATGACACCTTTTATTGGCTAACTAAAAAGATTACAATATGCAAGCTTTCGAGGCAACTCAGGCCCCTTCATAAATTTCAACTGCTGTGTCTGATGCCATCACAGAAGAACAGTCTGAAAATTATTTTTGAAGCATTTGTGGATAAAAATCAGAGAATTTTACCTTTTTCTTTCACGAGTGATATTTTTCCAAACCCTGCTGCTTACACACAAATTGTACTGAGCCTTTCGGCTAAAAATTCCACCCCCAAAAATGTGCCACTCGGGGCGGACCGCCCCGTCCGCCCGCCCCTAGCTATGCCACTGAGCTTAACCCATAAATACAGTATATTTGCCTACCCTCGGCACAGCATACAATCCCAGGGACAAAAGCTACAGACTCATGGTACAGTACCCTTTCCTGTGAAGACTAGATGCTAGTCCATCACCAGGTACAGTCACACATACTGTATACTGTATCCTCAATTTTACAGTAACCTTGTCACCTAACAAAATGTTTAAGACAGTGAAAGAAAGCCAGAGTTCACCATAGAATGATAAATCTAAAATAAACAGTTCAGACACAGATATCCATTTTAGGACATCCTCAGTTTTCACTTCTCCAGTGATCAAACATCAGTATTACTCCATTATCATGTATCAGTACTCACTCATCACTGCTCACTCATCACGCATCACTCCTGATGGGTATGTTTGGATTTTATAAAAGATGGCTTCCTGACCAGCACCATATCACCCCCTTACCAGATGCAGGCTCAGCACTATTTCATACGTATACAGATGTGTTTAGGACAGTTCGAAAGAAGGATAGAGTGCCCTGAGGATTTGAATAGGCATTCTGACCTGGAGATAAAAGTACCAAGAAGAATTGGGCTAAATCTAAGTTGTTCAGCAGGCGCAAGTGAGAACATTGACTAAAACAGAGCTCCAAATGACTGATATGAAGCACACAACTAGAATCAAGATAAAAAAAAAATGGAGCATGGCTCCTAATGCCAAATTGTGTTAGTGTCCTTCTCACATAAGAAAGAAAGAAAGAAAGAAAGAAAGAAAGAAAGAAAGAAAGAAAGAAAGAAAGAAAGAAAGAAAGAAAGAAAGAAAGAAAGAAGAATAATTGTAATTGTTTGTTCTGTAAAATGCAAGGAACTAGCACAAGGGTGTTGCCATCTTAATTAACATGATGATGTTATGCACTGTGCTGCCGTCACATGGTAGTATTGAGATGTTGTTGTCATAGGCACGATGGTGGCAGCCATCAAATCATGACATCCATGAGAGATTTCCAAAAACATACTTCATTCAAGTGGCATCACAAATGTACTGATAAAAATAAACATCTATATAAATAAATAAATAGGAAAATTCCCGCATGAGAGTTATCCAGACATCAATTCAAATAGATAACAGAATGCTTACCTTTAAAAATCTCAGTTTCGAAAGTTAACCAAAAAAGGGACATTTTTACTTTCTCTCCCACCATGATAAAAATCTCCCATGATACAGTGCATTCTTTGAACAATAAATAAAATAATACATAAAAATTCAAAAATAAATAATATATTTTATTTTGGTAAAAATGTAAAAAAATGGAAATAATAGCTTTAAAACAGTAAAATATACAAGACAGTAGGTATTAAAAGCAATATATACATTGCCATAGAAGACAAGGATTGGCTGGCATCCCAACCAGGTCAGTTGGTTTCCTACCCAGCCAGGACACCTTAGTAATGGACGAGTCAAAGGAGACTGCCACCTTGGGCCATGTTCTCCCCCAGTACGATAGATGGCAGCAGCTTTCTGGTGCGTCTCCCATATACACACCCGCAGGGCTTCATGGGAAATGGAGTTCCAATGGGCAGCCCTTTTCCATGTCGTGGGAGCCACCAGAGGGGTGTGTGGGGAGGCGGTTTCCTCATTATCAGAACGTTTCGTCTGACCCGGAAGAGCTTACTGGATGCAATGTGGTAGCACTAGAAAGCACCCAAATCCGGCATAAAGGAAGCCACAAGGAGAGTCAGAGTTTGGGGAAGAGGACAAAGCTCACTGACGAGGAGTCGAGGAAGAGATGGATAGAAAGATTTATTGTGTTTGATGGAGAAGTCTATATTATTAAGGTATTTGTTCAATAAAAAAAATATTTACACCAGGGAATTTCTATTGAGTTTTGTGATTGAAAAAGTAAATGTAAAGCTCACTTCTTCTAAATACTTTAGCTATTTAAAAAGACACCTGTCCTCTTTTAACTAAACAGACATTGCATCCATAACTGGCACCATGATAACATTCCAGAAACACAATTTTACAAATTGATAAATCAATATATACACAACAGAGTATGAGCCAAAGTCATGCACTGACCTGTAACTAAGAATGCACATACATTGTTTTGATTCTTGGAAGCTTGTGGATTGGTGAATTGTAGCAAACTGTATTATGTGAAATTTGATACTTTAAAAATGAAAATATTTCTCACAATTTTTAAAGGTGGTATATAAATAAGAGACTGGATGTCTGTGTAATTCTTGAGATCATACTTAACTGTCATTTCCTTTGAAAATTATTTCATAAATTAAGAAAAAAAAGCCTACTGCATGAAAATGCTGTCCTTATCAAAATGCCTCCTGAAAGAATTGTCTTGTCACCTCATCCCAAGTGCTGGCCCTGATTACACTGGCTGCTTATGTCCTTTAGGAGTGTCTTTAAAATAATTTAAATGTAAATAAGGCTCTGAATAATCTTCCTCCTTCTTATATTTCGGAATGTCTGTCTCCTTGCATTCCTAATTTCTTAGATCATCAAACACTAGTGTTTGTTTTTTATTCTGAGAGTTAAGCATAAAATAACTACTTAGGTAATCTTTTGATCTTACATACCAAAAATTTGGAATTCTTTACTAATAGAGATACACCAGACATTGAATTCCAAAAGAGATTGGATTTGAATTTAATTGGTTTATTTTTGATTATGTCAAGTAAAGTTTAATTAATTAATTTGAATATAATAATGAAGAATACACCAAGTAATTTAAAAGGACAGGTCAAATAACTGAAAACAAAGAATAGGCTATATAATTCAAAAATACATTAAGGAAAAAAATGGCCAATTAATTGAGGAGGCAAACAATTCAAAAACAAAAGAATGCAAAATGCTAACATACAAAAGCTGCAAATTACTAAATGTCAAATTATAAAAAACCAAGGATTACAAAATACCTAAATTCAGAACTCAAAACTAACCTTAGAAAGGAATATATTTAGAAATAGGAGGTAATGACTCTAAAAACTGCACTGAAGCACCTATGGTTGCCTGGGGCTTGCATAGCGATTACATAGGAGACAGCATAAGGAGGCCTGCCCCCTTTGGCTCAACATCAGTAGAGAAATGCAGGAAGTGAAACAAGAAAGAACTATTAGAAAAATCATTAAAAAAACCACAAAATTAACAAAAAACAGAGCACTTAATGAAACATAATTAATCATTAAAATATAGGAAAAACAATTTCATTAAAAACAAAAGCTTTTTATAAAATAAGAAGTAAAAATGTATAATATAAGAAAACTAAAGTCAGGAATTAAGCCCAAGCAAAACCATGACAGTCAGGCTAATTATTATGGTGTTATTTTACAAAGATATTGTCTGCTGCATGTGGTAACATTATGCTTTGATTCTCTAATGACAGTACTTGAGGAAGAAGCTAAGCATGTGTGTAGCTTGCAATCAAGTGACTAGAGCCGAGCAGACATTACAGGCTTTTACTGTCAATCAGACAGACTTGACAGATTGTTAATCAGTGACATAACATTGAAGTGCAGAGTCTTCTATGGGGAAGCATGTGGAAAAAAAATGTCTAGAGAAGTCTCACAGACAAAACTGCGTTTTGCACCATGACAGCGCACCTGCACATACCGTGTTGTCAGCCAAGGAGATTTTGACCAAAAGCAATGTCACATCCCTTTGACTTCCTTTTGTTCCTGAAATTAAAATTGAAACTGACATGAAGAAGATTTGCTTCCATGGAAGAAATCCAACAAACAATCTAGGAGGCTTTAGACACAGTACCAAAAGATGAGTACAGAAAATGTTTCCTTGCATGGGAGAAAGGCTGATGCAAGCGTAAGAATCTCAAGGCTAATACAGTTATCCTTTGCGATTCATGGAGTTTAGAGGCAGAAGACCTCCTTGAATGCGAAATTCTGCAAATATGTTATGGGTCCAAGGTTATCATATTGGATATAATTCCAAGAGCAAAACTTAAAAGAAGTGGTGAGGCGGCCTTCTGCTGTTATGCACCTAAAATCTGGAATAGCCTGCCAGTAGGAATTCGCCAGGCTAATACAGTGGAGCACTTTAAAAAACTGCTGAAAACACATTACTTTAACATGGCCTTCTCATAACTTCACTGTAATTTAATCCTGATACTCTGTATATCCAATTCATTATAATAACCATTCATGGTGGCTCTAAAATCTGTACTAACCCCTACTCTCTCTTCTGTTTCCTTTTCTGGTGTCCTTTTGGTGGTGGCTTGCGCCACCACCATCTACTCTAAGTACCATGATGTTCCAAAAATGATGGATGGATTAAAAGCCAGAAGTCTGTATGACCATCAGCATCAAGTGACTCCGTGAGAACCCTAACTACAAAGAGGACTATTTCATTTATGTTAGGTAGAATGCCCAGAGGGGACTGGGTGGTCTCGTGGCCTGGAACCCCTACAGATTTTATTTTTTTCTCCAGCTTTCTGGAGTTTTTTTTTTGTTTTTTTTGTCCACCCTGGTCATCGGACCTTACTCCTTTTCTATGTTAACTAATGTTGCCTTATTTTAATTTCTTATTTTGTCTTTTATTTTTCTTTTCTTCATTATGTAAAGCACTTTGAGCTACTTTTTGTATGAAAATGTGCTATATAAATAAATGTTGTTGTTGTTGTATCATATATTCTAGGTTTGTTGCAAGAAACGTGAGATTGAATAATCACTACACAAACAAATCACATGTGTGAGGATGGCAGTTCCAGCTAATGTACTTTGGCAGTTCTTTACTGAACAGTAACGTTTTACAAAGCGTAATTTATCATACATATCAAAACATGAATATATTTATGGTAGTAAATGACAAAAATGATTCATACTACAGAGACAAAAGAAATCCAACAAAACACTAAGCACAAAACGATAAAGACTTACGATACTGTCCAGTTTCACAGATGCAGATGATGATGGTGTATTTATAAAATGAAATTCCCCATGAACAGCATCTTGAAATTTATGTAAAGTTTTGTCCTACCATGATGCCGATGTATGTAAAGATTAGCAGAACCTGGGAACACTCCCAGAGGAACATGTTTTCCAACCCACACAAAAATCACATGAGAAAGTCGGCACAGGACTAAATAATAAATTAATAAATAATATTATAAATAAATCCAGAGAATACTGTAATCCAATGGGTGTAAATGTAATCCAGTTATGCAGTGAAGCATTGAAACAGAAAGATCCCATCAACTACCATCCTGACCGGTTTCTTATGGGTCACTTTCACCCAGGAGCCCTCACAGCATCTTCTGAAGGTGCCTAATAGCACAGTACTCCAGGTGTGGCTGGTATTTGCAGTCCATTTCATTGCTGCTACAACAGGTAACCAAACTCGCAAAAGAAATAATTATTGATGAAAAACCCACAAATAGGTCCATCTACAAATTGTAAATTGCAAGGGCTGATCTGAATTTTGAAGGCTATTAAAAGAAAATTGCTATAATTTTTAAATATACATTTATTTGAGCAATTCTGGGAATTTTTGGGTCTCCTCAACGTTTGCCTATGTGTTTTGTTTGAGTTGGTGGTTGGTGTTGAAGAAAGCTGTCACAGGCACCCTCAGCCCCAAAGAAGGCACTCGGAGTCTCAGGACAGGCAGCAGAACCAGGCTTTATAGTACGATGCACAATCATCCGATGGAATAAGTGCCCAGCCATGGGCCGCTCTTACATTTATTACAGTTCTTATCATACAAGCCATTATTCATCCTCATCTGACTTCTAACATTCCACAGCTCTACTCCTGCCTCTAATCGATTCCACCAATATTTCTTAGCTGAGGAGGTGTCAAACCCCTCTCTGTCCATCATGTCTGTCTTTATCTTTACTACATACTAGCTCAGCATATGCCACCAATATATACAGCTGAAGAGTTCTCATTCCTTTTCTAAACGATGGGGCCCATCCTTTCCAGCTCTCTTGCATGTCTAACGTTTGGCTTATGAAATATTGGTTGTTTCTGGCGTATACAGATTAATAAAAAATATGTAGGCATAAGCCTTTTTAATCCTACCTTTTACACCTTAATGCTTAGTGAAATACAGTGTTTACTTTCTCATGTGCTTATAATACTTTTCTAGTACATGTACGTTACCAATTTTAAGAATACATTTTTATATATTTTGAGCTGTTTGAGATGATGATTATTGTTGTTCTCATATCGTTTGTTTGTATTATTGTTTTATTTGAACTTCAACAAGTCAAAATGCATACAATTCACATTGTTATGGCAATAAACTAAAGTAAGTAACAAGACCATGAGCAGAAATTCGAATGGTTTACATAGTGAGAAATGGTTGGGGCCTACTGGTGTCATGAAAAGATAACTAACCGGATTGGCTTACTGAAAACTGTGTTTGTCGATGGCGGCCATCATCACGGGTCACACCAGGCAGTAGCTGATGGTGAGAGGGGGGCAACAGTGTTTAGATAATAATTTGATTTGCCGAAGCTGACATGGAAAATAGTTGAGTTGGAGATAATTGTCTTTTATTGGTGAGTAAACTGATGAAAGCCAGTTCGAATTTTGAGCTGAATCCTGGGAAACGAAAGAAGTAAATAAGAGGAAGATCTGGACATCGTCAGTAAAGATGTGGTAAGATATTTAATACTGTACATTCTGTATATACATAAACCATCTCATTTTTATTAGGGTCTTAACACTTCTAATATTATTACTATAAATAAATGATCATGTATAAATACATTAAGCTAAGGCCAGCTGGCAACAGAGAGGAAAATAAAACTCCAGCCTATACAAATTCCTGAGAAAATAAACCTCTGGGACAAACGGTTATTAGGAAAAGGCAAGTCCAAGTGTAACTGACCTAGGCCAACTGGCGGCCCAGCCTCTCCCTCGAAAACTGACATAAGTTGACATAAAAATGCCGCTGTTAGTGCACCAAAGCAAATATCACAGAGCCAGGAACGTGAATGTTTCAGCAGCTAAGCCATCTTTTTCCTCCACAAACTTTCCTTATCCAGGTGGAGTGAAGGCACAGCACATGCTGCTAACCCAGTTTGTCTAAGACAGTTTGTTTTCAGTTTTTAAACTGCTTATTTGTGCTTCAGCTCAGTTTGTTTAAAACTCACTGTTTTAATTGGCTTCCATTTGTCATGGTTTAACTATGAATTTTCTATTTGAAATATAAATCACAGTCTGCATGAAGAAATGCCTTCTTTTAATACAAAACCCATACTTTGTCTTGGCCATCTCAATTGTCGACTTAAAGCTAATATTTTTTATTCCTAGTAAGGATAGGCTTGATGTAGATGATCTGTGCTGCTTGCAGTTTGTTATGCAATCTGTCTGTAAATTTCAGCATCAAGGCACAATCTGCTACCAAAATAATTAGCTGTAAATAATTGACTAAAATGAAATCAATTTTTGACACACTCAATAAATTATAACATTCTTCCTCTTGGCAAAATTCCATTATAGAAGGCTGACATAAAAATCAAGATTAACATCAAAAGCCTTCAAGTACCAAAAGTAAAATAAAGTAACAAAAACAAATCACTTTTCACAGTGTAGGAAAAAAGCGACAAAATGAAAATGTTTTTTCTGGCTCTGCCCCTGCTGCCTTGTATAATGAAAAAATACAACTTTTATATAAAATGTACTAATTACCACTCCCAAGAATGTAGCACTTATACACTGGGGGAAAAATTTGCTAATAAGAAGTTGCTCATCTTTTTAAAAATATCTCTCATTTCAATAACAGGTCATAAGTAATATTGAGTGAAAAAACTGCATGAGAATATTTAAATTTCATTTGTAATGATGTATTTTTTGGGAATGTCGTTTTTTTTTATATTTTTGCGAACATATTAAATTCTAAATGAGTGCTATTTTTTACCATTATGCCATGGCCTCATTTTTGTTCTTGTTTTAATTTTTTTGTTCTTTATTTCACCTTATACAATTTCTTGTATTAGGAATTTGTTAGTTTTCGCATACCCCTTGGGGTCAGAGCGCAGGGTCAGCCATTGTACAGCGCCCCTGGAGCAATTACAGGTTAAGGGTCTTGCTCAAGGGCCCAGCAGAGTAGGATCTCTTTTGGCAGTGATGGGGATTCGAACCGGCAACCTTCTGGATACCAGCACAGATCCTTAGCCTCAAAGCCACCACACTTAAAGAAAGTTCTGATGTCAGCACATGGAGACAATTTAAGATGGCAACATGCATTATTCAATGTTGCAGAAATAATAGAATGCACTTGGTATACTGTATCATTTGTTGCAAGACTGTTACAAATGTGTTCTGAGATTTTTCAGGTAAGGAAGACAGCAGTTTCAAGGTAAGGTTTTCCCATGGAGAGTGGTAAAGTGTTTTATAGTGGTTAGCACATGCAAGTAAGAATGTCACTCCACCCTACAAACATGACAATAACAACCCTATAAACTGTTTGGGATATTTTCTGTGGTTTTTCTGAGCGTACTCTTCTGTGACACCCAGGCGTCTTGTTCTTTTCACCTCCTGCAGCCTCACTTAGATCATTTGACTCTTTGTATTGACTCCAATATTTAAATATAAGAAGTTTTATTTAATAAGATGTTTTGCCAAAGACTTTTGATATTTTGGTACCTTTCTATCTTTACAAAATGTTGCGTGCTAGATGCTATACTATTCTCTTTATCCTAACTGGTGTAAAGTGAGAGTTTTACTGTTACGTTTTGCACGTTTTTCTATACATAAGCTCTCCCTAATTCTTTCAGCCTTGTCATGGTCAACTGAGGAGTTCATGTGCAGGCTCAATCAGATCTGTTGAACGTCTTAAAGGATGTCCTTTAGAATCACAAACATTTCTGCACAAAACCTATACAGACTTGTCAATTAACCTACCCAGAATATCTCAGTGATGCGAGGGGAAAGCAAATGTGCCTGGAGAATAATCCACAAAGACACAAGCAGACAATAGAAAGTCAACACAGTGACCAGGTCGAAATTCCAACCCAGGTGGCTTGAAGGTGAGCAGTTTTTAATTTTTTCTATGATTATTCAATTTCCATTTGTGATTTGTTTCTTCTTTTTAGAGGTTTCTGTATACAGAATATGTATACATTTTTGTATTTGGTTTTCCTATGTGGGGTCATTTTCAGTTTGTTAAAAATATTTTGAGTCTTGGCATGCCACCATTTTGTTTTCCTTATGAGCTCCTTTTGGGCTGCTTTCCCTATAGGTCAGTGTTTATCAAACTTGGGGGCACAACCCCCAGTGGATGTCACCTGATATGCTAATGGGGCCGTGAGAAAATATTTAAAAACAGAAAAAAAAAACATTAAACAATGTATTGAATAGGAAGGGAATGCCAATATTTCAAACAGCTGGGGTTGCAAAAAAGTTCAGATTTCAAAATGGAGTGACAAACCAAAAACGCTTGGGAACCTCTGATGTAGGTGCTATACAAGTTGCTACCATGTGGTAATGAGAGATCACAACAAGCAGTGTTACTATTGCGACAGTATAACGTTTGTAGTCGGCCATCTACCATTGCCCAGGTTTCCAGATTTGTAGTAGTTTTGTGAGTGTTTTGGAAAGCTTTCCATAATTATTTGGCAACAAATTTTGACACATTATTTTTGGTATCCCAGTACTTGACCCTAGCCTGTCTCTAAACTTTATGTTAGCATTTGTCACAACGTCTGGCCTGTCTGCCTTACAAGAACTGGGAACCTGTGAAGCAAGAGCAATGCCAAAAACGTCTCTATTATAATAAAAAAAAACTGTAACAAGACGAGACTTTTTGAAAGACGAGATGAGACTTTTTGGAAGAAATCCCGCAAGTTGAGACCTTGGCCTTGAGATTTTTTCAAGTCACGCCCTCTTCTCAGCCATATACAACCACGCACACGGTACTCTCACCTCATTTGTGTGAATGCCTTTGACAGACACATTTTCTGCTCTCTCGGCTCTTAGAAATTTTAATGTTATGATCACGGAGAAGCGATGCAAAATAGAATTGAAAGAGTTAAACGATTGGACGTATTAGAAATTCTACAGCCAATAATGGATACAAATTCATACGTCCAAAAGTATCGCACTTTACAGAAAATTTATCTGCAAATCTCTCACATGCATTTATTGGTTACTTTGCAAAATAAATTATTAACTCCTGATGATGCAGATCATCTTGTCTGTGTTGAAATTCCAAACAGAGAAACCTATCCTGAATTATGTTACAAAGTCATTAAACACATGTCTCACGGACCTCATTTAAAAGATTCAGTATGTTGGGACACCAAAAAAAAGTGTTTAAAGAAATTTCCTAAAGCTTTCATTAATTCAACAGATATGACTAAGGCTGGCTTTCCTCATTATCGATGCAGAGATAATCGTCACAAACAACACACTTATCATGGAAAGAAAGATGGTAAAATTGTGATGATCAATAATTCAATGATTGTACCGTATAACTTGTATTTGCTCAAATGATTCAATGGTCATATTAATGTTGAGTATTGTGCATCTGGTATGAGTATTAAGTACATCTACAAGTACATTTATAAAGGGCACGATAGAGTATGCGTGAATGTATCCAAAGAAGAGTCTCGGGATGAAGTTCAAGTATATTTAGAAACAATGGAAAGAGGGCGGCATTTAATGGAATTGTCAATGCACAGTTGAAGTCATTCTGTTAAATTATTACCAATTCATTTAACAGGTCAGAATATGATTCAATTTAAAGAAGGCAAAGAAACACAAGCTTTACAGGTAGTGAAAAAATAATAATAATAATAATTGGCTTATTTTGAACTTAATAAAAGCGATGTAAATGCAAAAGCATATACATTTTCTTTCAATTTATGATGTTTGACTAGTTTACAGTATGGTTAATTACTCACTGTAATGTAAAATAGTTAGTTCTATTATGCATATGTAACAGTTCCCATGAAAATACAAATCTGTTTAAATTGTACACCCACTGACCCACATACGACGTGAAGTGGCTGGGCCGGGGGTTGGCGAGCGAAGCGAGAAGGGGGCAGAGCCTCCTGGTATTTGAAAATATAACAAACAGCCCCATGTTTAAATCATGGTGGATTTATAAATGTGAAACCTTTTCTCATTGCATTTTCTGAATCTTTTTTGGGGTCTCCGAACACTGTATTTTCAGTCACAAGTGCAGGGATACTCATTAGCCTTGTGGAGCGACTATGATATTATATAAAGTGAATTTATACCAAGATTTGTTCACACCTTCTATACTGCTGATTTAAAGTATGACTGTTGGATATCCTCGTCCACTTTTGTCTGTTTACTGACCTTTAAGTGCAAAACATAATCACATTAGTAACTCTTTCTATATGTGATGTACATAAATTTCAGTTCAGTTCACCTACATGACTCATTTATCATTATTAAAATCACACATTAAAATAAATCAGCTATTGTTGGGGCTCAGGTTTAGATATCAGTCTTCTTATTGTGAACTCTGTGACCATGCAGGCACGCGTGGTGTCCCTAAAATCAGTTTATGTCTGCAAATCTAAAATAATCCCAAATACAGTACAGTAGTTCACTCTGCAAGCCTCCTTAAAATTAACAATTTTAAACTTGCAAAGTGTAAATAAGTTATCTATAAAGTGCAATTTTTACATTCATATATTCCATTTGGGTTCATAGGAGTACCTGCAGCAATCGCATACAATTGTGTGCTATAATATTTTGTTTATAGGAACCAAGCAGAAACTTTTAAGTTGTTAGACATATACCAGAGGAAAAAAAAGTGGATATACTGTATCTAGGGCTTGAATATTTGAGATTGTCTCAAAGAAAATATCACTGCTTCTGTCACACTTTGCAGCGAAGTAACACCTCCTAATTAAAACATGTCAGGTATTGACTTTGCAAAAGTATATACCAGCTTATTGGATTTAGTCTGCTGTCAAATGGATATATTCAGCTACTCCTGTGCTGATTGACAGTGTGAGGATACCAAATTCCTGTCAGCTATGACAGCTAACAGATGTCAAAACCAGAAAAAGTTTTGAATCGTAACTCTAAAGGTATTTTCTTTTTGCACTACATTGACAAGCAAACTATTTTCACAAGTAAAGGTTCTTTTTTTAAATTCCACATGTCTCCCAAAGTGTACTCTGGAAATTTTGTGTAAGTACAGCACATTTAATCATCCTCTCAAAAGCTTATTTTAAAAAGCCATCCAAGCGTTGACAATGTGCCTTTGTGATATATTGGGGCAGAGGTTGGCACTGCTATCTCACATCTGTAAGCGCCTGGGTCCAGTGCCCATCCCAGTCATATATATATATATTTTTTAATTCTTAACTGAAGTATTCTCCTACTTATTGACTTCTCAACAAACAAACAAACAAAGAATGACAACAGTGCATCTTATTTTCTGTAGGCCATTGACATAACAGGAGACAGGGCGTTCTTTAAGCACCTCTTGTCATCTGGCAATAAAAAGTACCACTCTACCAGTTGTTTATTTAGAACATGCCTTTGATATGAGAGTATTAAAAATGGAAAGTACTGAGACTTATGCCAATGTCACATTATGTGACTTTTAGTCATTGGGCCTGTCCGACTTGCCAACTGCAATTGCTGATCTTGCCGCCGTATCATGTCAGTTTAAATGACTGGAAATCGCTGGTCATGTTTAATTTACTGACTGCATGTCGACCTTCTAGCACTGTTGTACTCGTCCCTTTTTGTGACAGCAAATAGTGTGCTGCCTGACGAAGCTGGCCCTGTATGAAAGTTTAGTAGCTACGTCAAGTTTAGCCACTATCTCGGCCATTGTTTCTTTTTTAATTCTGAAACATTCAGACAGATGAGCTTCTCTTATGTTTGTGAGATCCAAAACACATGGCTATCTTATTCCTTACTGCTGCATTATACTTCATTGGTGTGATCTTTCATGAACACAGGGCCTGCAGTGACAACTAAAGATAAAATCACAGTGAGTCACAGACTATTTGGAGCGTGTCACATTAGGTGACTGACTTCACAGGAGTGCGCCTTTTACTGTCTCCAACTTGCTAAGATTACTTAAATGAAGGCTACAACTGAAACTCAATGGAAAAGTCATGTAACGTGAGAGTGCCTTTAAATTGGGTAGGAAAACAAAACAAAATCCATTATGGGAGGGCAGAGAGATTGAAAACGACTAAGCTGAAACACACACAAAAAAACTTAAAGTGAAAAGGACACGCTGGAAAATTTGTTGCCAGAAAAACAGAATAACGAAGTGCGGTACAAATCAAAAGATGTTACTTTGTTTATCCAAACACGGATAACGAGATGGGCATTGTGCTGGTATTTAACGTGGCATGCCAATGATGTCACACACTCAGGGCACTCCCCCATCAACTAGCTGGCGTCTAGACAACCAGCAATCGGTGTGGCGTACATTAATCAACTAAATAGTGGCGTACACAAAACTATAATTACGGTATAATCGGGGCACCATACGCTCTGGAATCTTATATTGTTTTATATATGTTTTATAAGAATTAGTCTCAACACACAAAAAAGGTTTGGGGCAGCCACCCATATATTGTTCATGGCTCCAAAAGGGTATGGAAATTGACAAGAAGTGTTCTTGTTGAGTTCCAGACTGAACTGTTTTAGTAGTGGAAAAGATGGTGGATTGAAAGGCCAAAACCGGATGTGATGTTATCTGTGGCTGGAACCGGAGTTGTAACCAGAAGTGACATCGTCCTGGGCACCGGCACCAGAAGTGACATCGTTCTTGGTCCCAGAAAAACTGGAAGTGACGTTGCTGCTGTTGAATCAGGTAGGTTTTCCTGTACCTGGCCAGCAGAGACAACAGAAGTAGGTTTAGCGCACCCTGCCACCCCCTGGCCTGGCGGGTAATTACCTCCACTTGGTCCACTCAGCTTCCTCCTAGTCGCACTTGTGTGACAATATATATTTTTTAATAATATTGTTTGCTTTTTTAAACTCTTCAAAACTACATGCTTTAAAATGGATAATATGGATTGTTTTTACATATACAGTAGATAACATGTGGATCATGATGGATACTATTTAGGGATTATACAGTAAGAACACTCCAAAACCACATTGGAATTGCATTGAACGCTAACATAATGAACTGAATATGTCTATCAACTGATCGAGGGTATTTAATTTAAGAAGGAAATTCTTAAATTAAGGTCAATTCAGCAGTCACAAGTCTTTTATTGTTAACTATAGGAAGTGAAATAGCTGAGCTTTGCAGATTCGGTGGTAAATTAGGTTTGTATTCAGTTTGGAATAGCAATACTCATTTAATTTATTGGGGGCGGCACGGTGGTGCAGTGGGTAGCGCTGCCTCCTCGCAGTTGGGAGACCTGGGGACCTGGGTTTGCTTCCTGGGTCCTCCCTGCGTGGAGTTTGCATGTTCTCCCCGTGTCTGTGTGGGTTTCCTCCGGGCGCTCTGGTTTCCTCCCACAGTCCAAAGACATGCAGGTTAGGTGGATTGGCGATTCTAAATTGGTCTTGGTGTGTGGGTGTGTTTGTGTGTCCTGCGGTGGGTTGGCACCCTGCCCGGGATTGGTTCCTGCCTTGTGCCCTGTGTTGGCTGGGATTGGCTCCAGCAGACCCCTGTGACCATGTGTTCGGATTCAGCAGGTTGGAAAATGGATGGATTTAATTAATTTTTTTTTTTATTTAAAGATTATTCTGTGGAAGAAAGCAAAGAGTATGCTGGTTTGCTCTTTTGTGCTGACACTGAAGACCCTCAGTTCTGGGCAGGGGGTCCAGTAATGGGTCCCTTGTTCCTCACACCTTGCCTGTCATATCATTGTGTAACCCTGACAAGTAACAACTAGTTTACTCAATTACTTAAGTGGGACTAATACAAGGACACAAGTGGTATAGTGGGTAGGATAAAGTCTGATAGAGGATATCTCTACCTAACATTTTATCAGTAACTGCCAGCTATAAAAATACAGCAACGGAATCGGGAAGGGTATACTGGGAGGAATGTTGCGTGTTTGTGACAGAAACTAAACACCTTCCTTCCTGTTTGAATGGTACAAATTAAATTTCGCAACAAATTAAATTTTGTGCAAATCACTGGCTCATCGCTAATTATGGATCATGTATAGCTTTCAAATTAATTATCGCTTCATGCTGATTCAGATTTCTGGGGTGAAAAAAAAACAAAGCAAATGTAAGAACACCTGATTTGTGCTAATAAAAGACACAGGAATTACTTAAAAATGGATTCCCAAGACTGTGGTATTCAGGGTTTGTTGACTCTTTGTGATGGGAAATTGAATGATACATGTCAAAATAATTGAGGCTTGTTTTGACTGTAATCAAGCATGGTTATTAGATGACTAATTATTCAAATTATTTATCACTAATGTCAGCTTTGTTCATTAGATAAATGAAATACACTGGTTATTTCTTTACTCAGGTACATTTTATGTAATATTGGATATTAATTAAACACCTATGAACATCCATTGTTAAAAATTTGAAGTAACAAAGAAAATCTTTTTTCAAATTGTGCAGATGAAAGATAAAACACAATTTTATTAAACAATTCCTAATATTCATCAAGGCATTCAAAATATTTGGTTTAAAACAATTGTTCAAGTCGAATAGGGAAACCCTGCCAGCATAGGATTTGAAGGTAAACCCAAAGGCTGAGAAATATAGAACAAATGAGAGAAAATGACAATAGAGTGTGATTTTGTGACGTCTAGAAATCATAGAGAACTGCATTTTTTATCTTAATATGAACAGCTAAACAGTATTCCTTGATTATTACTAAGCCCATTGTTACTGAATGAAAAATTTCTTCATATGAGCAAATATTCACTACTCCATCACAGGGCGAACCTTGGACACACTGGAAGCTGTTGTACAAAAGAGACTGGTAGCAAAATTGGACACCATCATGAAAAATCCCCTCCATCCCCTCCAGGAGGTGCACCCTTGAGAATTATTAGCCACAGGCTCATTCCACCACGGAGCGCCAAGGAGGACCTCTGGGGCTTTTCTGCCCTGCTTTCAGACAATTCAGTGCTTGCTCCTGATGTACTCTCTAAATTGATTTTGAAATTTCCTCACAATATATATTTATTTATGTACTTATCAATTCATTGATTGATTGGCTGTGTTATTTGTCCTGTTTGTCTATATCCATTTTTATGTTTGTTCTTCTGTATGCATGTGAATTTCCTCTTGGGATTAATGAAGTTTATCTAATCTAATCTAATCTAATCTAATCTAATCTAATCTAATCTAATCTAATCTAATCTAATCTAATCTAATCTAATCTAATCTAATCTAGTCAACAGTCTTTCAAAAAATAATAACGTCAACAGAAAGCTGTACATTTTCTTTTTCCAACTGTTAAGCAGCTAAAGTGCCTCCAAATGGCCGTTGATCTCCCCCATGCTGGCTGCTGCTAAGTAAATATGTCATTACTGTTAATTTTACATCCATTTTCTCTCTGTTTCAGAGTCGAGGTGAGGCGATGCATATCCCAGTTCCACTGGACATAAAACTGATCCTAACACTGGACACGCCGCCACTCTCATGGACAAACCCTCACTCACTCACTAACTCAAAGTCACTTCAGAGTTGCCAACTGTTAATTTAACCTGCATGGAAAATCCTTGGCAACATTTGAAGAATGTGCAAACTATACAAAAAAGGTAAAAAAACAAACTCATCATCAGGCTTCTGGGTTTTTAATTAGAAAAGCTTCTAAATGCCACACTGTGTTTATTTCCACCTAAGTTAATTAACACCGTATATAAAGTATACACTAAGAAAAATATCTGAAAAGACCACATAAAATATGCAGTCCTAATGAATAAATTATGGGGAGGATGGATTAAGTGAGGGCATGTACTGAGGGTGTTTATGCTGCAGCGTTGTTGGGGAGCTTAAGTTCTAAGACTCTGATAGCATGTCGCATTCCCTTTGTCATTCACTACGGTGATAAAAGGATGATTGAAATCATTCCAGAATGGAATCAGTTTGCTTTGGTTAATTGTGAAGCAGAATTCATTAAAAGGGTTTAGACAGGTGGGTGTGAGGAAAACGACAGTACATCAATCGGTTTGGCAGGCTGATGTTTGAAGCGCATGCTTTGATTACCCCAATGGCTTAATTACAAATATGAGTAAGTGTTCAGAGAAGACACTCCTGAAGTTGTACATTTTTCTTAATTCCTCAGAACTTGTGTTGCTACAGGTTTAGAGGCAGTGAAGATTTTATATGAGAGCAATTTTGTAAACTTCAGATTTGAGTGCTGGTGAGTTAAATAATTTGTTTACGCTCTTCTAGTATTTAGGGTAAAACATTCTGACTACAAATTCAACCTTTTAACCATTAGGCCATCTTGCTTACTTTTTTTCATTCTTTCATACATTTCTTAAAGATTCCAGGATAGAGTGCCTTCATGGGGCACACCTACATACACAACAAGTTCTTCTTTTTAGTTGGACAATGAGGCCCACCTTAGTGAGGACATCTGGCTTTGTTTGGAAGGCATTAGGGATAGAGGTCTTATTTTATTAGTATGTTATAGACTGTCCAATACAGACAGTAATTTCAATGCACATCGTTTTAGTAATATTAAAAAAGGCAAATTTACAGGGAGATATTTTATAGTCATGGGGGACTTTAACTACCCAATTGAGCCAGAGTTTTTAGAACTAATCAGTGACTGTTTGAACAGTATGATTACTTTATTTACTTTATTTAGATTTAGTTTTTTGTAATGTAACAGCCGAGCCCTTACCCAGACCGGTCACTACACTATCAAGACTACTACTTGGAATACCTGAGGTTTCTTGCTCTAATAACAACCCATACTCCTTACAAGATGTCTAATTTTCCCGACACAACGAAATAACCAGAGACAGTAAACGGATATGTCAAATTAAACACAGATATATTGTAAAATGAAAGACAAACATTCAATAATAAATATGTATAAGGGTGTGCAAATTACCACTTATCCCCAAAACACCAGTGACTAATTAATATATATAATAACACAAATATTTACAATAAACCCTTCCTTGCCCCCAAACAATTAACAAAAGCACACAACACAAATACAAACATAGATCTGAAAAATACGGCAGTCAAAAATGTGGTGAAAAAATGTGTCCCAAAATAAAGTCCATCGGTATGGAAACTGGTTGTGGTGTTATGGTGCTTCGTCCTGACAACAAAACGACCTCACTGTAAACATCCTGGCAATGGTTGGACTAACTTCAACCCCGGGGCTTCTCGGCTCTGGCTGTCGTAATGAATGATCGGTAGATGAAAAAGCAGGCAGTGGAATAAAGCAATGAATAGCAGTGATGAGTTTGAGATGGATGGATAAATTGTCTTCTTTTCTTTTCTTTTCTTTTCCTCTCTCTCTTGTCGCCTCTCGCTCCTCTTTTTTAAATGTAAAATGTCCCAGATGTAACTGGTGTGTAAACAGGTGATTTCCGTCTTGGGGCTACGGTCTCTCTCCATCATACTTCCCCTCTGCACTTACGGGGACTACATTCACTGACGCACACGTAATGGACAGTAAATGGGACGATGAAAACAAAGTGCACTCAGCAGACACATAGAATATACTATTACTATGTAGCCCCGCTACAGTAATAATCAGGATAGAATTGAGAATGTAGAGGTGACTGAACCACTAGGGTCAGTGTTTTGGAAGCGTTTGGATGCAAAATACTAAAAGTGTTAAGTTTAACTTTGGTAGGGCAAATTTTGATCAGATGTGTCAAAGTCTTAAAGGAATAAACTGGGGTAAGTTGAACTTGACTGAAAACATTTTACATATAATTCAGGACAGGGACATACTGTACCTAAATTTGGAATTATTAGGAAATTAATAAATGTCTGCAGTGGATTAATAAAGAATTGAAAAAGAAGCTGCAAAACAAAAATAAACAGCTGTATAAGGTCTATGAGATTAATAACTCCAATGTGAATTGTAAGGTGTATGTGAACATTAGGGGCAACCATTAAGAAGGATGAAAGACAGCTGCAGAGGAATATAGCAGATATGGCGAAAGGTGACCCAAAGAGATCCTTTCAGTATTTTAGTAATAAAAGAACAGTCAATGAGGAGGTGAAATGCATCGGGAATAGTAAAGGAGAATTAAAAAATACAGACAGTGAAATAGCAGATGCTCTAAAATTGCATTTTCTGAGGTGTTCACAACTGAAGAAGTGGATAACTTCTCATCAATAAAAGGGGCTACAAAGGAGGTACTGAATGATTTGGAAATTGTAGAGGGAGAAGTGCTGCTTAGATTAAATAGGTTGAAATCAAACAAATCTCCAGGACCAGATAATATTTACCCTCGAGTTCTTATGGAGGTTAGCGAGTACATATATAAACCCTTGATACATATTCTTAGGAAGTCATTGTGTACTAGAGAAATTTCAAAGGACTGGAAATCGGGGTGACCAAGCAGATGCAAGCAACTATAGGCCAGTACACTTAATGTGCCTCTCAGAAAAATTAATGGAAGGAATTATTAAGGATAAGATTGAGCAGCACATGGCAAGAACAGAAGTTTTACTGAATAGTCAGCATGGGTTCAGAAGAAGGAGGCCATGTTTAACCCAATTGCTGGAATTCTATGAGGAAGCAACAAAAGGGTATAACAAAGTGGAGCATATGATATCATGTATCTTGACTTTCAGAAAACATTAGATGATGTGCCACATGAGAGGTTGGGTATCAAATTAAAAGAAGTTGGAGTTCAGAGTGTTGTGTGTAGATGGGTGCAGAATTCGCTCGGACACAGGAATTAGATGGTTATGGTGCGAGGAACCGTATCAGAATTAGCCGATGTTAAGAATGGTGTTCCCTCCTCAAACTGCCACCTTACCGTGGTGGAGGGGTTTGCATGTCCCAGTGATCCTAGGAGCTCTGTTGTCCGGGGCTTTATGCCCCTGGTAGGGCCACCCAAGGCAATCTGGTCCTAGGTGAGGGATGAGACAAAGAGCGGTTATACAAACTTCCTATGACGAATAAAAAATTTGGACGGCATTTTCCCTCGCCCGGACGCGGGTCACCGGGGCCCCCCTCTGGAGCCAGGCCTGGAGGTGGGCTCGATGGCGAGCGCCTGGTGGCCGGGCTTGCACCCATGGGGCTCGGCCGGGCACAGCCCGAAGAGGCAACGTAGGTCCCCTTTCCCATGGGCTCACCACCTATGGAGGGGCCAAGGAGGTTGGGTGCAGTGTGAGTTGGGTGGTGGCCGAAGGTAGGGACCTTGGCGGTCCGATCCTCGGCTACAGAAGCTGGCTCTTGGGACGTGGAATGTCACCTCTCTGAAGGGGAAGGAGCCTGAGCTTGTGCGTGAGATTGAGAGGTTCCGGCTAGATATAGTCGGGCTCACCTCGACGCACGGCTTGGACTCTGGAACCAATCTCCTTGAGAGGGGCTGGACTCTCTACCACTCTGGAGTTGCCCCCGGTGAGAGACGCCGAGCGGGTGTGGGTATACTTATTGCCCCCCGACTTGGAGCCTGTTCATTAGGGTTTACCCCGGTAGATGAGAGGGTAGCCTCCCTCCGCCTTCGGGTGGGGGGACGGGTCCTAACTGTTTGTGCGTATGCACCGAACAGCAGTTCAAAGTACCCACCCTTTTTGGAGTCCCTGGAGGGTGTGCTAGAGGGCATACCACCTGGGGACTCCCTCGTACTGCTGGGAGACTTCAATGCTCACGTGGGCAATGACAGTGAGACCTGGAAGGGCGTGATTGGGAGGAATGGCCCCCCCGATCTGAACCCGAGTGGTGTTTTGTTATTGGACTTCTGTGCTCGTCACGGATTGTCCATAACGAACACCATGTTCCAGCATAGGGGTGTTCATATGTGCACTTGGCACCAGGACACCCTAGGCCTCAGTTTGATGATCGACTTTGTGGTCGTGTCGTCGGACTTGCGGCCACATGTCTTGGACACTTGGGTGAAGAGAGGGGCGGAGCTGTCAGCTGATCACCACCTGGTGGTGAGTTGGCTTCGATGGTGGGGGAGGATGCTGGTCAGGCCTGGTAGGCCCAAACGTGTTGTGAGGGTCTGCTGGGAACGTCTGGCAGAGCTCCCGTCAGAAGTAGCTTCAACTCCCACCTCCGGCAAAACTTTGACCATGTCCCGAGGGAGGTGGGGGACATTGAGTCCGAATGGGCCATGTTCCGTGCCTCTATTGTTGAGGCGGCTGACCGGAGCTGTGGCCGTAAGGTGGTCGGTGCCTGTCGTGGCGGCAATCCCCGAACCCGTTGGTGGACACCGGCGGTGAGGGATGCCGTCAAGCTGAAGAAGGAGTCCTACCGGTCCCTTTTGTCCTGTGGGACTCTGGAGGCAGCTGATAGGTACCGGCAGGCCAAGCGGAATGCAGCTTCGGTGGTTGCTGAGGCAAAAACTCGGGCATGGGAGGAGTTTGGGGAGGCCATGGAGAACGACTTTCGGACGGCTTCGAGGAGATTCTGGTCCACCGTCCGGCGTCTCAGGAGGGGGAAGCAGTGCAGTGTCAACACTGTATATGGTGGAGATGGTGCGCTGCTGACCTCGACTCGGGACGTTGTGGGTCGGTGGGGGGAGTACTTCGAAGACCTCCTCAATCCCAATAACATGCCTTCCAATGAGGAAGCAGAGCCTGGGGACTCGGAGGTGGGCTCCCCCATCTTTGGAACTGAGGTCACCGAGGTGGTCAAAAAACTCCTTGGTGGCAGGGCCCCAGGGGTGGATGAGATACGCCCGGAGTTCCTAAAGGCTCTGGATGTTGTAGGGCTGTCTTGGTTGACACGTCTCTACAACATCGCATGGACATCAGGGACAGTGCTTCTGGATTGGCAGACTGGGGTGGTGGTCCCCCTCTTTAAGAAGGGGGACCGGAGGGTGTGTTCCAACTACAGAGGGATCACACTCCTCAGCCTCCCTGGAAAAGTCTATTCGGGGGTTCTGGAGAGGAAGGTCCGTCAGATAGTCGAACCTCGGATTCAGGAGGAACAGTGTGGTTTTCATCCTGGTCGCGGAACAGTGGACCAGCTCTACACCCTTAGCAGAGTCCTGGAGGGTGCATGGGAGTTCGCCCAACCAGTCTACATGTGTTTTGTGGACTTAGAAAAGGCGTTCGACCGTGTTCCTCGGGGAATCCTGTGGGGGGTGCTCCGGGAGTATGGAGTACCGGACCCCCTGACAAGGGCGGTTCGGTCCCTGTACAACCGGTGTCAGAGCTTGGTCCGCATTGCCGGCAGTAAGTCGAACCCGTTTCCAGTGAGAGTTGGAATCCGCCAGGGCTGCCCTTTGTCATCAATTCTGTTCATAACTTTTATGGACAGAATCTCTAGGCGCAGCCAGGGTGTTGAGGGGGTCCGGTTTGGTGGACTCAGGATTGAGTCGCTGCTTTTTGCAGATGATGTTGTCCTGTTTGCTTCATCAGGCCGTGATCTTCAGCTCTCTCTGGATCGGTTTGCAGCTGAGTGTGAAGCGGCTGGGATGGGAATCAGCACCTCCAAATCCGAGACCATGGTCCTCAGCCGGAAAAGGGTGGAGTGCCCTCTCAGGGTTGGGAGCGAGATCCTGCCTCAAGTGGAGGAGTTCAAGTATCTTGGGGTCTTGTTCACGAGTGAAGGAAGAATGGAGTGTGAGATCGACAGGCGGATCGGTGCGCCGTCCACAGTGATGCGGGCTCTGCATCGGTCTGTCGTGGTGAAAAAGGAGCTGAGCCATAAGGCAAAGCTCTCAATTTACCGGTCGATCTATGTTCCTACCCTCACCTATGGTCATGAGCTATGGGTAGTGACTGAAAGAACGAGATTGCGAATACAAGCGGCTGAAATGAGTTTCCTCCGCAGGGTGTCTGGGCTCTCCCTTAAAGATAGGGTAAGAAGCTCAGTCATCCGGGAGGGGCTCAGAGTAGAGCCGCTGCTCCTCCGCATCGAGAGGAGTCAGATGAGGTGGCTCGGGCATCTGATTAGGATGCCTCCTGGAAGCCTCCCTGGTGAGGTGTTCCGGGCACGTCCAACCGGGAGGAGGCCCCGGGGAAGACCCAGGAGACACTGGAGGGACTATGTCTCCCGGCTGGCCTGGGAACGCCTTGGGATTCTCCCGGAAGAGCTAGAAGAAGTGGCCGGGGAGAGGGAAGTCTGGGCATCTCTGCTCAAGCTGCTACCCCAGCGACCCGACCTTGGATAAGCGGAAGAGAATGGATGGATGGATGGATAAGAATGGTGTTCCATAGGGGTCAGTGCTAGGGCTGCTATTTTTAATATATACACAGTAAATGATTTAGATAGGATGGATAGGAATATAAGTAACAAGGTGATTAAGTTTTCAGATGATTCAAGCTAGGTGGATGGGCAGTTAATCTCAACTCCTCTGAATCATTACAGAGGGTCATGTGCAGCATACAGCCTTTAAAGGAATACTCCACTCTCCTACAAAAATATATTTTTTTCAAATATTACTTACTCCATGTACTTCATAGAGGTGGCCAAAAAAGATGATTAATCTCATGTATTTGTGCAGAATGGATAGAAAGAAGTTTATAACATAACAGAAGCCAATTGTGTCCATGGTGATCAGGGGACTCATGTATAACAGTCAGGGGGGTCTGCTGGAGCCAATCCCAGGCAACACAGGGCGCAAGGCAGGAAATAAACCCCAGGCAGGGCGCACACAGCCACACACCAAGCACACACTTGGGACAATTTCCGATCGCCAATGCACCTGACCTGCATGTCTTTGGACTGTGGGAGGAAACCAGAGTACCCTGAGGAAACCCACGCAGACACGGGGAGAACATGCAAACTCCACGCAGGGAGGACCCGGAAAGTGAACCCAGTCATGTATAACAGCTTGCGTAGAATTCACACTAAAGCATGGTGTATGGACAAAAGTGGAAATGCACGTATGCACAAAATAATCCAGATGCATAAATCTGTGCGAACACCAAGTTCCACACACTTTTCCTTTACAAATCCCAACAAACGTAAAATTTAATGCATGTGCACGGGCCTAAAACCCTACTCTGACTCCCAGAATTTCACATATTTTAATATGCAAATCAATTTAAATATCACCTTCTGTTCAGTGCTTAGTTAAGAAACAATGGAAAAGGTACATAAAAAAAAGAAAAATTTCAGCGATTGCAAAGTGGAGGCAAGGAAAAACATTATTTGTGGGCTTACACAGTGGTATAAGAAACAAAAGTGTGGCAGAGATACTTGAAAGTTCAAGTTCAGAAAGTCTCACAGTGCCCAAAAGAGAAAAGAAGTGGCCAGATATCGCAGTGGATGTGAAAAGGCGAGACTGTCTGTCAGCCCACTGTCTGTTTATTCTGTTTCAGACAATATTACAAAAACTGATCCCCGTATGATGGTCAGGTGGTGATGATGATGCTGTGCCGAGTACGTCTTCGAGCATTGGCTGCACACACACCTCTTGCCTCGGAAACCACTGGTTGGGTGCTAACGAACTGTCCTGGAGTCACAAAATGCAATAGTGGATGCTGTAAGAGATGTGGCCAATGAACTAAGAAATATAAGGGGTGTACTATGTAATATTGACCACAAATAAAATGAATTGGTTAAAAAATAAATGCTGCATCTGATTACCTGTTTTTACATTCTGCTAATTACATTCAAACAAAGTTGTAACGCTGTCTGATCTGACTGATCATTTGGTGGGTCAGGGTGAAGTTCATCATAGTGCATCTCTTGCACACTGCAACCTACTTTCTGTGCACTATAGAGCAGCACATTAATTAATATAATAGAAATGCTTTCTATTTACATAAGCAAATTAATTCTCTGAAGATGCCTTCATAGTGTAGTGACAGCACTGAGTGCCACAACAGACCAATTCTCTGCTCTTTACTTTGAGGTGACTCGCTATCCTTAAAAGGACTGCTTGCCTTTTGCCTAACTATTTGGAAATATCATCTGTGACTGTGCGGAGCTGCTGTTTATATAGGCTTTTCTGCTATATATGATGTAATGTCAGCTCATTCTTTTGGTGATTCGTCCCCGGCTGATATAACGTGTCCAACGTAATTGAAATAGCAATGTGTGTGCAGCTGACCGCTCCGATTGCATTTGGAAAACACAATGTTGGTGCAAATTGTGCTTTTGTGTTTGCCAGTTCAATCACAGTGTAAGGAAATCCTATGTATCAGAATGACAAGTGGATAATACCATCCCATACAGCTGGCATGGCGAGACTCAGTAATGATTGTGAAATACCCAATCAGTCAGCAAGTTCAAGTTGAAAAGCTCCTGTGGCTAAAAACCCGAGAGTGGACAGCAGTTGCAATGGAGCAGGTAGAGCACAATTCTTCAAAGTCTGCGTTTGTAAAGCTGGCACCAGTTCAGCACACAGGTCCAAGAGGATAGACGTTGGAAATCGAAATCAACTTAGAAGCCAGTCGTCGTCATTGGAAAATACACACTCTCTTCTAATTCTTCAATTTGTAATGTTTTCAAACAACAATAAAACAGCCAAGGTTGTTGGAATAGTTTGGCCATTCTGTGCACCATTGTATTGTTACAGAATGATTACAATCAAGTGAATTAAATTTGTAAACGATATGCAATTAATTTTGGTTTATTTGATAAATCCTGCATCATTGATGCTAATCTGAAAAAAGGTAGACCACACAGTAACAGTAGCACTGCTTTGATGCTGGGTGCTGTCAGTTTGCAAAACCGAGCAGAAATGTGCATATGCATGGTGTGAGGCTGTACGTGGATTTATGGCATGTTTAGTTTTTAAACATCTCAAAGTATGCATGGAAATGGGTATACGCATTGTTTATACATGTGAAAACATCCATGTTAAAAAGAAAAAACATCTCACGTTATTTATGTCAAATAATCCACATATTTGTTATCCAGTTGCTTGCTCAAAATATGCAAAATGAATGCTTTTGTGCTAAAATATTGTTAAATAGTTACATTTACAATTATCAGTATATACAAGAAATCCAAAGACTCTCAGGGAGGACTTTTTGAATTGAGAACATGGCTCTTGGTCATTGAATGATGGATGGGGAGAGGTGGGTCTACAAGTCAAAGAAGAGAGTCAGAGAGATGATCAAGCACTTAAAGAGCAGGCGTTACTAAACCTTCTCCTCTTAAATCGCCTGGCCATTGGAGATCTCCTGAAGGATGATGGCTTGAATTGGCTCACAGAGTCGGAGAAAGAGAATATGAATTACACAAACTGAAAATCTTTTAAAATTTGTCATATTGTACACCCACTAAAGGACAATACTGAAATATATGTCAACATCAACATCAAATACTCAACATTGGAAGAAGAAAAGTAAATTAATATTCATAAATGTCCAGTTTAGTTAAATCAGCCAAGTGCCAAATTCTGTTGTACATAAGTAATCAAAGAGATTCATGATAATGAGGATGACTACTCTGAAATAGCGTTGTGACGCTTTAAATTACATCACAGATAATCAACCAGTGAATCGCTTTAAAGGGCTCTATCTTTTAAGCCCCAAGGCAAAAGTGTTCAGAACACCGTAGGGTCAAAGGGCCTGCTCCAGCAAACTGAAATTAAGCTAAGTGCCAGACACAAGAAAATACTGCATATTCCAATAAGATATATTTTTCTAGATAAGAAACTGCATTGAGCATATCATGGAAAACTGGAGAAATCTAATTATGACAGCTAAGTTGACTCTTCCATAAACATTTTAACATCATATTAAATTATTAAGATAAGTTTACTACTAATTTTTTTGCACAACAGCTCCATCTGCTTAATGCAGAAATTCCACTACTTGTTACTTCACTCTGTATCTCCTTTCCTTCCCCCGTTTCTCACAGATGGCAGTTTACTTGGTCAAAGTAGCCTTGGTCCCCATTATGATTCTGGGTTTTGGCCTTTTGTAATTCAATTAATTCGATTTTTGGATTTTTTGGAAATATTTTTCCAATTGTTTAATACTTGCATTATTTCAAAAGTTACATACTCACAAGCGAGGAGGGTGTGTTGAGAAGATGGAAAGAGTACTTCGAGAGGCTGATGAATGAAGAGAATGAGAGAGAGAGAAGAATGGATGATGTGGAGATAGTAAATCAGGAAGTGCAACGGATTAGCAAGGAGGAAGTAAGGACAGCTATGAAGAGGATGAAAAATGGAAAGGCCGCTGGTCCAGATGACATACCTGTGTAAGCATGGAGATGTTTAGGAGAGATGGCAGTGGAGTTTTTAACCAGATCGTTTAATGGAATCTTGGAAAGTGAGAGGATACCTGAGGAGTGGAGAAGAAGTGTACTGGTGCTGGTATTTAAGAATAAGGGGGATGTGCAGAGCTGTAGTAACTACAGAGGGATAAAATTGATGAGCCACAGCATGAAGTTATGGGAAAGAGTAGTGGAAGCCAGGTTAAGCAGGAAGGTGATGATTAGTGAGCAGTAGTATGATTTCATGCCAAGAGAGAGCACAACAGATGCGATGTTTGCTCTGAGGGTGTTGATGTATAGAGAAGAATTATAGAGAAGGCCAGAAGGAGTTGCATTGTGTCTTTGTGGACTTGGAGAAAGCATATGACAGGGTGCCTCGAGAGGAGTTGTGGTATTGTATGAGGAAGTTGGGAGTGGCAGAGAAGTACGTAAGAGTTGTACAGGATATGTACGAGGGAAGTGTGACAGTGGTGAGGTCTGCGGTAGGAGTGACGGATACATTCAAGGTGGAGGTTAGATTACATCAGGGATCAGCTCTGAGCCCTTTCTTATTTGAACTGGTGGTGGACAGGTTGACAGACGAGATTAGACAGGAGTCCCTTTGGACTATGATGTTTGCTGATGACATTGTGATCTGTAGCGAGAGTAGGGAGCAGGTTGAGGAGACCCTAGAGAAGTGGAGATATGCTCTAGAGAGGAGAGGAATGAAGGTCAGTAGGAACATGACAGAATACATGTCAGTGGAATGGTGAGGCCTAAGAGATTAATGGATGTGCTGAGAGTTGACATGTAGGTGATGGATGTGACAGAGCAAGATGCAGAGGACAGGAAGTTATGGAAAAAGATGATCCACTGTGGCAACCCCTAACTGGAGCAGCCAAAAGAAGAAGAAGATTATTTCGAAAGTGATGTCACAATAATGCCATTTTGTATGGTTTCTATTTGAGGGGTCTTTCATTTTGTGCTTGTTTCCTATGTTATTTATGGTTGCCATGCCTATTGCTGGTCACATGATGCATCATGTTATAGCCTCCTACCTATTTAATATGGCAGCATGCAGCTTCTACCAGCTAAGCTTTTTGAATTACTATCAAACAAACGATTACCTTTAGAGATAGTTAGAGGAATATAAATCGGGTCTGTGTGGAGACCTTTGCAGTGTGTGACTGGCTTTGTGTTTCTAGCCTCATTGATCTCTCACAGTATTTTTTCCTTTGTCTTTTTTACACAAAGATCTTAGCATACTCCAATTTGCTTCATATGTCTCCTGGTCATTTTCTCTTTCCCTTTCCCATTGGGCACTTTACTTTTTCAAAGTGACCATAACAATGCAGCTGCAGGGCATCAGGAAGAGAAAGAGGATCAGGAATTGCTTACCAACCTCACAGCCACAATTACACTGTGCACAAAGGACAAGCTGACGGAGAATAAAGCGACATAAATAGCCATGCAAATAATTGGCCGTTATGTTTAAGTCATAAGTCCTAAGCCTGGATGGGTTCTCCATTCCATGCCACACTCCTGCACATTATTGAACATTACATTATGGTGACGCTGGTCCTTTTTTCTTGCAATGCTACTCCATGGCCTGACATTTCAGACTGTGTTCTGTCTTACAAAAGACTGAAGCACAGCTTTCATCATTTCAAACAATGTGGTCCATAAAGAGTTTCCCGTCAAATTATGTAAAGCATCATTTTGATTATTCTCATTAACAGAGGGCATTTTATCACAGTGGCCGTTGATTTAACAAATCTGTGACCTGAGGTCTGCCTCTGTAGGCCTCCATAGGCTAATCACTTTAGGACTCTGCTTACAAGCAGCTGAAAGACACAAATCAGTGCTTTGAAATCTTTTAAATACGATGTTAAATATTTAATCAAAGTGCTGTGGTGATTGACATAGGGCTGCAAATAATCTCACACATGAATGCATATTTCTAACCTTGTGATATTGAGGAGTTGGAGTTAATTTAAAAGACATTAGCAATTATTTGTTACTAATGACGAAGTGAGAATATCTTTGTACTGCATACTAATGACAATAAACTTGAACTTGACTTCATTTGAGTAGACTTTTAACACACTGATGTTAATAGCTTGGATGACGAAAGTCTGACCAAGGACCTCCTCAAATGAAATCTGTATTATCATGTAGCATAGATGCTTGGAAGGTGTCTTGGTATTACAGTTACACAATAATAGACCAGTACAGACCACATGTTCCACATGGGATCCACTAAATCCACATCAGGGTTGTAAAGGAAAGTAAAATAAACAGAACACAATATCTATATAACAATAAACTATATAATAACAAGTAATTGATCAATATAGAATCAACATCACATCTTTGTTAAATACTCTGTTGTACTTTATAATACTGAGAAAACTGAAAGGTAATGGGGGCAGAATTGTTCTAAACCTGTTGACTAGAAGAACTAAGTGATTAAAGGAATATAATTTTTGAAGTGGTGAGTGGCTCTTTTTTTGAAGGACCACAAATGTTTAAGTAGCAACTAATTACGCTTATCTCAGGTCAGGTCAGGTTGGGGAGCATGCACCTGTACAGCACGTTGATGCACCCATACACAAAAAAACAGCTTGGGATCTGTTTCCTTTGGAGGCATTAGCTCTCCGGAAATGTGTTCTTTTGAAATTGCGGCATGTTAAGTAACCGAGAAATATAGAAATATGATATAAAAGGCGATATCCCTCCCATAGTAATTACGGCGGTACAAAAATCACGAGAGAAAAAGATATACTTTATCTTTCTTTACTGGCAATTTTACGCAGTTACAGACGGGAAGATTATGACAGACTCTATCAAGGTGGGATCTTGATCTATGCAGTCTGCCATCTTTCGTCACCACGCTGAAAGGATTTTCCGGATGGATGACATAATCTTCCGCCCGGCAGCTTCAAAGTGTATTGGCAGTAGGTCCATCCTTATATATTGGTTGCTCCACGATTTCTATGGTCTCCAAGCAAGGACAGGAAAGGACTCAACTCCACCTCCAAAAAATACAGGAATAGCACAACGCCCACATGCAGTTCTCATTCTCCCAACAAGGAAAGAAGATTTTGTGCTGACAGAGGACATAAGTATACTATTCTGTCCTTAGGCTGACTATACAATCCTCCAGTTGTCTTTGGCTATCTAGTCCTGTGCTTGGCTCTGCAATTCTAAATGCTGAGCCCCTGCGTACCATACTTGGTCTGCCTGTATGAATGAATCCATAACAGTGTGCACAGAGACAGTGACATTAAACTTAATATTATAACAAACATATTATAACAAGATCCTGGTTGGCAACCCCCCTTGGTAGACACACAGTTCAGTACTGCAATTTGGTAACAACCATCTATCTACTGCAGCCAGGTGTTATGTGACCATCCCCTTGGCCTAGTGCAGCTGCTCAAGAACCCAACAATGAGGATCCTGCGAACCAGATCACTCTCAGGGAATCGTGCCACATGGCTGTTGTGGTGTAACTGACACTTCCTCACAATGAAGGTAATGTGCCTCAAATAGGACTCCGTGAGCAACTGCTCGTTCGACTCAAAGTCAAACCAGCGGTACCCAAGGATTCTCCAAAGAGACACAGTACCAAAGGAATCCAGTCTTCATCTCAGGTCACTGATTAGCTTCCATGTCTCACAACCATATAGTAAAACTAGGGGGCTTTTTGCTGCTGGTGAGCTGCGTGGTTTTGCTTGTCTCTTGTCGTTGTTTTAAGAGCTGGGCGCACATGAAGCATGTCTGCCAACAGCAGTCCAACAACTGCTAGGTTAGATGTCCGTGGACTTGTTTTAAATGATGTCTCACTGCCTTGTCTCACATGACGTTGTAAAAACAATACTTGTCCTTTATTTCCGGCCCCGGGCATGGTTAAATCTCTTTCTCAGGATGTATAATGCTGCTTGCATTGTCAACGGATGTGGCTGAACGCATGCTGAGGAGGTGCCGTCGGATCATCTGCTGTCTTTCTGCTACAGTCGCACTGCTATCAGTCTTCCGTGCTGTACTCCACCCTCCCTCAATTGGACCTAACAGTCACTTAAAACAAAAAAGGCTTCAACCTGGCTGGGACACTACAATACTTTCGAATTTTACTGTTTTCATATTCTTTACCTTTCTCTGCATGTGTATCGCGCCATCGTTTGTTTGAGCCTTTCGAATTCCACTGCTTTCATAATCTATCTGCCTTTTTTTCTCTCCAACGCTTTTGGGTCTCTTTTCTCCGCGCTGCTCTTTCTTCTTTACTTAACGTATTATCCTTATATGCTTTATATGTGCTGAGAGCACAGGATCTGTGTGTGCTACGCGCCTTTACATGACTGAGTGTTCCGTGATCTTATTTGATATTGTGTGCGTCTCGCGGGTCTTTTAAGTGTTTTCCGAGAACTTCTGAGAAGATCATGTCTCATTGCCCTGCTTTTCCTTTCCAGGATTTTTTTTTATAATAAAGAGACAAGAAGCACTAGGACTCTGAAGACCTGGACCTCAGTTTATTTCCAGTGAACTCATGACCATCCATGCTCTCCCAATCCGTCTGTAGTAAAATAAATTTAAAATATAGTTTCTTCTGTGCCTCTCCTTGATATCTTCACATGCATTAAACTATTTTGCTGTACATATACCCTCAGCATTACTCCTATGCCTCTTCTCACTATCTTCACGTTTCAACCTCTCTTGCCATATGTGTACCCTCAGTGTTCTTCCTACCCCTCTTCTTGGTATCCTCACATGTCTCAACCTTTGTGGCCCTTTGTGTACCCTCAGCATTCCTCCTATACCTTTCCTTGGTATCCTTGTGTGTCTCTTATTAATAAGTCTAATTCCTCCTCCTGTCTGCTTGATTCTGCCCCCACTTCTCTGCTTAAGACATGCTCATCCAAAATTAGTATTCCTGTTGCCTCATTGGTAAATGCATGTTTCATTTCAGGGTCTGTCCCTACTGTCCCTACTTAGTATTCTCCTCCTTCTTGACTTAAGTGCAGCATTTAACACTGTTAATCATGAAATCCTCCGGTCACGTCTCTCTGCTGTAGGCATCTCTGGTTTAGCCCTTCAATGGCTCACATCATATCTTTCTAATAGCCAACAATTTGTCACACTCGGCCAATATAAATCCTCCATCTCACCTGAATCGCATGGTGTCCCTTAGGGTTCAGTCCTTGGGCCATTACTTTTTCTACTTTATATCCTTCCTTTGGGTCAGATTATTCGCAGACATGGCCTTAACTTCCACTGTTATGCAGATGATATACAGTTATATCTAAGTACACACTCGCCTCCTAGCACACTCACTGACTGCATCACTGATCTTAAGCTATGGATGGAAAATAACTTTCTCAAACTTAATGCCAATAAAAGTGAAATGTTACTGGTAGGTCCAAAATCCCAACTTTCTAAGGCATCCAATTTCTCTATTTCTGTTGATGGTACACTTGTCAAACCTGCTCCTGTTGTCAGAAATCTTGGTGTTTTGTTTGATTCATCACTTAACTTTGAGCTACACATTAGGTCTCTTTCCAAAATTTCATTCTATCATCTCTGTAAACATTGCCTGCCTCCGTCCATTTCTGTCCTTTAATGATACTCAAACTCTGGTTCATTGTTTCATAATGTCTCATATTGATTACTGTAATTCCCTCTTCATTGGCCTCCTTGCAAAATCTATACAGAAGCTACAGTACATTCAGAACTCTGCAGCCAGAGTCCTCACCCACACAAAGTGTTTTGCTCACATCTCCCCTGTCCTCTCCCAGCTTCACTGGTTACTGGTTCCATCAAGGATTAAATTCAAGATTCTGCTTCTCCAGAGCCCTACATAACCTTGCCCCCCTCTACCTCACTCAGCTACTAGCTCCTTACACTCCTTGTTGGTCTCTCAGGTCCTCGAGCAGTAATCTCCTTACTGTCCCACGCACCAGACTCTCCACCTTGGTAGGCAGGTCCTTCAGTGCTATAGCCCCTCAACTCTGGAACTCTCTTCCTCAGTCTCCCGAGATCGCTCCTCTTTCTGCACTTTTAAACTTCAACTGAAAACTGTCCTCTTCTACGAACTTTTGTCATCTGTGTAATTTTTTTTAACTCTGTATGTAAAGCGACCTTGGGTTTTGAAAGGCGCTCAATAAAACTTATTATTATTATTATTATTAACTGAAACAACAAAGTATATTTTTAAATGAAGAAAAACAGAAGGTGATAAATAGAAGGTGAAAATAACAACACAGATGAGCAAAAATAAACATAAAATAAAAAGAATCAGAAAAGTACTTACAAAATCGCCTAACAACTGTGCTGCTAGGCTGGGAACAGTGTAAAGTCAAAAAGAGAAATGACAAAAGCCCAATCTGAGAAACAAAAATCAAAGTAAAACAGACTGTGCTAGGAGACCAGAAAGACCAGGACAATCAAAAAAGCACAAAATCTGTTTATTTATTTTAGGTTTGATATCTTGGGGTAGGGTCATATGGGACTGACAACGTTTTATGTTTTATGCACTAGACATGATGTACTGTGGATTACAGGATGTTGCCACACATGGCAATGGGCAAACTGGTCACACAAACTTTAAGGAAACAAAATGGCAACAGAAACACCATAAACTGAAAACCATAAATACACTTAAAAAATAAAGATAGAATAATCCAAAGACATTCTCCATGAAAAAAAACTCCAATAGTGATCAATAGTGTTATTAAAAGGCAAGGAAAAAAATAATTCATGATACAGGACATAACAACAACTCTCAATGATTCACTGTTGTGACTCCATCTGTGACCTCAATAGAAAAGCAGAGGGAGGACCCAGCAGTAGTGAACTCAGGGTGGCCCTCCATCCTTAGGTTCCACCCACAAACCACAAGGATTGAAGGTGCATTTTAAAGAAACAGGATATAGATATTAAACAGTAAATTGACATAGCAATATTAACAACAAAATATATGAAAACATGAAAAATACTTGAAGCACAACAAGAATGAGGTTGTTGCTCTGTCGAAGCCGTGTAGGTGAATGGTTATATCAGGTATTGGCCAGAAATGAAGGGATGTGCCACTGACAGTCTGCAAGATAAGCAGCGGAGTTTCTGCAGGGTCACCAGAATACTGGGGGCACTTAAGGCTCTCCTTAATCCTGGAGCACTGGCAGTGTAATTATCATCAAGTATTCTCTGAGACAGTACCGCAATTATATGGAACTCTCCTTAGGTAAGCAGTTCTTGACGTGATTAACTGAGTTGTGGAGGAATCTGAGCTCTTAATGTGTCCGTTTCATCTAATGAATAGTATGTTCAGCTCTAGTTCCTGAGGCGCCGTTCCTGTTGGACACCGTAAGGGTTTCCCAATCGCCTTGCCTCCTGTCCACGGCTGCAGCTGAAGCTACTCTTTTTCTCCTTCACAGTCATCTCTCTTCCTTGATTTATTTCCCTATTCTTTGTTTCTTTCTTTCTCGATCCACTCCATTTTTGTTTTTTCCCCCCTCTGTCCTACTCATCATATTTTTTGTGGGTGCAGGTGCTTTGCTCAAGAACACGCAGTGCGCCGATGAGGAAACTGACTGAGCCCATCACATTTAAACATGAATGCCCTCAGCCAATTTCCCAATCGCTCACTCCCTAGTTGCACAGCTTTGAAGCAGCACACACTCATACCAATGAGCCTGAGCCCCACTGATTTTACTACTAAAATCATGCACCACCACAGACTCCTAATGCCCTTTGCCACAATCCAAACCCCATAAGCCTCCCAGAAGGGATTTCCAGCCAGACCAACCCGTTCAAACTGGTTTTCAAGATCTGTGATGTAGCCCTCCGCACAATAAGGCAATCCAAATCCCCCCTTTCAAACCCAGAGTATTAACAAAACAAGAACTGTTAATAATACAATTAAAACCATCAATAAATAAATGGTCCACTAAAAGTTTGATTATCATTCTTTCCATTCTGACTTGCATACACAAGTTCCTTATTAGTCAGTCACCAAATACTCTTGTTGTTGTCCATTGGTCTTTGTTCCTCATTGCCACTAGTCCATTCCACCTCTGTCATGATTTTGTGATGTCCCAGCATGCCCACAGCCTGGCATCTTCCTTATCCCAGAACACTGATAGTCATAAAACCAAGAGAGACAACTGCAATGAGGACACAAAGCAACAAGGGTAGTGTAGAAAAATGTATTGTGTGTTTTACTCAAATCAGAGTCCAAACAAATAAAGTGCAGTGCTGTTTTCTCTTCAAATGAGTAATCCAATAAACTTTGTGTGCATTTTGGGAGGTAAAATCAATAAATGAATAAATAAATAGATAAGTCCACAGGAATGTTAAAATCAAGGTTAAAACACAGTTAAAATCAGGACACTTCCTTCCGTATGAGCCTCAGTGTATCTTTCTGTCACTTGTCTCCCCACTCACCCAGCGAAGTTGAGACACCAGCAAGCACAGTCATCCATTAATTGGCTCAGCCCAGCCACATCAGCCTGTAACTCACTCGGACGCCCATTTTCACCATCCCAGGCATCTTTGGGATGATCTCAGAAGCCAATGGCTGTTCCTGCTCTCTCCATACTCAACAGGAGCAGCTTGCTCCTGGAGCTCCATTCTTCTTGCTAACCTTGGGGCCTCCCAATCGCCTTGCCTGTAGTCTGCTGCCCCAACTCACACTCCCAATCCTACTCTTTCTGTTCTTCTCAACTGTCTCTCTTCCTTGAATTACTCCTCCATTCTTTGTTTCTTTCTTTTCTGTGTCCTCTTTTGTTTTGATCTTGTTTCTCTTTTGTTTGCTCTCTTGTTTTCTTTTTCTCCCCCTCATTATATACTCTGTGGGTGCAGGTGCTTTTCTTAATGACCCGCAGAGCGCCAAAGAGGGGGAACCATCTAAGCCAACTGCAGTTGCACGTGAACACACCCTCAGCCAAGTTCTCCATCGCTCACCCTGTGGTCGCACAGCTTTACAGCAACACGCACCAACACTGACCAGGCCTGAGCCTCACTGATTTTACTACTAAAATCACAGACCCTGGATTTGAAAAGGCTCTTGGGTAGTGTCCTGTTAACCCTTATGTAGAGTCTGGTCTTGGAATGGAATAATGCTGTTATGAGCACTTTGACTCAAGAGATAATAGTTAATAGTTTAAATACAAGGTGTTTAAAGTCCATGTGGTAGTGCTTGTTCTAAGCTATGTGACCATTCATTAAGCTGTAACAGGCAACACCTCAATAACACAGAGGTCACAAAGATACATTGTTGAATGTTACCTTTGCACTTAGTATAATTTTAATGTAGACTGGGAGAGATTTCCTTGTCCTAGACATGTTGTTAGGCAGTAAGCCTGTGAAATGCTTAAATATTTCAAATAAATCTTGGTACTGGCTTGAGCCATTAAAAATAAATTAACTCCTAGCGTTATACACTGGTACCCACATGTCCCTATAGCTGTTGACCAGGGAATATCAATGGAGAAAAATAAAGTCTTATTTACGACTGCGTGTTAATGCAGGTACATTTTTGATGAGATTTTTTTGTGCATTTACCTTTGCTACCTCCACATGCATCTGCTTGTGATTTTGTGTATAAATAAAGTTCTCCAGTGAAAAGATAAACACTGGAGTTATTTCTTGTGAAGTTCAGAAAGCATACGCATCAGCTTGAATACACAAGTTTATACACATTAATTTCCCTTTGTTAATTTAAGACAAATCCCTGCTTTGGTTCAGGGGGTCCTGTTTGGTGACTGAAATGTCCATGTGGCCAGCTTCAATATCAGGAAACATTAAAAAACAGATGCTAGGGAACAGCTATGGATGGGCTTCCTCCATTGCATGTTTTCCTGCTGAACATTTTTTAGAACATTAAGATAATCTAGATGAGAACAGGACATTCAGCCCAACAAAGCTTGCCAGTCCTATCCAATTAGTTCTAAGAAAACATCAAGTCAAGTTCTGAAAGTTCGTAAAGTCTCACTGTCTATCATGCTACTTGGTAGTTTATTCCAAGTGTCTATGGTTCTCTCTGTAAAGAAAAACTTCCTGATGTTTGTGTGAAATTTATCCTTAAGTTTCCAACTGTCGCTTTGTTGTTGATGTGTTGATGAGCTAATTTTGAAATAACAGTCTTGATCCACTGAACTAATTCCCTTTATAATTTGAAACACTGTAGTCATGTCTCCTCTTAATCTTCTTTTGTTTAAACTGTATAGGCTCAGCTCTTTTAATCTTTCCTCATAACTCAACCCCTGTAGCCCTGAAATCAGCCTAGTCGCTCTTCTCTGGACCTTTTCTAGCGCTGCTATGTCCTTTTTGTAGCCCGGAGACCAAAACAGCACACAGTGCTCAAGATGAGGCCTCATCGGTGCGTTATAAAGGTTGAGCAGAACCTCTTTGGACTTGTAATCCACATATCTTGCTATATAACCTAACATTCTGTTTGCCTTCGTAATGGCTTCTGAACACTGTCTGGCACTTGACAGTGTTGACTCCACTACAACAACACTCCACAACAATCATTTTGACGTGCTGATACTCCATCATTTCATCGACAGTGGAGAGGATATTGTTAAAAAGGCCCCTTGCCATCAGTGGTGTGCAACCACAATTCCTTAACTCACCTCTGACAAAAATAGTTGCATCAGATATTTCCATCCATCCATTTTCCAACCTGCTGAATCCGAACACAGGGTCACGGGGGTCTGCTGGAGCCAATCCCAGCCAACAAGGCAGGAACCAATCCCGGGCAGGGTGCCAACCCACCGCAGGATACACACACCCACCACACACTAGGGCCAATTTAGAATCACCAATCCACTTAACCTGCATGTCTTTGGACTGTGGGAGGAAAACGGAATGCCCAGAGGAAACCCACGCAGACACAGGGAGAACATGCAAACTCCACGCAGGGTGGACCCGGGAAGTGAACCCGGGTCTCCTAACTGTGAGGCAGCAGCGCTACCACTGCACCACCGTGCCGCCCGCATCAGATATTTGAAAAATGCAAATGTGTGCTTCAACTAAAATGTAAAAAAGTAAATATTCTTGATTGTAACAGAAAAAAAATAACATTTATAATCACTGACTTTGAAATAATCTATTTGAAATTTGTCATTTTTAACCTTACAGGAGTGTCTCTTAGAGAGCTAGGACCACCAGTAAAGAATCAAATATCAAAAATATTATATTCATGAACATCAACCTCAAAATAGAATAAAACGAGACTCCACATGCCTATATAACCGATCTGCTTTGTTTTTGAAGTTTTGTGATTCCTCCTTTCCCATTAGGGTGTAAACCCCTGGGGTCAGTTGATGTGGTGTATACAACTTCAAGTCCTTATGACCATTTTTGCCTATTGGTTTACTCTTTATCATAGGGGTTGTGGCCTGTAGGGGGTGCATCACCTCCCCAAACCCAACACAGACAGACCCAGACACAAGTTCCACAAGCACAACACAGGCTTTATTCAGTGGGAAACACTTTTCAGTTGTTTCCCATAGCACAGTACGGTGCAGCACTTTCTCTTTCTCCATCTCTCTCTCTTCTTCTTTCTTTTTCTCTGTTTCTGCCACCACTCCTCCTCCAGCAACCTTTGTCTTCTCCCTCCCTACACTGGGCCTGGAGCAGTGGCAGTGGGCTTTTTTCATCCTGCACCCACGAGTATTTCTGGTGGGCTGTTAGTGTGGTATGGAAACAGTTCTGGGTAAGGCAGAAGCTTGACAAATTAGGGCTCTGCAATCCCTGCAGCCCCAAACCCAGTGGCACCCTCGGAACCTAACAGGGCTGAGCTATCAAACTTCAACTCCCAGTGTGCTCTGTGGGAATTCGTGGGGCTGTCATCTGCCCCTATAATGCCCAGTACATGATCTCTCCACCCAGTTCTTCTTTTAAGAAGGCATCCCAGACAGGCAAGGCCCCTGGCCATCAATCACATGGTGTCATTTTCTGCACAAAATATGATCTAATCAAGATAAATCAAACAGTAGATCATATGTGGGAATATTCTCGTACTAGTGATTCAGGAGGCCCTGGACAAAAAAATGTCATAACCAATTCTTATGAACACAAAAATATTAATAAATTTTGTTTTATGTGCTGCACCATGATGCAATTCTTAGCCCTACAGCCTCACAGGGCCAGGGACCTAAGCTCAATTACCATTTCAGTCAGTGTGGGTTTTGCATTTTTATCCCCGTTAAATGAAATGAATTTCTAGGAACATCCCAAAGACATGAATGTTAGTTTGACTCAATATTAAACTAATATGAGAAGGTGTGCTATCCATGTCTGGACCCTTACCTTGATGGATGGACTTAAGGGCCTACAACCTTGAATTGGACTAACCAGGTTTAGAAGATGCATTAGGTAATGTATTTCCTGCCATCACACTCTGTAAAATGTGAGTTCAGAAAATGGCTGGATAAATGAATCCAAATATCAGTCATGCATCAAAGAAACCTGGTATGTAATGGTGAAAGAAAACAAAGATTGAGTTATCAGGCGACCACTTGGTGTAACCGTTTCCATTAAATAATCCAGGATCTCATAACATCCACCTACTCTGGCATATTCTGAGCCCCACATGGAAACTAATATGAACTGGGGCAGATTGTTGAATGACTAATACTGGTTTCATTAAACTTTCATGAAAGAGCTCCTTTAATCTCATAAATTGTTTATTAATTTACCTCACATGACTGACCTGCTATCAACACTCGCAGTCCTCCAGATATTAGATCAGCCTCCAGATAATTTCCCTGTTCTCTTCTAATGCTAGCAGGAGACCAAATAAACACTTAGTCCCAAGCCCAGATTGCTACTCATTGTGATGTAGTGAAGGCTCTCTGTTTGTGTCTGTCAGGCAAGCATTAACTCTCCCATTTCCTGCTAACCAGACCTGAAAGTATGTGAATTCTTCTATTTTTGTAACCTGATCATTTAGCTGAGAATAGAAACCAGCAACCCTGGTGATAACATTAATGAAATGAGACGGCTTTGTGTGGCTTGGCTGTTATGCTAAGATTTCAACTCATAAACTCAATTGGGTAATGGCTTGGCCCCTTGAGAATAAGCAGCTATGAGGAACCTTTCATATTTTTACCAGCTAAAATATACATTTCCCCAGTGACAAGCCCGGGCTGCAGTTAAAAAGAAGCTGCCATTTGAAAGCCATCAGCTGAAAAGTAAACTAAATTTTATCGGGCCAGCTTGGATTATTAAGATGACATGCTCAATCAGAAAGGCTTCTTACAGACTGAGATCCAAAGTCGAAAAAAGTGAGCCAATTTGGACCGGAGTGTAGGATCATCCGACAAGCCCTGCAATTCGGTGAAACAAAAGCCATCAGGGGAAACAGAGCACAAAATATTGCCTTGAGTTATGCTTTAATAAGCAGGGCTGCCCATTGTTACTGTTTAAGCCTGCTATAGGAAATGAACCCCCACCACCCCTTATCTTCATTGCCTGCACATTTGTCAGATAGCGGCGCTCAGCAGGGCAGAAAATGATAATTTAAAACAGCGACGGGAAGGAGAAATAAATAAGATTGTCAGGGTGGACCACCTGAAGGAAAATCTTGACTGGCTGACCTTAAGAAAAAATAAATAGTTGCACAATTATGCATGGCTCTAAAGAGGGCACTTTGTGTTTTGTATTCGCCCACCAGCACTGACAGCTGTGCCACGTTAAGGTTTTTTTTTTTTTTGGAATAATTTCAGGGCTGCAAATTCGTTGTTTGTGTTTTAATGGATGCCAGTGTACAATGAGGAACACCTTGTCTCCTGAGGTCCTGAAGTAATAAGCAAAAGTTGTGTTGCTTTTTCTTTTTTTCTTTTTTTTTTACTTTGCCATGCCACTCTCATATTGCTGTGAGGTACCAGGATGTGTTGTCACAGGCAAATTTGTGTCAGACATACTGCACAAAGAGTCATGCTGACAAAGGCGATGCTTCTGACGGATCTGAAAAACATGAAGTATGTAGTTTAGTTCACGCGTGAGAACAGATGGCAACTTCATTGCATTTTAGGATAGTTGCTAGAAACAACAGCAAAAAGACCATTCTATCTATTACTTAAATGAATTACTAACATTTTAGGAGTTGCAGAAGGGGCAAAGAATGTAAAGTGAAATTTTTATTCCAAGAAGTACAAGCTATTAAAGTTGGTCCTCACCTTGGCAGTTAACAGTTCATTAGCATTGATATCACTGGTCTACAAAAAAATATTTTTTGTTTGCTACTGGGAACTTCAGACCAGCTCTCTATTAAGTTTTTTACACTGATTTCATATATGAAATCAGAATTAAGCTAGCACATCAGGTTTTTGAAATACACATCATTGACGTTTTGTTACTTTTGAATATCAATATAATATATCAACACGATATCTGGAGTTTGGACTATTTCCCACCAAAATTGTTTTGATGTGTTTATTCTGAAAACAAGCCAGAAGACGATACCAGAGACACGTTAAAGTATATTTATGTCAATTTACCTCAATATAAAAGTGAGGTCAGTGTGCCCAAAAATGTTGGAGGCACTCACTTTTGCGCTTGTACTGCACATCCGTCTCTCTTTGCAAGAACCAACAGTAGTCACCCATCATGCTCAGAGTGAATTTTCCCAGATATCAGTTTTCCATCACCTTTATATCTTGAAGAAATCTTTCCCTATACTCATTGCTGACATCGCTTAGATTTGGTGGAAAAAAGTTGAGATGAGAATGTAAAAAAATGTGTTTTCAGTGACATTCTAGCTCCCATAAGCTGATACACTTTCAGCATATTCTCCACAAGCTCAGCATAATTCTCTGCTCTGCGACTGTTGAGAAAATTCTGGACAACCTGCACGAATGAGGGTGCTGATTCAGTGGGCTTTAGTTTCCTTTTGAACTCATCGTCAAGCATCAGTTCACGGATTTCAGGAACAACAAAAACACCTTCCTTAATTTTGGCTTCACTTTTCTTGAGACCAAACTTATTTCTTAAATGCTGAAAAGCATCACCGTTTCTGTCCATCGCCTTGGCAAAATTTTCAAAGTAATGGAGAATCAAACGATCGAAATGTCCTGAAATGCAATGTTACAGTGCATCCGGAAAGTATTCACAGCGCATCACTTTTTCCACATTTTGTTATGTTACAGCCTTATTCCAAAATGGATTCAATTCATTTTTTTCCTCAGAATTCTACACACAACACCCCATAATGACAACGTGGAAAACATTTACTTGAGGTTTTTGCAAATTTATTAAAAATAAAAAAACTGAGAAAGCACATGTACAGAAGTATTCACAGCCTTTGCTCAATACTTTGTCGATGTACCTTTGGCAGCAATTACAGCCTCAAGTCTTTTTGAATATGATGCCACAAGCTTGGCACACCTATCCTTGGCCAGTTTCGCCCATTCCTCTTTGCAGCACCTCTCAAGCTCCATCAGGTTGGATGGGAAGCGTCGGTGCACAGCCATTTTAAGATCTCTCCAGAGATGTTCAATCAGATTCAAGTCTAGGCTCTGGCTGGGCCACTCAAGGACATTCACAGAGTTGTCCTGAAGCTACTCCTTTGATATCTTGGCTGTGTGCTTAGGGTCGTTGTCCTGCTGAAAGATGAACCGTCACCCCAGTCTGAGGTCAAGAGCGCATTGGAGCAGGTTTTCATCCAGGATGTCTCTGTACATTGCTGCAGTCACCTTTCCCTTTATCCTGACTAGTCTCCCAGTTCCTGCCGCTGAAAAACATCCCCACAGCATGATGCTGCCACCACCATGCTTCACTGTAGGGATGGTGCCAGGTTTCCTCCAAACGTGACGCCTGCCATTCACACCAAAGAGTTCAATCTTTGTCTCATCAGACCAGAGAATTTTCTTTCTCATGGTCTGAGGGTCCTTCAGGTGCCTTTTGGCAAACTCCAGGCGGGCTGCCATGTGCCTTTTACTAAGGAGTGGCTTCCGTCTGGCCACTCTACCATACAGGCCTGATTGGTGGATTGCTGCAGAGATGGTTGTCCTTCTGGAAGGTTCTCCTCACTCCACAGAGGACCTCTGGAGCTCTGACAGAGTGACCATCGGGTTCTTGGTCACCTCCCTGACTAAGGCCCTTCTCCCCCGATTGCTCAGTTTAGATGGCCGGCCAGCTCTAGGAAGAGTCCTGGTGGTTTCGAACTTCTTCCACTTACGGATGATGGAGGCCACTGTGCTCATTGGGACCTTCAAAGCAGCAGAAATTTTTCTGTAACCTTCCCCAGATTTGTGCCTCGAGACAATCCTGTCTCGGAGGTCTACAGACAATTCCTTTGACTTCATGCTTGGTTTGTGCTCTGACATGAACTGTCAACTGTGGGACCTTATAATAGACAGGTGTGTGCCTTTCCAAATCATGTCCAGTCAACTGAACTGAATTAAGCTGCAGAAACATCTCAAGGATGATCAGGGGAAACAGGATGCACCTGAGCTCAATTTCAAGCTTCACGGCAAAGGCTGTGAATACTTATGTACATGTGGTTTCTCAATTTTTTTATTTTTAATAAATTTGCAAAAACCTCAAGTAAACTTTTTTCATGTTGTCATTATGGGGTGTTGTGTGTAGAATTCTGAGGAAAAAATGAATTTAATCCATTTTGGAATAAGGCTGTAACATAACAAAATGTGGTAAAAGTGGTGTGCTGTGAATACTTTCCGGATGCACTGTATGTTTAACAGTAAAGCCTCTTCCTACTGCACTGTCATGTCTGAGTTGTGTCATTATGCTTTAGAGTCATACAAGACCTGGTAATCAGTAACAAATATTTTTTCTGCTAATTAAAAATGAATAATTTTTGAATAAAATTACATAATGACAAGGTAAACAACTCACAGCTGTTAGTAATGTGTGGCAAATTCTTTTATCTCAAAGGCATCCCTAGTGGAATTACTGGTATTTATCAAAATGGTTATCCACCTTTACTGTCCAGTCACCCTAGTTGTCCAAGACCTGGAACATCATAACTCAAAAACGGGACAAGCTGGATGAAAACGGTTTTCCGATTTGGAGTCAGCAAGTGAAACCTATTAAAATAAAGGTGGAAGACTCCCAGTATCAAAATGCTTGTTGATCAGTGTCATTCAAGCATTGTGTCATTGTGGATCCCACTGTTTGAGATTTTGTTGGCAAAGTCGGTGCCATCAATAAGATGGTCAGTTAGTACTAAGCAAACGTCTTTCTGTCGACCTTCATCAGACCAATTCTGGGTTATGGATGATCACAGTCTGTCCTGGAAGAACTGGATGCAAAGCAGAATCAAGGCCATCACAGAGCACACTTCTACCAGGCACCCACACTCACTCCGTCACTCTCTTCGGGCAGTCAGTTCATCCAATCTGCTTGGCTTTGGGGATATGAGAGGAAAGCCACATCAAACATTTTTCAAGTATCGTTTTCAATTAAATTCAGTCCCTCTAGGGCTATTCTAGAAGCTCACATTGCCAGGTTTGTATTTGCATGTGCACTAGAGAGAGTTTGATTTCTCTGCTTCTTTAGGAAAATTATACTGAACAATGAAGATTTTGGTTCCTAAACAAGTTTGGGTGTATGTCATGGATTTTGGCTTCCTTTATATTTTATTATCACTTACCATTTTATCTCAAGCACCTATTTTTGTGATTTCCTCACATACAGTGCATGTAAGATTCAGGGTAAGTACTAAGAGTGCCAAAGAGCTGGCTGAATTGTGACTACCAAATGAAAACACCATTAACAGACACTTGGAGATGAACACAACATTTGCAGGCTTAAAAAGACGAACATCCAAATAATAAAAAAGACTTTAAAACCAACACCTTCAGGACCCCACCTTACTAATCCCCCCCCTTACACCCACCAACATCCAAATAATAAAAAAAACTTCAAGACCAACACCCTCAGAACCCCACCTTACTAATACCCCCCTTACGCCCACCATACCCACCCATGCTCATTTACTAAATATTGCCTTTGATTCTTGTACGTCTAATAATTTCCCTCCAATGATAACACCTGGTTGGTGTTGAAAGCTCAGGAATAAAAATCTGTTTTAAGATACAAGATTAATTTTCTCCCTTTGTGTATTTCTAGCTACAAAAAATTCAAACCATGTCAAAAACCTTCACTTGTATATTGTAAGTATAGACATGCAGTAGAACAACTACAACTGGAACGCTTATGGTGATCTAAAATTAGCGACACTCTTACTAGAAAGGCAGCCCGGATATACTAAGTACTGTTGTTTCATTTGTAAATGGGACAGCCATACTAAAGAATTGTTTTGTTAAAAAGAACTGGATGCTCCGTGAGTGTTTCATTCCAGTGTAGAAAAGTGGGGCACATGAACCACTTGTCAACACAACAAAGATATTTCTGCCTCCTCTTCATATATAACATGTACTGATGAAAAATTTTGTGAAAGCAGTGAAATAGGAAGGTGAAGGATTTCGATATTTGAGACAGGTGACTCTACGAATTACTGATGCCAGGATTAAAGAAGGCATTTTTATTGGTTCACATATCAGACACGTCATCAGTGCCAAGTGGTTCGAGGATCTGCTAGTGAGGACAAAGGAAATCGCGTGAAAGACATTCAAGGATGTTATTTGAGAATTTTCTTGGCAACAACACAGCGCCAAATTACGTCCAGCTGACTGTGCTCCAAACATACAAAACCATGAAGTATAACGTGATGTTACAGATTCATTTTCTTCATTTACATGTGAACTTTTTCTCTGATAATCAGAGTCAGTGACAAACATGGTGAAAGGTTCCCCCAGCACACTGCAACGATAGAAAAGTGGTATCAGGGTAAGAGGAGTTCCATGAATTCTGGTCAACTATTGTTGCACACTGAAACAAGAAGCATTAGATACTGAGTACAAACAAAAATCAATAGCAAAACGTTTTTAGCTCAGTTGAACTTATGCAACGTGTCTGCATCATTAAGTGATTAAACACAGTAAATTCAATAAAAGTTAATTTCATGTTTCTCTGAATTCCAACGTGATGCATTGAATCTAGAATTATAATTATATTCAGCTATTATATTCATCTATCACAATCAATAAAAATATTCAGGAAGTAAACATTTTGAAAACATTCAGCTTCATTTATTAGACCTTCATTTGTACAGAGAAGATGTCCAGGGCATCATGGGACTTTTGTCTGAAGTTTGTCTGCTCAACCCTGTTGGGTTAAGGAGTGCCGCTAGAGGGTACTGTGGGGACTGGGGAGCCCTACTTTGTGGAGCTCCAGCCTTATGCAGATAGTAGTCCAGGGCCAAGCCTTGGGAACACCAGAAGTACTTCCGAGGTTTAAATAAAAGGAGCTGCCTGCCATAGCTCGGAGGGCCAGAGTCAGGAGGAAGGAGATGAGGTTTGCTGGAGGAGGGGTGGAGGCAGTGATGTAAAAAGAGAGAAAGAAGAAGAAAGACAAAGAATTGTTGTCTGTTTGTGCTTTGTACTTGTATTGGTGGTGGGAAATACTTATTAGAAGAGTTTCCCACAATAAAAAGCCTTTGCTTTCAGCGCTTGTGTCCAGAGCCTGTCTGTGTTGGCTGTTTGGGGAGCTGCAGCACCCCCTGGTGGCCACATAGGTTTCATAATCTGTTAGTGCAATGTGGAGTTACGAGGCGATGGAAAACCTGAAGCGATTTCTGAATGACATGCCATTCTGTTAAAAAGTGCATTGACACAGTGACACCTTTAGCATGTCTTACTGTGGTGGGCATCCAGAATCTGTAAGGAGGGCAACCAAAAGCCAAAACAAGCTAAAACTTTAAGTTTAGTGACTTTAAATTGGGTGGGCAGGAAATCATTTTGGGTGAGTCCTGAAACCCATAGCCATGCCCCTATACTCATGTTTGATTTACCTCACACATGATCTTTTTGAACAAAATAAAAAACCTGCCGATGACCCACATGGACAGCAGGAACATGTTCAAGACATGAACTGACTCCAGTCCTTTGTGAGAACAGTCAGTCAGTCATTGTCCAACCCGCTATATCCTAACACAGTATCACAGGGGTCTACTGGAGCCAATCCCAGCCAGCACAGGGTGCAAGGCAGGAACAGATCCCTGGCAGGGCGCTAGCCCACCAGAGGGTAAACACACACACACACACACACACACTAGGGACAATTTAGGATCACCAATGCACCTAACCTGCATGTCTTTGGACTGTGGGAGGAAACCGGAGCACCCTGAGGAAACCCACACAGAGGAACATGCAAACTCCACGCAGGGATTTCTGAGAACATTCATTTCCAAATGGCCAATGTCGACTCATTACTCACACAGTTTATGTCTTTGGCATGTGGGAGTAAGTGATAGCTTAGGAAAACACATGCAAAGTCCACTGAGACTGTGAGCTGCCTAGGAATTAAACCCTTGTCTCTGGTACTACCCTCAGGGCCACCCTAAATGATACTAACACTTGGTTTTTATCTCAAAACTTTATTTACTCTAAATAGTAACAATGACAGGTTGTATCTCCATGACTAGAGTGTTTGCTGCAAATGAAATCCAAAGCAGCATCTTTTTTCGAACGGAGATCCCACTGTTACAGTTGGTGGTGGGTAATTGTGAAATGTGATGAAAGGAAAGAAAAGGGCTTGGGACAAACTACTCTACAGTATTAGGTGTTAGCCTTCCATTCCGATGGTCTCTCACCATCCAAGTTGGATTGCTGAAGTGTGGCCATTCACCCCCACAAGGTTGGCAATTGGTACATCATAGCAATGTCTTGTATAGTGTGCCCTCTAGTGGCCAGAAAGGTGTTCTCCTTTCTTCGTATTTAATGAATAGTCAGACATCTCCACCAATTGCTGGATTATTTGCCCTCCTGGTAGCTAGAGGTCAGACCCGGTGGCTACTTATTTGCCCTCCTGTAGTTGAACAGCATGGACAATGATGAATAGGCACTTTGTAATGTTAAATCATTGGCCTCAGGCATTCTGTATTGACTGTTTTCTGATTTACCTGTGCTAAATATTCCGAGTGTAGGAAATAGCAACTCCATCCATGGTCACATTTCCTTTGCTAACCTCTGTATCAAATACAGGTTGTTTGGTATGAAAAATGCTATATACTGTAAAATAAAACAAATTTGACAAATTTTCATACTGCAAAAACATGTAACAATGTAGAACAAAATCAGTTTCAAAGCTTACCCTCTTTGGGTATTCAGGACACTTCAGTTCTCCTGAGAAGGTGGGACTGTCTTGTTGGCAAAATATTCCAGTGACAAAGATTTTGCTCTGTCCATATCCGTAGGACATGTTAGCACATTAACAATGGGACCTGTTAGGCAGCACACATATAAACAGGCGAATGATTTGAGATGGCCCAGCACTGTCTCTTTAAGAGTTAAAGTGAAAAGTGAGTGGCATACATTTTCTGGTTGCTGGATTCTCAGTAGAGTGGATTATGAAAACTGATGTCTACCATCAAACACAGCCTGGCAGTCAACTGTGGCAGTGTTGCTTTCAGTCCAAAATAAAATGACAGCTGAGGTTCAGTGCTGCATAAATCGCCTTGTACTCATTTCCATTGTTGTATGCCCCGCATAGTTTGGGGTATTGGGAAGAATATATATGAGGGGAAAAAGCAAAGGCTTCGCCTGCTCATAAATGAGTAATGCTTTATTTTGATACGGCAGCAGCCTCTCAATTTTTCAATGCACGGTTACTGCAATTCAAGACTTTCTTCCTTGCGGCTCATCAGAGAACCACTCTGTTAGTGTTGCACAGTGAAAACTTTCCAGTTTCTTACAGTAAATCCTTGTTTTAAGCTTCCTAGAGAAAAAGTTATCACAATCAAACCAGCCAGCCCTTACATATTATAGACGGTAAATATGGGACTCAAAATTACGTGTCTCCCCCTTTTCCCTCTGAATTCTTCGCTGGTAAAAATAAAGAAATAGGGAAAGCTATAGTATCAGGGAAAACCAGTAGTTGGAGAGGAAAACACACAGGCAAAGAAAATGAAGCTGGTAAATCAAGTGGAAAAGCTAATAATAAATACTGGCTGGTCACTGATTTAAATATAAAAGAAACAAAGCATAACACACACAACCTTCATGGTGTCTTGTCTTGTGTAAGTAATAATGTTTCAGCACACTCATGTGCTCTAAACAGAACCATTTATTATATATGCTCTTAACTGTATAGCAGGATCACGGCTCAAGTCTTCTTTCATTTGATTTACACATTAAAAATATGTCTTGCTTAAACATCGGCAACCTTAGTGCACCATTTTTTTTTTTTACTATTTATTCATTATTATTCTTATCTAATTTGAATTTTTTTTTTCTTTCTTTTCGTTGTTATCTTATAAAGCACATTGAGCTACATCTCTCTATTATAAAAAAAAAACTTGGGACGAGACTTTTTTCCTGTGACGAGACATGATCTTTTAAAGAGAGACACTTTCACATCCTGTGAGACAGACAAGTCACATCATACTTACAATCTTTGGAAGCAAGTCCCGTGATACACATGCAGAGCAGGTTAGAGATAATGGAAGTAGGAAAATTCGAAAGTCTCAAAAAAATGAGAGTAAAGATCACATTAACACAAACAAACGGAAAATATTACTTGGTGAAACAGCGAAAAGAGTGTTTGAGGATGTCTGGGGGAGAAGAGAAACAAGCCAGTGACTTTAAAACGTTCAAAGCTCCGCACAAAATGCAGATCACGCGGCATGGGAGCAGCAGCAAGCCAGTAGCTGACTGAGCAAAGAGGAGGTAAAAAAAAAACAACTGCTATTTGTTTCCCATGGTATCACTGTTCTTCACAATGGCGCGTAGCAGGGGGCACAGTCCCCTAGTCCTTTATATGAAAATGTGCTAAAGAAATAAATGTTGTTGTTTTAATAATGCCTAAAAATTAGTCCATGCTTTTACTACTGTAGAAATGGATTGCTATAATTCTGTACTTGCTAGTTTCTCTTCGATTATAGTGAGCAAACCCTGCAGAGTTCGCTCTGCTGTGAGTTCGGCAAAACCACCGAAATATTCAGGAACTTCGCCAAATTCCGCAGAATGCATTGAAGTCAATGGGGAAGGAGGAACTGAACTAGTGTAGGTTATAATGCTGCAGTGGTCTTTTAAGTGTCCGTGAAGGCTACAAAAGCATCTGCCAACTATGCAGGACTGGTAACGTTGGCCACAAATGTGATCCGAGCAATCAGGCAGTATTGCTAACCGCTGTACCACTGTGCCTCAAACAAGAAAAGACGCAGACGGAATGAATACCACTAACAAAATACAACAAATGGTCACAAAACAGCAATGAATAAATAAAATTTCGATTATTGCACTCAATCCAATCTTGGAGTATACATTGACCGTGTCATGTAATGGCCACATGGTACATGCTTGTTCCATTGTTTTAAAGCAGCTAGAAAATCTTTGTTGTTTTTACCCTAACTCTGCAGATGCGTCGACCTTTTTTTCTTCCATCAAGAAAAAAACGCCTTGTAAATAGTAATAAATCTTTCAGTATTAGTATCATTTCTCAGGGTCTCCTGTATTTTGTGAGGAGGGGAGGTGGCGAGAAACGACCCCTTTAAGGCTAAGTAATGATGCAGTGCTGTGCTGTCAGCGCACAGGGATCAGTGTTATATATCCAGTGGCAGTACTCCTAAAAGTCTCATTACGGTCAGCTGATGCACTCCTCAAGTGTAACTACTGTAAGTTTATGTTTTCTTTTTTAAATGCATGCACGGTGGAAACCCAGGTGGACTACTGATGGGTTTGTGACATCAATCATGCACAAAGCAGATCGGCAACAATCTTATACTATGCATTGTGAAAATTCTGTGTATGGCTGCTGAAGTTCTGTGATGTCATGCTGGTCTCATCAAACATCATGGGACACTGGGATAAAAAAAAATGTTCTTCTAATTCAGCCAAGCAGCGAATTTCCAGGAAAATATTTGATGAACAATTTTTTGGGCAAACACAGCATATTTGCTTTGAAAAACTCTTTGGCAAATTTCCTTGATCATCACTACTCTTCAATATCGTTTACCAGACTCCAGTTGTTTCAAAATGCAGCAGCTGGAGGGCTCAAAGAAAAAAAAAAAAAAAAAATGAACATTGTAAACAGGAAAATACATTCCCATGATGCTATGCTTTTACATTGAAAACATGCCTCTCCCCCTCATTCACTGATCAAGAATCCTGTTCTTAATTCAAATGCACAGAATTATTGGGACGTGTTTTCCTGTTTATGATTCAGGGTGTGTTTTCTGTAAGGAACAGTTAACCCTTAAACTGCCACATACTTGGGGGGTTAATGCACCCCGGGATGCCAAATACTTTTTTGCTACATTTTTTAAGGAAAGTCACAATTCACCAATGAAAAAGTGAAATTTTAATGGAACACATATTTTTTTCATACAAAGAGCATCACAATTACTGCAAAACTGATCATTTTATACACTGCCAATGAACTGTAAAAAAACTACTGTAACAATCAATTATTATATGTACAAGGTGCAAATGATGCCATTGACGAAATTCAGTAAATCACCGAGCCAACTGCTCTTGAACTGGCTGTGCGCGAGCACACAGAGGCCAACGCTGATGTTTGCAGGCTAGTCCAGTGCAGTGGCTGAATCCCAGGGACAGTGATGCTGATTTGCTAGGGGGCCGCAGTGGTCATGAGCTGGCTGCTCAAAGAATATATGGCACTGACTGATCAGCTGCAGTGCTGGCAAATTGCACTGGGAACCAACTATAGCCGGTTTCGGTGTTCAACGAATGTATGTTGCCGAACATACTCAGCTCTGGTGTGCTGGCAAATTGCACTGGGAATGGACTATAGTCAGTTGCAGCGTTCAAAGAATGTACATCATCGAATATACTTGGCTCTGGTGTGCTGGTAAACTGACTATAGCTGGTTGCAGTGGTTTAAGGGTTAATAATATTTTAGCAAAAATGCATGTGCTTTACACCTTTTGCGCATACATCTGGATAACAGACAAGTAGATTATGTGACACGAATAACATGAGGTTTTTCTTTTTTGGATGTTTTTTACAGCATGAGTAGGATCCATTTAATCATAAACTGTTTTTTCTTGTTTTGCATGTGATTAAAAATATTTTTGGCCATCACTACAAACTACATGGAGTAAGAAACATAAATAATAACATTTTTGGGTAGAGCATCCCTATAACCTTATTATAGTAAGTACTGTTCAGATTTTCTAGCTATTGTGGATTTTTTTACTCTGTCTTTGGTTTCTGATTCTGGATTTTGGACTGACTGTGATTGCTTTGGGTTGCCTTTTTGGCAAAACCGTTTTTGCCATATTTGTTTGTCTTTTTTTTCCTGCTTTACTATTTTGTGCTTCTTTTTGGCTACTAAATGATAAAGGAACTTTGTTTAGTTTTGGTCCTAAAAGCCAGAGGTTGATAGTTGTCCTCTCCTTTGAAGGGTATTTCTAATTATTTTTTGAGACTTCCAATCTTTTAAAAACCTGAGCCCCATTTTGGGCCTGTGCAGGCCAGAAAGCCTGACTGTTGATTGTGGGATTAGGCTGCCTGGGGTGAGGCCTATTTCTGAAGCGCAGAGCTAGTGGGCTGGTGTGTGATGTGTTTAGGTCTTTTCACCCCTTTTGTAAGCTTATGTTGTGGAATCATAGCAGGGGGTTCAAAACCAAGAAATCTAACAATAGAATATGAGAGCAAACCATAGAACTGGAGAACAAGCTCAATTCTGAAGCAGCCATTGCACGGACTGCTTCTTCTTATATAGTCATGCTGCAGTGCCAAGTGGTCATGTTCTCCTAGAATCAACATATAAGACATAAGGAATAGAATGTAAAGGATTGTCATGTGTACATAGTACAATGAAATTGTTTCTGCATGTCTGTTCAGAATAGTGACAATGATAAAATAACAAGAAACACACACACTTGCATAAAAAACAATATGTCGAGTGCAACATTTATACAATTATGTACAATATATGCAGAATAGACATTATATATGCAGCATATAGGAATACATACACTATCTATCTATCTATCTATCTATCTATCTATCTATCTATCTATCTATCTATCTATCTATCTATCTATCTATCTATCTATCTATCTATCTATCTATCTATCTATCTATCTATCTATCTATCTATCTATCTATCTATCTATCTATCTATCTATGTCTCTCAGTAATAAAGAGCATCCACTAGTGTCCCATCTCCTTTGCCACTCACTAAGCCCTTAGTATGGCTGTCTGTATAGTTTCCTCACATTTGATCCCCACTCATATTTCCGTAGCTGTTCCATTTTACTTCTTCATTACACAGCATGTTTAGTAATGAGGGTGCTATTCAGTAATAATGGAGCTACACTATGTCATGCGGATTGACTTCTGTGCTGCATTCTTTTGTACAATAAATAACTATATTCATCTTTATTTTATATAGCACCTTTTGCAGCTCGCAGGTATTTTATGAAACAATTTTGAATACAATTCATATTAAGATAATATACGGGGGAGCATACTCATTAGCACTGCCTGGGCACTGTCTATGTAGAGTTTGCACATTCTGCCTGTGCACTTGTGAGTTTTCCTACCTCCAGTTTCCTCCCACAGCCCAAAGATATGCTGGTCAGGCTGTTAGGGCTTAATCTGATGGTGAGTGGCTGCATGCATGTGCCCTGTAATGATGTGGCAGTGGCAGGACTCTTCCTTGTGCCCAGTGCTGCTGGCATATGCATTGGCTGCCTCTTTGCCCTTATATAGGATAATATGAGTGCATCTATGGGACAGCAGTGGATAAAGTGACAGAAAGGTGCATAACAAGGTTTTGGAATAGTGAGAAGGATGAATTGAAAGGATCATAGAGACAAGCAGTGGAGTATTGCACCTGCACTTGGCGAGGAGCGCTGTGCAACAACAAAGTAGTTTCTACTATTGTATTGTAGTAATCATAATCCAAATTGTATTATGCGATATCATCTACTGTTGAATTCTGCTTTGTACTTGTAATATTTCTATTGCACTATTATATTGTATTGATGATTACTTGTGTTCTGTGTATTGTATTGTATTTGTCCCCTTTTTTGACACCCACTGTACACCCAACCTACCTGGAAAGGGGTCTCTCTTTGAACTGCCTTTCCCGAGGTTTCTTCCATTTTTTTCCCTACAAGGGTTTTTTTGGGGAGTTTTTCTTTGTCTTCTTAGACAGTCATGACTGGGGGGCTGTCCAAAGGCAGGGCCTGTTAAAACCATTGCAGCACTTCTTGTGTGATTTTGGGCTATACAAAAATAAATTGTTTTGTATTGTATTGTATTTCTGAGGTGGCAATTGATAGATTGGCCATCTAGCTCTGCGAAGAGGATTACACGTGTTCTGAGTATTGTATTTACACTATTTTTTGACAACCATTGCACAAACCTACCTGGAAGAAGGTCTCTCTGAAATGCCTTATTCAAAATGTATTCAATTTTTTTTTCATGGGAATTATTTCTTGTCTTTATAGGGACTCAAAGTTGGGGAGCGGCTGTCAAAAAACAGGGCTTGATGATTTTGGGCTATACAAGAAATTGTTTTTTTTTTTTGTTGTATTGGGATTTTTTTGCTTTTTAAGTAAGCAGTCAGTTTTGGTAACAAAGGTTTGACAAATATTTCTGCATTAGAATAGGAGAAGGTGTTCACACTGGAAATTTTTCATAAACAATAAAGAAATGCTTTGACTGCACCCACAATGTGACATTCTAAGTTCAGTCTGCTCCAAGGCTGCTGGCAGGGGACAATGGAGTTATTATTCAAAAATCAAGATTGGAGACAGAGCTGAGTTTTTTAGATTGAGCTGAGATGGCTTTATTTGTGCTAGTTAACATCCACACACCCCACTAAGGCAAACAGAGAACTTGTCTGTTTAGGAGTGATCTTCAGTCAGTGCTGTTATCCTTATCATGTCAATGAAATACGAGTTTCCAGCTGATGCCTCATTAGTGACAGTGTGAACATGCAGACAGAAGAGGACCAAGCACTGACCCATGACACCCAAGACTGAGTAGCATATGACCAGAGAGGAAAGAGAACATGCAGAAGCAGCTTGTTTCAGGAAGTCCAGAAGGATACTCCAGGAGTATCAATGTTAATATCTTCTATTAAAATAATTTTAAAAATCTGTCCTTGTTTTTCAATATTTAGTATAGTATAGTTCACCCAAGGGGGGCACTATCGAATCACTCTTTGAAAAAGTGGGCTCTGACCCAAAAAAGGTTGGGAACCTATGCTCTAATCTCTCACAGATTCAATGAGTGTGCAACACAGCGTTTTGCTGTTGATTGTGCTGCATGTACGAAAGGTTTTTACAAGGACAAATGATGTTAAGGGAGGAATTTGCGGCTTTTCTTGCCACCTGTAATTCACATCCATCTTATTTGGATGGGGGATAAGTACCCAAGGATTTCATGTTCATTTTTCATTTGAAGATTCTTGATTAACTTTCTTGACATTTTACAGCTATGCCATATATAAACCGTATCACAGACCTTCTCTTCCATTCGTACAACCTTCGGGCAAGAAGCCCTCCAATGTATTAGACGATGGGAAACTTCGGCAATCCGTGAAGCGCACAGCTATGAAAAACTCTTCTTCCTCCACAGTTGCATCAGGCGCTATATATTGCCTTTGATTCTTGTAAGTCTAAGCATTATCCTCTGATGAAGACCCCTGATAGGGGTTGAAAGCTCAGGAAAAAAACTATTTTATGATACGTGATTTGTTTTTTCTCCCTTCGTGGATCTCCAACTGCATATATATATATATATATATATATATATATATATATATATATATATATATATTGTGACAGGTAGGGGGCGCTCTCGCTCCCTTGAACCCTCAGACTATACGCCAGACACCAGGTAAAAGTCCAAATAAAATATTTATTTGAACTATAACGTGCACAAAGCACCCTCCTCTCCACAATACTCATATAAATACACCATAACACAATAATAATCAATCCTCCACTCTGCCAGATGCGTTGCCACCCTTCCACCCAGCTCAGCTCAACTCTGGGATCTCCCACAGCCCTTTATATAGTCCATGACCCGGAAGTGCTCCTGAACCCCTGTCCATGTGACTTCTTAGCACTTCCGGGTCAGATCCAAAAGTCTTCTTTTCATCCCGGAAGTACGTCGGTCTTTTTGTTCATGTGATTATGACGCACTTCCGGGTTGTATGCGAAAGTCTCTCTGCTCCTCCCTGCAGCGCCTTCTAGGGGCCCCTGTGGTATCCAGCAGGGTTGTGGATGAAAACTCCAATGTCCATAATTCCCTGCTGGTATTCGGGGCACCTCCATGCTGCAGGGAGGGCTCCATCTGGCGGCCTGAGGGTATTGGCCGGGATGAAAGGCCGGTCATATCCCACAATATATCTACTCTATATACAGTGCATCCGGAAAGTATTCACAGCGCATCACTTTTTCCACATTTTGTTATGTTACAGCCTTATTCCAAAATGGATTAAATTCATTTTTTTCCTCAGAATTCTACACACAACACCCCATAATGACAACGTGAAAAAAGTTTACTTGAGAGTTTTGCAAATTTATTAAAAATAAAAACATTGAGAAAGCACATGTACGTAAGTATTCACAGCCTTTGCCGTGAGGCTCGAAATTGAGCTCAGGTGCACCCTGTTTCCCCTGATCATCCTTGAGATGTTTCTGCAGCTTAATTGGAGTCCACCTGTGGTAAATTCAGTTGATTGGACATGATTTGGAAAGGCACACACCTGTCTATATAAGGTCCCACAGTTGACAGTTCATGTCAGAGCACAAACCAACCATGAAGTCAAAGGAATCATTTGTAGACCTCCGAGACAGGATTGTCTCGAGGCACAAATCCGGGGAAGGTTACAGAAAAATTTCTGCTGCTTTGAAGGTCCCAATGAGCACAGTGGCTTCCATCATCCGTAAGTGGAAGAAGTTTGAAACCACCAGGACTCTTCCTAGAGCTGGCCGGCCATCTAAACTGAGTGATCGGGAGAGAAGGGCCTTAGTCAGGGAGGTGACCAAGAACCCAATGATCACTCTGTCAGAGCTCCAGAGGTCCTCTGTGGAGAGAGGAGAACCTTCCAGAAGGACAACCATCTCTGCATCAATCCACCAATCATGCCTGTATGGTAGAGTGGCCAGACGGAAGCCACTCCTTAGTAAATGGCACATGGCAGCCCGCCTGGAGTTTGCCAAAAGGCACCTGAAGGACCATCAGACCATGAGAAAGAAAATTCTCTGGTCTGATGAGACAAAGATTGAACTCTTTGGTGTGAATGCCAGGCGTCACGTTTGGAGGAAACCTGGCACCGCTCATCACCAGGCCAATACCATCCCTACAGTGAAGCATGGTGGTGGCAGCATCATGCTGTGGGGATGTTTTTCAGCGGCAGGAACTGGGAGGCCAGTCAGGATAAAGGGAAAGATGACTGCAGCAATGTACAGAGACATCCTGGATGAAAACCTGCTCCAGAGCGCTCTTGACCTCAGACTGGGGCGACGGTTCATCTTTCAGCAGGACAACGACCCTAAGCACACAGCCAAGATATCAAAGGAGTGGCTTCAGGACAACTCTGTGAATGTCCTTGAGTGGCCCAGCCAGAGCCCAGACTTGAATCCGATTGAACATCTCTGGAGAGATCTTAAAATGGCTGTGCACCGACGCTTCCCATCCAACCTGATGGAGTTTGAGAGGTGCTGCAAAGAGGAATGGGCGAAACTGGCCATGGATAGGTGTGCCAAGCTTGTGGCATCATATTCAAAAAGACTTGAGGCTGTAATTGCTGTCAAAGGTGAGCCGTAGTCATAACTTTGAGCTCCCAGTAATTTGGACATGTGAAGTAAGTAAAACAATGAAGGTTCTTATTTCTCGTAAAGTAACCAGTTGAAATTACAGGATTCAGAAAATGACAATGGAAAATTCAAAGTAAATCAAACAATTTTATTATGTTTCCAGATTTAAAAAAATATATAAAATAAACGCACATCTTAATGCATAAGAATCACATACATTATTATGAATATAATATGAAAAAACCTTCAGTATTGTATGATTCTTTTACAAAATGGTAAAAATCTTTAGAAATTGTAGTGTTCTAACAAGCTGCACAATGTTCAATGTCTTTTTATCAAAGACAATTTTAATAAGGGGCAGTTTTGGGATTCTATATGGGACACTTTGGGAGCATCAAAATGGGCCGACCGAGGCAAAAACTCCAAACACAAAAAATAAAATAAAAATATTGTTGTAAATGCAAGTAGTTCCTAAAACAGTTTTTGTTAACAATTTTAGCTGCAAGGGGAGGAAGAATTAACGATTTAGATTTTTGATATCATATAGTGTTGATAATTATTCTTCTGCATATATTTTATATAAGAATAAGGGAAGAAGGGGCCTGTGCTGCCTCGAAAGCTTCCATATTGTAATCTTTTCAGTTACTCAATAAAAGGTGTCATTTTGCTTGACTTCTCACCACATCCATAATGGCTAACACGGTACAACACCCTAATACTTATATATAAACGTCTACACGTGAAAGTGTGTGTGTCTCTCCGGCCTGGAAGTGAGAGGTGGAGTCGGGGTAAGGGCTCTGCCCGCGAGGAAACAGAAAACTCGCTTAGCCGCTAATAACACAAACGAGGCAAGTACTCACAGCAAAATGAAACCTCTGAAGAAAGACAAAGTCGCTTAGTTGCTAATACACAAGCAAGGCAAACACATCGACAAAATGGTATCCCTTTTACTTTTCCGTCCGCCATTAATACACAAGCGATGCAAACACGTCAGCAGAACGAAACCTTTGAAGAAAGACAAAGTTGCTTAGCCGCTAATACGCAAGCGAGGCAAACACATCAGCAAAACGAATCCTCCTAGGAGAGAGATGCTCAGAGTAGTTCCTTTCAATTACCTGACATCTCTACATTTCATTTTTTTTTTCTGACGATTTTAATAGTTTCTAGGACCCCGGGCTTTTTACAGCACGGGCTTACACAGCTAGTAATATATAAGAAAAAGAAATATTAATCACGATAAGAAAAAGCACACATGCTGGACTTTAGTGGAAAAATTAAATTTAAGCAAGTGAAAAGTATTTAAATCATGGCATTAAATCATGTTTTCCTGATTGTAAGAATTATTGACATCAAAAAATTTGTATTTATGATTTTTTGTCAAATAAATTTTGTTTACTCCATTGGCAGATATTTTTGCTAAATAAAAGCAAAACAACTCCCAATTTAAAGTTTTTATGATTTTGTTTAGTTTTTGTATATGCATTTTTTGCAGTGTTGAATCACGAGGCCGCCAAGCTGCAGACGGACTTGCTACCATCTGTGCTCTCCTACAATCACCGTACACCGGCACTGAGGCAGAGCTTTCTGACTTGAAATACAAAGTATCATTTTGGTTTTCTCAAATTTTTACATGATTAGATTAACTTTTATTAACGTTTCAGTGAAGTTCATGCTTTGTGGCATTGCTGCCTTGAGATTGATCTATTACTAAAAAACATTTTTCCTGAGGTTGTTTGAAAATAACTATAGCCGAGAAGAAATTGTCATTTATGTCTACTATTTTTACTGTATACTGTATATGCACACATATTTTAGTTGGATGTGGAGGTTATACTTTGGATCAATCTTGACTAGAACAGGCCTTTCAGCCCAACCAAGCTTGCCAGCTCTGTCCACCTAATTTCTTCAAAATAACTCTCTACCTCACTACTTGTGTCTATGGTTATCTGTATGAAGAAAAACACTTTAACGTTTGTGTGACATCTACCATTGACCATCTTCCATCTGTGTCCTCCTTGTTCTTGGTGAACTCATTTTAAAGTAACAGCCAGGTTCCACTGTGCTAATTCCCTTTATAATTTTGAACAATTCAATCACGCCACCTCTTTATCTCGATTTTCTTAAACTGAAAAGGTTCAACTCACGCAGTATTCTGTCTTATTTTTATTTACAGAATTTCATTGTGCAAAAAGCTTTTAACATAAACCAAACCATGAAATGGATTATACTGAGGATAACTTTCAGGGTCTAACTGTCATGGGCTTCTCTGGCATCAGGCAGTGGTCGCTTATCTTTGATTCAGCCCTCACAGAACTAATATTATGTAGAAGTTTCTTGGAGTTTCTAAGTTCCTTGTGCTAATGCAGTCTGTACTTTACTTTGCTGCCAGACTTTGAGCTTGTCTTAATCTTTGTGTCTTGATTTTAAGTTTTATTGAACTTTACATTTTTCTTGTCAGCCTTCATATTCAAAACAGAAAAAAAAGATCTGCACCTCAGAGGGTAACTAATTGTTCTCAAGTGCTCAGTGAAGCGCCTTTCAGAAGTAACGTCTCAATAAGTGTATAAAAATAAACTTCACAGGAGATCCTTCTACTAAGAATCTGACAAAATCAGTCTGTAATTTATCATAAAAACTGTCAGTAAAAGAATCAGGGAGAGAAATTAAAAATGATTCAGATTATTGATGTTTAATAGATAACGATTGTTCTTAGACTTTTATTAGTAATTACTCAGTTCAGAGTTCTTTACGGCATCATAATAAGCGCAGATCCATGGACGATTAACTTCCTGACTCTGTTCCAGACCGGTAGCTTCACATAAAAGGTCATTGTGGAAATGAAGACGTCTTTCAGTTTCCCATTGCTCTCTTAAAAAAAAAAAAAAAAAATTTAATAAATTCAGAGTAGTTGCCAGTGTAATGATTTTTTGTTAACAGAAAACAGCACATTTGATGTCACTTCTTGCTTCAGATTAACCAAATCTCTATATAACATTATGCATTCCTTTGGTTGTACAAAAGAGCACTCACCCAAAAAGCAGGAATATAGTATAAATGAAAATGATACATGTTAAATAAATGCTGTATGATTATATTTTAAATGTAATATCAACATTTGGATTTTCTGATTGTATTTTTTTTAACCATTGTGGACCACCAGGGGGAGTACTGCTCCCCAAACCCCGACACAGACAGGCTGAGACACAAGTCTTTCCCAACAGCACACGTTTTATTCAGGTGGGGAAGCATTTTTTCTCTAGCACAGTACACAAGCACCAACTACTATATTGCACTCCTTTTCTTCCTCTTTCTTTCCCTCTCTGTTCCTCTGTCGCCTCTACTCCTCCTCGCAAGCTTTGTCCTCCACCTCCTGACTCTGGCTCGCTGACCGATGGTCAAGCAGCTCCTTTTATAGCACACCTGGAAGTGCCTCAGTTGTTTCTTGACCTTCTTCCAGCTGCACTTCCTGGTGTGGTGGAAGTGGTGCCCCAAAGGATTCAACTGTAGCTGCAGCACCCTCTGGTGGCACCCACGGAGCCCAACAGGGCTGCTCCAAACTACAACTCCCAGCATACCCTGCAGAGACCCATGGTGCAGTAGCAACCCAGGGGGGGCTGCCCTCTAGCATCTCGGGGAGGATACTGCCCCAAAGATGTCTTCTCCCTTGGTCCTTCCACCCTCCCAGGTAATGGTCCTGGCCATCCGCCACACCACATATACAGTAAATCAACAACTTTTCTTTTTTTCTTATCATTAAAGAAAATCTGCTTGCCCTGTGCTGCGTCTGTTTTACTGAGCTCTTATACTGTAATGGACTTCCTTAAGGGAGACAACAAACCTGATGATGCGTTCTGCCTCTTTTCTTGCTGCCTCCATTCGAACCTTGGCTGCTTCTTGTTCCTGCCTCTGCTTCTCCTCCTGTTCCTTCCTTCTCCTTTCATCTTCTTCACGTTTTTTTTGCAGGTATTGCTCCCGTTCTTGTTCTGCCATGGCTGCTAGGTAAGCCTGTTCCTCTAAGAATTTTTTCTCTTCTTCCATCCTTTTCCTTGCAGCCTCAGCTGTAAACAGGCAATACATTTTTAGAAAAGGAGTTCAGTAAGTATAGTTATATGAGATCAGACAAATAATCTGGTCAAGGAGAAGAGGAGGAGTGGAGATTGAAAGTGGATTGTCTCATTGTCACATTGCTTTCATTTATGACACTAGCTATTTAAATAATGCTTAAAGATTAAAAGTTATTAAACATGTGTTGCTGCTTGCCCATTTGTTCTTCACTACTTTCAAGGGCTGGAGTGAGGAAAGAAGTCTTTGAATGTGACAGTCGTACTCCGGTGAAGTCTGATACAAGCACCTGAATGCTTTGCTAAAGCATTTTGGAAGAATGTCATATGGACAGATGAGATAAAAGTATAACTTTATGCTTGATGTGGATCTCATTATTTCTGGGATAATGCAAACATAACATTCCTCAGTCAGAACATCATAGCAACAGTCAGAGATGGTAGTGGTGGTATGATGGTGTAAGGATGCTTTGCTACCTGAAGGCCTGGATAAATTCAGGCTACAAAAAGGATACAGCAGCACTAGAAGAGCTCCAGAGAAGAGCAACTAGACTCATTCCAGGGCTACAGGGGATGAATTATGAAGAAAGATTAAAAGAGCTGAGCCTTTTCAGTTTAAGCAAAAGTATATTAAGAGGTGACATGATTGAAGTGTTTAAAATTATGAAGGGAATTAGTACAGTGGATCGAGACTGTTATTTTAAAATGAGTTAATCAAGAACAAGGGGACACAGTTGGAAACTTAAGGGTAAATTTCGCACAAAAATTAGGACGTTTTTCTTTACACAGAGAACCATACACACATATACATAGACACTTGGAATAAGCTACCAAGTAGTGTGGTAGACAGTAGGATTTTAGGGACCTTCAAAACTAGACTTGATATTTTTTAGAATTAAGTGGATAGAACTGGCGAGGTTTGTTGGGCTGAATGGTCTGTTCTTGTCTAGATTATTCTAATGTTCTAATATTTTAATTGCCATTATTGAAGGAATCACAAATTCTTCTGTGGATCATGAAATTGTTAAGGCAAATGTCTGGTCATCCATCTGTGAGATGAAACAGAAGCACAGTTGGATCATTCAGCAACACAATGATCCAAAACACAAAACCAAGTCCATATCAGAATGGCTGAAATAAAGCAACATTAAAGTGTTGGACTAGCCAAGTCAAAGACAAGACCTAAACACAATACAGATTATGTGTTCAGAGGTGTCATGCTGATTAACCTATCAATGTTTCAGAAATAAAGAAGTTCTGAAAGGAAGAGTTTGGCTGCAGTCATCACAGCTGAAGATGGTGCAACCAGTTATTAAGTAGTGAGGGGACAATCATTTTTTCACACAGGGGCAGTTGGTGGGTAATTTTGCTGTAAGATGAGATATTTGTTCACTCATGTGGACTTTATCTAATATTAAATGTAATATTAAAGATCTGAAAACATTCAGAGTCATAAATTTGAAATAATCAAGGAAACAAATGAAGAGTGTATACTTTTTCACAGCACTGCTTATTAAAAGGCATTAAGTCTTTTCACATATTAGCTTTTAGATGAGAACAGGAAAGGCAATAGCTCTTTAAGGAAACTGAATTCTTTAAGGAAACTGAATAGGTGAACATAGGTGTTTTCAAGATTGTTACTACCATACTTGTTTTATGTGGGACAAATTAAAGGGGAGGCAGGAGCTTTATGTGAAAATTTCAATGACCTGTCTGTCTCTTCTTCCATAATTAGGTTACATCCTCACTACTACATTTTCATTTAAAAACTGTTGTTAAGTGAAAATAATCTCGTTCCACACCTGCGTTGTCATATCATTTTTGAAAGTATCGGCAACACACTAAAACAACTAAAAACTCATATGATGTGCGTTAACACACAAGAACAGCAATTGTGAATGTGAAAAACAAAACAACAAACTGTTTTATTTGGACTGATGAAGAGTAACACACGAGTATAAAGTGAAAACAATCTTGGTCCACACTAGCATTTTCACATTATTTATGAAAGTGTAGTAGTGCTTGAACCTTAACTCCCAGCAGTCCCTGCAGTGGCTCTGATTGGTCATCTGCTGAGGGTGCAGGGGCTGTTTGGCACAAGGAGGCCGGCACGACATTTAAATGGGGGCTAGTGTTACCAAAAAGAGGAGAAGTCTTGTGTGTTTGGTGTCAGGATATGCCTGTCTGCCTCCCATTTTGATACCTGTGGATTCTTGTTTTGTCCTGGATTGTTTCCTGTTTTGGGTTTATGGACTGTCTGGTGTCTTCCTGCTGCATGTGGACTGTCTGAGGATTTGTTATCGTCTTTCGAAGAAAGGAGTGCTCCTGATCCCATTCATACGCCATCATCTCATCAGGAAATACCGGTAGGACTGACCTTTACATTCATATACAGCGTGCTGATCACTGGACTATCTACCATCATTTCATTTTAACAGTTGCCGTTTTCATGGACTTCATAGTGTGTGATTTTTGTTAGTGGTTTGTTATTATCAAATTTGCCTTTATTGTACATCGTTGTAAGGGGAACTAGGGTGGGATCATTGTTTTTATTTATTATTGTTTAATACATTCTTTAATTGCTGTTTTATTACCGGTCGCTTTTTTGTCTCTGCTTGTGGGTGTGTGCTGGTCGGGCCAAGGCTGGGTGCGCCCCTGGAATCTCCACCAAAAAAATAAATAACTCACCATCTCTTCGACGGTGTGAATCTTAGCAGCATGGGACCGCTACAAAAGTATCTCCACCATCACTAAAACAACGAAAAACTCACATGATGTGTGTTTACACACAAGAACAGCAATGGAGAATATGAAAATCAAAACAAATTGTTTTATTTGGACTGATGAAGAGTAACACATGAGTATAAAGTGAAAACGATCTCGGTCCACACTTGCATTTTCATATCATTTACGAAAGTATCGGCAACACACTAAAACAATGAAAAACCCATATCATGTGTGTTTATACGCAAGAACAGCAATGATGAATGTGAAAAACAAAACCACAAATTGTTTTATTTGGACTGATGAAGAGTAACACACGAGTATAAAGTGAAAACGATCTTGGTCCACACTAGCGTTTTCATATCATTTATGATAGTGTCTCCGCCATCACTAAAACAACCAAAAACTCATATGATATGTGTTTACACACAAGAAGGGCAATGGCGGATGTTTTATTTGGGCTGATGAAGAATAACACCTGAGTATAAAGTGAGCTTCTGAGAATACAGACTGGGAGTCATGTCAGTGAAAGTACAGTGACATTTAAAGTGCTACAAGGAGCACTATCCATCACTTGAAGAGGCACAAACAGTGGGGAAAGACAACCCGCACAGCACAGAAATGAAATTTCAAAGTCAATAATCATATCAAAACTTAAAGCCATAAGAATAAAATACAGACAAGAAGATATAAAAAGCAGGAGCCATTCAGGACATGGTCACATAATAAGCATGAACCAATCAGAGCACGATTAGTGTCTGTGATTTCAAAACTCTCTGTTTTCACCCATCCACACTATAAGAATGAGCCAGTGTGTTCAGAAATGTGTGCCTATTAGGTGCATTTTCAAAAGTCTCCATTTTTGGAGGTTAATAATGCTGGGGTGGTGCGGACGAAAGATAAAAACAGAGATTAATGTCTGTGTTTTTAAATAAAAAATGTATCAGTTTCAATGAAACCTTGGATAGTGACCTGAAAGGAGGTTGTTAGTTCACAACCCTGTTTCGTTCATGGATCTATCTACAGTATATAGGTCCCAGAGACTTTGAGAATGGTTGGATTGACAAATAAGGACAGATGTTATTACTTTAAAAATGATAAAACGCTGATAGCAAGATGTGGGACATGCAATACCATGCTATTTCATTCTTCATTTCACCCAGAAAGACAGGTCTCAGGCTGGCAACCCTTAACTTTTTATTTTGTTTTCACACATTATCAAGTTTTTTAATCACCACAATGAAAAAACTACCATACGGTAAAAAAACGACTAGTTTTAAAGCTCATGATCATTTATTTTTATTTATTTTATATGTAAAATATTTTCCATTTCATTGATATTATTTTCAGTTTTGTTTGTTTCTCCAATTCTGCATTTAAAATAGAATGTGTGACTTTTAAGAGAGCACTGGACAGCGAGTTATGTTAATTTTGCTTTGCAAAAATATTGTATAATTTTTCCAGATCTAGCTGCAAGTTTGGTTTTTGGAAGGAAGTTTCTGAATTCCAGTTTTCCTAAACTAAGGGGTGCATGTCCAAACCGATGGCAGGCCTGTTATGATTGAATGAATGACAGAATGATAGGTGGTTTTATTTTGGCAGAGTGGCACATTCTTCAAATTACTATTTAATTCTTTCAGGCTGGAAAATATGTAGGAAAAAGACAAATCTCTTTTTTCAGTAAAAAAATGAAAGTTTTATTTAAAGAACAATTATTATTTATTGACAGTTATTTTCCTTACCGAGACTCTTTAGTCATCTGCATATATTTAGTGTCTTGTATGTTCTTCCAGATACGACTCAAGCCAAGTTTTGCTAACACTCCTGTTGTGCTTGTTTCTTGGATTCTGATCTGCCTTCTGTCAGGTACTGCACCGTCAACACACAATGACACTGATTTTTTACCAAGCAAGTAACATAATGGAAAATATATATATATATTTATATGTTACTTAGTTCCATATTTCATAACAGAAAGGTTATGTAAGCACCAAGCATGGTGCCAAATCCATAAATCCAATGAAGACCACAGGGGTTTAAAGTGATTCCTATGCTTCTTCAAGGAAAACATCCAGATTGCTTAATTCTTGCATACAATATTTAGTGCTTGAAAAGTGGAAGGTTTGCTGATCTGAATAAAAATCTTTGTAAATTCAGTGCTAGGTTTTGGAAGACAGTTTTAATGAAATGTGAAACCTTCTTGTCAGCTTGTTGCACATAGTAGGCAGCAGTGGGGCTTCAGATTCATTTTCAGTCTGGGTACAATCTGTACAAAGACGCTTATGCACTCATGTATATGTACTAACATACTATTTGGTACAAGTCCTGACCTTGAGTCTGCTTTGACAGGTTTAACCTGTAGCTCGTCTACCCCATTTTCATTTTTTCAGACCTCTTTATTTCATTACTGGGACACGTGAAGGCATAAATTAAACTGGTAACATTGAGGGTCTTCTATCACACATGACTCACCCATTCTTCTTCTTCCTCTTTATCTTCTATGACAGGTTGATGTGTTTGATCAACCTTCTCCAAACTGTTTGGTCCTGTACCTCCTCCCCAGTCAAGCCATTTTCCTCCAGATCTTCTTTTACTTTATCCTTCCACCTCCACTTTGGCCTCCCTTGCTTTCTCTGCTAATGTTCTTCCATTCCCATCACTCTTTTTCTCACATATTCATTGATTCTCATCATCACATGTCCACACCACTTCAATCTACTTTCCTGTACTTTCTTAGTTGTCTCTCCCACTTTTGTTGTACCTCTGATTGTTTTATTCTGTCCATTTTTTGTAATTCCACACATCCATCTCAACATTCTCATTTCTGCCACATCTAACTTCTTGTCCTGCACTCTCTTTACTGCCCATGTCTCAGCTCCATACATCATTTTTGGTCTTACCACTGTCTTAAAAACCTTATCTTTAACGTTGGCATTAATTCTTTGATCACACAATACTCCTGATATTTTCATCTAATTGTTCCATTCACACTGCACTCTATGGGATGTCTCTTCATCTCATTCTCAATTTCCTTTGTTGCCATGAAGTCACAGGTTTAAGGTCCCAAAAATAAAACGCAAATGGTTCAAATGCTCTTTCATTCAGATTAATGCTATTAATCTTTTAAATAAGTGCAACTTTATTAAATATCCAAAGGCTTCAATTATAGGACCAAAAATTAGCATTTGCATCAATTATCAGTAAAGTCTAAATGTTGGTTTATTATTTATGTCTAAGATGTTTGATTTAATATTTTCACAAAAAATGTTACACATACTGTTGCATTTTATGTATTTGAATAAGGTTTATGTTAGATGGCTTTGTTCTTTGTTGATGTGTTTTTAATTTTATGTTATGGTCTTTCTGTAAAGGACAGAATGTACCTGACACTAGACAGATTGTACTCTTGCAGATGCTGCTGCTATTCAAGCAGTGTACTGACTATACTTGCATACGTACTTTAGGTAAAACAGGAGGATTCCACCAGGTGGCAGTGCAAGAAATCAACACAGTGAGCAAAATATCTGTGTTGTGAGTTGAGGGAAGAAAGATGGTGAACATAAACATTCTTTGGATTCTGATGCTGTGAAGGTGCAAACAAAGATGGCCACAGCAACACAGAAGATGGTATGTGAGACCTTTAAATGTATCACATCATTACGATGTATTGCTTGTATTGCCTATGAGAGAAATGGATGAAGAAAACCACCATGAATACATTCATATGTCAGCATTTAAGTTTGATGATTTGCTTCACTGCATTGAACCATTCATCAAACATCGAAGCATGCACATTGATCCTGTTGGAGCTGCAATACGGTTTACTGTCACACTGAGTTATCTTGCAATGTCCGACTCCCAACTTCTTTTCTCTAAAATTTTTCACTTTGCATATCTGCCTCGAATTCCGTCTTAAACCTTTCCACATCCACTTTTAAAGAGCTGGCGATTTGTTCTGTCACTATGGAGATGTTGATAGTAAACAACGATGCTAACATCGTGCGCCAAAACTTGAACACACACGCTGCCCACAATTTTGCTGGTAATCCAACTTGCACATGTGTCATGTTAATTTCTGACAAAGAAAAGTATCTTTCCTTAAACCTGTGAACGTGTGGTTTGATTGTATCTGGGTGTTTGGGGTGCAAGTGTGCCCCCTGTAGGTCACAAAGCCAAGCTTAGAAATGCAGGAGCCATTGGCTTACTTGAGGCTTTGCCTGATGTTTTTACCAATTCTCATAACTCTTGTACAAAAGGTCAAAGATTTGAACCAGAAGGGATTTTTAATGCTGACCTGTAAACATTGAGATGTGATGTGGGCAGTATTTACCACTGCTGCCTGTCAACTTCAGAATTAAGGTCTCATATCCCAGCCCATCCACTCTCTGTAATGAATACGTGGGCTTTTTCTCAATAGTCCACTTTACTCTCACATCACAGAGATGTGCATACTAAGTTGTTTGGTGACTCTAAGTTGGCCAGTTGTGAGTGAGTGAGGGTGAGAGCACCTTCTCACAGATTAAGGCTGCATACTGGTTAAGTCCATGTCACAACAGACAAAATTTCCACCGATTTTTAGTCTTTAGCCTTCGTTTTCATAATCGTAGCCAGTCGAAGGTAGTCGATTGTGTGCTCCCTTGAAGGGAATATCTAATGACTGAGGCCAGCTAGTCTGAGACTGCCTAGGATAAAATCAATCAGCTGGAGGGGCAGACTGTGTAAGCAGGGGAGCTGACAACCAAATGAATCAATGAATGCTCATCCAGAAGTACAGTGCATAGAATGTAGCGGCGAGGAATAAGGGGCACAAATCTTTTCACCCTCACAAAAAAAGAGAAGTTCATTTGTCTGATGCCTTGCATTTTACATACCATAACAGAATGGAAAAAATGAATTAAAGGGCAGAGATTGCTGCAGCTGTTAACTACTTTATAAAGTGCTACTCCATCAGGCAGCATGCTATTGGCTGTAAGATAAAGGGATGAACACGACTGAGCTGGAAGATCGGCGTTCAGTCAGTAAATGTGACGTAGGCTGCGATTTTCAGTTGCGCAATTTGAAAAGATTTGGTGCTGTGACAAGATCAGCAATTGGGCTCAGCAAATCTGACATTCCCTACAACAAAAGCTCATGTAATGATGTGACATCGGCTTTAGTTTTTGCTTTGCATATAATGGTATCAGGAAAGATTACGCTCCCCTTTCCCACATAACGGTGTAGGTTTAGCAAAGCCACAGACGGACTGATAGGTTCTGAAAACAATTTAATTTAATTGAAGTGAAAGGATATTAGTAATGGGTGCAACATTTTGAAATGGGCAGAAAAATGCATAATGGGAATGCCGGAAATCTTAGTTGTCTCAGTTATTATGAACAACTTAACACATTTTTGTGCTCTGTTCTCTTTTTTTGCATTTTGAACTACCTCTGAGAAGAAGTGGCCCCTACCTTTTGCCAGCATACGTGTAGTGTATTTGTGCTTAGCCTACTGGCAGACGTAAAATTTGGAATGCAGTTCAGTAAATACAGGGAAGCGTGTGATGTGTAGCGTGCCATTCCACCTACCTAAACAGACCAATGCTCAGTCTGCCACAGAGTATCCAGTAAGAAGCCACAATCAGGACAATCAAGGAGCCTGGAGCCACTGGTACAAAACTAGATGAACATGAAGACATGTGGACTGTGAGCATGTCAGCCTAGCTCAGGAGTGAATCTGCAGTGCCATGCCATTAGGGGGCAGCACTACCTCCTGTCATTCCACTGGGCCAGGCTTTGAGATCGAACACTGCATGAACTTTCTCTTGGTATCCACTTCAATCTGGGCCTGTGTCTTCTTGCTTTTGTATGATGAACTACAACAAGGGGTCTCCAAAGCTTTTCTGAGAAAGTTTTTTGAGATATTGGGAAATACTGCAGTAGTATACTTAACTATTAATGACTCTGTCACCCTTTTCTTCCTTATTATATGCAAGATTTTCATTTTGATTATACTTCCCTGCTTTTATAGAAACTCACTCTTCTTTTCTTTATATCCTCATTCTTAAGATTCATTTTTAATTGCTTTCTGTATTTCCCATAGTCATTTTCATCATAGCAATTCTCTTTATCTTTATCCTCTACTTAATCCTTAAGGAATGGATTCTTCAATATGGATAGGATATTCATATAAAAATGTTATACAGTTAATAGTGTATACCAGTAGGATTTGGAAGCAGATCACATTTTTGAATAAGCATATTCAAGTTATTGAAAATTAGTTTTAACAGGTTGTATTTCTTATTTCTAGTGAAATATTATACTGAAAATAATTTGTTAATTTATGAATCTGGCAAAGAAAATGTGTATGCATGATCAGAGTAGGGAATTGCAATCGCATAACATCTACAGCATTCCATGGTATTTCTTCTACAAAGTCTTTTTATTCTGTCAATCCTAATTTAAAATGTTTCTATGGATTTAAAATCATTTTAATTATGTTAAATAAATGCAGTGTATTTTAAATAAGCTATTAAATTAGGAGATTACTAGCAATTCATTTTATTAGGGGGGCTTTATTTACGTCTAATAAAACAGCATTTGTGCTATAATGTACATGCAGAATACTGAGAATTTCCTAGTCATCTCATTTTGTGTGGCTAATCTTTTTCAATTTATCACCATAATTTTGTAGAACAATCCTGAAAGAAACTTTTTCCTTTGTTTTATTTTTTTCTACTTTTACACTTGCTAATGAGGTTTCTGGCCTTATTTTGTTTAGTCATTCTATGTTTGTAAAAAGGGTGGATCCTATTTATATGGTTAAGATTTATTGGGCAAATATCTCATGTCACAGATGGCCGAGGATCTTATCCGTCCAGGACGCCTCTTCATTCTATGGATGGGGGGAGCAAACCTGGTCAGGACAGTACCTCCCCCAAAATGCTAGATGGCAGCCCCCCTGGGTTGCATCGGGGCCACAGGCATGAGATTTTGGAACTCAAGCCTGTTGGTGTCCGTGGACACCACCAAGGGGGTGCTGCAGTGGTTCCTGAGCCCATGTGGGACGTTCTTCCGCCACACCCGGAAGTGCAGCCAGAAATGGATCATCAAACACCTGGAGCACTTCTGGGTGGGCTATAAAAGGAGCCAGCAGCCACCACTCCAGGAGCCAGAGTCGGGAGGAGAGGGACTAAGTTTGCCGGAGAGGAGAGGAGGAAAAGAAGAAGAAGAAAAGGAAAAGAGAAAATATTGTTTGTGCAGTGTTTGGGACTGTATTGTTGTGCTTGTGTGGAACAGGGAAGATGTTTCCACAAGGGGGAAAAGAAAATAAAAGCCTGTCTGTGTCAGGGCTGACCTTTACACTCATCATAGGAGGCGCTGGGGAGTCTAAGACAGCGGTTTCACTGGAGCGTTTTGCATTCTTGCCTTTGTGACAACCAGGAGGAAAAGCCATACCACAATGCATTGCCCCGTAAAGCATCAACAAATCTGCAGAATGTAGATCCAGACAATTCCACAATGAAGCAATGAGGCATGTTCAAAGGTAAAACAGATTATTACAAAAAATACAGACAATGTGAAACACAGGCAGGATGTCAAATACAGAAAAGTTAAAACAATACAGGTAATGTTTCCAAAAGGCACAAAATAAAAAGCAGACTCCAAAGTTGAGCAACAAAGAAAACAAGAATCCCAAACGTAGGGAAAATCCCAAGACAAAACAAAAAAAATCTGAAGAATACCATTATACTAGATCAAGGTGTGCACCAAAAAGTCAAGAGCGTAAATGCTAGAGTGAAGTCACTATACCCCCAGCTCTTCCAATATGTCACTGCTACCTAATAATTGTTGCAAAACAACTGACCCAGGTAGGAAAAACCCGGGGAAAAGAGCAGGTAAATGAAAGGAGTAGTGTTGGAGCTCCCTGTCCATTTATGAGAGATGGTCAAACAATCCGTTTCTTCCCAGAGAAATTATGGGGCTTATACTTACAGTAAAAACATAAAGCCAATGTTGCAGTACACAACTCAATATGATTTTTACTGGGAGAACTGTTTTGCCGTGTTAGGGTTTTGGGGTGACTCTATCTAAAAACATTAGAACATTAGAGCAATCTGGATGAGAACAGGCCATTCAGCCCAACAATGCTCACCAGTCCTATCCACTTAATTCTTCCAAAACAACATCAAGGCTAGCTTTGGAGGTCCCTCAAGTCCTACTTTTCTACCATGCTACTTGGCAACTTATTCAACGTGTCAATGGCTTCAGTGTGTAATAAAACCTCCTAATGTTTATGCTAAATTTACCCTTGACCAGTTTCCAACTGTGTCCCTGTGTTGTTGATGAACTCATTTTAAAGTAACAGTCTCAATATGCTCTACTAATTCCCTTTATAATTTTAAATACTTCAGTCAAGTCTCCTCTTAATCTCCATTTGCTTAAACTGAAAAGCATCCGCTCTTTTAACCTTTCCTCATAATTCATCTCCTGTAGCACTGGAATCAGCCTAGTTGCTCTTCTCTGGACCTTTTCTAGTGCTGCTATGTCCTTTTTGTAGCCTGGAGATCAAAACTGTATACAGTACTCCAGATGAGGCATCACCAGTGCATTATAAAGCTTGAGCAGAACCTCCTTGGACTTGTACTCCACACACCGTGCTATATAACCTAACATTCTGTTAGCCTTCTTAATCGCTTCTGAACACTATGTTGAAGTTTTTAGTGAGAAGTCCTCTGCAACTCCTAATCTTTTTCATACGATGCACTTTCAATTTTCAGACCTCCAATTGTGTATTCAGACCTAACATGTTTACTTCCTACATGTAATACTTTACATTTACAGTAATCCCTTGCTACTTCGCGGTTCACTTTTCGCGGATTCACGACTTCGCGGATTTTATATGTAAGCATATCTAAATATATAACGCGGATTTTTCGCTGCTTCGCGGGTTTCTGCGGACAATGGGTCTTTTTACTTCTGGTACTTGCTTCCTCAGTTGGTTTGCCCAGTTGATTTCATACAAGAGATGCTATTGGCGGATGGCTGAGAAGCTACCCAATCAGAGCACGCAGTTAAGTTCCTGTGTGGTGCTGATTGGCTCAGCGACGGAGTGTTGCATTAACCAGGAAGTCTCATCTCACTCATTCACCATTAACGTGCTACTGCTTCAGGGGCCGTGTCCAAGCGCCAACAGAAGATGCAAATGATTGCAGAAAAGGTAAAAGTTTTGGATATGTTGAAGGAAGGGAACAGCTACACCGCTGCAGGCATCAATGAGTCCACGATTCTTTTTATTTGAAAAGGAGGAAAAGCATATAAGATCTATGGCCGCAGTGTCCTTTAACCAGGGCGCAAAACGAGTTGCAAGTAGACGTGATAAGGCAGTAGTCTGGATGGAATCTGCTTTAGGAATCTTTGCAACAAGGTCGACGACGTCATGACCGCCTACAAACTGCTACGTGTACTTCGCTATACAGTAAGTGTAAACTTATCTACCGATTTCATATTGCTTAGCAGTCGTCCCTGTTATTAATAGAGTAAAGGGTGGGTTGTAAACAATACAGGGAGGGTTTAAAAATGTCCAAATACACATTAAATAATTAAATAAATATGGTGTCCCTACTTCGCGGAAATTCAGTTATCGCGGTCGGCCTTGGAACCTATCTCCCGCGTTAAGTGAGGGATTACTGTACTTACATTCAGTTCCATCTGCCACAAATGTGCCCGAGCCAGTATGCTGTCCTAGTCGCTCTGTAATGATTCAACTGATTCCAGATTATCTGCCAATCCATGTAGCTTGGTATCACATGCAAACTTAACCATCTTGTTTCTTATATTCCTATCCAAATCATTTAAATATATTAAAAATAGCACTGCCCTTTGAGGGACACTACTCTTAATATCACCAATTCCAGATTCCAGTGCACACACTACACCCTGGATTCCCCCTTCTTTTAGTTTGATTCCCAACCTCTCATGTGGCACCTTATCAAATGTTTTCTGAAAGTCAAGATAAATAACATCATATGCACCACTCTGATCAAATCCTTTTTTTCCTTTTCACAGAATTCTAGCATATTTGTAAAACATGACCTCCCTCATTTAAACCCATGCTGACTGTTCAGTAAAACTCCTATTGTTGTCATGTGCTGCTCACTCCTTTCCTTCATGATTCCTCCCATTAATTTTCCTGTGATGCACATTAAGCTTACTGGCTAATAGTTTCTTGGATCTGCCTGATCATCCTTTTTTTTATATTAGGTTAATATTTGCAATTTTCCAGTCCTTTGGAACATATTTTGTTATTCTTACACCCAGAATCTTTGTTGCGTAGATCCATGCATATGTTCTCCACACCAGCTCTTGTTCTCTTATCCTTGTACCCATCTACCATAGAAAGAGACACACCATGCAGAAACAATACACTTTCCACTGGGACTACAGATCAGACCGCATCCAGGACTGAGTGCTACTGTGTGTCACTTCTCTATAAGAGGATGTCTCCTTCTACTCTGTATACCCCAGATGGTAAGACAGAACAACAAAGCAAACAAGTACCAGGTAATTCAACATTAATATGCTTAAATGTGCTAAAAACAGAAGCCAAAAGCAAATGGATGTGACATCATACAACCTGAATATTTTAGGAGCTGCCATAGACAATGCTAGTGTTCAGCCTCTTAAGGTTACATTGCTGCGTCTCATGGCATGGGTCTTCTTGGTGTGTGTGCTTTTCCTGCTTCTACTTCATAATACTGACTTCTTAAAACTTGTCAGCCAAGGCCCAAGGTGAATACCCTGAGCCACTCTCTATCCAATGAGATTTTTACAGACTATAGCAGCTCATGGGTGGCACGTGGCGCAGTGGGTAGTGCTGCTGCCTTGCAGTTAGGATACCCAGGTTCGCTTCCCAGGTCCTCCCTGTGTGGAGTTTGCATGTTCTCCCCGTGTCTGCGTGGGTTTCCTCCAGGTGCTCTGGATTCCTCCCACAGTCCAAAGACATGCAGGTTAGGTGCATTGGCGATCTTAAATTGTCCCGCTTGGTGTGTGGGTGTGTGTGTCCTGCAATGGGCTGGTGCCGTGCCCGGGGTTTGTTTCCTGCCTTGTGCCCTGTGTGGGCTGAAATTGGCTCCAGCAGACCCTCGTTAGGATATAGCGAGTTAGATAATGGATGGATATCAGCTCATGTTTAAGAGGTGTGATTACACAAAGATACCTGATGGTTCAAGGGCTTCACTTTTATGTATGTAGAAAATCCAGAAAAATGACCATTTTACCATTTAAAGATTAACCCTTCATCTTGCCAGACTGCCCTTTTGCTGCAGAAAATTTCATTTTTTGCTAGATTAACCTTCTGTCTGCTAGACATTTCCTGTTTCATGTGGTTACGCAAGCTACTTTTGCAGGGATCAAAAGTTCAACTGAAAGGAAAAGAACTTAACAGTTTAATATCATAGTGTCTACAATGCTTTTAATAGTTTTAAGCAGAGTAAAATCACATTCCCCTATAAGAGGATTTCAAATTTAATGACTGCAGTTTCTGAATCTCATTGCCTTTGAACATGTCAAGCTATACAACTAGGAATCACATGGCACAACTGATTACAAGTTTCCCTCAAAATATTTCATCATGGTCTCCTATTACACCTCAATTTGGCAGTCAATCTGAATGAACTTTCTTAGATGGCCTTGGAACCAAACATGTGCTTTCCAAGTATGTTGAGCTTATGCACATTCATAGCAATTTTTTTTTCTTATTTATTATATATGCTGGCTCCAAATTTCAATGAGCCTCTCTTCTGTTCAGTTCAAGTATAGTTCAAAACACTCACTTTCCTTCTTTTCTTGTAGGCTCACTTCTTCTTCTGCTGTTTGAGGACCTTGTACTTCAGATGGCGCGCTCATTGGCACACCAAAGAACCAGTTCCTACACATTGTAGGACAAAGTGGACAATGTCCATTCTGCTTGGCTTTTGTGGCACACCAGGCCTGATAAGAAAGCAGATTTAACAGGGATGCAAGCATCCAGCTGCGCCTTCTCCAACTTGCATTCCAAACTAAGTGACTGAACTCCCGCTTGTACCAGGGTCTGTCTAGACGTCATCTGATAACAAATGTGTCCTGTCATCTCTCCTGAGTCCCCTCTGAGGACCTCTTGAGGCTCAAGGTGTGAAATGGACTCCACTCAAAAAAAAGACCTATAATTCAAGGGATGACAACTAGAATGGACAGAATAACTCGCCTATTAGAAGACAGTGATTTTGTAAATGGAAATGACTTTAATCCAATCAGGAGAAAGTTCAGCCTCTCTTCCTAACCAGATGCACCACATCACTCAAGGGAGAAAAAGAAAAGAGAGAAGAGAATGGCAAGTTAAGAGAAATTCTGGGATTCTCTCAGGGATGGAGAGATATGCAAAATGACCTGAAACCTTGTGTATCTAAAACCTAACAAGTTATGAGCCGCTCAGCCTTGGAGAATCGAATCTGACAATGTTCTCTTTCTGAACCTAAAGCTGAGTCCCAATCTGTCAAGCCAAAGTTGTGCACCAATAGTCTGATGAGGCTGAGAAACCATTACTTTAAGAAGTGAACTTCAGCATCTAAACTCTTGGGCCAGAATGAGTAATGCCTTTTCCTTATGAAGTGGCAAACGACAGCAGAAGGCAAGCTGAGGAAGCAGCGGCACAGTACTGACAAGAACCAGCAAAGAGAGAGAAAGCATTCCAACGCATGAAGAATCTTCAACTTGAACCCAAAGAAACAACTCCATACAACATCGGACATCATCCATAAAGACTTGGTATATTAACCTCCTTAGCAAATGCGTTAGTCCTGATGCTCATGCTTCATGGTGGGGATGGTGCATTTCTGATAATGTGCCTTGTTTAAACATTAATTTATTACCTAACTAACTAACTAACTAACTAACTAACTAACTAACTAACTAACTAACTAACTAACTAACTAACTCATTCATTCATTAATACATATAAATACATTTATTAATTAATTACATTAAGCAGAATTTGAATAGAGATTTCAATCTATTGGAACCAGATATAGTTAGATGCTAATTGTGAATTTATTTAACTATTGCATTGTTGTATTTCATTGTTAGTTTTCAGTTGTGTTTTTTGCCTGTATTACTGTTCTCTTGTGTAAAATTAATTTCTTTTTACAATAAAATATGTATATTAACTAGTGGAATTATATATTTTTCTGTTAATAGCTTGTTTTTTGAAATTAAATAATTTGTTTGTGAATTACATTTTCTACTTGTTTAGTATACTTATTTGTGTTAGCTTTCCTACTTATTCTATATTATGGATTGACTATTAGTAAGTAGGTTCATTTTTTGATATCTTATGAGCTTCATGGCAGTTTGTTCCAGTGGTTACACATGGCATTTGGTCAGATGGCCAGAAGTGCAATTTTGGTCCCATCAGACCATAAGATCCTTCTCCAAGCTGACTTCAGAGCCTTCCATATGCCTTCTGGCAAACTCTAGCTGAGATGTCATGTGGCATTTCTCTTGACCATTTTCCCATAAGCTGCACCTAAAAACAACAGTTATTGCTTGTGCAGTCTCCCCAGTCTCAGCCTCAGCTTGTAATTCCGTCAGAGGTCTCATTGGTGGCCTTCCTCACTAGTTGTCTTGATCACTCAGTTTTCGTGGACTGCCTGCTCTAGGTAGATTTACATCTGTGCTATACTCTTTCCAATGCTTAATGTTTGATTTAACTGGTGTGGGATATGGCCGGCCTGTCACCCTGGCCAACACCCCCAGGCCGCCAGATGGAGCTGTCTCTGCTGCATGGATGTGCCCCTAATACCAGCAGGGAATCATGGACTGGAGTTTTCCTTTACAGCCCTGCTGGATATCACAGGGGCCAACAGATGACGCTGCAGGGAGGCCCAGAGAGTTGTTTGTGCCCTATAACCCGGAAGTTCGTCGTAGGAAAGTTCCGGGTTGAAGAAAAGGACTTTTTATCTGACCTGGAAGTGATAAGAAATCACATGGACTGTAGGATGGGAAACACTTCCGGGTCAGGGAATATGAAAGGACTATGGGAAATCCCAGACGTCGAGCTGAGCTGGGTGGAAGGGTGGCAACGCATCTGGGAGTGTGGAGGATTATTGTGTTAATTATATGAGTATTGTGGAGTGGAGGGTGCTTGGTGCACATTATTATTACATAATAAATAATAATTGGACTTTTATCTGGTGTCTGACGTCCGATCCAAGGGTTCAAGGGGTCACGGAGACCTCAATCTATCACACTGGACTCAGAGAGATAGACAGTGACTTGGATAATTTCTTGTCTCCATCCCCTTATGTGTGTTTTTCAGTCATCTTTTCATGGATGATTGGAGTTTTCATTTTGTCTTCATCTTTATTGTGTCAGTTAGGCCACCATACTGACTTACCACAAGCTGGACTTTCCAGATAAGGTGCATTTATATTACAATCAATTGAAACTCATTGACTACAAACATGTTATCTCCATTGAACTAATTATGAGACTTCTACAAACAACTGGCTGTACCAGTCAATCATTTTGTGTTTTATATTTGTAATTAGTTTAGACCACTTTGCAGAGATCAGTTTTCACTTTGACATTAAAGAGTCTTTTTCTGTTGTTTAGTATCAAAAACGTCATATTAAATCCACTGTGATTCAATGTTATATAACAATTAAATGTGAAAACTTCTAAGGGAGTGAATACTTTTTAAAGGTAATGTGGAAAATCAGCCCGACTACAGACAGACACAGGACACACAGAAGTCCCAAAACACACACATTTAATTTTTCTTCTCCTTTAAACACACAACACCTTGCACAGTTCTTAAATCACCAACAATAATGCTCACAGTCCTTTTCTCTCCTTTTCTCTTTCCTTTCTTTCGTCTTCTCTGCTGCCCTCACTCCTCCACTCGCAAGCTCCATCCTCTGCCTCCCGACTCCGGCTTCCAGAATGGAGTGATGCGGCCCCTTATATACTTGTCCCCGGATGTGCTCCACGTGCTCCTTGATGATCTTCCTGATGTGGCAAAAGTGCTGCATGGGCAACCAGAAGCCTCCAGGTGTGCCCAGATTCTTTTCTGGCAGCACTTCCCGGTGCGGCAGAAGTGCTGCAGTCAATGGCTCCGGAATCGTCCAAGCACCCTCTTGTGTCCCAGGGAAGGTATTGCAACACTCCCGGTCTTCTCATCCTCCAGGCGTCCTGGCTGGGCAGGAACCCCAGCCGTCCGCAACAGTACATATATATAATGTATGTGGATTTTATATAATATTAGACAAAGAGCCGTTTCGACAACGTAAGATGAAACGGGCATGAGTGGAATAGTAATAAGTATAAGCACCACAAACCTGATATAGGTGTATTGAATGAATGCATAAGTAGGCCTCGAGCTGTAGTCGAAATCGCCTTTCAGGCCTTTAGAGCTTTAATCGAAGTTACCTTTCTCTTTGAATTTTCGCAGCCATAAATCCACCGCCTGCCGCAATGTCGGTCTCGTAAGGTTTTTCGGGCAGCTGCGCAGAAGGCGACTGCGCATTCGGCTTCGGATGGACGTGAGTGAGTGAGTGAGTAGGCTGGCAAATTATATATAAAATTCTTATATAATACGCTACCGTGGCTGTCCATTTGTGCGTCCAGGATTTCAAATCACCTGTAGTTTGCAAACCGTTTGATCTATTGATCTGAAATTTGGTACACATATACTACATGATCTCTACTATCCACTTTCGAGGTGATGATTGACTTCCAAGGTCAAAGGTTAACCCACAAAGGTCAAGGTCAAAAATGAAATAACCTGTAGCCTGAAATTTGGTACACATATATGGTCAATGAAGGTCAAAGGTCAACGGAGTATAGTCAAGTCAAGTGTATTCATTGCACATTATCGTGCAGTGCGCCATTACTGGTATCTATATGATCAATGTACCTGGTGGTGTATGGAAAGTAGACCTTTGCACAGGGGGCTTGACTCTTGTCATAGCAGAAGTAAACCTAACCAGCTGAGTCTTCCTTCCCCCCTCACGTTTTGTTTCAGTTTGATACCTCTGTTATTTGTTTGCATTTTGGAGAGAAAACATTCATTGGAAGATCCTATGTTGATTATGGAGCTACGTGTCTCTTACTCCTTCAAGTTTACACTTGAGGAATTCATGGAACCATGTCTTGTTGTGAGTGTTCCTGTGAAATGCAAACTTCTCCAACTGGTTAAATAGGGGAGGCCTGCTGGTTCTGTGAGCAATCTGCTGAAACCAAGAAACCTTCCTTCTATGCCCCAGAGGTTGTAACCGACATTTTATGGAAAGAAGTCATCACAAGTTGACATGATGGGTGTGATGAAGATCAGGTAGAATGTACTCTGTGATTTTTGAGCTGCTTTTCCATGTATTACGAGATGCTTTGTTTTTCTAGTTTTTAAATACTCTTTGAAACAAAGGTTTAGTTTTCCAGAATCCAAAGAAAAGCAGGGACCTTAATCACAAAGAAAATAAAAGGGTATTGAAATGTGTTTTAGCCTGGCATGACAGACTGTGAATGATTGAATAAGAGTGTGCTACAACCAACTGGGACATAATCTGGGGGTCTCTCCTGCCTTGTTCTCAAAAGCTCCCTGGACAGGTTCTGGTCCTACTGTCAGCGTAACGGGGAAGAAACTGGATGGAATACTTGATGATATTACCCCATGATAACATTACCATTCATTCACACTACATTCAAAATGTCAAACAAAATGGGCTCCATTTCTCAGTGGTGCATTACCAATAATTTTGCCTTTAAACATAATTATTACCAATGAGCATTCCAGCCTTGAAATCATGTGGAGATGTGCAGCAGCGTGAAGGAATGGCATAGTTTTATTCCCAAAGGGAATGTCATACCATATGAGACAGACGCAACTCAATGGTTCTCCTCAGACTTTTTATATTTTTTATTGCAATATTAATATGAAAGGGCAAAATAGCCTGTGGCAGCTACAAGATTACATTTGATTTTAAAAATTTAAATCCTTGTTGCAAAAATATGATCTCTGGTGGGCAGTTACACTTAGATCTGAATTTCATTATAATATTTAAAACCATCAATCCTTTCCCCAACTTTTTAGTTACTAGTTTATGCTGTCTTTGGCTCTCTGATTCCCAGGACTCTTTCAAAAATCAAAGGGTACATTTTTTGTGAGGTTTCACTTACTGTAAACATGTAGATAAACAGTGAAATGTAAGCCAGTCACCACCACAAGGATAAACAAACATTTTTTAAATGATAAATTATAAAGTTATATCACTAAATACAGATTACATAGTGTACTGAAACATACATTTAGAAAACAATGCATAAAAAGACTTGGAAGGGGAATTAACTAAAGCTATAATTCACAAAACTCATAACATGCCTTTACAAATGTGCTGTAGAAGTTAAGAAGAACATACTGAAGTACACAAAAACCATATTTGTTTCTCCACTCAAAGGTTTTTAAAGTTTATTTCTTATAATATTAACTCACTGAGCCTGATGGGTAGAGTACTGTGTGTGTAATGCAATGCACACTGAATGAAACCGGAAAATGATTTTGAAAACAAGTAACAAGTTCATATTACTATTTCAGAACATGAAAACACCAAAGTGTATATAATAATCACAAAACATTGTCAGTTACAATTCAGATGATTGGAATTAAACTTTGTAGCACCGCCACATTGAAAAGGTTGTGTGTTTGCTGCTTGTCTGTCTGGTCTGCTTGTGCAAGTAAAGACGACAGCCAATACGTGCTGTTTTGGAATAGACAGGTGATTGACAGCGACACCCCTGGAGGCTGGACGTCGGGTTTCTGAGGTAATTTACATAAATTACGCTGTTTTATTGAAAGGAGATGGGGGACAACAATCGGGGCAAAAAGACTGGAAAACTGCATTGGCCAGTGTGGCGGACGGCTGGGGATCCTGCCCAATCTGGACGCCTGGAAAGTGAAAGGACTGGGAGAGGGAAAATACCTTATAGCTTAGAAGCTTAACCCTGATGGGGTCCGTGGCCACCGCCAGGGTGCATCCGAAGGATTACTAAGCCTTGGACTGCAGCACTTCCGCCACACCAGGAAGTGCTGCTGGAACAGGAACCAAGTACACCCGGAGTGCTTCCAAGTGCCCATGCAGCACTTTTGCCACACCATTACGGAGCACCTGGAGCACATCCGGGGCATTGTACATGGGGCCGCCTCACTCCATTCGAGGAGCAGGAGTCGGGAGGCAGAGGATGGAGCTTGCGAGGAGAGGAGGAAAGGCAGCAGAAGTAAAAGAAAAAAGGACTGAGTATTGTGAGTTAGTTGAGGCTGTTTGGGATTACTGTGTATTGTGTGCTGTAAAGGAAGAACAGAAAATTAAACATGTGTGATTTGTGGACTACTGTGGTCTGTCTGTCTATGTGTCGGAGCTGATTCTCCACACCATGTAAAAAGAACTTCAGCTACAAAGACGTGTCTAGATAGGTGAAGGTCAGCGTTCATCTCCAGGGATGGTAATTCTATGAATCTGACACAGGACTCCCACTAGGCACATTTGTTCTGTACTGTGCCTGAGCACAATTGTCCCCCCTCCCTACTTCCCTGCCGTCCTGCACTCACACTGTGCTTAACGTTCTGGGCTCTGGCATGTTTTCGTCATCACCATGGCATGGAGCGATCACACTAGTCAAACAAACTAGACTTTGGGGGGTTACATGCGGACAAATGTGCTTAAGTACGAAACAAATTGCTAGTATGAGTACACCCTTAGTCACGTCTACCGGACTCAGGTGAGCTCGTTGAAATTCTTTTTTATTTATTATGTTGCAGTACTGACTGTAGAAACATTTTACATTTAGAAATTCAGATTCTTTTTTTTGCTGGCTTCTACAGTTCATTCGCCCAGTATAATAAGACAAGTCGAACTTTGGAACATTTTGTGAACTTTGGGAGGGTCTGGGATGTGTTTTTCACTGTATATATTTTATTCACACTTATAGGGTTTATTGTGTGTTAGGGAGGAAAAAGATCTTTGCTTTTTACATCTTTGAGTGTTTCTTTTTTTAAAAATTATTTTTTTTCTGGCTTTGCTAAAATTGCCTATTAACTGTCTTTTTTTACATATACATTTGACTGTTTAAAGTTGATTATATTGAAAGAGGGATGTACGGCAGGGAGCTTCGCAGAGTGATGTTGGCCTATTCTTATATTAGCCGCCTTATTGTTTAGGAAGGTGAGCAGTACTGATCGGCCTGCTTTCAGCATATCGGGTCCAATTTGTTACAACTTATCTGATTAAACCTGTCAGTGCTTATTTTTTGTGTTTTTGTTGCCCAACATTCTTGCAGTTCTAGTACAGCTTATATGGAATGAGAACCACCGAAAAGAAGACATGAACAAAAACTAAACTTTGTTACTAAAATGATATTCTATTTACATGACTGCTTTGCTGTCACTCTTTTGGTACCTATGGTTCAGTCTCAGCTGGTATAAATTCACTATGCCAATATATTCAATGATGACAAGCTAGTTGGTCAAATGCTTTCATCAAAAGGTGACACTGTGTGAGGGATCAGTCATGTCAGAAAAAAATGACATGTTCACTATTAAGTGATAGTGAAGCATAGTAGTGTGTAAAAATGCTATTGCAAAAAGCTTATTTTAAATAAACTACATAGGTAAGATCCAAAAAACTCACCCGGCTGTAAGCCACCAGAGCAATCCTTACTCATTTCAATTCAAACTATTGTTAATAATCACATTTCTACTTATGAGTTTAAATAATTAAAAAATAAATGATAACAATGAAAAACATCACAGTGAAACATCATGCAAAATTTATAAAAATATAGCTACAGTATAGATACAAGCCACATTGTAAAAAGCTCCCATCAGGTAATCAACAAGAATGAAGTAATGGAATTCTCTGTGTTTCTTAGGAAAAGACCTAAAAGCATTCTCTGAAGCACAGTGCATGAATAAAGTAATATAAGGCATGTTTGAGGGTTAACAAAAAAATGAAATGATAGTGAAAATAGACCAAACTCTAGTTTTGTATTCCTTTATGCAAGAACAATACAAATGCAAGCAAGTTTGTTTTGATAATAAAGCAGAAGATTTCAGAAGATGTGTTTGGAACAGCAGTCTTTCATAAGGATAGGTCTGAAAAGTTGTGGAGCCTACAGCTACTGATGGAGCTCTATCAGTGACCATGGAAAAGACAGGGCAAGTTCAATGCCGAAAGTGCTGATCTATAATCGTAACACTACATAATACAGCAGAAGGTCATGTGTGCTGGTCACAGGGAAGAAAATGTAGAACCCATGACAGTAATTAGGCTATTCAACAATTTGAAGGCATTATGGCACACATTCCTGACAAGTGGATGATTGGTTTCTTCACAACAATGTCAGGTAGCCAGGACAACAGCAAAGTAGTTCATGATTTCAAGTGGAATGAAGAACAACCACAAGCTGCATCCTCTATGGCCAATATACAGTATCATCAGATTGTAAAGACCTGAATATGAGGCTTTAAAGCATAAACTAGAGTACTGGACCCGATGCCAAAGCTGGTGGTTTTTGAAAGGGACGTATCGGAGGTTCTACTTCTTTTCCCATAAAGCCAAATTGTGACGTGTGAGTTGTTGTCTTACACCCCAAAAAGGATGCTGAATCTCAGCACTTTACCAAAAGCAGCTTTATTCAACTTGAAACAGGAACAGCACGGTTATTTATTGCAGCGGGATCTACCACTCTGCTATACACTTACACAGGAAACGGGGTTATGTCAGTGGCCATGTTATAGTGTTCCCTGCATTTACAATGTTCCTTGCAACACCCATCGGTGACAGGCGCTTATAGCGCGATCTCGATCGGCTCGTAGTTGTTTCTGCAGCGCTGCGAACCTGCAGTTGCCTTGGCAACTAACAAGCAGCCCTCCACAGAATCACACCTCGGTGTGTTTCGTCCCATTGGGGGGCCCCAAAAGAGTTCAGAAACCTCACAAAATGAAACCATTACATTCATGTTGAGTTCTTCTGAAAGCTGATTGAAAGTTTCAAAACTTGCTTTTGATGACTTCACTTTAAGGTGCATTGAAAAAATAATTTCTGATCAAAATTATCACTTAAGCAGGGATCACAGTATCCAATATTTGCAGCAGTTTTTAGTTGTAGGCTTTCACATAATCTTAGAAAGTCGTGGACAGCTGTGGCACAGGCCTGTGACTACCAGTCACGTAGTGTGACAACGTAGCAAATGTTGATTTTGTCTTATGTCATTAAGGCAGGCATGTGTGTGCAAGAATTGACAGCCGACGACCACTCAAAACTTCTGCAAGGAAGAAGGAAAGCAAGTGTTTTAGACTGTGCAAACAAAAAGGAAGCTTGTTTTCATCGCGCCACAACTGAGTAGAAAAAGGAAAAAAATGGTACAAGATGGAACTCATCACACCTGGAAAACATTTGTATGGCCACCAGCACCGTCAGGCAGCACATTATTCAATGTTAAAATGCAACAAACTTATAATACTTTAGATATCTGAAACTGTGAGGGAGTCATGTAATCCAGTATTGTGATGCTGATACCAGACCAAAATAAAGACTTAAAAAAATTAGATATTTATTTACTCAACTTTAAAATAAGAAAGCTTAAATATACAAACATTTAAATGTCAAGTCTTTCAAGAAGGGCATTCCTCTTTTCCCCAGTGGCTTCCTCTTGGAAAATAAAGCAAAAAACACATCCAGTGCTCTCCCCAAAGCCCTCTTCTAATGGAGAAGACACACGGTTTAAAGAGGTTTCCCCACTAATCTTTAACCTTTATCATTTAAAGTTTCAAAAACTTAATTAGATCCATTTAAATTAATAAATATATACATGAAACAAACAAAATATGATATTTAGTACAAATTATAGTTAACTTTAAGAAAAATAATACACAACTTGAAATGCAGATGCAAACATTAAAACTGTGTATGCTATGATCCTATAATAACCCAGAATTCCCTTGGGCAGCTATTCAACCACAAGCCTATGGAATGAAGGAACTGGAAAATTAATTGCTTAAATATAAACATATAACCAATGTTTAATTTGCTTTGCAAAAATGATTTAAACACCCAAATCCATTCCATCTACACTCTTTGTCATCCTAACTTTACAGATTCACTAAGTAAACACAAATACAGTATAGCTCTAAATTATAACAATGGTTCAAAAACATCGGCTCAGTATTTCTTTGTGTAGAGACTTAGGTCACTGTCACAGTTATCCTCTGCGATTCCTAGTTGCGTAATCTGACTTAAGGCAACAAGGCCTAACAACTACAATTATGAAGGGTGACACGGTCTCAGACCTAATGTCACCGGCTTTATTTATATACAGAGACCAATAAAAGCTTTTCAAGGATTCGGTGTGCCTCCTCACAAGATGAGCTTATTAAGCTCCAAGAACCTTCAATATGAAGCAAGCAGACTGTGGCTCTGTCATTATTTGCCAAACATGGCAATTGCAGGAAAATTATTTTCTCTTGCAGTAAATGGACTCTTTTGATTCTTGTCATATTCAGCTTAAAATAAATCTGCTATGCATGTAATGTATAAAAGTACCACAAGATGCTCACCAGTAAATGCTTAAGTGCTTGCCATTTAGCTAACACGGCTTTTTTATCCAATGTTAAAGCCTTGCTAATGGCTTTTCCCACACAGCTTTACAATAGAATGTATCGAGTTGTGAACTTTTTCAATGTTTGATTCTTTCTTTTTTTGTCTTGATCTTTGATTTTATGGGAATTCAATATGTGTACCTTTAAGGTAGATATTTGAGTGCCCCCAAACTATTATCTTACATTTCGCTGGTGCGTACAGGCAAATCCCTATGGCTTGCAGTCAGATGTGCTATCATCTGTGCTATTCTGCCCCTCTTCTGATTGGTGCTAAGACTGATGTTTCTGACTATTAAATGTGAAGCAGCTCTGTCTGTGCACATTACATGATCATTTAGAGAAGTAACTCGAAAACTGAAAAATGTACATGATTGTAACTTTCCAATTTGATGAGCATTTTTGGGATGAAGGGTCTGTTCTTACAATTAAGCCCAATGCCATACTAATTGAGAAACAAAAAATAAAGAAGAGATCTCACACCTTCTCTCAGTTGGTTGGCTTCCCAAATCTTTCGCTGGATCTCTTGTAATTTCCTATTCTGCTCCTCCATTATTTGTTTTTCTCGCTCCCGTTGCCTTTTTTCCTCTTGATGAAGTGCCTCCAGCTCCCACTCCTTCTGTAGTCTCTCCTCTTCTTCCTTTTGTTTCTTCTCTCTACAGTAAATACAATCACATGAACAGTTTTGGAACTCAGCCCTCAAAGATAAAAAAAACAATTTGACCATTTCTGGAACTCTTAGGCCTGTTCAAACAACTAAATATCAAATGTAAACGAATTTCGTATAGTCAATAATACTGTAGTCCCGGAAACTTTTTACAAACTGTTACACACTATTGTTGAAGCTCAAATTTCCAAGAATACTTGCCCTCTTAGTCATTGCCGAATTGCTGGCCTGAGCTTTCATGATTCTAAAGAGTCTTTTGTTACATTAGTTCTGATGAATAGGGTGACATACAGAAAAGCTGCTCTGCTGTGTACAACATGCCAGCGTGGGCAGATCACAGGGAAAAGATTCACACAATTTCATGACCTTCTCACACAGATCTGTCTCCATCCATGCATTTTCTTAACCTGCTTAACCAGGAACAACAAGTGGACATGACACCACTTCATTACAAGATGAACACGCATAAACGAGGGTCAAAAATTAACTGCACTCCGGTTATATTAAAACTTCTGTTGGCAGCACTGTCTTATCAGCGCTTTCCATAAGAGGTCCCTGTCTCCCCAGTCACTGCTGTGCAGGTGTGAATGTGTTAAGTCAGATCATTTGTAACTGCGGTGCGAGAAACAATGGCCGCCCTACTAGTGATTTGCACAAAAGAATATTTATCGAAGACTTTGTGCACAGTACGGAAAAAGTGTTTTGTTGCGAAGAAGTGTGTATGAATGGATAGAGAAGTTCAGGAAATGTCACACAAGTGTCAGCCATGAAGAAGGAGCTGATGACAACATGTGGAATGATTCTGTTGAATAGACAAGTAACAGTAGGTGATGTGGCAAATTATCTGCAAATCAGCCCATGGCTCTGTCTATGCAATAATCCACGAAAGACTTTGTCCTATGAGGACAAAGATTCACGTCTGATGAAGAGGTGAAGACAGTGGTGAATTTGTGGCTCGCAACTCAGCCTAAAACACTTTTTAATGAAAGAACACGAAAGCTTATTGACAGATGGACAAAGTGCATTGAAAAGAAAGGAGATTATGTCAAAAAATTATGAAATTAATTTTGCATCCAAAGTGTGGATAATTTTTGACTCACCCTCGTACATCAAGAGCAAATTTAATAATGCAAATTCGCCTAATCAGCGTGTCTTTCAACTGTGGGAAAAACCCACATGGACACACTGAGAACATGAGGACTTGAACCTCGGTCTCCTTGTTGTGAGACAGGAACACTACCACCATGCTTCCTAGTTTATCACCATACAGTATGAGTTGAAACAACCTTAAAAATACAACAACATATAACATTCAAAAAAGTGTTACCATCAGCATTTTGTGTCAATTGTCACACACATGCAAGTCAGAGGCAACCAATGGGCTCAAAAGATGGTAATATCATGCTGAACCGGGGGTGGCAGTGTGTACTAACCCGTTTCTCTTTTTCTCCTACAGACCACCTGAGGGAAATCCTGCCTGAGCCTGTCCACATCAAGTCTGCTTCCGGCCCCAATAACATCACTTACACCTCTGGGCCCAGTGACATCACTTCCTCCGACCCACCTATAAAAACTTTTTTGTCTTGAACTTTTGAATGTTTGCATTGCTTATTTTTTGCATCTGTTCCAAGAATACGGGGTGGCTACCCCAAACCTTTTTCTGTCTCCCTGTTATCTTTTCACACAATGTAAAATATTATGACATTGATTTGTTGCACAACCAATACATTTTAACATCACGTATCACTTTATATCAAATATAGTTTTGTATGAAATAAAGAATCCTCAATCCTGTAAAGAAATAATGAAAGTAACTAGTAAGAAATGACCGTATAAAGATGTATGCAAGTTGACAAATCAGTCAGATACTAGAGGCAACAATGGAGTCTCTCCTCTTCTTACCTGGTAAATTATTACAATTTTTGCAAAGAAAAAAAAATTACACACCTTTGATCACAGTCACAGTCTCAGTACAGACAGCTTGCATTAGCTGGGGTTATTTTAATCTGAATTTAAAACTAGAGGCAAACCTTGTGAAGTTTAACCTGTAGAAAGGATGCCTGAAGCAAATTAACTTAAATATGCTTAAAGCTGGTGAAGTGTGCTGGGGTCAAGGCCAAAAATGTGAAATGGTCAGGATGACTTATCTTTGCCGAGTAATGACATTCAGCTTCAGTAGCAATAAATTAAGTTCTTTGAGCGTTCCCCCTTATTAGTTATTTTACAGAGCATCTGGGAAATCACTGTAACGCTGCTATGAATTCACTGGCACAGGCATACTGACATTTACGGTATGTCAGTCCAAGGACAGGAATCAGAGAAAAGGTCCAGTTGTTCTTATTCATTTTAGACGGTGATAGTTACTTTATATTATTCATATACAGAAAGGAATAAACTTTCTAGAACAGCTTAACCTTAAATTAGTTGATAATTTAAAAACACACTTAGAAATTAGATTATAAAAAAATTAAACAAAATTGGTAGAGAGTTGGTGGGCATTTTAAACTGGGCATAAGCAGAAAAATGTGTCTCATTTGTGAACTTCATTTGTATTATGATAACAAGTGATTAGCAAACCCCTCTGATTTTGCTTCATCTTGACTTAGTTAAGTGTTCACCAAATACATTGAAGTCAACGGGGAAGGAGGCAGTGAAGTAGTTTTGAGTGGTTTATAATGGTGCAACAGTCTTTTTAGTATCCCTGAGGGTTAGGGAAGTGTCTGCCAATGATGGTGGACTGATTATTTTGGCACAAAAGTGACTTGAGGCAACAATGCTAACCACTGCGTCTCACTGAGATAAAAAAATGATAGAATTAAATATTAGAAAGGTCGCTTCCCGGGTCCTCCCTGCGTGGAGTTTGCATGTTCTCCCCATGTCTGCGTGGGTTTCCTCCCACAGTCCAAAGACATGCAGGTTAGGTGGATTGGCAATTCTACATTGGCCCTAGTGTTTGCTTGGTGAATGTGTGGGTGTGTTTGTGTGTGTCCTGTGGTGGGTTGGCACCCTGCCCAGGATTGGTTAATGCCTTGTGCCCTGTGTTGGCTGAGATTGGCTCCAGCAGACTCCCGTGACCCTGTGTTCAGATTCAGCGGGTTGGAAAATGGATATTAGAAAGGTAAAATTTCTCGCAAACAGTGGCAGACAGGTAACATGAAGCCACTAAAGCTTGCCCTCCACAGATTCAATAGAAGGTACTCTCTTCTCTCAACTTAACCCAGTACTAGGATCAGTGTTGTATACTTGGTGGTGCTGTCCAACACAGACTGCTACAGCTCTGTGATGTCACACTGCCCTCACAAAGCATCATGGGGAACTGGGAAAAAAGTTTGTCTAAGCCAGCTACATGATGAATTTTCTATAAAATATTCCACAAACACAGTATATTCAGCATGGGAAAGGTGGTATAATGAATAAAATATATCATTATTACTGGACAGGGTTCATTCACACACACAGGCCCCCACACACTCACTCACTAACACAAGGCCAGTTTGGAGTAATCACTTCACTTTAACTTTCATGTCTTTGGAGATGTTGCAGGAAAACCACGAAACAGAAAGGGAGAACATGTAAGCTCCATACAGATTTAAACCCATGATCCTGGTTCCTTGAAGCCACTTCACCATCTTACCAGGGTTGTCAGGCCCTTAAAAAAACTAAAGGCCAAGGAAAGCTTAAAATAGGCCAATACCTGAGTTAGACAAAATGACACACCAGAAAGTGGAGGGCGTTTTCAGACCGAAAGGGTTAGGTACCTACATCAAAGCCCAGGCTGGACGGTTCCCCCTCAGAGATATTTCAGAATGATAGAATGGGTATATACTATCACACAATGGGAGTTGGTTGGGTTCCCCAGGAGATTTTACAATGGTAAAAAACATATACAAGTGCAAATAGCAGTGGAAGGGGTGACAGAGGGATGAAAAAAAGAGGTAGCCCAAAAAACCACAATCTGCAAAAGCCCAATTCTTCTTGGGGACGATGATCAAAAATAGAGCAACTGGACGAGAAAACTGCAGACTTGACAACACTGCATCATAATGCCCTCTGTATGAATACAGTATACACATTTATTGTCTGTCAGAGACATGCAGGCATCACCACTTTCTGTAATATATTGGTGTTTGTTAAAGTGCCAGTTTGAAAATCATAACTAAAAAATGACTTTCCAAGACTGTTGTTCTGCAGATTCGAGTATCAACAACCACACCACAATTTGCGAGGCTCAGAGATGTGCGCATGACAGACAGTTTAAGGGCTTTGGTGCTGTGTCCTAATGCCTTCTGTTCTCCAACCTCTACAGAATGGGAGATTGACATTCACTCCATCGCTGACATCACTTTCGTTACTGGTCCGCCTAGACCTACCCCATCCTGCCACATGACCATATAACCTAATCTTGTTTCCAGTTCCATACTTATGTCTGAGAAGATGTCTCCGCCGTTATTGCAAGTTTTTTGTTTTTCAAATCTTTCAATTGTGCGCATGACAGACAGTTTAAGGGCTTTGGTGCTGTGTCCTAATGCCTTCTGTTCTCCAACCTCTACAGAATGGGAGATTGACATTCACTCCATCGCTGACATCACTTTCGTTACTGGTCCGCCTAGACCTACCCCATCCTGCCACATGACCATATAACCTAATCTTGTTTCCAGTTCCATACTTATGTCTGAGAAGATGTCTCCGCCGTTATTGCAAGTTTTTTGTTTTTCAAATCTTTCAATTGTGCGCATGACAGACAGTTTAAGGGCTTTGGTGCTGTGTCCTAATGCCTTCTGTTCTCCAACCTCTACAGAATGGGAGATTGACATTCACTCCATCGCTGACATCACTTTCGTTACTGGTCCGCCTAGACCTACCCCATCCTGCCACATGACCATATAACCTAATCTTGTTTCCAGTTCTATACTTGCGTCTGAGAAGATGTCTCCGCCGTTATTGCAAGTTTTTTGTTTTTCAAATCTTTCAATTGTATGTGGTCACTGAGATGGTGCTCCATTATCTTTGTTTGAACCGTCTTTACAGAGGGTAGTTTTAATGGCGAGCAGTGTTTGTGTTCAAACATCTTGGCGAAATGCTCTGTCCATTTTTGCCACAGCAAGATTTTAAAATATTTTTTGGAATCTTCACAAGCCTCTCAACATCAGGAAGTCATTATTTATATATTATTGGCCAGCTCCACTATATCATTACATATTAAATGCATAGTCACAGTTCAACTGGGTGGTAAAATAAAAGAAGTTCCATTAATCCAATAAATCATAATTGAAAAAAATTTCAGGAGCAGAGCTGAGGGAAAATACACTCATACAATGAAACATATCAGCTAAACCAGACAGGCGTCAGGAACCAGAAAGTTAATGAAACAGAGGTGTCTGAGGCAGGCGCCAAACCAGAAAACTTCAGGGTCAAAGCTGAGATACTCAATAGCGTCGGTACATCCATACACACAATAAAGCTGTGTTCACTTTAGCTTGTCCATCACTACATTAACTAACACACGCACTTGAATCAAGACAATTTGGAGTCATCGATTAAACTATTATGTATGGCTCGGCACCTTCATACAACCTGCACTGACATGGGAAGAACCTGCAAAGTCTTCACAGGAAATAGAACACAACAAGTTGAGAGATGAGAGGAGACCATTTAGTCCGTCATGCTCATGTTGGTAGCTTATAGCAAATGACCAGATGCTTTTTAAAGAATGTCAAGTTTTCTGCTTGATGGTTCGATAGTTTATTTCAATTCCCAAAACTCTTTGAGTGAAGTTGTGCTTAGTGGCTTCAGTTTCAAAAGCACTGTCTCCTAATTTCCACCAGTGTGCTCAAATGCATTAAACAGAAGTTTGCTGGATCAGCTTTTTTAATCCCTTTGATATTTTTAAATACTTGGATTAGGTCCTTATTCAGCCTTTTTTGCTCAAGACAAAACAGATTTAAATTCTCTAAGAGTATCAGAGTAGAAAATGCCCTTTAGTTAACTTGTTACTGTCTTCTGCAAAGCTTTATGTGCTGCTGTGTCTCTTCTGAAGCGTGGAGACAAGAACTGCACACAGTACTCCAGATGTGGTCTCACTAGTGCTTTACACAGTCTGAGAATGACATCCCCCTCGTTCATATTCAGCAGTTATTACAATGTATCCAAACGCTTTTTTTGCCTTTGTAATTGCATCTGTACGACCAGTCCAGGGATCTCAATTGTAACACTTCAAGTGTGAAGATATGTGTACGCCAAAAATAAAAATCTGATTTATAAAACTTGGGGTACGCACATGTGTATGCAATTTACCTTTATAAATCACAATCATCTTGTAAATGTGCATACTTGGAATACACCTTGAACCTCGCCAGGTCGCCACTCTGAAACAACCATATATGGAGCATGCTAATCAACCTCATACATATCCAATCATGATGCTGAAAACCTTCATTGGCTGGTAGAGCAGCCTCCCTGCTGCCGCATTGAATCTTATGCTGCAGTCCACAACAGAGCATGCATGGATGGATGTGCCTCTCCTCTATGTTCTGGGGACTGGGGAAAGATGTAAGGCACAAGCGTCGGAGTGGGTACACACTGTCACCTGGCACATGTAATGTACAGGTTGCTCTTACAGTAAATAGTACAGATCATATGAAAAAGTGAGAATTCAATGAGTTTCTTATCAACAAGCCAGCCACCATGTACAGTATCATCACGTCTGGCAAAACCACTTTGCCTCAAAATAAATGAATCACGGGATGAACCAGGTCGCTGAGCCATGACATTTGTCAGTCTCATCTTGGCATCACAGAGGACTTGTGTGTTAATGGAATGTAACAGGTTACAGTTAACAAAAGCAGCTTCATTCTCACTAGGTATCCTTACTGAAATGAGTGCAGTAAATTGATCCGATTACATTAAGAGAACCAGACACTGCTGCAAATTGCACGTGGTGTTTTATGTATGTACACCCACACCATATGGAATCTGAATGTAGTGCCTCGGTCAGTTGATGGCTTCCAGCACAGCAGGCATGACTGAATGGCTAAGATATTCCTGACACCTCGGACAGTTCCTTGAGAAGTGACAACAGGTAGCCGATAAATATACACAATGGACTGGCACCTTAAAAGAGAACTATGTTTAATATATTTGTCACATCAAACCACATTATAATAATGACTTGGTGATATGAATCATCACGAGCGTGAGAGCGTGAGTCGTCATTTCGCTGGTTTGGCTGCATTTCCATATCATCATTTCCCAATTTCTCCAAAATGTTGCAAATAAATGGGTCAAAGTTGCCATAAATATCTACAAGTTATCTTTTCGAGTTTTATTTTATAAATCCTGAATTTTATGTGGAAAGTTGTGTTAGCACATTTCGGGCCTATGTTTGTGCATATGTAAGTTTTAATATCTGACCCCAGGAATGCATCCCAGGTATCTGTTATGTTATTGCAATCTAACATGGTCACATGACTAGATATGATTTATTAAAATGCATAGACACCACTCCATTTTCAAACTCACTATAATCCAATACAGAGTTATGGGATCGAGGCCTATCTTGAGAGGTTTACATTTCAGCCATGGTTTATTTTGGTAAATTTGTTAAGCTTATTATTTAGTATTTATGTGTCTTGGATGGAACTCCCAAGATCCACCATGGTGTCACACACGTAAGGGCTGTCACACACCTTTATATTGTGGAGGACGAGTCAGCTTTCCTTAAGTTTGTCATTGAGTGTTGTTTTGAGAATTTTGAAGGTATTGCTTTCTTTTAACTTATGTGGTTTCTTGATATTTTAGCTTTTATTTTTTGGAATGCTATTTCTGACTTACATATTGAGACTTGTTTGCCTTTGATTAAATTTTTAGGAAAATCTTATTTGCCCTTATTTTGCCTTGGGTAGTTTTTGTGTTTTTTCAGTTTAATTTAAGTAATTCTTGATTTATAAAGATTCGTTGTGGGACCTGTCTCACTGAGTTAGAGATGTTATGATTCCTCTCTCACGCAACGTATTTTTGTGCATTCTGAACTTTTAAAACCAGCTCCCCATTTTTGGGCCTCTGTGGGCCACAATCTGCCTGTGGTAGTTAGGAGCTAGCTGCTTGGAGTAAGGACATTCCTATTGTACTTTGTGGATCTTTCGGGAGGCCTTACACCCTTTTCGCCATGCTTGTGTCTCCCATTTTTCAACAGATAGTAATTGGCATACGGCTCTAAACAGTTTTGGACCAGGCACCAATCCATTGTAGGCCCCACTGAAACACAGTTGCCAATCAACCTAATCTGTACATCTTTGGGAAGAAAACCTGCACAGACATGGGGAAAACATATAAACTGAACACAGGATTCAACCTAGAAGACTGGATCTGGGAAACAGCACTGCTAAACACTGTGCTATCATGCTGTCACGCATACTGTATACACATTTATCTGCATACACAGTGCCTTCTGGAATTATATAGACCCCTTCACGTTTTTACATTTGGTTAGACTTTTATTTTTTAACTCATCAAACAACACTCAGTAACCACAGATGACAAAGCAAAAATGGGATTTTGGGAATTTTTGCAAATGCACATCAAACCCTGCCTTCTCGGTGGTGACAAAGTCGCCAACAGATTTACAAAGCAACAGAACCGTTATACTTATAAAATGAAGGACAGCCAGAATTAGACCAACACCAAAGTCCTGCAGTATTTTCTACACCAACACCTGAATATTGACAAAACAAGCCAGAAAAGTGTCAAAATAAATCAAATATATTAAGCACCAAATATATAGGAAGTCCAGAAGATGAATGAACTTCTGAGGTGCACCTCTTCCACAAAGACAATGTGGCCTGCAGGGGGCGCACCAGCCGCCCAAACCCATCCCAGACAAAACCAGGCACAAGTTTTGCACACAGCACACGTTTATGGTAAGTGGAGAAGCAATTTTCTCTCACACCCCACAGCAGCACAGTACAACGCCCCAATAAAGCACTAATAACCCACAGTACTTTGTCTTCTTTCTCTTTTCTTCCTCTCTCTCATTCCTCTTTGCCTCTAATCCTCCTCCAGTAAGGTTTGTCTCCTCCCTCCTGACTCTGGCTCCCGCAGTTGTGGCAGCCGGCTCCTTTTAAGCTGCACCTGGGACTGCACTCCAGGTGGCTCATTAGTGACATCTGGAATCACGCCCAGGTGTGGTGAAAGCCTAAAGTAGGGCTCTGCAGCTTCCACAGCTCCCCCAGGTGGCACCCACGGAACCCAATAGGGTTGCAGCAAACTTCAACTCCCAGCGTGCTCTGCGGGAATCTGTGGTGCCACAGCAACCCAGTGGGGCCTGCCCTCTAGCGTCCTTGGGGGAGATAATGCCCTGACCATGCTCTCTCTCTTGGTCCTACCACAATAAACATGTTCCTGCCAGGTAAGGGTCCTGGCCATCCGCAATAACAAGAAGGGGAAAAAAAACGCCCCCACTGTCCATATATCTGACGGCCGTACAAAATCCTCTTTTCCTTTGAATATCCAGTTCACAAGGGGATGAGTTGGAGTTGATGGGAAGTGGAAAAGTCAAAAAGTCCCATCACATCCGTCTCTTCCGGTTTTATATGTGCAGTGCCTACAACTACACACTACAATTAACACAAGCCCCTCCACATCCGTGCAAACCTGTTAAAGACAGTAAGACAGTATCTATGCTACAAGTATTGTTACTAATATACAGTATATCAATCACCAAACAGAACATACTAAAAAAATGGAAAACCCCATATGTGGTAAAGCTACAAATGTATCAAAAATAAAAAAACTGAAATATCACAATGACACAAGACCCTTTGCTATGATACTTGAAATATGACTCAGGTGCATCCCATTCTGTTGATCATCATTGAGATGATTCTACACCTTGTTTGGAGTTCCCCTGGTATAAAATTCAATTGATTGGACTAGATTACAAAAGACACACACCCAGGATCAGCTCTACCATATACGAGATCTAGCTGGTCGCCTAGGGTGCCAAAGTTGTCATGGGGCTGAATTTTGTCAGCTATAATAGATGTAGCCATTGCTATTGGCAGGGGGCGGCTTTGGGTGATCTGAGACCCCAGCTCCTGATTTTCCCTGTAGTGCTTGTCTCCTGAAATCCCCACCACTCTTTGATCCATGCATGTATGGCTCGCATGACTCTTCAAGTGGAGCCCACCCATTGCTATTTGATCTGACACCCATTATCACATATGTGGATCTCCTGGAGGGAATCCCCCCAACTCTTTTCACTGACATCTATGTACTACTCATGTGTATCCTAAAGGGGGTTTCCCCCACTCTTCAATCAGTCATTCATGTAGGACTCATGTGAAAATCCAAGGGGACCCCCCCTAGCTCTTTAATCTGATATTTGTGTGTGACTCACATGAAACCCCAAAGGAAAGCCTCACCAAACCCCTAGCTCTTCGATCTGCAATAATATGTATAGCAATAGCCTTCAAGACTCTGTGGTTTTAGTGCAACATTTTCACTTTTCCCAAGGGCAGCACAAAAACTAGAGCCAGCCCTGCACACACCTGTCTATAGAAGCTCACACACCTGACAATGTGAATCAAAGCAAAAGAACAAGCCATGAGGTTGAAAGAATTGCCAGCAGAGCTTAGAGACAGGATTGTGTTGAGGCACAGATTTAGAGAAGGCCACTGAAGGATCCCAAGAGCACTGTGGCCTCCAAGATTCTTAAATGGGAGAATTCTACAACAACCATGACTTCCTAAAGCTGGCTGCCTGGCCAAACTGAGCAGTTGGGGGAGATGGGCCTTGGTTTGAGAGGTGACCTAAAATCCAGTGGTGACTCTGGAGTTATGTGTAGATGGGAGAAATTTCCAGAAGGACAACCACCACTGCTACACTCCACTAATCTGGGCTTTACTGTTGAGTGGCCAGATAACATATGAAAGCTTGCTTGGAGTTTTCAAAAAGACACCTAAATGACTCCCTGACTGTGACAAACAAGATTCTCTAGACTGATGAAACCAAGATTGAATTGTTTGGCCTCAACTCTGAGAGTCACATCAGGAGAAAACTGGCACCACTCATCACTTGAGCAGTACCATTCCAACACTGAAGTATGGTGGTTGCAGCATCATAAAGTGGGGTGGTTTTCCAGCAGCAGAAACTGTGTTTAAGGAAAGCTGAACAGAGCAAAATGCACAGATTCCCTTAATGAAAGCCTACTTTAGAGCACTTTGGACCTTAGACTGGGCTGTAGATTCACCTTCCAACAGGACAAAGACTGTAAGTAGAAAGCAAAGACAACACAGCTATGGGAATGTTCTTGAGTTGCCCAGGCAGAGCCTGGAGTTGAACCCAACTGAACATCTCTGAGGAGACCTAAAAAATAGCTGTTGACTTGTGGTCATCATCCAACCTGACAGAGTTTGAGAGGATCTGCAGAGAAGAATGGCAGAAAATCTGCAAATCCAGCTGCGTGAAGCTTGTTGCATTGTACCCAAGAAGACTCCAGGCTAGAATTGCTGCCAAATGTGCTTCAACAAAATATTGGGTAAAGGGCATGAATATTTGTGATGATATGATATTGTAGTTTTTTATTTTTAATAAATTTTCAAAGTTTTTTAAAAATTTTGTTATCATTTGGTCATTCTGGGGTATTGAATGAAAAAATATATTTAAATGATTTTAGCACAAGGCTGCAACATAGCAAAAAGTGTAAAAAGTGAAGGGGTCTGAATATTTTCTGAAGCCCCAGTATACAGTATATATACAGAAAGGACGCTCACACCGGGTTACATAGTATATTAAAAAAAGTTGTGTGATTAATGATTTCATGCTACTTAATATAAATTAGAGTATTTTTATGTTTAGACTTTCAACATTTAGGCAATTTTTTTTTATATAGTGACTTTTCCAAAATCTTATTCAAAAACTACACACAGATACAATTCAAAAAGAGATTTACCTAAATACACGTTTTTCATTAATTTTATAACTAATGCAGATTTCTTTTTCAACCCCTGTGTTCCAGAGAGTGTTATACTTCTGTTCATGGAGTGATACCCACAAATGTAGTGCATGTTTTATTCCTTAAGCTTAGTGCACCAAACTAGTGAAAGTGTCTGCTTTGTATACTGCTTTACGCTTTTATGGTAATAGAACTGACAGACTGTATTGGGTCTGAATCTGCAGCTTTTTAAAATTAACTGTTAACATGAACTAATTGAATCCCTATGTCAGATAGTCGGCGCCAGTCTTGGAGAGTCATAGTATCTTTTGGCTTTCTCTTTGTCTGAAATACATAATCTAATTATTTGCTCAGTTGGACTGATTCAGATAGCTCTGTGTCCTTTAACAGCTAATGATTTAAAAGCCCAGCATGCTGCAGGAGTCTTAATATCAATAAATCACTTAATAAATTGCAATTTTGATTAGAATGAAAACTGTGGTCTTTGACATTGAGGGCAAGTATTCTGATCCTCCATTGTCAAAGGACGGATCTTTTAACAATTATAAACATACTGTTCAAGAAGAAGTCTGCCCACCCATGCTTCAACAGTAACATTATTAAGCTCAATACAAATAATAGATAGATAGATAGGTAGATAGATAGATAGTGTGGCGAGTGGCTGGGGGCGGTACCCAGCCAGGACGCCTGGAAAGACCGGGAGAGGGACTACGCCTCCTCCGGACCACTAGAGGGCAGCCTCCCTGGTTGGTATGGGGACCACGGAAACAGAGCATGGAAGCTCAACCCTATAGGGACCCTAGGAGGTGCTGGCGGAAGAATTACCAGTGACACCTGAAGTGCTCCCGGGTGCTCAGCCGGCACTTCCGCCATACCAGGAAGTGCCGGCGGAAGTTCATCAGGAGGCACCTGGAGCAAATCCGGGTGAACATAAAAGGGGCCGCCTCCGTCCATTCAATAGCTGGAGTCTGGTGGAAGTGGACGTAGCCTGGAGGAGAGGAGTGGAGGCGGTCAGGAAGAGTGAAAGGCATTGTAATAGAGGCCTGGACTTAAGGGTGATTGGTGCAGGGGCACTGGGCTGTGTGCGATACACTTGTAAATAGGAGTTATGTACAGTAATCCCTCCTCCATCGCGGAGGTTGCGTTCCAGAGCCATCCGCGAAATAAGAACATCCGCGAAGTAGAAACCATATGTTTATATGGTTATTTTTATATTGTCATGCTTGGGTCACAGATTTGCGCAGAAACACAGGAGGTTGTAGAGAGACAGGAACGTTATTCAAACACTGCAAACAAACATTTGTCTCTTTTTCAAAAGTTTAAACTGTGCTCCATGACAAGACAGAGATCACAGTTCTGTCTCACAATTAAAAGAATGCAAACATATCTTCCTCTTCAAAGGAGTGCGCGTCAGGAGCAGATCATGTCACAGAGATAGAGAGAAAAGCAAACAAATCAATAGGTCTGTTTGGCTTTTAAGTATGCGAAGCACCGCGGCACAAAGCTGTTGAAGGCGGCAGCTCACACCCCCTCCGTCAGGAGCAGACAAAGAGAGAGAGATAGAGAGACAGTTTGTTTTTCAAGCAAAAATCAATACGTGCCCTTCGAGCTTTTAAGTATGCGAAGCACCGTGCAGCATGTCGTTTCAGGAAGCAGCTGCACAAAAGATGGCAATGTGAAGATAATCTTTCAGCATTTTTAGACGAGCGTCCGTATCGTCTAGGTGTGCAAACAGCCCCCCTGCTCAATCCCCCTACGTCAGGATCAGAGAAAGTCAGCACAAGAAAAAGAGAAAAGTAAGCTGGGTAGCTTCTCAGCCATCTGCCAATAGCGTCCCTTGTATGAAATCAACTGGGCAAACCAACTGAGGAAGCATGTACCAGAAATTAAAAGACCCACTGTCCGCAGAAACCCGCGAAGCAGCGAAAAATCCGCGATATATATTTAAATATGCTTACATATAAAATCCGCGATGGAGTGAAGCCGCGAAAGGCGAAGCGCGATATAGCGAGGGATTACTGTATAATAAACGTGTGTTTGGGTGTAAACTATCGGTGTCTGTCTGTCTGTGTCCGGGCTGCTTATCACAATAGATAAAACTTTATTTATCCCTAGGGGAATTTAGGCTTTTAAAAGAAGCTCTTTAAAGGAATAAATGCATAAATAGATAAATAAGCATATTGTCACTCATGAGCATCTGAGGTTTCCCTTCCAGGCTCATCTGACCTAAGCGCTACCACTCCGGGACACAAGGGGATGTGGTTGCTGATGGTAACATCTCCTTTTTCTCCTACAGCCTTGAGAAACCGCCCATGGAGAGAAACTGACTCCACCCCCTGCACTATAAAAGAGAGTCGCTCCCTGCACGGCGCTTCTCATTCAGGACAGAGCAGCCTAATGACTGGAGCTCCTCCCTGAAATTGAAGAACCAGAGAAAAAGAATTTCATTTTTGTTAACCTGCTTTTCATTTTGCTTTAATGAGTGCCTGGCTTAGTTAAGGACTGTGTAAATATTAAAAGGGGCGACCCAGTTGGTGTCTCAATACTTCTTCCGTGACTGGTGTACTCCCTCGGTCGACAACATATACACACACGCAGTGGTCTGAATACACAACATTTTATCTATTATATACAGTATATGCGTTTTTATATTTTTGTACTTATTTTTTCTTAAGGTAAACTGTATTGTCATTTTTAAAAGTATGAAATGTGCTTTGTAAGCTTTGTAAGCAAATGTGTTTATCACAGAGGGTCAAATTTTATAAGTGAAGTGGCTGGGGCATGTAGTTAGGATTCTCCTGTGTCCAGTGGGAGAAGACTATGGTGCAGGCCTAGGACATGCTGGAGAGATTATCCCTTTGATTCCCTTGGCATCATGTGGATGTCTCCTGGGCTTCAGCAGTCTAGCTCACTTTGTTGCCCTCGCTAGAAAAACATGATAATAATGAAGTAAATTTATTATTATTATTATGGTTATTATTAAACAGATCCCCAATAGTGTAAGTCTTAAATATGTAAAAGTAAATTAAGCTTGAAGTGACTGCATTTTGTAGGCCAGTTTACAGGTCACATGAATGGTGCTATCACTACTCAGTAAGATATATCCAGTAATTATGCAATTAATCATAGTAGTTACAATGAAAATCCAACACCAATGCAGTTTCTCAGTATCATTGTGTCAACCCCAGCTGGGCAAGTGTACAACATGTTGAGCAGGATAGACTCACCACAGATGAAAGAAATCAAGCAAAGATGCAATGAAAACTAAAACCCGCAGTGTGAGTCCTCTGACTTAACAACTTTACAAAGAGTAAATTATTTTTATATTTGCTGAGATCTTTCATTTTTTTCTATGCATCCTACACTGAAGTAGTAATTTTAAGACTTGCATTGTTATACACAGTAAAATCCAAAACAGTTTTCCTATTATTTCAAATTAGGGAGGATGTAACTTCTGAGAATGGTGTGCACTTACCAGAGCCCATTGGCCACAGACTCTCGGGAATTCGATGAGATTAAATTGTACACAATTACAGCACTTGCATTTGCACCTACTGGATAAGGTGTAGTATCAAACCCTTGTCTATTTACCTAAGTTCTGCTAGTCTTTTTGCTACTTGTTCTTCCAGTTCCTGCACCATTCTTACTTCCTGCTCCTTTTCTTCTTGTTCTCTTCTTCTCTGCTGCTCCTTCTCTTTGCGTTTCCTCTCTACTTCTAAGCGGCGCCACTCTGCCTGCTGCGCTCGCTTGAGGTCCCGGTTTTCAATAGACTGCTTCTGATTTTCTTCACTATTCTAGAAAGTAAAATGAGATTTAAATTCAAGTAAATTAGACCATAGCATCTCATATCTTAAAGATTGCTGTATATTTTCTTGAATGCCATTAGTTTAAATGTCACTGTCCTGAATGAAAAAATTAAGGATATGCCTTCTACGAGAAAAAAAGGGAACAATCAGCCACTATTTATATCTGTGATATGTTAGCCATCAAATCATAAAGTTATATTTTTCTATATGAGTAGAATGCTAAATATAAAAAAAAAATATTAAAATACTTTTAAATACATGCAAAGTATAGAATGTTTTCACCCATCCAAATTGCATTTGAGATAACATTTTAAAAATACAAACACAATGAATGATAAGTGCATCCCAACCTGATAAAATAAAAGACAAGATACCTTGGTTTGATTAATTATATATAATAGAGAAATTAAAGACCTCTAAGATGTCTGTATAGATAATGTAATGGATATACAATAAATATGTGCAGCAACTTTCTTTTAAGCATTTTATTGATTGTATTAAAATCAAATAACATTCCATACAAGCAAGTCAAGTTTAACAAAACTAGGTTTGAAACAAATCAACCCCCACCCATGAGAAAGAGAGCTAGGCCAACAGAGTAAAACTTTAATAATAGTAAAAATATGTAAATAGATAAATTAATAAATGAATAAAAATAAATAAATAAAATAAATAAAAAAAGAGAGGAGAGAATCTGCTTCCTCAATTAAAATGCTTATTCTAAAATGTTATTGATTAGATCCTGCCAGGTTTTAAAAAAGTTTTGATCAGATCCTCTAAGTGAGAATTAGATTTTTTTCCAATTTCAAATAATATATAATATCAGTTATCCATTGACTTAAAATAGATGCGTTAGAATTCTTTCAGTTGAGCAAGATAAGCCTACGTGCCAATAGTGTAGTAAAGGCAATTACAGTTTGTTTGTCCTTCTCCACTTTAAGTCCAATTGGGAGTCCACCAAACACAGCAGTTAATGGGTTAGGAGGGATTGTGACACCAAGGCTGTCTGAAAGGCATTTAAAGATTTTGGTCCAGAATGATGTTAATTTTGTGAAGGCCCAAAACATGTGACCCAGTGAGGCTGGAACTTGATTGCAGCGTTCACAGGTTGGGTCTTGCCCTGGAAACATTTTGGACAGTTTTAAGCGAGACAGATGAGCTCTGTATATAATTTTGAGTTGAATAATTGTATGCTTTGCGCATATGGAGCTCGAGTGAATTCTCTGCATTGCTACCTTCCACTCCTTTTCTGAAATGTTGAGTGAGAGATCCTTTTCCTACTGTACTCTGGGATCTTTGAAAGGGAGGGACAGTAAGAAGTTGTTATATATTACGGAGATGGTGTCTGAATCCTTAAGACTGAACAATTTTTTTTCTGGAATAGAGGTAGGTGGGAGGTAAGGAATATTGGGTAAGGTTTGTTTAACAAAGTTTCTAATTTGAAGATAGTGAAAGAAATGTGTTGCTGGAAAGTTAAATTTGGAGTGTAATTGTTCATAGGATGCAAAGACGTTGTCTATGTACAGATCTCTAAGTGATTTAATCCCAAATGTTTTCCAGACATTAAAAAATTGCGTACGTTTGAGGGGGTGGAAAAAGGTGGTTCTCGTGCAGAGGTGCCACAGATAAAAGCTTCTCTATCTTGAAGTGCTTCCTACAATGGTTCCATATTCTGAGTGAGTGAAGTAAAATTGGGATGTTAGTATATTGGTGATGACTTGTACTTATTGGAGTAAAAAGCAAGGAATATAAAGCAGTACTGCAGGATTTTATTTCTCGTGCGGACCAGGCCTGTGTATGTTTGTCTATTTGTGTCAATGTCCAGGTTTTTATAGCTTGTATATTTGCCGCCCAGTAATAAAACTGAAAGTTAGGTAGAGTTATGCCACCTTCTGCCTTCAGTCTTTGTAGGGTTGCCCTTTGGATACGTGGATGTTTTGAATTCCAAATAAATGAGGTTATGATTGAATATAATTTCTTAAAAAATGATTTATTGATATATATTGGAATGTCTTGAAATAGAAAAAGAAGCTTAGGAAGGATATTCATCTTGACAACATTAATTCTTCCAGCTAAAGTGAGATGAAGGGTAGACCATCTATGCAAGTCTTGCTTATGTTTTCTAATACCGGCTGCAAAATGTTGTTGATAAAGAGTTTTATGTTTACTTGTGATGTTTACCACTGGGTATTTAAACTGATCTGCGATGATAAAAGGGAAGGTGTCCAGTCTAATATTGTGTGCTTGAGAATTCACTGGAAAGAGCACACTTTTAGTCAAATTAATTCTGAGACCAGACATCTTTTGAAATTCTGTTAGTGCTGTTGGGACTGCAGGCACAGTATTTTGTGGATCTGATATATACAGTACCATATCATCTGCATATAGAGAAGCTTTCTGTTCAAGTCCTTCACTGATAATCCCATTTATCTCATAAGCATTTCAACAAAAAAGCAGTGGTGACAAGGGGCATCCTTGTCTAGTGTCACGTTCTGGACTGGTATACAATAGTTTGATCCATGCACAAATGTTCGAGCCAAACCCAAATATCTCCAATGTAGTGAAGAGGTAGTTCCATTCAACCATATGAAATGCTTTTTCTGCATCCAACGATAATAATATCTCTGGGGTGTTAGACTTTGTAGGTGAATATATTACATTAAACAAGTGTCGAAGGTTGGAAGCTAAGTGTCTGCCTTTAGTAAATACAGTTTGGTCTTGTGATATTACCAAAGGAAGCACTTTCTCAATTCTTCTAGCTAGTTCTTTGTAGAGTATCTTAACATCATTATTCAGAAGTGAAATTGGTTTGTATGATGCACATTGTAATAAGTCTCCCATTCTACAACATCCTAAAGGTGTTCTGCTGGATTCCGATCTAGTGACTGGAAAGGCCACTGAAGAACACTGAACTCATTCTCATGTTCATAAAACCAGCTTCGTAACATGGGGTATTATTAAGTAAAAAATGGCCAAATTGTGGCCATGAGGTAATGCACATAGTCAGCAACAATACTGTTGCTTAAGCTATGACTGACTGGTATTAATGAACCAAAATCACATTTTGGATTTTGACTCTATCATCTGTGTGCCTCAGCAGAAATTGAGATTCATCAGACCAGGTCACGTTTTTCCAGTCTTACTGTTCAGGTTTGGTGAGTCTGTGCCCTCTGCAGCCTTAGTTTTCTGTTCTTCGGATGTGTTAGAATGGGGGTTTCATAGCATAGCTGACAAATCTGCAGAAATTGTGTGATGCAATCATGTCAACATGGTCCAGAATCTCAAAGGAATGTTTCTAACATTTTGTGGAATCCATTGAGGTTGTTTTGACAGCAAAAGGAGGCCCTACCTAGTAGTATGGTGTTCCTAATCCACCTTTTTCTCAAGTGTAGTACACAACCTATCTCAGCAACAAGCTTTTCCAACATTCACTTATTAGCTGATTAGAAGCATCCTGATTTTGACTGGATATCTATTAGTCAGAGCACTGTATATACTCTGATCCCTTCTTATAAATATCAGTGTAAACAGTGAGTAACAACTAGCACTTACCCTCAGACAGAGGCAAGTTAAACTAAACTTGGCCACAGCAAGCCATACTTACCCTTCAGTTTATGTTCTGCCTTCTCCTCAAGAAACATAAATAAGTCAAAGATTAAGGTCAAGTAAATGGAAAATGAATACTGTATATTAAAAAAGATGAAATGTTACACACGCCCCATAATCTCCGGGCCTGATGTAAATTCAAGTATTTACAGTGATGGAAAAGAAAAACATGAAAAGAAACCATGAACTCCCTTGTCTTATCTATGAAACATAAATAATTACAAAACAAAGAACAAACATCCAAATACACACAAAGTCCAATATGAAAATATGGTAACTGTAGAATGGAAACCAGATGGAAGCTGGCAAAATCCAAATGATAAAATGACAGTAGAACACAGTTCCAACAAGGTTATTCTGAAATGTGAGCCAAAACAACCTCACCGTTGAGTCCAGATGACAGCCCGACAGCCATGGGTTAGTGGTGATGAAAGTCCACGACACCTTACTGCTACATGTAACTGGGGGAAAAGTGATGATCTGTTGTTGATTTCAGTGAAATGACAGCAGTGTTTGTTATGTTAAATCCTGATCTTTTCTGATGCTTCTTTTCTTTCCTTTTTTTTGAAGTGCATGGCCTTTCTTTAAATATATACAGCCTCCTCTGATGCCATTTAGGCTTTTAAATTAATATGAATATAGTGGTGCAGACACTTAGAATTAGGAGATTAATTAATTAATGGACCAGTTTGTTAAGGTTCATTTATGTTAATCAGTTTCATATTACTTTGTTTTCGTGTCTGTTTAAACAAATATGTCTCTTTATGTATATATATTATGTAATCAACAATGTGCCACTCGAGGAGCAACTCCGAGGTATAAGACCGCATATTTATATATATTAAAGAGTTAAATTCAAGACAATGTTAGTTACACAATTTACTACAGTGCACTAGTGCCATGTTCAGGACCGAGTTGCACTAAGGGCTTGTAATGAGGCTTTGGCCCATTGTGACCCTCAGTTGGATTAAGTGGGTTTCAGAATGCTAAATTATTTTTTATTATGAAGTAATCACATTAATGGTGTTTCTGAAAGGGTACAACATCCTCTAAATGCAATAAAGGGAAGGGTGGAGAGATGGGCATTTGGGCATTCTACATGAATGTGTTGCAACAATAACGGGTGCCAATTTGGACAGTCCATCACAGGACACAGTTTCACATTTCTTTGGGATGGAGGAGGGAGCTGGTGTGCTTGAGAAAATCTCCCCATGGACACGGCCACCAAGACGTTACTAATCACTTTACTGTATGAAATTTTTTAATTAAATTTAAAAAGGAAATGGCACTGATGTTCCATGTTAGATAAGTCTTTCTTGGCTTTAATAAGTGGAAACATACATATGGTAACCAGCCTGGTTAAGATAAGCACATCATTTTTGTCTTTGCATTGAGGTCCATTTCTTACTTCAAAAAAAGTTGTGATTGTGTTTGATTTGTATAAGCCATCTTGACCTTCAGCTCACATACCTCCAGTAATACCATTGGAAGTGGAGAATGAATTTGAACTGACCTTTCTGATCTCTCCATAACTGACTTTGGTGCTGGGTTTCTTTTCACATTTGTGTGATGGTAAAATACAAGTATGATATAATGCTGGCAGTTAATTACCCAGATTCTTTCTTTCTTTCTTTCTTTCTTTCTTTCTTTCTTTCTTTCTTTCTTTCTTTCTTTCTTTCTTTCTTTCTTTCTTTCTTTCTTTCTTTTTCTTTTTTTCTATAGATCAATTTTTAATGAAATTTTAACATCAAAAGCTAAATACAATAGCTGAATTCTGTAAGCCATTTTATGTACCTGAAACTCCCTTTAGACCATTTTTAGAAACTTCAGCAAAAATGCGTGAAATATAAACAGAGCGGCTGAAATGAAATCTGCAGAGAAGATGGGATTTTGAAGAAAGCCAGTGCCTCATACTTCATGAATTTTAAAGCAGGCTATTGAACTCACTGTGGAAAAACACATCCTGTAGTTTATCCTCCTAACAAGGGTGCGTTTTTTAAAGTGGAAGAAAGGCAGCGCTTCATGTGTTGAATAAAAAAGAGTCCTTTTGGATAACCTGAGCATAATAAAGAAGATATTATACATTGTTCAATATACACTTTCTGACATCTGCGGTATTATGTACAAGAATACATACATGTAATGAAAAACAAGTACTTGAACTTTTAAAAAGCAAATTGGCACGGACCTGAATCATGTGGTACGCACTGCTGTTTCCCAGCTCCCCAGTCCTGGGTGTAAATTTTGGCTCAGCCACTGCCTGTATGGCATTTGCATGCTTTGCCCATGTCCACATTGGATTTCTACCTGCTCCTTTAAGTTAATTAGAAGATCTAAATTGGTTCAATGTGGATGTGTGCATGAGTGTGTCCTGCGTTGGACTGGTGTCCCTTCCACTGTTGGTTCACATCTTGGATAGACTTTTGGACTCCTTTGACCTTGTAGTATATTAAGCAGATCCTGTAAAAGATGAATGCCCAGGAGCCTTAATGGTGTGCCATTTCATCATCTAAACACAGAAGTAAGATGTGCAACTGATCTAAATAACAATTTCTTATTTGCATATGTGGAGTTATCTTCCATCCATTTTCCAACCCGCTGAATCCGAACACAGGGTCACGGGGGTCTGCTGGAGCCAATCCCAGCCAACACAGGGCACAAGGCAGGAACCAATCCCAGGCAGGGTGCCAACCTACCGCAGGGAGTTATCTTGCAATTGTAAAACAATGTTAAATTAATTTAGACTGCAGCCAGAAGCTTAACAAGCCAAAATATTGAAAAACTGAAGATTAATACTGTTGCCATGAACTTTGTGTAAAGACTTTCATTCTTATAACTTTGCAGCTTTCTAAAATATAGAATGCTGCCACACATAAAGTCTCAAAAATTAAACAGCTGGACAAAGTGGGAGCAAAATAAAGTTTACACATTGTACCATTATAAGATAAAAAAACATCTTCTGAAAGAAAACTGAAATTACGGTACATGAATCCATTTTTTGAAGCAAAATTTCTTCATTAGAGGTAGGAGAAGCTGAGGCTGGCAGTAGTGAGCATAGGCTAAGACCCAGAACTAAATGGGATGCCATCCACCACTAGGCAGTAGAATCGGCATTTTCCTTTAATTTTATCACTAGTTGTTATTATTATCTGTACAGTTATTGTGATAAAGAATACCATGAGACATAATAAAGGTTTAGGGCAGCCACCCGTATAATATATCCTGGCTGCAAAAGTTGAAATTGTTGAACAGAGATGTTCACACGACTGAGTCCAAAACAGAACTGACTTAAGGCAAGAAAGATGGTGGCTTTAAAGGCCCGCTCAGGAAGTGACATCATCTTTAGGGCTGGAACCTGAAGTGATGTCTGTGTGACTGGAACTGCCGTTCTCTCTGGGGCTTGACCTGGAAGTGATATCATCGAGGGTGTCGGAACCTGGCGGGATTTCCCAGGAACGGTCTGCAAGTAACTGAGAAAGACAGTCAGCACACTCCGCCACCCCCTGGCCGGTGGTGGTATTACAATTACTCAAGCCTTTTAGCTGCCTCCTACTCGAACGTGTGTGACACTATCTTTTTTACTATTGCTAGGCCTACACGCATGATTTCATCGAAATTGTTCTGCATTCTTACAGTGCCTATAAAAGTATTCACCCCACTTGGCCACTGTGATCTAAATTAATTGCAAATATAAAACATAACACAATTGATCACATGAGTATTCACCCCTTTGAAGTGACTATTTAGTAGATGCACCTCTGGCAGCCATTCCAGTCTGGAGTCCGTGTGCCCACCTCTCCATCAGCTCTGCCCGCTGGACTGTGCCCTTTTTTCCTCCTATTCATTTTTGTTAAACTGCTCAAGCTCTGACAAGTTGCATGAAGATTGTGAACCTTTGTCAAGTCCGGCCACAAATTCTTAGTTGGATTGAGATCTAGATTTTGACTTGGGCACTCCAGGACTGTACCTTAGTTGTTTTAAAACCATTTCTGTGTAGATTTAGCTTAAAGGTCTCATTCAAAAATAAATCTTCTCCCAAGCTGCAGGTTTTTTGGAGACTACATCAGGTTTTCCTCCAGGATTTCTCAGTATTTTGAAGCATCTCTACAGCATCATGCTGCCAATGACACGCTTTACACTGAGGATGGTATAATGTTTAGCTTACCTCATACATGGCGTTTTGTGTGATGGACAAAAAAGCTCATGTTTCATATGTTTAATATTTTTCATTCCAAGGTCTAAAGTATTGGGTTAAAATGTTTTTTTTTTTGTAACATGTAAAATACTGTTAGCTAATGACATACCAGCAGAAGAACACACATTGCAAGATGTACAAGCCATGCTAACCCCATCTCCTCAACCATGGCTTCTCCCACATTATTTTCTCATTTTAATTTTGCCTATTTTATAAAAAATAATGTAAAAACTATTGCAGCAAATTGACAGTCATTAACATTTTTGTTTGCTATACATTTCCAGGGATCTCAGGTCGGGAGCCTTTGAAACACGAGTGTAACTCTATTATTGTACGATTTTCTTTGTGGACATAATCTTCAATTGTGTCTGCTTGAATAACTAAACACAGACTAGAGCACAAATACATTGGTGCAATCTGCTGTTATATGTGAGGCCTCTCATATTTGTAACATCCAATTAAAAACAAAACATTTTCTAGTCTGTGCCAGGCTTGGAAATGCCTGTTAGTTGAGGGGTGCTCTTGAGTACTGTTCTCTGCACATTGATACAGTAACTACAATTAGACACAGTACTCCAGAAGTGATCCCACTAGTACAGTATAAAGTCTCAACATAACTACCCTTAATTTATATTCAGCAGCCTGTATTAGGCATACACACTTAGGGAGCATCTTCAAGGCTCTCAGAACTCAGGTAGAGTTCTGCAGAACTGGGGACTTTAGACCAAAAGACTACTGACGTCACTTCTGTGGCCGAACTGAAAGTCTCACTCCTTCCACCCAGGATCTTACTTAATCAGCTATGAACCTGGAAGTTGAGGTTCATCTGAAGAACTCTCATCTGGGGAAAGCATCTTCACTCCAGAAATGACTATAGATGTTGACAGTCTAGCCCTTTGCATTCTGTACTTCTGTTCCATCTTTAATATGCTTGTCTATTAAACGAGATTTACCAGGATGCTACCCCATAATGTTGACGTGTATTGTGGTTATCTTTCACAGCAGCTTAACATTGTATTTGCTTTTATTAAATACTTCTTTACATTATCTCAAGTGTTAATGTGATCCCCACAGATCACTTCTATATTTGGTTCTTCCCCATCTTGTATTTATGAATCACGGTCCTTTTGCCTGCATCTGCCCAGATACAATTGCATTTTCCAAATGTTTTCCACATTTTGAACATTGCTCAGGTCTTTTGCTTTCTCCTTGTGTCACATGTTATCTCAGTTTTGCTGTCTTATTCATATTCTTATCTGTTGGCTAAATGTCACGAATGCAGATCAAATAGGGTAATGTTTCCTGAGGATCATCAGTGAGGGACTTGTCATTCCATGTGGATCATTCTCCGGGTAACTCTACACTCTGGTCAGTTAGGTAGATGGAAATTCAGTTTCATAAGTTGCTCATGATGCCACTAGCTTCAAGGTTTAAATATGGATTTATTTTAGGGAGGTGTGAACTGGAGAACTTGGAGGTACAGTGGTGACATTGTCATTGAGGTCAGTAGTTGATTGTTCCAAAATAATACCAAAAAGGCACATTTTCTAAAAATAGACTGGACATGATCAAGTCCAAAAATGAATATAAAATATAAAGGTTGAATGTTTGCAAGACAAATGTCTAAAACATAACAAAAATGAGAAAACTGTTGCCAACGTGAAAGCAACTTCAGGTGATAACCGAATAATTATGGTACCAGACAATTAGAATTATTGGCAGAGAGTAAACCGGCATAGAAAGTATAGACAATGGGTACCTGCCGCAGAGACGGGCTGAGGGTGCAACTGGATTTGGCTTTCCATTCTATGAGGCCGACAGAAACCGAAAAGCTGATTTTCTCTGATGTGGAAAAGGTTTTTGTTGTCTTTCTTATGATTGACACCCGGCTTGGAATATAACCTTTCACGTATTCTTCTTAATCTTTTTATTATTTTTCCATTAAAAACTATTTCTGAAGCTATGTTACATTATTATAATTAGCACTTTTGAACAGATTTATAAAAATCAATTGAATTTTTTGCAGCACGTTGACACCGGTTACACACACAGTTCATTTTAATCATCCCGTTTTTTACGAAACCAAGAACACATAAGCAACAAATGCACAAACACACATTGACACCAATTTAAAAAATTGTAGAAGTGCTGGTGACAAGCCACATCTTGCTTCAATGTGTCAAAAGCTTTTTTTTATCTGTATTCAAGGGGCCCCATATACAAAAACAGTACAAGATCCTTTAAGCGCCATGCCATTTTTAGTTAGTGAAGGTTTCGTGCATTTGATGTTATTTCAGCAAAATCCTGCCAGGTAGAGAAATGTATGTTTCTTGAGGAAAATTATCTTCATGAGACCATGTCAAAGCCATGGAAAAAGGAAATACTCCGCTTAGAAAAGAAGACTTGGAATACAAAATGAAAAGTATGTAAAAATGTGGAAACTATTTTCAGACTTTTGCGTCAAAGTTTAATCTGTGCAGTGCGGCTCAAATAGTAAAGAAACAATATTAGGTCAGTGCTGTTGTGTGGTCTCTCTTATTCGCAGAGCTATATATCTTTCAATGCCATATATTTTCTTGTCCTGTAAGAATGTTTAGCCTCATACTCTTGATGCTATGAGTAACAGAAAGGCTTGCATCAGGCTTACAGAAGTGTGCTTATTTAAAACTGCACGCCAATGTTTTCATACATTTGTTGGATTTCACATTAAGTCTTAAAGGACAATCACTGAACTCGGCAATTTCTGTTTGAGCCTAGAAACATAAAAATCTTATAAGAGAGCCAGCTGATTGGCCTAACCACTGTGTCCTGCTCAATGCGATATGTCCAGGTAGGTGTAAAGGACAGAATAAGCAATGTTGGTGTTGAGGAACAGGACTGTACATGGGGGTTTTCATTTCGCAGTCCCTTTTCAGTGTCACAGTTGTTACCGTTACAAGTGTTCTTTCAGACTCCTATCTAACACTCCACATGTTCTTTCTATATATTGTAACAAGGTGCCATTTTGGCAAGGCAGTGAAAGGGGAAGGAAGAAGGGAGGCAGACCTGGTATGATCTGCATTTTATAATGGTGGCAGTTTCACTGCCAGGAGTATGCATGTAATATTCCATTTTTATTGTATTTGACCATTATTTTTATCTTTTTTAAATAATTTATTTACCATTTTGTGACTGTTTTTCATAATTGTCTTGATTCTTTGTATTTGTTTTTATCTTGCGTTTCTGGATATCACGGGCGCCATCATTTTGTGTGTCTGATTGCTAATATGTTATGTGGTTCCTAGACATGTATGACCTATGACATCAGAGTCACCATTTTATGGACAATGGCTGCTTACTTAAAGATGCATCCAGACCTTGCTTTGAACATTAAAACTATTTTGATGAGAAGAGCCCATTCAGCTCAGCAAAGCTCATCAACCCTACATAACTAATTTATCCAATGTTTTATAAAGGAAAGACCTAAGACCTAAAAACTTGTTGATTTTTACTTTGCTAGTATTGTAATTGTCCAAAAATTTGATGTCGGCATTTTCATGAATCTCGATGTTTTAGACCTCCCTGACTTTCTCCTACATAAGTATAGGGAAAGTATTGGAATCCTCCAAAAATTCAATTTTGAGATTTTGATGAATCTCAACATTTTAGACTTCCCTGAGTCCGAAAATACCATTTTTGTAATTATGTCTGCGTGTCTGTGTCTGTGTAAAACATGATAACCTGAGTACACTTTCACTTTCACAAATTTTGCATACAAGTAATAGGTACAAAACATAAATTTCTATCAACCTTTGGGCTATTTCTAATAACTGGATATGGTACTTTACCTTTCAGTCAGTCCAATTTATTCAACTTTACTTTTATAATAATTGTTCAGTATATTATTAATTTGATTCGATTTGTTGCTGATGGTTCTTTAATGTACATGATATAAAAATATAATCATTGTCTTGTGGTTTACTCCTCAAAAATCCATTCCCATATCTGAGTATAAGAGAATGTGTAAGGGAGACCACTCCCGATTTTTTTGTTTTCAAATCTGTTGTGTTACAGCCAGAGTTTATTTCCTGGAATGGTTTACTTGCTTTTTTATGGTTTATTTTTCATGTATTTGTAATATTTTTATGCATTTCCTATAATATTGGTAAGCTTATTTGTTTAGTATTTAGTTATTATATGTTCAAGTGTATACATCCCTTGTGTTTTGTCAGTGGAACCCAAATAACTGGGGCCACTTTGAGGCCTCACACTCTTTCACCATGACTGCAATTTCCTCCATGACTACATCTAGTTTTGTTTCCGTCTTTGAATTTGTCTATCTCCTTTGATGATGATTCAATATCTCTTAAACTGAAATGTGCCTAAAATATCTGCACTTGAGGAATCAATTAAGTCCATTAGGCCCTTAACATCTGACGGTCACCACAGTGGCTTGATAGCTGCTAGAGATCAGTGTTTCTCCTTGCAACACATAAGAAGATATATGCGTTGGCTATACTGTTTTTTGAGGTTTATTTTTCGTGTAGTTTGAAGGGCCCTGTACACGTTAATGTCACATTAATGTGGATGTTGGTTACTTCATTTTCTATGTAAGACAGCACTTGCAGTGACAATGTCCGGTAACTGAAAAATCTGTAAAATTGCATGATGCCTTATTTCTTTTTTTACAAAAAAGTATTTTCAAAGTTATTAATAAAATGACCGTAAAGAAAACTGTACACAAATAATTTACACTAAAATGAACCCCAGGTAATGCACAGTATGTCGATCTTATGCTTAGCCTATAGTTTTGATAATAGCATGGTACCAAGTACAGTTGGCAAAGGTTTAATAATGTCATGGAAAGCGACAACTACAGTAACTGACAACTGATCCCTCAGCAGAGATGTGCCGCCTTTGCTGAGCAATCGCTTCCTAAAAGATACATTGTGTGAGATAAAATGGCTTGGACGCTGGGAATTTTCAGCAGCAGTTTCTACCACTGAGATAAATGACCCACTGCTGATTGTGCTGCTTACTTGTGACAGAGATTATTGTGCAGTTGCACATGCTGCTGGTTACATTCGGTGATGCATGCACCGTAAAGAACAAAATGATTAAACAGGTTTACAAAATTCCATAATCCACAGAACTAGTTTGCCGCATTCACAAGTAAAAAACTTAAGTTGCTTGATGAAATTGATTAAAACTCAGCTGAAAAGAACAATTTTAGGGATTGACAGTAGGTACTTTTTCGTATCTGCAGAACAGACTGACATAACCTGACACTCGCTTATAGTTGTTATAGCTCTGTCTTACACCTGCTACCCTAGTCGGCAAGAATAATTATATGGTGACCACAAGAAGTCTGTCTGACCTGCACGTTTATGTGTTCAGGAAGTACCTGCTTTATTGATACTAATGTAAAGGAAGGAGGGTCCAGGGGCAAGAGGTCAACAGGATTCCTCCACACTGTTAGGCAGCAAGAAAAAGACCCAGTGGTAATATGGAGGGTCCTGTTACTGGTTTGTAATGACTGGGAGGACTGGAGTGAATGCATTTGCCTGTTCCCTTTGACAAAACCTTTGAGTTTCGGGATGCAGGAAGACCTTGGGCCACCAGAGGAGGAGCTGGAGGAGAAAGTCATAGGACTTTCCAAGAGTGTTCCTACCCTGAAAGTGGTAACAAGATTTGCCCTGGTAGTGGCCTGCCAATAGGAAGTAAAGCATCTCTTTGCTCAAAGCCCATTTGGGATTAGAGCTGAGTAGTTAGTTGGTCAAAGACTCAGATTGACAGCGAGGTGGCATGGGCAGAATATTTAATAGAGTCGGAGATTTTGGAGGTGACTGGGAGATAGTTTTAGTGTAGTGAACAATGAATGAGCAACCCCACCTGATAGACAGGACCAGATCCAGAACATGTACTTAAAGTGGGGTAACTAGTATTCCCTTCAAGTTATTTATTTGATATGTTATATTCTCCCACTGTTTTATCCTTCTCTTATATTTATTGAGTATAATAAAACAATTATATCAATATACAGCATGATTTTTGATATTTTTGTTCCAGATAAGAGGGACAGACAGGACTGTCCTCATCACAATGTATAAAAGTCGTGTTCATTTTGCTTGACAGTGTGGTTACTATACTTACAAAATACTGGTACATCTGAAAAGATTTAACATTTCAGACATCCAAAGATAACAGAATACTTTGAGAAAACGAGCAGCAGCCTAATGACTCACATACTGAATAGCATAAAGCAACACACCTTTATTAGGCAAGCTTTGGTTTATCAACACTTTTGACAGTAAATACCAAGCTAAAGCACTTTACATGTTATTAAAAGGAAAATCAGGCAGGACGTATTCAAGGTTCCACACGGGGATAAAACAAGCACTTACATTTAAAACGTATAATAAAGATAGTCTAATAAACTCTTTGGATTACACAAAAATTGTGTCCATCACTTTCCAATCACCTAAAACAATTTTGTTATATGGTGCTGGAATTTAAACTTAATCGGAGCCTGTGCATGTGAAAATTCAAATTCTTTTTATCCTTTTAAACACACTGCCTGCTTCACAGTACAGAGGAAAAAAATCACTTTTCAGGATGCAGAGATCTCCTGTTGCATAAATATGAGGTTAGCGGGAAGGCAATAAAATACCTACTGAAGTAAATATTTCCTTAGGTCTGCTCCTCTGAACCCCATAAACAGAAAGCAGCTTGTTTCCTGCAATTATTTTGAAGGCTAGCACCAACCCTGTTTAGTATGACATGTACATCAATTACAAGAGAAACAAATAAATATGCCTGGCCTTAAAGAAAATAATTTTATGAATTTTGAAATTCTGCTGTATAAATTATGAAAAACATTTTGTAAAAAGTCATTGGAAATTGTGAGGAAAAGCAGAGCTTAAGAATGATAGCTTCACTCCATTCCACATACAAAGTTCAAGTCACAGACTTCCCTCTAAAGTTCTGGTCTATGGCTTTCAGTACCTAAGCACCCATTGCTTCTCTTGTTCACCCCAATAAAGATGAAATGCCATCCAAGGGCTAAAAAAGCCAGCACAAGGCCAGTTTTCCACTGAACTTCCAAACAACCAAGTTTAATACATTTTCTATTTTTGAACTATTAGCTATATCCCCAAGTGTATTACTTTCATGGGGGCTATGAAGAGCATGTTCAACACACTTAAAAATTATGGCATTCATTCTGCATTTGGTTTTGAAAAGGAAGGGAGCAAATAGTAAGTGTACTCCTCATATACAGAAAAAAGACATGCCAGTTAGGTGGATTGGTGATTCTAAATTGGCCCTAGTGTGTGCTTGGTTGTGTGGGTGTGTTTGTGTGTGTCCTGCGGTGGGTTGGCACCCTGCCCGGGATTGGTTCCTGCCTTGTGCCCTGTGTTGGCTGGGATTGGCTCCAGCAGACCCCCGTGACACTGTGTTCGGATTCGGCGGGCTGGATAATGGATGGATGGATGGACCTTAAAATATAGGACTAGTAAAAATTAATGAAATTCTTTAAATATTCAATCTCACTGCAATTATGCTATACAATGCATCACATATTTATGAGGATAAAAATAAAAAAGTATATTAATGATTTATCACAGTGTCTCATATCGACAACAGGTGTTGAGTCTTCAGTGAGGACACAATGCTAAGAGTGCCATTTCATGATGTAACCACTAGAGGGCACTATGAATTAATACTTTGGTGTAATGGAAACAGCAATAAGGCCTTCTTCCTATTTACAAACAAAAGTGTCTTCCTGCAAACCCATTATAGTTTAAAAAACATACTCACCATTATTTCAACTTTCCTGAGACCCAAAGTTAGCACTGATTTTTCCTACAATAATACTAACATACATAAGCACCTCAAGAGTTAATGGTAGCTATCAGAACAGGCTGTAAAGAGGTACAGTGCATTCATAAATTATTTAAGCTCCTTCACTTTCTGCACTCTTCATTTTATTGTACGTTTAATTCTAAATAGATAAATTTGCTATTTTTAACTGTCAATCTACACCCAATAACCCACAACGACAAAGTGAAAACAGGCTTGAAAATGTATTAAAATACAAAAACTGAAATCTCTTATTCATACAAATATTCAGACCCCTAATTAGTACTTAGTAGAAGCCCATTAGTAATTATAACATTAATTCCTTTTGGGTAAGTCTCTGCAAGCTTTGAGAAGATAATCCATTTCTTCCTGGCAGATCCTCTCAAGCTACACTAGATTGGGCGGAAAGCATCTGAAAACTGCCATCTTCTGGTCTCTCCACAGACATTCTATGGGGTTTAAGTCTAGGCCTTGGCTGGGCCACTTAAGGACAGTCCCAAAGCCTCTCCAGCATTGTCTTGGCTGCGTGATTCAGGTCATTGTTGTGCTGAAAGGTAAGCCATTGCCCGAGTCTGAGCTGATGTGCACTCTGAAGTTGTTTTTTACAAGGACCTCTCTGTATTTGGCAGCATTCATCTTTGCCTCAGTTGTAATGAGTCTCTTTATCCCTGCTGCTGGTAATCACCTCGATAGCAGGATTTGCCACCACCATGCTCCACTGTAGGGATGGTAACAGGCGGGTGATGAGCAGCGCCTGGTGTTTGCCAGACATAGTGTTTGGAGTTTTGCCCAAAGAGTTCAATTTTTGTCTCATCAGACCAGACAATCTTTACCCTAATGCTCATAGAGTCCTTTAAATGCTGCCTGGCAAACTCCAAGCAGGCTGTCATGTGTGCCTAATTGATGGAGTGCTGATGTGTCTGCATCTCCCATCACACCATAGGATGTCGTCTGAAGTTCTGGTAATGCTCAAAGTTTTATATCCTTGTCCTGATCAATGCCTCACCACAATTTGATTACGCAGGTCTATAAAGTGTTCCTTGGACTTCATTGCTTGATTTTTGTCCCAACTTGCAGTGTGAATTGTGGGACCTCATGTAACCAGCTGTGTGCCATCCTAAGCTCTGTCCAATACACTTAATGTGTCACAGGTAGACTCCAATCAAGTTCTAGAAACATCTCAAGGATAATTAAAGCAAAGAGGATGGGCGTGATCGCAATTTAGAGTGCCACAGCAAAGGGTCTGAGTACTTGAATAAATGAGAGATTTCAATTTTTGATTTTTAATAAATCTGTTAACCTTTTTGAAAACTTCTTTTCATTTTATCATTATAGGTTATGAAGTGTACACTGAAGGACAAAAATGGCAAATTCACCTATTTAAAACTAAATCTACAACACAATAATCTCTGAATCCACTGTATTTTCCTTTCATTAATAACCCAGAATCATGGCTGGCTGTTTACTATCTCCCAAGAAGCTCATTTATATAGTGTACACTTTCTTTTGCAACCAAACCCCCATTGTTTATGTGTACAGTATTCCTCCTTTAATTAAAAAAATGAAAAAAGAACAAACAAAAAAAAACAGCAACAGCACAGTAAAGACCAGAAAATAAATCAATATCACAGTCATCAAATAAATTGAGAATGACGAGAAGAGGCTGGTTAGTGATTGTTGCGGTGATGGAAAAAAAATCAAAAATAAAAAAGATAAAGAGGAACTTCTTTTAACTTCCTTGCTAATTCATCCAAATCTCCTGCCTCATAAACTGCATTGCCCAAATGAGAAAAAAGCTGTGCAGCATCTGTGCCCAAAATGACAATACTATGCTTTACAGTGCTGCAAATGGTGCTACAACACTCTAAACAGAATAACAGCACACACAAATGCTAAACATTGAATCTCTTAACTGGGAGGAAACTGCCTCATTGCTGGAAATTCCTCAAGAACACTAAAACCCATAAACCCATTTCTATACCCTGTACACTTATGACTGTACATCTAATTACTCCAGCAACACTATCATCAAGTTCACGGATGACTCCTGTAGATGCCACAGGAACTGGATGGGCATCCCAGCCGGGGAGGAGAAAGGGATTAGACCCAGAAGGAAGGACCGGAAGAGATGGATGGACAGCCCACTGCTGCTGGGGGCTTTTTTCTCCCCCATTACACTAGATGGCAGCAGCCTCAGATATCCACGCCCAGTAAGGTCACTGGGTGCCGAGAGAGAGCGCTGCAGGGAGACAAGCTCCCTGTTATAATGGACTTCTGTGTGACCTGGAAGCACTTCCATCAGGCAATTGCCCTTGCACCGGAAGTACTCCCGGGTCTGTAATGAAAGGGACCGCGCTCCCTTATCCAGGCGAGTCAGAGCTGGGAGGAAGAGAGGGAACACTCGACTGGAGCAGGGCAGTGCAAGTGGTGAGAGAATTAAGGAGAGAGGGAAAACTTATTTTTAAAAGTTTATTTTGTGCTTGTGATACTTAGTGGAGGTGAATTGAATAAACCTTCCATTATCTGAATCTCTGGACTCTTTGTGTATTCATGTTTGGGGGTTTGGGCTTCGCTGTTGCCCCCTACACAACTGGTGTAGTCGGCAGGATTTTCTGGAAGTCTGGATGGCAGTAAACCTGTTTAAGAATTTTATTGTGAAGTGGAACTCCCACATGATCTTTTTTGCATGTTTTCCCATGGTTTTTTTCTTTTTACTCCGTGGCCATTGTACTGAAAGAGGGGAGAAAAATCGGAAAGAAGAACAGCAAAATTCCCAAGCCCCAGACAATGGATTATGCCGAGCATCTGTGGACATACCTGTTAGGAGCCTCCCGTCCAGGAAAGGAACCATCCCCACTTCTGGCTGGAATGCCCGTCCAGCCTCTGTGGCGTCTACACGCCACAGTGGTAGGTCTCACATACAGGGATGAGGTGCAGAAGCTGTCAATGTGGTGGTCCAGGAATAAACACTCAATACACACAAAACTAAAGACATGGTCATTGACTTCAGAAAGCACACAGCAGAGCCAGCCCCTGTCTGCATTAATGGAGACCTGGTGGAGAGGGTCACCTATATTTAATACTTGAATCCCCAACAAAATCTTGTTTTCTTTGATCACCCTATTTTCCCAACTCATGTGAGGAAACTCGTATGGTCTTATCACCTCACCAAATTGCCCACTGATAGCTGCTTATGTTTTGCAAATGCACTCACTCATTCCCCATCCAGTCAGTCATTTGCCCCTTCTGACACTCAGATCAAAAGTATGTTTATATTACATCAAATGTAACCGATAAAGATGAAAGACGAAAACATGCATGCAAATGTCTTTATTCTGTACCGACTGATATTTGGACTTCACAGTCTTTACACATTCACAGTGGCATGTCATTTGAACGATTTCTTTTCATTCGGTTTTATTCAAGGATAAAAGCCAAATTGCTTTGTTACTGTGAATGTGAAGTCCAAAAATTGTTTTCAAATTAAGACATGGAATATAAAATAAACACTTTCTCAAAAGGTATGACGAAACAAGTGTACTTTTATTCAAGAATAAAACTGAATAAAAAAATCATTCAAATGACATGTTGCTAAAATTGTACATTCTTGGAAATCCAGATAGTGTTTCCAAATAAAGACGTTTTCATGCAAGTGTGTGTTTGTGTGTGTTTCACATTCAGGTAGTCATATTGGATATAATAAATACATTCTGTGTAGATTTGTCAGTTGTAAAAGTTAATGCTATACAACAATTTAGGTATGTATGCCAGTTGACGTCACAGAAGCGCAATTGTCAAAAATAAAAACTCAAATTCAAGTGGTTATATTTGATATAATAGACACATACATTTGCTTTTTGTCTACAAGACAGAACATTTCTTGTTTTATCGTACATTTACATGGATTGTTATAGACATGGAACACACATGAAATGAATGTTTTCAAATAATGATATATCATTACTTATACCAGGGGTCACCAACTCCGGTCCTGAAAGACCACCGTGGCTGCAGGTTTTCATTCTAACCCTTTTCTTAATTAGTGACCTGTTTTTGCTCCTAATTAACTTCTTTTGAATTAATTTTAATTGTCTTGCTCTTGAAGACTCAGTCCTCTTAATTGTTTCTTTTGCCTTAATTAGCAGTCAAACAATAATGAGATACAAAATGCGCCAAAACAACTGGTGGCCATCATACAATATCTGAAAATAAAGAAACGTGAAGGTCTCAGGAATGTCGATCTGTTCAGGTCCACAAAACATTTTATCAGTGCTAGAAAAGAGAAAATCAACAGTTTTGTAAATGTATGCTAGTGCACAATGAGATCAGCAACAAGCCATGGAATTAAAGCACATGTTTAATTAACAACAAGAATTGGCGACTAATTAAACAACTGGTTGGAGTGAAATTGGTTGGAGTTTGAGGCCCTGACATAGTTGGTCTTCTCTTGGCTCCCTCACTTCACATTTCATTTATCTTTGGATGCCATTTAAGCAGTGGCGGACTGTGCATTTCACACCTAGGCCTTTAGTAGTGCTCCGTCTGAATCAACCCACCCCTCAAAAACTAATTTATGGTTATAAAAACCATCTTAATATGCAGAAATGCAGTATAAAGAGCCGTAGCATCACAGATAGATAACTCCTGTAGCCACAATAAATACCTTTATTGAATAGACAAACCAGGGAGTGAACAAGTTCCTTTCTACTGCAGCTACAGCCCGCGACACACATAAAAAACATCAACAATAACTCAGAAACTTGCAATATTGTTTAGGAAAATCGCAACATTTTACTCACCAAAAATTTGGATTATTTGTAAACAAAATCCATCCTCCTCTCTTTCCTCAAAAACAGTTCAATTACTCTGTCGTACAGATTATCCGTGCGCTTCAGTTCCATCACGAAGTCCCTTTCTATCGCCATCGAAGCTAATGCTGAAAGTCGAACCTGCCCTGTCGTATTTCTGGCATAAGTTTTAATTCGCTTTAGGGCTGAAAATGTCCGCTCGACAAAAGCAGTGGACACTGGAATGGTCACCGCCAAACATACCAATGTGTACAGCTGCCCCATGATGCTCTCATTCAGATTTTTCTATTACACCATCCACACCATCCTATCCAATCAACGGGTCTGAATGCGGTGACATTGCCGTATGCCTGCTAGAGGGCCCTAGTGAAACCAACTCAAAATCTGATTGGTTGAAGCAACAGTTTAATTGACATTTATTTTGTGTTAGAGGGCCTGCAGAACGGATTGTGAAGGCCTCCGGGCAGACTTCTTTGACTTTGACCCTGCCTGGCAACAAATGATGGCTGAAATGTGATTGGTTAAATGCTTTATTACAAAAATACATGTCTGGAAGCAGCACAACCATCGGAAAAGCTATGAAAGGAAGCGGACAGAGTATTTGGAATTATTTAATAAGTATTCATGGACAAAATATAATTAACATCAGTTTGTGATTCAGATATCTTTTTAGGCCAGCAAAGAAGGCCTTGCAGGCCCTGACGGCCCGCCACTGCATTTAAGTAAAGATATGAAGCAATTCAGAGGAACAAGGAAGAAATTCAGGGGAACAAATCTTAAAAGAGAAGTCAATTAAAATGAATTCACAAAAAGTTAATTAGCAGCACAAACAGGGCACTCATTAAAAAAAGGGTTAGAATGAAAACCTGCAGCCACGGTAGTCCCAGAACTGGAGTTGGCGACCCCTGACTTATACAACTTCTTACAAGTATTTGTTATACAGTAATTCCTCCTCTATCGCGGGGGTTGCGTTCCAGATCCCCCCCCCCCCCCCCCCCCCCCCCCGCGAAAGGTGAAAATCCGCGAAGTAGAAACCATATGTTTATATGGTTATTTTTATATTGTCATGCTTGGGTCACAGATTTGCACAGAAACACAGGAGGTTGTAGAGAGACAGGAATGTTATTCAGACACTGCAAACAAACATTTGTCTATTTTTTAAAAGTTTAAACTGTGCTCCATGACAAGAAAGAGATGATAGTTCCGTCTCACAATTAAAAGAATGCAAACATATCTTCCTCTTCAAAGGAATGCGCGTCAAGAGCAGAGAATGTCAGAGAGAGAAAGAAAAGCAAACAAATCAATAGGGCTGTTTGGGCTTTTAAGTATGCGAAGCACCGCCGGACAACGAAGCTGCTAGGAAGGGAGCAATGTAAAGGTAGCCTTTCAGCATTTTTTTAGAGGAGCGTCCGTATCATCTAGTGGTGCGAACAGCACCCCCTGCTCACACCCCCTCCGTCAGGAGCACAGAATGTCAAAGAGAGTGAGAGAGAGAGACAGAGAAAAACAAACAATTAAAAATCAATACGTGCCGTTCGAGCTTTTAAGTATGCGACGCACCATGCAGGAAGCATATTGCTTGACAAAACAGCCACATTTAAGCCCAGCAAGGAAGAGAGCAATGTGAAGGTAATCTTTAAGTGTTTTTTGAGGAGCGGACGTATCTTCTAGGGGTGCGAACAGCCCTCGTGCTCACAATATATTTGAGGAGTTTTATTTAATAGGTAATATGCGCTCTGGTTGGGTAGCTTCTCAGCCATCTGCCAATAGCGTCCCTTGTATGAAATCAACTGGGCAAACCAACTGAGGAAGCATGTACCAGAAATTAAAAGACCCATTGTCCACAGAAATCCACGAACCAGCAAAAAATCCACGATATAAATTTAAATATGCTTACATATAAAATCCGCGATAGAGTGAAGCCGCGAAAGTCGAAGCGCGATATAGCGAGGGATTACTGTATACAGTCTTCAACGCAGACTTGAGCTGTAAGGGAGAGGATTTGAGCTGGCGGTGCTAAACATAGAGTGTAAGAGTCAGTAGGGTCAAACGGTTGGCTCCATAGGGGATGGGTGAGTGCCGGTTGAGCGCTGCTAACTGACACATTTGCAAAACAAAGGCGGTTATCGGTGGGTACAGAAAACTGTATTCTTAAAGTTGGTAATTTACACGTACTAGAAAAGTATTATAAGCACATGGCAAAGTAAGCATTGATTTATACTAAGCATAGCTGCGTTTCCCAAAATTACCAAAGTTCAGCAGCTCTAGCATACAAAATGGGATTCAGCAAAAGCCTGACCCATCAAAATGATTCCACAGACAAAATATGTTCTTTTTAAAGCTTTAGTAAAAATTCAAAGTTAAACAGTTCATGCAAAAAAGAGAAAATTGATATAGCAAAAAAAAGAAAAGCTATTGTTCAAAGCTTAAATCTTGCTTCATTTCTAATTGTTAAAAATCACTTCTAAACCATTTAAGAACGGTCATAAATTTGTATGCCTATCCCATTTCTATGTTAAAAATGGGTCTTTTAAGTCCCTGTTTACTGGGACCTGTTCTAAACAACAACTGACTTAATTAACACACTGTATCTTAGTTACAGCAAGAAAGTTCTATCTCAAACTAACTTACGGGGGGAAAGACTATACCATTGTCTATGAATATGAAAGAAATTTCTATTCTATTCACATTAAGCAAACACTAATCTGGGTTTAACTCAAAGCTTTAACTTTCTAAGATTGGCTCTTACACTAAGCATTAAACATGTGAGTGTTAGGATTAAAAAGGCTCCTGTTAACATATACTTTATTAGTTTGTTTGAGCTAAAAACCACCAATAGTTCATAAGCCAGAGGTCAGATGTGCTAGGAGAGGAAGGGCCCCTCGCTTAGAGAGGGAATGTGAACTCTTTGGCCGTAAATTATGGTAGCAAGCGCTAAGATAGTAGTGGGAGAGAATAGTCCTTATCAAATAGATAAGATGGACAGAGCAGGGTTTGACACCCCCTCAACTAAGAATTATTGATGGAATTAATTAGTGGCAGGACTAGAGCAGTGGAATGCTAGGAGTCAGATGAGGAAGAATAATGTCTTAAATGATAAGAATTGTGATAAAAGTAAAAGGTGTCTATGGCTGGACGCTCATTGTCCCATATGAGTTGAGTCTGTATGTGCACCATACAATAAAGCCTGATTCTGCTGCCTGTCCTGGGACTCCGAGTGCTTTCTCTGGGGCTGATGGTGCCCCTGCATGTCTGCCTGCTTCAACATGGGCAATTACTGAGCTGATAAGGATATTACGATTTTTCTTGCGTGTATTTGGGGAAAAGTAGGCTTTTCAGAGAGAACGGAAATGTTTTCAGGCTTTTGGAAATTCTAGTGTTCAGCTCCTGCAAAGTTAAATTTCTGAGGACCCATTCTACACAGCAAACACTCTGGTGGTTGTTGAAAAAGTCCCAGCAGTGACTGCATTTCCTGAGACTTCTCTGGAAAGTGGAACTGAAGGAGAAATTGCTGTTGACCATCTGCTGCTCAACCATCAAGAATGTTCTAGCATACTATATTTCAAAATGGTATGCTGGCTGCACAGCGGAAGGCAGGAAAGCTCTACAGAGGGTAATATTCATGGCAGGGAAAATCATTGGCTGCTGTCTGCCATCCCTGGAAGATACCTCCAGGCCCAATGCCTCAGCAGAGCCAGGAAAATCATTAAAGACTGTTCCAATCCTGGCCACTCAGGAGTCCACCAGACAGTACAAGAGCATTAAAAGTAGAAGAAAAAGATTTGCAGATAGTTTTTATCCTTGGGCTATTAGAATTTTAAATTTTAAAATCTCATAGAACTGTTATTTTTTTCCAATATGTACAATGGTCGTTTTAGTGGATAATAATTTCCGTTCCTTATCTAATTATGAAAGGTAATTATTTGTTATGCAGTTTATGTTTTTCATATTATTTGTTTGTCGTTGTTCGCTGTACTTGCACCATTTACAGATATAGCTTTTACAATTTCATTGTACTGTACAATGACAGTAAAGGCTTCCTAATTCCTAAGTGAATCCTTTTTAGCCTGGAGGATACTCTACCAACAAAACGGTATCAGGTTTCACTAAACTTGGCATGCACTATGACTGTAAGAACCTTCATAAATGATTAAAAGTCCCATGCAATATCTGTAAATAGCCAAGTACTCTCTTTGTTTTCCATGAAATTAAAGTTTGGTTGAGTAATAAAACATATTCTTTTCCTCAACTGATGACTAAAGACATTCAAGAGCACTGTTTTAACAGCTGTGGATTTTGAGAGGATTCGGATCACTAGCATGGATGAGGGTGACATCATGTTCCTCACATGTCTTTGGGATTATAAACAGGCTGTGCATCGGCAGTGACTTGGCTTGTTACTTGAAGTCAGATCTCCAGGAGCTATTAGGACACAAGACTAACGCCTGCACCATACATTACAGATTAATAGTAAATTCAGGATAAAGTCTAATTTAGCAAGGAGTTCACTTGAAAAGTTGACTTGGCTCTTCTTAAGACATACAGTATGTTATAATTGCTTCATAATGTTATTATGTGTTTAAAAAGTGTTCTAAAAATTTTCAGATATAGATGGCAGATGTTTCAGGTACAGTAGTTAAACCCACTAGTCATTGGTGCTGGAGGGTGATGATGTGTTGCATGTTGATTTACACACACCAGTAAGAATTTCATTACTATCTATACCTGTGACAATAATGACCATATGAACCTATGAACCCATCATCAATCTCAAACCCACATAATTCAATTTGAGGTCACAGGAGGCTGAAGCTTATCCTGGCAGCACTAGGCATGAGGCAGGGCCTATTCACATTCACACTCATACTGGGGCCAGTTTGGAACTGCCCATTAACCTAACCTTAACGTCTTTAGGGATATGGTAGGAAAACCAGAGTACCCAGAGAACGGATTGTACTAATGACTCAGTGTGTGGTATCAATGGGTAGCTGAAGGAATAGATGCTCACAGACTCACAACATGACCATCCTGAACAACATTTCTGATCAACCTGAACATACTTACGACATTACTGAAGGCATCTGCCTTTCTGCCTGTCACTTAAGTATATATTTGGTACAGTTGACATAGAACATTGAATGGGTGCAGAATAGCAACCCACCCGGGATGTGGCCATCTTGAACACCTGAATGGAAAAATAGACCCATACTCCAGATGGTGATAAGTATAGAACAACACCTTCACAAATCAGTTTTAAGTCTATGTTAAGTGTCGCAACACTTCTTGTTACTTGTTTTCTGCATACTCCAGTGTTTCAATACTTTGTCTCCCACTGACACCTCAGCACAGGTGGTAAAGAGTTGTCTGGTGTCAGAAGAGATCACACTAGATAGCAAAGCAACTCTGATTCACATTCAATGAAGAATCTTATTTCTCTCTGGGTCCAGAGTGATGAGAAACTTTAGGTCTTCAAAGGCTCAAAATATACATCAATATCTCCATGTATCATGGTTTTTGGAGCCATTGCATGTGCCAGCAGGATGTAGTTTTTAGTACTGATGATACCTTGACTGCTCAGCAGCTTGATGCTGTGGTTAACAAATTACTTAACAATTCAGGGATACCAATGGAAATTAATAATGCATAGACACTTACTGTTGCAATGTCTTGTGAAGCACTTCAGAACATCACAACTACTGAGTGGCCTGCCAGGTACTGTGACCTGGATCCAGTTGGGACATCACTGAAGGCATCTTCATTAAATCTCTCCCTTAACCATAACTTTGGTGCATCTGGCCAGGAACATTGAATGGGTGCTGAATGAAATTCCACAGGAAAGTCCACAGACCATCAGTGACTCAATCTCGCCTCTTATTCGAGAATACCATTTGACTAATGGTAGACAAACTACTTATGGAACTTTTAGTAACACCTCTGAAGCCTTGCCTCATACCTTTGTTTATGCACTAATCACGCATTTCTTACTTCAGCTACGTAATTTGTGATAAACTCAATGGAAGTTGGATTATGTCTTCATGGTGGTCCACTTTATACAGAGTAGACTTGAACAGATTAAGCAAGTGTTTTTGTTTCCTTTCTGAACAAGACTCGAGGTTAAGTGAAGGGACAGATATCCGCATTAGCATGGCTGTTTTTGACAAGAGGCTGGCACATGTCTATTCAAAAGGTTCAGAAAGAATTTCTGTATTTGCATACCTTATACCTTACAACTGAATGAACATATCTTATCACTGGAGAAGAGAGCATTTGCACATTTTGGTTATTGAAGACATGGAGAATCTACTTATGGGGAACTTCTCTCTTGTCCATATACAGTAGATCACTAAATTCAAACTGTGCTGCCTGCATTCAAAAAAGGAAATTGTTCAGGAATGCCAATCAACAAATGGTTAGCTCAGCTACTCTACTCTTTGGAAGCTTTTTACCACCCAGGAAAATGAAATGTGATAGCTGGCTGGCTTCTGAAGACTTCTTCTGTCAGAGGCAAACCATGCAGAAAAGAAGCCAGAAATGTGAGCCGTCGTTTCTCATGTATCTGCTATATCATTACAGTAATTTCCTGCTGTATCTAAAAGCTTTATCCACTTAACCTTCTTTTACAGTCACATAGTGTGAGTGAAGTGAACTCAGTGGTGCTTAAATCGCTTCAAACTGAATTTTGATTACCGTATATACTCTGGTATAACTCGGGTCTTGAAACCCAAAAAATTGATCATAAAATCAGACCCCGACTTGTAAGCCCGTTCAAAAATATCACACTTAGATTTTTTTTCACATCTTCTAGCCTCCTCCAATCTCGCATCAGTTTCTCAGACACATTGAATTTTGTTGCAGCAGCGCCATTACCAATTTCTTTCGCTACTTCAATGACGTTTAATTTAAATCCAGCTTCATATTTTCTTCTGATCAAATGCTCCATCGTAGATAAGGGATGCTTTTTACGATAAAGGTGTATGAGGGTGTGAAATAAAAAAAAAACAAAACAGTGCAAACATCGCTTTGGAATAGTTTGGGTATTACCGTGTGGTCACGTAGGCACAATACACAGTGTGTTCCATGGTTACTCTCTCAGGTGGGCGTAGCATATCATAGATAGATAGATAGATAGATAGATACTTTATTAATCCCAATTATTATCATAATCTCCTGGACCAATAGCGTGAGTTTTCCACATTCGACTTATATGACCGACATTATAAAATACTAGAAATTATAAGTTAAAATCAACTCCCAACTTATCCGCGGGTATATACGGTATCCTTATTGAGTTGGTTAGCTTTTATGTTACATCTAGCAGACAGTGTTACTTATGCTAATCTATTAGAACATTAAGATAATCTAGACGAGAACAGGCCATTCAGCCCAAAAAAGCTTGCCAGTTCTATCCACTTAATTCTTCTAAAATAACATCAAGTTTAGTTTAGAAAGTCGTTAAAGGAACTTATTCCATATGTCTATGGTTCTCTGCATGAGAAAAATTTCCTGTTTGTGTAAAATTTATCCTTAACTAGTTTTCTACTGTGTCCCCTTGTTCTCAATTAACTCATTTTAAAATAACAATCTTGATCCACTGTACTAATTCCCTTCATAATTTTAAACACTTCAATCATTTCACCTTTTAATCTTCTTTTGCTTAAACTGTATAGGCTCAGTTCTTTTAATTTTTCCTCATAATTTATGCCCTGTAGCCCTGAAATCAGCCTAGTTGCTCTTCTCTGGACTTTTTCTAGCACTGCTATGTCCTTTTTGTAGCCTGGAGATCCAAACTACACACAGTACTCCAGAAGAGGCCTCACCAGTGTGTTATAAATCTTGAGCATAACCTCCTTGGACGTGTACTCCACACATCGTGCTACATAACCTAACACTGTGTTTGCCTTCTTAATGGCTTTTGAACACTGCCTGGAAGTTGATAGCAAAGACTCCACCACGGCTCCTAAGTCCTTCTCATAAGGTGTACTTTCATTTTTCAGAAATCCCATTGTGTATTCAAACCTAACATTTTTAATTTTTATGTGTAATACTTTACATTTACTGACATTAAATTTCATCTGCCACAAATCTGCCCAAGTCCTTATGCGGTCCAAGAAGCTTTGTAATGATTTAACAAATTCTAGATTATCTGTCAATCCAACTATCTTGTTACCATCTGTAAACTTAATCAGCTTCTTTCTTATATTACTATCTAAATCATTTATATATGTTAAAAATAGCAGCAGCCCTAGTACTGACCCCCGTGGAACACCACTCTTAAAATCAGACAGTTCTGATAAGGTTCCTCGCACCATCACCCTCTGCATCCTGTGTCTGAGACAATTTTGCACCTGACTACACAATACATCTGATTTCTCACTTCTTTTAGTCTGAATTTTCTTTTGTTACTTTGTTTCTTTTGTTTGTTGCTTCTTTTTGCTTCTTTCTTGCTTCTGTTGGGCAATGTTCCTCAGTATTTCTCTTTATCTTTATTTCTGCATCTCTTTAACACCATGCCTCTGTTGAGCCCAGAAAAAGACTTATTTCAGTAAATTCTCCTTGGACCTGGTTAGAGGCTGTGAGAGACAGCCAGCAGCTCAGCCTGGCCCAGGAGACCCCTGAAATAGAAGGATGGGGGAAGGCAGCTACTTTTAGACACTGCCTCCCCCAAAACACTAGATGGAGACCTCCCTGCAGCATAGCAGTGCCCCAGATTCCCACAGGGCATATAGAAAGAGAGAATTGTGATTATTATTATCGACTTACTTGTGTTTATTGTGGCTGTGGTGCTTAGAGGCACTGAAAAGTCAAGTCAAGTTGGGGAGCATGCACTGATACAGTGCGTTGCCGCCCCTACCCCACAATGAAACAACTTGGGATCCCGGTTGGCAACCCCCCAGGCAGACCCGCGGTCCAATCCCACCCTTCGGAAATGACCCTCTATCTGCCGTAGCCAGGTGTTATGTGGGCGACCCCTTGGCCTGGTCCAGCCAACAATAAAGATCTTACGAGCTGGATCACCCTAGGGGAAACACGCCACATGGCCATAGTGCTGTAACTGACACTCCCTCACAATGCAGGTAATGTGCCTCATTTGGGACTCTATGAGCAACTGCTCATTAGACACAAAGTCAAACCAACAGTACCCAAGGATTTTCCAGAGAGACACACTGAAAAGGTAGAAAAAGAATTAAAATACTTCTGAGTGCTTTTACCCTGTCTCCTAAGTGTTTGTCTGTTGGATTTAAAGGGCCAACCGTACCACCTAGTGTTCAGAAGGCCCATCCTGGAGTAGCTAGGGCCGATCGAGTAGATGATTTGAAGGGAGAGAATTCTATTGAGTGATCTCCTAACCTGTGAAGATGTTCCTGAGGAGTGTCTAACTTTGCACATTTTAGCATTTTTATCTTGACTATTGAAGTTGCTAATAAAAGTTGCTTTCTTTAACTTCCTGTATTTTTTGTAAAGTAAATATTAAGCGAATCCTATATATACTTGCGTTTAAGTTCTCCCGCAGATAAGGCTTGATTTTACTGTATAATTTCCGATATTTTATAATGACGGTCGTATAGGTCAAATGCAGAAAACTCATGCTATTGGTCCAAGAGATTATGATATGCTAACGCCCAACTGAGAGAGTAACCACGGAGCACAGTGCCTTTTTTTCTATGTATTGTGCCTACGTGAACACACGGTAATACCCAAACTATTCTGAAGTGACGTTTGCACTGTTTTGTGCATCTCACATCCTCATACATGTTTATCATAAGAGCATCCCTTATTTATGATGGAGCGTTCGATCAGAAGAAAATATGTAGGCTGGTTTTAAATTAGAGGTCGTTGAAGTGGCAAAAGAAATTGATAACTGCGCTGCTGCAACAAACTTCGATGCATCTGAGAAACTGATGTGAGATTAGAGGAGGCTAGAAGATGTAAAAAAAAAAATTAACCATTGCATTTTTGAACGGGCATATAAGTCCAGGTCTGATTTTATGATCGATTTTTCGGGTTTCAAGACCCAACTTATACGTGAGCATATACGGTATCTAAATTTAGCCTACTGTGAAAACAGAGACACAGCAAAATATCACATCATGTGTTACAGTGTTAAACTGCAAAGGCGCCATAAAGTCATATGCCTGGTTCCCATCAGCTATCAATATGACTGAGCCAGCAATGTGAGAAGGCACAAAAACTCTCAATGTTATAACACGTGAGATAATCGCATAAAGTGCGTGCACTCCTAAACTGAGACCTATCAATTTTAATTTCTTAACTGGTGCCACCACAGGTTGTAATGTACAGAAAGCCGATGCTTAGCATGCCAGCACCTATGTGTGCACTTAACACATATATACAACTGTAGTATATGCAGGCAAGTAAAACAATGAAAGAGCGTGGTATGAGATATAAAGATCCAAATAAAAAACATTTCCATTTACTTTCAAATTTCTTTGCTTTTTTCAGCGTTGACCTTACCATTTACCTTTCACAATGCACCAGCACTCTTACAACTATTTTAAAAATTAAATTGCCAACCTTGAAAAAAACATCCTTTGTATTATAAATCAAACAAAACAGTGTAAAGGAGTTAAAAAGTGCAATCACCTCTGTATTGTCATCCTCTTTGAGATGCTTCTGGCTGTCTTCAGCAGACAAAGATGATTGAGAAGAGTTTAATTTTTTTTGTTCCTGCAGGGGCTCAGCTGGAAATTCAGGGAGGTTCACAGTCTTCTCCTGTTTGTCTGTCTCCACATCAGCGGGAAGTACATCCTCTAGGGCTTTTTGAAAAGGAATATTTGGCTTTTTTGCTCTAGGCTTACCTGAAACAACATAAAGTATAATTTATTATTATTTGTCTTTTGTGCTGCACATTGGGATTTGTGTTGATCTTTCAAATCATGCTTTATTTAAGAATACTGCTAGAAGTCTCACCCTATGATTCCAACTTGTACTGGGCAGGAAGACCACAGAGAAAAATGCAGGAGTACTGAATAAATGGAAGAGATTCATAATTAATGGAATCGGCTGGAATTCAGAAAGTTGTTTCCAAAATTATACTCCTTCCATTTAAATTTTGTTTTCATATCCTGTTTAATGGTGAATGGAACATTTTAAATATACAACAGAACAGAAAACTTTAATTCCACCTGTGTATTTTTTAAAACCTACTAATTTCAAATTAAGAGTCACAAGAGACTGAAGCAAGAAAGGAATCAGGACTGGATAGGGTGCAAAATGAAACTAACTATTCATGTCAGAATGATGCTTATATGCACCCACTCCAACTCTCTTGCTGAGGCAGAGAGCTCCTTTTCAAACCAGATTTGGGTGTTCTCCTCACATGTCAGCATCATTGCAAGAAAGCACTTCCAGGTCAGGCAGAAACTCCATCTCACAGGAAGTCTCCTCCCAGGAAACCCTCCTGCGGCACCTAAGGACCCCCAACAGAGCTGCCCTGAAGAACTACAACTCCCAAACAACCCTGTGGGTGTCCAAATGTGAGCTACGTGTATTGACGGAAGTCATGGCTGGGGGAGACACTCTGCCTCTGTCCTCCTAGCTGAGTAAGGAAACATCATTTGTCTCAGTTGGGATGTCAGTCATCACTATATGTATATGTGTCAGACATGGACTAATTTGTTGGTACCGTTGCAACTCATTGAAATGTGATGATATGCTGATGACACACAACTGTATTTATCAATAGCGCCTGATGACCCCGATTCTCTTGATTCACTACTACAATGCCTTACTTGTGTTTCTGAATGGATGAGTAGTAATTATCTCAAACTAAATAAGGAAAAAACAGAAATTTTAGTGATTGGCCAAAATGGATATAATGAGGGTATCAGAAATAAACTTGATCCAATAGGATTAAAAGTCAAGACAGTGGTAAACAATTTAGCGATAATTATTGACTCTGACCTGAATTTTAAATCACATATTAGTCAGATTACTAGGACAGCATTTTTTCACTTAAGAAATATAACAAAAGTTAGATCTCTTATAACTTTGCAAGATGCTGAGAAATTAGTTCACACTTTTGTTTTCAGTCATCTAGATTACTGTAATGCACTCCTCTCAGGACTACCCAAAAAAGACATCAATCGATTGCAATTAGTGCATAAATCAGCTACTAGAATTTTTTTTTTTAATTTTATTTATTAATTTTATTGTAATCATTCCATACAAACAGATCAATTTATAACAAAAAGAAAAAAAATTGAAGACAAATCAAACCTCACCCCTGAGAAGGAGACCTTAGCCAAAGGAGAATTGCTTAGGGCTTTTTAATAAGGCAACAATAAACAAAAGAAAGGAAGAAATATAGGTAAATAAAAAATGGAGAAGGAAAATAAATGCAGTAATAGTTATTTCTGTTATTCTAAAATAATGTTGATTAGATCCTGCCAAGTTTTGAAAAAATTCTGTACAGATCCTCTAACTGAGAATTTGATTTTTTCCAATTTCAAATAATATAAAACATTGGTTTCCCACTGACTTATCAGAGGAGAGTTAGGATTCTTCCAATTTAACGAAATAAGTCTGCGTGCCAAAAGTGTAGTGAATGCAATCACCGTTTGCTTGTCCTTCTCCACTTCAAGTCCGTCTGGAAGAACACCGAACACAGCTGTTAATGGGTTAGGAGGGATTGTGACCCCAAGGCTGTCTGAAAGGCACTTAAAAATTTTGGTCCAAAATGATGTTAGTTTGGTGCAGGCCCAAAACATGTGACCCAGTGAGGCAGGAGCTTGGTTGCAGCATTCGCAGGTTGGATCTTGCCCTGAAAACATTTTGGACAGTTTTAAGCGAGACAGATGAGCTCGAATTATAATTTTTAGTTGAATAATTCTATGCGTTGCGCATATGGAGCTTGAGTGAATTCTCAGCTTTGCTATCTTTCACTCCTTTTCTGATATATTGATTAAGAGATCTTCTTCCCAATGTCCTCTTGGGTCTTTGAAAGGTAGGGACTCTAATAAGATTTTATATGGTTTTAGGTTTCCTTCCTAAAAGAAGTTTAGGAAGGATATTAATCTTAATAACGTCAATTCTTCCGGCTAGAGTGAGATGAAGGGTTGACCATCTATGCAAGTCTTGCTTAATTTTTTCCATACAGACGGCAAAATTTTGTTGATAAAGAGCTTTATGTTTACTTGTGATATTTACCCCTAGGTATTTATACTGATCTGCTATTGTAAAAGGTAGTGTGTCGAATCTAATATTATATGCTTGTGAATTCACTGAAAGAGTATACTTTTATTCAGATTAATTCTGAGACTGGATATCTTTTGAAATTCTGTTAGTGCTGTTAGAACTGCAGGCACAGTGTTTTCTGGGTCTGATATATATATAAAACCATATCATCTGCATATAGATAAATTTTCTGTTCCAGTCCTTCTCTGATAATCCCTTTTATCTGATAAGAATTTCGACAGTGAACCGCCAGTGGTTCAATGGCGATTGCAAACAGCAGTGGTGACAAGGGACATCCTTGTCTGGTACAACGTTCTAGCTTAAAGTAGTCTGAACAAATGTTGTTAATACAAACTGAAGCTTCTGGATTGGTATACAGTAGTTTGATCCATGCACAAATATTTGGGCCAAACCCAAATTTCTCCAATGCAGTGAAAAGGTAGTTCCATTTAATCATATCAAATGATTTTTCTGCGTCTAATGATAGTAATATCTCTGGGGTGTTTGATTTTGCTGGTGAATATATAACATTAAACAAGCGTCGGAGATTGGAAGATAGGTGTCGGCCTTTAATAAATCCAGTTTGCTCCTGTGATATTACAGAGGGCAGCACTTTCTCTATCCTTCTAGCTAGAATTTTTGAGAGTATCTTAACATCATTATTCAGGAGTGAAATTGGTCTGTATGATGCACATTGTAACAAGTCCTTATTTTGTTTAGGAAAGACAGTGATTAATGCTTGTCGAAATGTTTGAGGTAGTATTTGGTTGTCTCTAGCTTCTGTAAATGTTGCCAATAAGAGGGGAGTTAGCTGAGTGGAGAAGTTCTTATAAAATTCTATGGGGTAACCATCAGGGCCTGCTGATTTCCTGCTTTGAAGTGACTTTATAGCATCTAGTAATTCTGTTAGCATCAGAGGTTTATCCAGTTCCTTAGCACTTAAAGCATCTATTTGTGGTGTCTGTAATGTATTCAGAAATGCATTAGATTGTGTTGTCTTCTTTGAACTCAGTAGAATATAAGGATTTATAATAATCTCCAATTGCGCGCATTATATTTTTATGGTCAATGATTTCTTCTCCATTCGTGTTGGTGATTACTGGTATTGCATTGCGAACTTCTTGTTTGTGAATTTGTTGAGCTAAAAGCTTATTAGCTTTTTTTTCATGTTCATAGTAATGATGTATTGACTTATAAATAAGTTGTTCAGTTTCTTTAGTTGTTAAGATGTTAAATTCTGTATGCAGGGCGTGCCTTTTCCTGTGAAGAGCTTCACTTGGACGTCTGGTTTGTTCTTCATCTATTCTAGTAATTTCGCTTCTTAGCTCTGACACTTTCTTGGTTTCTAATTTATTTTTGTGGGAAAGATATGAAATAATCTGTCCTCTTAAGAAGGCCTTTAGAGTTTCCCAGAGTGTTCCTGCAGAAACCTCTGTGGGCGTGTTTGTCTCTAGGAAGAAGCTGATTTGTTTGGATATAAAATCTGTGCAGTTCTCGTCTGCCAATAGTAGAGGGTTAAGGCGCCACCTGCAAGGTGAGTGTGAGGGGCTTAATGATTTTAGCTCCAAAACCAGAGGGGCATGGTCGGAGATAACAATTGTGTCGTATTTGCACAATTTAATCGTAGGCAGGAAATTATTATCTATAAAAAAATAATCAGTTCTTGAGTAGCTATAATGCACTGGTGAGTAGAACGAATATGTTCTTGAGTTTGGGTTAAGAAACCTCCAGGGGTCTGATAAGTTGTGGTCAGTTAAAAACTGTGTAATTGTCTTTGCAGTGTTAGATGTCGTCCCCCCTGTCGCAGGAGTCCTATCTAAGAGTGGATTTAAAACACAATTAAATTCCCCAGCCATTATAATTTTATGAGTGTTCACATTGGGAATGGATGCAAATAGATTTTGCATGAATTCCTTATCATAGACATTGGGTGCATAAACATTTATCAAAATCATTTTACTGTTCTCTCTTCAGGGTCCGATACTACATCTGATGCTACAAATGGAACTGTTCTGTGTATGAGAATTCCCACCCCTCTAGTTTTCTTTATAAAGCTAGAATGGAACATTTGCCCAGTCCAGTCTTTTTGTAGTCTGAACTGATCCTTGCTTAGTAAGTGGGTCTCCTGTAAAAATACTATTTTAGCGTTTAAGCCTGTTAGGTGAGAGCATACTTTCTTTCTCTTTAATTCGTGATTCAGGCCTTTAACATTCCAGCTCAAAAAGTTAACTGTTCCATCATGGAGACATTGATTGATTGATTGATTCTGAGTTTTTAATGTCATTTTATAGTCTTAACTGGTAGTGAGGCAGTTTTAATCTTAATTTCAAAATTCCCCATGAGTGATTGCATTTTAGCCTATTGTTGCATTGATATTTATAGTTATAAGGATTAGAAGAATAGATTAGATATAGCCTGCTCTCCTTCTCTTCCCCCTTTACTCCCCCCCCCCCCCCGACCTTTCCTCCACACTTGAGGCTTGATCCCACTTCGCGATGTCCCGGTCCTCTGACATACAAAGAGACAGAGCACGTCCAAAACAAAACAAACCCCACCCCGCAGCAGCATTAGAGAATTAAAACAAAGAGATATCTATTGCAGCTGAATTCTAAATACTATCTGCTGAAAATATAATCATTAACAGTCTTTAAGCTTAAAATAATCTTCAGCAATTTTAAGATATTAAGATAATAAAAGAAAGAACCATGGGAATGATTTTAAAAAGTAGTCTATGATAAACATAGTAAATCCTAATGTAATAGTATAATGTAATAGTATAAACAGTATAAATAGCAATAAACCAAGAGTATGATGTTAAACAGTCTACTTTAAGGTAGTAAAAAAAAAAAAAAAACACAACCCTACTTTAATTACTTCCACACTCACGTCTATAACTGTAATTAAGACATAAACATATAATGCCCCAGTAAAGAAAAGGACGTATAATTATAATACCAATCTCTTTAAAAGTGGATCCAACAGCAGATGATAGGTCCTTCCCATGTCTTGACAGAATACGGCTCCTTATTAACTTTCAAAAAAAGTGTCGGAAACAGCTTCTTTAGTTCCTTTTCAGCTTCCTCCTTGCTTGGAAATACATAGTGTTGGTCTTGAACTTCCACTTTCAGTTTGGCAGGATACAAGAGGCTGTATTTGATATCGGCTTTCTGTAGCAACTTTTTAATGTTAAAGTAGGCTGCGCATTTTGCAGCTGTTAATGGTGAGAAGTCGGGGAAAATACGAATAAGATTATTTTCAAATATAATGTCTTGCTTGTGTCTGAGAAGTGCCATTACATCAAGCTTACATCGTAATCGCTCGAAGCGGACAATAAAAGACCTAGGTTTAAAGGTGCTTGATCTGTATGTGCGATAAGCAGCTGCTATCTCAATGTCGAGTTTAAAATCATCTCCAATTATTTTAGAGAGTAATTCTACTGCAAATTTCACTGGGTTTGAGCTTTCTCGTTTCTCAGGTATACCCTCAATTCTTATATTGTTTCTTCTGCACCCATCTTCCAGGGCCGCAAGTCTGTCTCCGAGTTTTTTGTATTCAGAATTCGCAGCTGTAGCTTTGTCATCAGCGTTAGACGCCAATTGTTCCGCTGTTTCAACTCAAGCTGTGAATGCCTGCTTAACGTCATCCAGCTGATCTGTAACATCATTAATTTGGTCGGCAAGCATTTTCTGTTTGGTTCTATTTTCTTCGATGTGTTCCTCTGATTTCTCCAACATGCCTTTAAAGTTCACGTCAAAACGTTGAAATAGACGCGTTTCCCGGTCTTTGTTATCCGTCTCAAGCTCAATGTTAGACTTCTTAAGCTCATTCTTAAGATCATTCTTGTTATCCTTCTTAAGCTCATTTATGGCCGTAGCCATGGCAGTGGCCAGTGTAGCGATCATCTCTTTCAGTTCAGTTTTCAGTTCAGACAGTTCGTTTCAGATTTTGTGCTCCACGAGTGGAAATGCAGCTCCTGTTACAGCAGGTGCTGCGGGCTCACGATGAGTAGATGAGAGCACATCCTGCAGGGCCTTTTCTAGTCTCGAATGATCCTCAGAAATCGGCGATCCATTGCAACCTGTATCACTTGCACCTTCGCTCCCATTTTCACTCTCAACTGGAGACAATACAATGGAGCGGGGTCCCAGGAAATCTGCGCATTCGTCTGCCTGTTCCAGGTCAGTCTCCGAGAAGCCATACCTTGCACTAGGGCTGAATGTCTGTCCAGACTTTGATGCAGCTTCAAGTTTCTTTTCTGGTTCTTTCTGACTTTTCTTCTTGTTACTCATGCTTGTATATTGTAGTGGAAGTTCCTTGGTCGGGTTAAATACAGGAGACCTCTAAATAATATGAAATACGTGGGAAAATCAAGCCGCTGCTAGCGGAGCTCTGCTTCAGACATCCATCTCCTATAACGGAATAGCTACTAAAATATTAACTAGGAATAGAAAATCCAAGCACATGTCTCCGATTTTGATGTCACTACATTGGTTACGCATGTCATTTAGAATTGACTTTAAAATACTGCTTATGGTTTATGAAGCCTTAAATAATCTCACTCCATTTTATATCTCAGAATGCCTTTCACCTTACACTCCAAATCGTAACCTTAGATCTTCAAATGAGTGTCTGCTTATTATTCCAAGAGCTAAACTTAAAAGAAGTGGTGAAGCAGCCTTCTGCTGTTATGCACCTAAAATCTGGAATAACTTACCAACAGAAATTCGCCAGGCTAATATGGTGGAGCACTTTAAAAAACTGCTAAAAACTCATTATTTTAACATGGCTTCCTCATAGCTTCATTTCCGCTTAATCCTGGTGTTCGGTATATACATTTAATTACCATTATCATTTTTGTTGGCTCCAAAATCCGTACTAACCCCTACCTTCTCTGCTGTACCACCACCTGATCAAAGCACCGTGATGTTCCTACCTTGATGGATTAAAGGCCAGAGGTCCACATGACCGTCATCATCAGGTTCTTCCATGTGAACCCTGAAAGCCATGAGGACTGATTGATGTCATTGATGTTAGGTAGAATGCCTAGAGGGGGCTAGATGGTCTCATGGCCTGGAACCCCTGCAGATTTTGTTTTTTTCTCCAGCTGTCTGTTTTTTTTTTTATTTTTTCTGTCCTCCATGACCATGGACCTTACTTTTATTCTATGTTAAATAGTATTGCCTAATTTTATTTTTATATTTTATTTCTTTTTTTTTCTCTTGCTTCATCTTATAAAGCATTTTGAGCTGCATCTTGTGTATGAAAATATGCTATATAAATAAATGTTGTTGTTGTTATTAGATGAAAAGCAGTTGTCTACTGTATACCTACATGACTTTGATACTGTATGTCATCAAGTAAATGATCTTATTAAGTTTTCACAAAAGCAGAGTTTATAGGTGATAAACAGCAATTTGAAATCCAGAAAGACTATTAATGCCTGTTATGCACCCTAGTTGTTGATTCCTAGCCATTTCTTCATTGTCCCATCTTCATTAGATGCATTACTCCATTCCTTTTCCAAATCCACAAGGCATCAGAGTTTATCATGGCAGCACTGGGTGCATGCAAATAATATAGAATTTTAATCAGTATTTTGAATCAATACAAGGGGCCTTTGCCCCCTGCTCACTTCGCTTGCCAACCCCTTTACACCCCCACCCCCCCCAGAGTTGTTACAATGGGAAAAAATACATTTTGTTTACATCCTCTTTGTTCAATCAGCTGGTGGCTTGCTGCTGCTGCTGTGCCACGTTATCTGCATTTCATGCGGCGCTTCAAATGTTTGAAAGACTGTACAGCAGCTGTCCTTTTGTCTCACTGCCTTGTCTCTCTTCTCCCCCAGAAATCCTCAAAAACTACTCAATCTCTTTTCGCTGTTCCATAATTTCACCGAGTAATATTTTCTGTTTGCGTGCACTAAAGTGATCTTTACTATCATTTGTTTGAGACTTTTGAATTTTCCTATTTTCCTTCTCTGCCAGCACCAATGTTTTTGAATTCTTTATGACATTCTACTTTGTCTTTTTCTGGCCCTGAATGTTTAACAGATGAGAGCACAGGAAGTGTGTCTGCCAAAACCATTCTAACAACTGAGAAGTTAGATTACCATGGTCTTGTTTGAAAATGGTTGTAAGTAGGGTGTGACGTGCAAAAGTCACCGTCTCACGGGACTCGCTTACTTATTGTACGTATGATGTGACTTGATCGTCTCGTAGGACCTTGACCGTCTCTCTTCAAAAGATCACGTCTCGTCTCAGGAAAAAAAGTCTTGTCTCGTCCAAATATTTTTTTATAATAGAGAAGAGACATGATATAATTTTATTATTTAACACAAGTATATACAGTACGTATATGAAGTTAAAATAATGACCGATTAAACATAATGATAAGAGTTGAATGTAACTGAAGGGTTAACTAAATGTTGTTTTAAGCTTAGATACGTGAGGCCGTTGCCTTATCTTAGAGGAGCCTCCAAGATAGTTACTATGGGTAAAATAAAGTAGGTGAGTAACAAACACCCCTCTAGAAAGTGGGAATAAACTAATGGGAAAGCCCAAACACCCTTCTATGAAGTTGTGCTAAAATCAATGGAAGGATTCGCAGATCACGTCAATTTACATGGCAGTATTCAGTTTAATGGGAGAGTCAAAAGGATTCAGAAGATACTGGTGGTACTCATTGATTGGATGAAGCTCTGCTGTCACTGTCCTGCTCCACAGACAGATTGAGGAGATCGTTCCTCCCCCAAACTATGCGACTCTTTAGTTCCACCAGGGGGGGTAAACGTTAATATTTAACATTATACATAGTTATTGTCTGTTTTTTTCACCTGTATTATTATCATTCTTTAATTTAATATTATTTATTGTATCAGTGTGCTGCTGCTGAAGAATGTGAATTTCCCATTGGGATTAATAAAGTATCTATCTATCTATCTATCTATCTATCTATCTATCTATCTATCTATCTATCTATCTATCTATCTATCTATCTATCTATCTATCTATCTATCTATCTATCTATCTATAATAAGAACCAGATGACATGATGTATTAGATCTATGTGCAAATAAAAACTCATTCTGCATTTTCCTCTGGTCTCCGATTTATTTGAATACTAGCAAAATACCCGTGCTTCGCAGCGGAGAAGTAGTGTGTTAAAGAGGTTATGTAAACATATATATGCATAAACATATATACTTATATACATATCTACATATACACATATCTACATATATATATATATATATATATATACATATAGACATCCACATATATATACATATATCAACATATATATACACATACATATACACACATACATACATACACACATATATATATATATATAAATATATATATATATATACACATACAGACACATATATATATACATATAGCAAAATACCCGCGCTTTGCAGCGGAGAAGTAGTGTGTTAAAGAGGTTATGTAACCATATATATACATAAACATATATACATATATATACATATCGACATATACACATCTACATATACATATATATACATATACACATCCACATATACATATATATATATATATATATATATATATATATATATATATATATATACATATACAAATTTACATATCTACATATAAATATATATATATATATATATATATATATATATATATAGATATAAATATAGACATACATATATACATACATACATTCACATATATATATATATATATATATATATATATATATATATATATATAATAGCAAAATACCCGCGCTTCGCAGTGGCGAAGTACTGCTTTAAAATTTTAAATAATAAACTGAGGGAAATTATACCAATAATTATTTGTTAAGGATCTCTTTGTATACCATGTTGTCAGTTCGCCCCTCCGGTTGTAATATGACCAAGTTGTGCGCTGAGCTTACTCTTGAGCATGCAACGTATACTTGGCCATGTGAAAAGCAAATCAAGAACAGCAAGACCGCGCCAGCTGCAGAGCTCAGCTCGGAGCGAAATGAAGTGAATGAAATGAGGTGAATGGGAGGGGAGATGATCACGTGACTCCAACACCCGCCTTAACTCTCCATCCCTCCACAAACACACAAACACAGTCTCTCGGATCCCAACTCTCCTTTATATATATAGATAAATAGCAAAATACCCGCGCTTCGCAGCGGAGAAGTAGTGTGTTAAAGAGGTTATGAAAAAGAAAAGGAAACATTTTAAAAATAACATAACATGATTGTCAATGTAATTGTGTTGTCATTGTTATGAGTGTTGCTGTCTTTTATATATATAATATACACACACACACACACATAAACATATATATACATATACATATATATACATATCTACATATACACATATCTACATATATATACGTATATACACATCCACATAAACATATATATACATATACAAATTTACATATCTACATATATATATATATATATATATATAGACATACATATATACATACATACATTCACATATATATATATATACTGTATATATATATATATATATATATATATATACTGTATATATATATATATATACTGTATGTATATATATATATATATATATATATATATATACTGTATATATATATATATATATATATATATATATATATATATATACTGTATATATACATATCTACTTATTGGCTCCTGTATTTAGGATAATGCAGGTTGGATAATGGACGGATGGACATTTGTATGCATAGCCCCATTTGCCCGTTTTCGTTTTTTTTCTTTCTTCAGTAATATTTCAGTAAACCCGGAGCTTGTTAGTTCAAATCCTGGTACTGACACCACTGTGTGACCTTGAGGAAGTCACTTCACCTGCCTGTGCTGCAAAAAACAAAAGTAATGTAACAAATTGTACCTCAGATGTTGTAAGTTGGTGGAATAAAGGCATAAGTAAAATAGATAAATATGTATTATACACATAGGAACTATTCATTTATTTTCAGTTAAGTCATCTGCAGCAAACTTTTATAAATGAGGGTTTCTCATTTTTAGATAGTGCAAACTGTTTTCTTCTTCATTGACGTTTTCTCTGGAGAGCTTTTTTCATTTCATTGAAAATGAAAGCAGCAGCTGCCAAAATATGTAGCTTTCTTATTAATTTTTCAACATTGTGTAAAATAAATGTATAAAGTAACATAAAAGGTTTAAATACTGGTTATCCTTTTACAGTAAAATATTACTAAAGAGATACAAAAAAAGTAAAATGCATATGTTCTTTTTCTTTAAGGAGATTAAATATTACTGAAGAAAGAAAAAAAAAATTAAACAGCCAAATGGGGCTATGCATATGAACTTAAAAGGTTTAAATAAAACAGAAATATATATTTTATTTTTACTTGCTTAACTTGTGGAGGGTGTATCCTGTAGCAAAGCCCTAACTTTTTTCGTGAAAGCCCATTTCAGTCAATAAGTCTTATATGTGTGTTTATGTATGTGTGTATATATATGTAGATATGTGTATATGTAGATATGTATATATATGTATATGTATATAAATGTTTATGTGTGTGTGTATATTATATATATAATATATATATATATATATATATATAAAAGACAGCAGCACTTATAACAATGACAACACAATTACATTGACAATCATGTTACGTTATTTTTAAAATGTTTCCATTTTTTTCATAACCTCTTTAACACACTACTTCTCCGCTGCGAAGCGTTGGTATTTTGCTAGTATATATATATACATACATATACACACATGCATGCAGTTTCAATAACATAGAAATCAATATAAACATTAACATCATTATCATATGAGAATATGAAGTAATATATAAGAAGCACATTTCATATAAATATAAATTATTAAACAGTAAAATCTTCTTCTGTAATTTGCTACCGTGGCCATTTGTGTGTCTGTCCAGGATTTTAAATCACCTGTAGCTCGCAAACCGTTTCACCTATTGACTTGAAATCTGGTACACATATAGTACGTCACGTCTACTATCCGCTTTATGGGTGATGATTGTATTACTCTTTTGATCTTTATTTTATTTTATTGTAGAATCAACTCCTATCTGCGCACAGCAGGGCAGCCGTGGGCGGATGCGTATGGTGTATTCACTCCATGTTATCGTGCATTGCGCTGTCACTGGTATTTTGATAAAAGAATTTGAACAACATATAAGAAGCGTATAAATTATTAAACAGTAAAACATTAACATTTAAGAAGTAAAGTTACATTAAGTACTACTGCAGTGCCTTCGGGTATACCTCATTTTTTGTTTGCCCATTACATGCTTAAATGTATACATTTTTTGGTGTACCTACCCGAGAACACGCGACATATAACCGAGCGTGGGAGAAGCATGGATTTTAAACACGCGTTGAGTTCATCTGCTGGTCTCCCTCGTGGAATAACTGGTAATGTTTGACTAAAATCTACAGCGAGTAAAACGACATTACCTCCTATTTTTTTTTTTACGATCTCTGAGATCTTGCTTTTTTCGGTTCAAGGCTTCATAAGCTCTTTTATGTTCTATGGTGTACTTATCCCAAACCATCATCTTTGAATGTTGCAAGACTTTCGCCTTGTATGTAGATCGGGGTAATTACATTCATTGCATTCCTAGTCTGAATCACAATCTGATTGTATGGGTGGTTACCTGGCACTGTAGGGTTGCCACCCGTCCTTTAAAATACGGAATCGTGCCGCATTTGAGAATGAAATTGCGCGTCCCGTTTTGAATCAATACGGGACGGGATTTGTCCCGTATTTTTTTTTATCATTTTTTTTAAAGCAGCGTCTCATGCAAATCATCCCACACGCATTTTATGAAGATACCTCCTTTCTAACTTTTGATTGGGTAATACTTGATGTCATCGTTAGTTTGATTGGTCTTTTTAACTGTCCAGTGAGGAGGGCGGGTCTTTTAAGTAGAGTCTGCAAACTGTTGGCACTGAGATGTGGCACCCGCTGCAGTATGCGTCCCTTATTTTTTTGTATTAAAAGTGGTAACCCTACCTGGCAGGTAACACTTAAGTTTGGTCATGAAGTCGTCTAAAATCCGCCACGTGCCCTCTTTTAATTGCGAGAAGCAGATATACAGTATATAGCCAAATTCTCGCGGTTCGTTGCGGCGAAGTACTGCTTTTAATTTTTTAATAAGAAAAGAAAACCTTTTTAAACGGATCGAAAATATACCAATAACAATTTGTTAAGGATCTGTTTTTTTCTGAACCTCACTTTTCACAGCTGTCGCGCTACGGCGTGTGTTACGATTATTTGACAGTATGTAGATCGTGGTAATTACATTCATGGCATTCGTTTTCTGAATCACAATCTGACTGTATGGGTGGTTACCTGCCAGGTAACGCTTGTGGTTGGTCAGGAAGTCGCCTTACATCCGCCACGTGCCCTCTTTCTGTTTCCAGAAGCTGATCATAGAATGGTTTTAATAGTTTACTTTCAAATAATGCAAAGAGTATGCGACACGTGTTTCTCCCTAATTCTGGGCTCATCAGGCATACACACTCACTGCATCCCCTCTCGTGAATCGAATCTCTATCGTCAGCGCCAGAGTTGAAGCCCCTAACGTTGCGGTCAGCAAGTCGGCTAACATCCGCCATGTGCCGTCTTTCAGTTGCGAGAAGCAGATCATAGAATGGTTGAAACTGTTGCCCCTAACGTTGCGCCACGGCGTGTGGTTCGTTTATACCTTGTGTCTTCTCATTAAACTGTTATCTCGCTAATATGTTATTGCAATCCGCAGCGGGAGCGTTTCTATAAACTTAATTTAAACTTACGTTTTACACCGTGCTTTGTTTCCCTTATGAACATGCTTGTATGCTTCACTCGCTCCGTTCTCAATTGTTTAATGAATGTTTTGCTCTTCGCATTTTTGCGGCTCTTCCTTCATTTCCCCCTACTTCGTTCTTTTATCTCGCGAATATGTTATTGCAATCCTTAACGGGAGCGTTTCAATAAACTAATTGAAAATAGTTTTGCATTTACCTTTTTAGTAAAAGGCGAGCTTTTAAGCCTGAGAAATCACCCCATAAATGCACACGTTTAATTGCACATGTGTTAATATGTATGGTTACACAGTATTAAAAGACAGTGAACAACGTCAGTTACCTTTGTTGCCGTGTTTGATAAAAGGCGAGCTTTTAAGCCTGAGAAATCACCCCATAAATGCACACGTTTAATTGCACATGTGTTAATATGTATGCTTACACAGTATTAAAAGACAGTCAAAAATTAACGTCATTTACCTTCGTTCCCGCGTTTGACTCGTGCTGTAAATCTCTTCCTTGTTTTTAGTTCACGTGATTACGTAGGAGGCGTGATGACGCGATACGTGACTCCGCCTCCTCCATTACAGTATATGGACAAAAAATATGTTCTAGTTATGACCATTACGCGTAGAATTTCGAAATGAAACCTGCCTAACTTTTGTAAGTAAGCTGTAAGGAATGAGCCTGCCAAATTTCAGCCTTCCACCTACACGGGAAGTTCGAGAATTAGTGATGAGTGAGTCAGTCAGTCAGTCAGTCAATCAGTCAGTCAGTGAGTCAGTGAGGGCTTTGCCTTTTATTAATATGTATAGATAGAGGAAAGTTTTTTCTACATAACACTAAGGAACCAACCAGGACTGGATTCCTGCTCGTCACATGCACACATTCAAACAGGACCAATCAACACTATCTGAACGAACAGAAAATGCCAGACGGGCACAAGCAGAATTTGCCAACTCAGCACAGCTAGTGAATGAGCAGGAGCTCAAACTCTGGATTCTGGAGTGGTTAAGGGAACAATGTTAAGTATTGCTAACAACATCCATTCATCCATTTTCCAACCCGCTGAATCCGAACACAGGGTCACGGGGGTCTGCTGGAGCCAATCCCAGCCAACACAAGGCACAAGGCAGGAACCAATCCTGGGCAGGGTGCCAACCCACCGCAGTGCTAACAACAGGTATTACATAAATCACTAATATAAAGAATTAAACTGATTAATAAGTCATGAAAGTGAAAAAAGAGCAATCCACTCTAGAAATTACCGTAGACTGTTCCCAGATAGGCATTTGTGTGCATTATTCAATATAATAGAAAATATTAACTGGCACACTTTTAAAAAAGTGAAATTAGAAAAAATAATTATTCAGTGCTTTAAATCTCTATATTTTTTGTTTGTATGTTGCTTGTAGCCTGTATTTGTACAGCAATATTGTCCGCAGTCCTGTCTCTCTATGATTAGGTCCTGCTGCACAAACACAGAGGCCACTGACAGCAGAAGACCTACTATTTCAGAGCTCATTAAAAAAAGGGTAAACATTTAACTCTGTCCTAATGAATTTGCATGTTTTCTAATCAGCTTCTAATAAAACCTAATCATAAAAATTGAAATAAAAAGCTATCACGTATTTCCACTTCACATTCACACAGGCTGCTACGGACACGCAAGCCTCAGACTGCTGGCTGTATAGTGTACTTTGCATTAGACACTTAGAAGAGGCTTTTTTATTTCCAGACAGGCTGACACCATTCAGCTATACTGTACAGACACATACACACACATTCACCCAAAATAATTAAAAGAATTTTTAAAAGGCAAAAAAAGGGTTTTCAGCAGTAACTGTCAAGTGTCATGTAGACTGGACAGGAATGACACCTCACTCCTGCGCAGAAAGCTAAAGTGACCTTATTAGTGGAGACAGTGCTCGTGCTGTCGCTGCTTTCGTCTTTTCCCCACTATTTCACTTTACATTCAGGTATTTACTGGCATAAATTGGGATGTAGCCTGGCAGACTGTCAGGAATACCAAGCTTTCTTATTTTTATCATTGAAGACAAGCCTAACATGTTTCCTTTTAATATGACGCTTTATAACGACACCAACATGCTACACAGGACAGAGTCCATGGCTTACAAAAATCTTCTTAGGAATTTAATTTCCATGTTATTAGCATGAGAAATTAAACATCAAAAGTTATCTTAGTTCATAACTAGATGTTCTCAACCCTACTTAATCCAGTTCAGAGTTGCAGTGGCTGGAGCCCACCCAGACATCACTGAGCAGGTCAGGTCAGGTTCAGGAGCATGCACTGGTACACATGCACTGGTACAGCGCTTTGCTGCATTCAGCACAAGACAAAACAGCTTGGGATCCTGGTTTGGCAACCCTCCAGGCAGACACGCAGTCCAGTCCCACCCTCAGGGAATGACCCTCTATCTGCCGCATCCAGGTGTTATGTGGGCATCCCCTTTGCCTTGTCCAGCAACTCAGGTCCTCAATAAAGAGGATCTTATGAACTGAATCATCCTTGGGGAATTTCGCCACAGAGAGTAGTGTTTTCTCCCTGTAGTTGCTGCAATCCAGGTGATCACCCTTCCCTTTCCAGATTGGGATGACAAGTCTTGTTTTCCAGTCAGTTGGGATGATGTCCATCTGTGACGATGTGGGTTCTGCTCCATGCTCCCATCTTACTTCTAGGAGCCCTTGAACCCGACACCGTCGGTAATGTCACCGATGAGCTAGACAGTGAAGACATCAACCATGAAGCAAAGGGATGGTGCAAAAAGTGCTAAGTGCTTTTATTAAAAATCAACAAAATCAAAGTGTCCAAATAGATAAGTACAGTGTCTCTCAAATAATTTAATAAATAAATAATCCATCAAAAACAAGTGAACTGTGGAGGTTAAAAACTCAATAGAAAAAAATCCTTTAAAACAGCGAGGTTAAAAACAATGGCTGGAGGTAGTCTTTCTTTAAAAATCTGGTGCTGACTTATTCCTTACTGGCGGCTCCCCTGCTTCTCTCATTTGGGCCTCGCAACAGGGGAGTCACCCTACCAGCAAATGCAGCTCCTTCATTTCTGGTCTGGTAGCCCTCTGATCCCCGGCTATGTCAGGCTCCAGCCGGACCGAGACTTGGGTTCCTTCCCCAGCGGCTAGGGCACTCACGCTGGGGCTGAACACACCCAAAGCCTTCATGACTCTGCTTCCTTCAACGGCCAGTCGACCCCTTGCTGGTCACTCCAGCTCCTCAAAACCACTCAACTGCAGGGAATGCTTCAATCTGCCCCCTCAGAGTGTTGGTCAAACACTCATTCAGGGCTCTCCTACCTTCTGCATTCCACCTTCATGAGCCAGCTCTCACTCTCTCACACACTGGCTCTCTGCTTCCTGCTGTCTTCTTCTCCATTAACCTCCGTTCTTTCTCTCTCTTTTTTTTTCCTCCACCTGACCGCCTCACACTTCTATTATATGGTCCGGGGATGTGGATCAGGTGTGGCAATCAGCAGCTCCCGGCAACAATTACAGATGCGGACGACTCCTCACCTGTGCACTTAAGCAAGAACCATCCGCATCACGGATTCACCCGGGAACCATTCTGGCCACACTACCATGCCCCCTCTCTAAGCCGCGAGGGCGGCGACTATTTATTTAAAAAGTGGCCTTTGATCTGAGCTGTGGACCCGCTATACCACACCATCTCCTAAATCGAAGCAAAGATTGCTTGCAAACCCAAGAGGACAGTCTTACCTCCAGCCTGGAGAAGTTCACCACGGATACCAAAGATCCCTGCAGCCTTCCAGCCCTCAGCTGGTTCACCACCTATGTAATCTCAGTGAGATTGGGTGGTTCACAGCTAATTGGAGGATCAGCCTCAAGAACCATGGGTTCAGAGGTATCCAATGTCCTAGCTGGAGGATCAGTGTTAAACAGCTGCTCAATGTAGCCAGCCCAGCAGGTTACAACTGCGTCATCCATAAGGACTGTTCCACCACCGAGCATGACGACGCAAACTGCCCAGGGCATGGAACCAGCCTATTATAGGACGGTCGTAATTTCTGAGTAAAGAAAATAAAATTATTGTAACTGTTTTATCTTATGTTACATCACAGTGCATTTGGAATACTCAGTTTAATTTCACTATCTCTTGTCTTACTAGCAGGAGGATTGTGATGTCCCAGATATTTGAAATGAAAAAAAAAACTGACTGTAAAGCATTTTCATGAAGCCAGCATTTTTATGGCTGTACTTCCATGAACATTAAGACTTTCTTATTTATAATTAAACAGGTTGCTGGACTGACAAGGCCGTGCCAGGAGAAAAGTGGACAACAGACTTTGGCTTGTCCAAACACATCCTGGAAAAGGACAGTTTACACCCATAACAGAAAACCTTAACTATCTTGCAGTGTGTTTAAACAGTAAATAGGGAGCAGTATGCCCAAGAGGTTACTAGCTGCCACGGAAAGACAGGAAACAGAAACACCAGCATATACAAGACACCAGTAGCATGAGTGGATGCATGCAGTGTTCACCTATAACTCTGAAGATCAGGCAAGTCTACAGCTACCAGGGATGCATGGCCTTCTGACCAGAGAGGGGTTATTGGGGATAGTTAGAGGCCAGGGCGAATCACCCTTACTGCCAGGTTACAACACAAGTTATTTACTTGGTACAAATTCAATATTATACCTTGTTAAGAAAAACATGGAGGTCAGGAACACTATGGGGATCAGGGTGCTGACTGTTTAAGCAATAAAGTGGGTCAGGAGTGCAGGAAGTAGGTCTACCACACAGAACTCTTGGGGGAAGGTTATATGACATTTTGGGATAATTTCATACCCTGGATGGAATACCAGGAAAGGGTATGAAGCTGGTCCATAACCAGTTCCCTACTGAGGTGTTTTGTGTAATTGGCATGCAGCTAGAACAAGCTTAGAGAATGAAATAGAAGTTTGGGAGGTGACCGCCATGGTTCTTTGTGATTTGGACAATAGACAGATAAACATGCTGCCCCACTTTAAAGAAAGGGTACCTCAGTGAGTTAGCTCTGGGTACTCCCACTCTTTACTCCTCCTCTTATGATTGTATAATAAATTATTACTTTAGCACGAAAGTTGTATTCCAAGTTTTTCCACATTTACAGTATTTAGTCAAGGTAGAGTGCATGCCACATTTTACACAAGTTCAATGCTTCTCAAGCAGAGGGGCTGTGGGACTTCACCTTGGGAGCCATAGAATAAGTGGTTTAATTTCTAGCAGCTGAAATTTATAGTCTTGAGGGTTATGAGGACCTCACATTATTAGAAGGGTAGAACAAGCTACCCTTTTATCTTCTTTTTTAGTGACTTCCCCTCTTTTCCTCTTTGTGGTGCCCTCACTTTTTGTGCTCCTAAGGTTTTTCAGTTTGCTAAAAAAACAGCTTAGTCTCAGGAAAAATCAATTTGTAGAGCCCTATTCAGATGGAATTAGTGTTACATCAGGAGGAGAGGTAAAATAATTATTGACCTTCTGTGTAGAAATATTTAGGCTCATCCATTACATTACATTTTTTTTACTTCTTCATTTCTACTATGTTTTTATGAAAATAATTTTCCTTAATAAATTGATTTTCCTGCAGAGCTACTCAGATGTCTATAGGTCAGAGTACACAAGACTGATTGCCACTCTCATTAATTTTTATTCTAACTTTGTTTTCCTTTCAGTTTAATTTATTGGAAGGGGAATGGTACTGTGATGATCTTTGTTTTGGCTTAGGAGGGCCCTTGGAAGAAAACAGTTTGAGAAGCACTGTACAAGTAGGTTGAGTCACATTAAAAGCCTAATTTATGGCAATCCAGTCATCACTTTTTTATTCCTTCCTGAAGATTTTTAGTCCTTGCAACATTTCTCTGTTCACCAGTGTTAAGGCCTGATAGGCAGGCAATGTAATGTGCATCTTAAATACATCAATACTTGCCCTAGGCCTTGAGGCCATTCTGTTGGAATTGTAAGGCAGCAGCACTAACTTCTGCACCATTAGTCAACCTCCTAGAATTGAATATGAAACAGTAAGATGACAGCTGGGAAAAAAAAGTCTCCTGCTTGGTTTTTCATTAACTACGAAGAAGTCCAAACATAAGTCAATTTTGAACACTAACCACCACAACATTGTGTCACAATTTCATTCAATATAATGGAAAAAAACAATGAAAATGTACAAATTAAGTAAATAATATACATAGGAGATTGAGAGTGTTTAACAGCAAAATGGCAAGAATTCCAAAGGCTATTACACAATCAGAATAACTTTGAAAAGATCACAATTGTAGCAGGGCTACATAAAATGTCAGCTGGTTTTGTTTAATATATATAAGTGCTATGTTTGTTTGGCCTTTTCCTTGTATAGAATATATATACCTCAAGAAGAGTGTCCACGCTACATTTGCAGGATGTCACCAAGGACGGCACTTGATCCTTAAGGAGGTGGGGTTCCTGTTACTTCTGGGATGTGTACAGTATAACTAAGAACCGCATTTTTTAAATGGGGAATAAGAAAAGATAAAGGAATCATTGAACAACCGTGACCCTTCACATCAAACACTGCTATTATTACATTGAAGGCATCCACAGATCATCACTGTTTATCCTGTTACATACAGCAGTAAGGGGCTTAGGACTTTTCTTCATCTACATCTCAGGGCTGTTGGACTGCTTTCTGGAGTCAATGGTGAGAATGTTTGGGATGATACTTCGAAATATAGTAGCACTGTTTGTATTGTGGTTTTCTGCCATTTCATCATTTGGGACTTGGCCGGCTTTCATCCATTTCTCAATATCCACAGTTTCCGTGATTTCATTGGACTTTTTGTGTATTTCAATATTTGTTTGTTGTTTTGTAAATTATATATATTTTCTGGTTAAGAGATGGGAGGACAAGGGAGGTCTGGGTCGTGTCGGTTTTTATCTTTCCTTTTTTCACTATTACTGTATATATTTGCATCTGCATCGGGGAATACAGGGATTTATGCGTATTATATTTCATCCTTTTCCAATATAGTCATTTTTTTCCACATACTAAACCTTTCATCTTTGACCAAGTTGTTTATTTTTACAGTCGAATGGGAGAACTTGAGTGGAGGGCAGTCAAGGAGCAAAAGGGTAAGTACGGTTTGACGTGGCAAAGTCTGAACTTCACTCCAGCTCAGCAGGAGTGGGTAACTTGCCAATGAATTCATTGTTCGTTGTATATTATGAGGTTTGCCTCTACACACTTAAAATAATACTTCTTCAATGGCATTTTACTGGGTTGTGTAGCTCATTCTAGAACATTAGCTTGACAAAGTGCCATTTCATTCTGTGAAGGGTTCTTAGCATATGAACTTTGTACTTTGGGCCTTGAAAAGGTTTCTAATATGTGGACAAAAGAGAAATCTTTAATGTATACTAGTCTACCTAGCAGGATGTTAGGAGATTGAAAATAACTGAACTTAACCTCTGTGTTATGGGGTATAACCTGTCCTTTTAAAATACCCTTTAGTATTTCATAAATACAATATTATCATCTATTTAATGCTATTTTTGGAGCCTGCAATGCACCTAAATAAAGGTTCTTTCAGGATTTGGTAACCAAAAATGATTCACCTATGACATCACCCTGAAGAACCACTTTGGTACTTTAATTTTTGGGAGTGTAGGCTGATGGATATATCTACAATTCGAAGATAATAACCACTGTCAATAAACATATGCATTCTATGTACTTTCTTATGTAAATCAATTTAATCAGCTGATACAGAAGTAACAAAGCAAAGCAATGCTTAAGGGAGGAATATACAAAAGGGAGAATACTAAGTACAAAAGAATCAAAAATGAACCAACAAATCTGCATTCCTTTCTTGGCCAGGCTATGTAAGTCTTGAACTGTTGATTATTTGATGGAGTAGTTCACTCACTTTTCACATGCAGAACTACAGCAAAAAAAAAAAAATCACTGTGTCATCTTACTTTAACTTCCTCCAGACCCTGGTCTCTCACTCTACTCCTAGCTGAGTGTTTGCCCACCTTCTTCCTAACACTGACGTCTGTCGACTACTGTCTGGGATGTGGCTTTAAATCCTGTTCTGGGATCAACTCAGGCCAAGCTTGTAAATCACTCATGGGGTTAGGCGTGGCCATGACTTTTGGACACAGTTTGACAACACTGTTTGGGTTAAGATTTCCGGCAAAAAGATTAAATTAAAACGTATAAAAACACAAAAGAAACAGTTACAGATGATCAGGGACGGTATAACTACAGTCATGTGAAAGTTAAGTACACCCCATGAAATTTTTTTCTTTTTTAGCTCATGTGGACATATCAAAATTTGATCTTTGATCTTACACAGTATTTATAGATAAAGGTAATATACTATAACAAATATCATACCACATTTATTTTTGTAGTCCATAGTATAGTTTAAGTAAACATAAATGCAAATTTCACATGTGGAAAAAGTAAGTATGCTCCTACATATATCACTACCTCAAATACTTAAAATTAGAATCAGACACACCACATTAGGTATAAATGATTAAGACATTATTACAGATGATCTGTTTCACCTTTAGACATTTAGTTTGATTTGCTCTTTGTTGTTGAAGTGTGTGTTATCACCATACCAAGATCAAAAGAGCTCTCTAAGGCCTTCAGAACAAAAGGTTACAGATGCCCGTGAATGTGGGAGAAATGTGAGACAATTGGAAACCAGCCTTTCTACTGTCTGATAGACCATCTACAAATAGAGAAGAGTTCAGACAATGCCATCATATCCAGCAAATTCAGCCCAAGAACAGAACGCAATATGCTAAAAGAAGTCTCCAAGATACCCAGAATGTCATCACAGGACCTACGGGTAACTCTTACCACTGTGGATGACAGCGTGAATGATTCTAACATTATAAAGAGACTGTACAAATTATATCTACATAAGAGGTGTGCCAGGTGTGCTGCCTTCATCTGGCTGAACGGAGGATGGTTGAGTGCATTCTGCATGCTGCTAACCGACACATTTGCGAAACAAAGGCCCTTATCACTGGGCAATTGGTGCAGTGATAAGGAACTGTGAGGAAAATTAAGGTGGTCCAGGACAATGAAAAAATTCACAGGCTTGAGGGATTCTAGTGTTAAGGGAGAGAACGCACCCCAGTTGTTAACACTGATCAAGCAGTTGGCATTAAATCCTGCCTGGATGACTATATGTAGGACTGACGTGTTTTTGCAGTGTTGATGCAGGTCTTCTCACACTTCCCAAAACACACTCATATTAGGCACACTGCATTATTCACTGTCAGCATAAGCGCACCCTACAATAAGCTGGTATCTGCTCCCCATGTTATCAGGATAAGCTCTGGCTCTGGCTGGAAAAAAAGGAATTTGGAAAAACGGAAAGATAAATTGAGATTTTCCTGCAAATAACACACTCTTAATAATAACTGAAAAGTATAAACACTGGAAATAGGCATCTGTATTTATTTAGTTCCTTAGCGACACCTTAACTGCTTAAATATTGTTTGTGAACAAGCAAAACTGTAATAAATAATAATAATGCAAGTAGACTGCCTGACCTGGATCTACAGAAAGCAACAGAGTAGAATAAACCCATAATAATAAAGTGCTGAAAGTTTGATAGCCAGGGGAAACGCATTTATTTACAGTAACAAGCAGCTGAATAGAATAACAAATGCCCCACGCCAAGATTATATGTATTGGTAGGTTTAAGAAAGATTACCTTGTATGAATCAGAGCAAAAATTTGTACTGTAGGTGCCTCATCAGACTCTACGAGGTAAAGTACAAGAAAGCTCTTTCACTGAATATTTGTAAAGAGAAATTCCTAAAGAGACCTGAAAGCATTTAATTGTGGGGTTAGAGTCTTTTCCTTTGCTCAATCAATTATTAAAAGCTTAACTAGTGGAGCCAGGGTGGCCCAGGGCTGGGCCCTGCTCCGGTTACACCTTGGCTGTATTTTAGGACTTAACTTTATTATGAGAGTGGGAAACAATCTTCTTGCATTCCTCGCAAAAGCTTAATTCGCGGAGCAGGTTGTAATCATACATGGGAGACGGCTTGGGAAAGTAATCATTAGTTGTCTTTTTTCGGCTAATTTGAACGCTGCCGTTGAATTTCTGACTTTAAGTGGCTCATACTTTCTCAGATTTTCAAAAGAGTTATTCATCATGGCCCAAATTTTATATTTGGTCCTACAAATAGGGATTATTTTTATAATCTTGGATGGGGAGTTTAACAAGAGTGTTATAATGAGTGAAATGATCACGGCGGGCTATCTGTTTTTTTTTTTTTTATATATTGTGGTGGACAGCTGGGAGCCTTGCCCGGTCGGGACGCCCTTCTTATGGCAGGACCGGAGGAGAGGACATGTCCATAGCAATACCTCCCCTGGAACACGAGAGGGCAACCCCCCCTGGATTGCATCGTGGTCAAGGGCTTGGAGCTTGGAAAGCTCAATCCTGCTGGGGCCCAGGGCCACCACCAGGTGACACCTGGACAGTTCCAGAGCCCTGGACTACAGTACTTCCGCCACACGCAAAAGTGATTGCAGAAGAGGATCAAAGAGCACCTGGAGCACTTCTGGGTGCAGTATAAAGGAAGCCACCTCACTCTGTTTGAAGAGCCAGAGTCGGGAAGTGGAGGACAAAGCATGAGGGAGTGGAGTGAATGTGGCAGAAGAGAAAGAAGAAACAGAATAAGAAAAAGGGACTGAGCAATAGAGTTGTGCTGTGTAATTGTGTACTGTGCTTTGTAGTGGGGAGCGGAGAGAAAGTGCTGCCCCATGAAGAAATAAAACGTGTGTACTGGACAATATTTACGTCTGCCTGTCTGTGTCGGGTAGGGTGGATGGTACGCCCCCTGGGCTTCCACAATATATACACACCTAGCATTTTAGTTTGGTAATTAAAAAATAAATACCGCTTAAATTAATATTAACAAACTCAAAATGCAAACATTATCATACCAGTGATAAGAATTAGTAAATATGGACATTATTCAAAATACATTTCATTTTCCAGGTCTCATCTACAAAAACTCTTTATAAATGTGCTTCTGTAACATCACGTGTGTTAACAAGTCACCCAGTCAGGTTTATGACATTTTCTGTGGCATTTAAGCTTCCACAAGCATTAACTGTTAAATAACATTACTGAAAAGTAATACTTAATGGGCAAATTAAACTAATTAAAACTTCAAATGTCACAAAGTAATGACTCTTTTATTTTTCAAATGTCTCCCCTCTTTTTGGCATTTGTATCCACTTTAGCGGCTGCTTTTCTGAAATTAAACTTTTCAACAAAAGATCAATTTTGTTATTTCAGAATTCCCATAAAAAGTCTTTGCTGTGGTTTTTACGTCATATAAGTGATCAGACATTTGCTATTGCTTACGCTCATGCGGAAATTGCTACAGAACAGAAGAGGCCTTAATTACTGTGATCAACTACATAATAAAACGCTGAGGTCTAAGTGTGTGTGTGTGTGTGGGTGTGTGTGGGTGTGTGTGTGTCCTGTCACGCAGATCAGTCTGCTTGCTCAGTTGGTGACGTGATTGAAAAAGGAAGTATGAGTATTAAACACATGAGGAAGACCAAAGGCAAAGGAGACACTTGAGGGTCACCTTCAAAGGTGGGAGGTATAAAAGCAGACTGAAGTAACCTTTAAGGGAATGCACTCAATAGATGAGGTGTCGGTCAAGAGGGGTTCTGACATACCATAAAGCTTCCTTCTTAGACTCTGTCATTATTTTCAAGGTGCCTTGTTCGCCTCCTGCCTGCTTTTATAGTGTATCTGTGTATAGTACTGTGCAAAAGTTTTAGGCAGGTGTGAAAAAATGCTGTAAACAAAGAATGCTTTCAGAAATATAAATAATGATTGTTTATTGTTATCAATTTACAAAATGCAAAGTGAGCAAACAAAAGAAAAATCTAAATCAAATCAATATTTGGTGTTCCTACCTTTTGCCTTCAAACCAGCATCAATTCTTATAGGTATACTTGCACAAAGTCAGGGATTTTGTAGGATTATAGTCAGGTGTATGATCAACCAAATATTCCAAACAAGTGCTAATGATCATCAATGTCACACGTAGGTTGAAACACAGTCATTGACTGAAACAGAAACAGCTGTGTAGGAGGCTTAAAACTGGGTGAGGAACAGCCAAACTCTGCTACCAAGGTGAGGTTGTGGAAGACAGTTTCATGTCATGGCAAGATTGAGCACAGCAACAAGACACAAGGTAGTTATACTGCATCAGCAAGGTCTCTCCCAGACAAAAATTTCAAAGCAGACTGGGGTTTCAAGATGTGCTGTTCAAGCTCTTTTGAAGAAGCACAAAGAAACGGGCAACGTTGAGGATCATAGACGCAGTGGTCAGCCAAGGAAACTTAGTGCAGCAGATGAAAGACATCAAGCTTATTACCGTTCGAAATCGGAAGATGTCCAGCAGTGCCATCAGCTCAGAACTGGCAGAAACCAGTGGGACCCAGGTACATCCATCTACTGTCCGGAGAAGTCTGGCCAGAAGTGGTCTTCATGGAAGAGTTGCAGCCAAAAAGCCATACCTCCGACATGGAAACAAGGCCAAGCGACTCAAGTATGCATGAAAACATAGGAACTGGTGTTCAGAAAAATGGCAGCAGGTGCTCTGGACTGATGAGTCAAAATTTGAAATATTTGGCTGTAGCAGAAGGCAGTTTGTTCGTCGAAGGGCTGGAGAACGGTACAATAATGAGTGTCTGCAGGCAACAGTGAAGCATGGTGGAGGTTCCTTGAACGTTTGGGGCTGCATTTCTGCAAATGGAGTTGGAGATTTGGTCAGGATTAATAGTGTTCTCAATGCTGAGAAATACAGGCAGATACTTATCCATCATGCAATACCATCAGGGAGGCGTATGACTGGCCCCAAATTTATTTTGCAGCAGGACAACGACCCCAAACATACAGCCAAAGTCATTAAGAACTATCTTCAGCGTAAAGAAGAACAAGAAGTCCAGGAAGTGATGGTATGGCCCCCACAGAGCCCTGATCTCAACATCATCAAGTGTGTCTGGGATTACATGAAGAGACAGAAGGATGTGAGGAAGCCTACATCCACAGAAGATCTGTGGTTAGTTCTCCAAGATGTTTGGAACAACCTACCAGCCGAGTTCCTTCAAAAACTGTGTGCAAGTGTACCTAGAAGAATTGATGCTGTTTTGAAGGCAAAGGGTGGTCACACCAAATATTGATTTGATTTAGATTTCTCTTTTGTTCATTCACTGCATTTTGTTGATTGATGAAAATAAATGATTAACACTTCCATTTTTGAAAGCATTCTTTGTTTACAGCATTTTTTCACACCTGCCTAAAACTTTTGCACAGTACTATACACAGATACACTATAAAAGCAGGCAGGAGGCGAACAAGGCACCTTGAAAATAATGACAGAGTCTAAGAAGGAAGCTTTATGGTAACTTGCTTGAGAGAGGAAGCGCCGGACAAAAGATTTCAGATACACACAGATACCGAGGAAAGGAGCTGAAGGTACATGTAGGACAAGAGATTTTTAAAATGTATTCTATCACCTGACTTCGACCGGTAGCGTGCAGTATGCATCCCAGAGACTTCTGTACCATTCACATATGGTACCTATAAAAATTATTCACGTTTTACTCCACAATTTCCTTGATTATTGCCGCATTCACTTTACCTTTTATCCTCACAAGCCTTCCAGGGCCTGCCCCACAGAAGCATCCCCACAGCATCATGCAGCCACCACGATGCTTCATGGTGGGGATGGTGTGTTCCTGAGTTACGTGAAGTATGGTCAAAAAGCTCCATTTCGGTCTCTTCAGACCATAGAAACATCTTCTAGTTGGCTTCAAAGTCTTTCATGTGCCTTCTGGCAAACTCCAGCTAAGATGTCATGTACGTGTTTTTAACAGTTGTTTTGTCTTTGATGCTCTCCCATAAAGCTGTGACTGGTGAAGCATCTGGGCAAGAGTTGTTGTACATGCACAGTCTCTGTACCTTGTAACTCCTTCAGACTTATTAGAGGTCACGTGCTGGCATCCTTCCCCAGTCTTCCTCTTACACAATCATTTAGTTTTTGTGGATGCCTCAGGGCATTATAAAACTTAAGCATAACCTCCTTTGTACTCTACACATTATGTTATGTATTGTAACATTCTGTTAGAATTCTTAATGGCGTCTGTGCATGAACACTGTCTGGATGCACATAGTGATGAGTCCACTGTGATCCAAAGTTCTTCTCATAACATTTTTGCTTCTTACATACCATACCCTACATTAATCTAGGAGGCTGTGTCAACAATGATGCTCAAGAAAACTCTATATTAGCTCTTTATTACTATTTTAAATATACTGCACAATGGTTTTGGTATACTCTTTTATTTTTTTCCCAGTGATACCCAACTTGCACGTGTCACTAAAATGATATCAGTCAGTGGATAGTAAGAGCCATTTCAAGATTCACAATTTGGTTTTTCTGGATATGGATTTTTTGTCTTGAATTCTATTTTTGTTTTAACTTTTTTTAGCAATGGAAAAGATCTGAGTCCTGTCTCACCACAAACGAAAAAGGAAGCCTCCTTACTCTATCCCAGCAACATAAAACCCCAAAGCAAAATGTTTTTAAATAGGCAATTATTAAATCATCATGGGTCTTCTCTCAAAAGTTTACCAAAAAAGGCCTACCTCTGTTCAGGCTATCTGTGCTGATATGTTTGACAGGAAAATTGGCCCCGCCACCAACCTTCACATCAAATCATCCATCCAAACATTTTTCATTAATATATGGCTAAACCATAATTAAGATTAATACAGTGTCACTGATGGAAAAAAGGAAAAGTATTCAAAACAGAAACCAGATGTCATGACTGAGGTGGAAAATAAATAAATTCTTCTTAACGCATTACATTTGCCCAAGTAGTCTTACATATTCTAGCAGTTTATGGTATTAACCTGGAAAAAAATCTCAACTTCCTTTCCAAGATGAGCTTGAAAGGATTGACTTCACTCTACAGACTCTATGCAGTCAGAGCAAGTATCTGCCTACTAATTAGCCGAAGAGTAACAAAAAATACATCACAATGAGAAAAAAAATACATGTGAAGCAAAAGAAAAGAAAGGAAAAATCTGCAAAAGGAAAATGTGCTCAATGTGCTAACAAAGAAAGCACACTTAGGACACTTAGGAAAATACGATTTAGATGGCGAGATGGCATACAGTTTAGCTAAGATTTCATGCCATCGTTACTTGTAAATAAATGCCCTGAAGTCACTCCAAAGTGCTTGTATGCTCTGCCCAACTAGGGAAGTGCTTGCTTAAAAGTCACAGCAGACATATGCGCACCAACTCCAGTGGTGCTCTTATATAGTGAACACAAATAATGGCAGGGAAAATGCTAGTCAGCAAACAAGAATGAGTAAGATACAAAATATTGATTAAAACTGAAAGGTGTTCAACCTATTGTGAAAGCTAATACCTGTTATGGTTTATCCAGAAGTGTATTCCTGGCTCATATAAATTGTTGTTTTATGTGATATTTGTATGTTTTCAGGACAGTAGTGAGACCTGCTATGTTATATGGGTTAGAGACGGTGGCACTGACCAGAAAGCAGAAGACAGCTGGAGGTAGCAAAGTTAAAGATGCTAAGATTTGCATTGGGTATGACGAGGATGGACAGGATTAGAAATGAGTACATTAGAGGGTCAGCTCAAGTTGGACGGTTGGGAGACAAAGTCAGAGAGGCGAGATTGCGTTGGTTTGGACATGTGCAGAGGAGAGATGCTGGGTATATTGGGAGAAGGATGCTAAGGATAGAGCTGCCAGGGAAGAGGAAAAGAGGAAGGCCTAAGAGGAGGCTTATGGATGTGGTGAGAGAAGACATGCAGGTGATGGGTGTAACAGAACAAGATGCAGAGGACAGGAATATATGGAAAAAGATGATCCACTGTGGCAACCCCTAGCAGGAGTAGCCGAAAGAAGAAGAAGAAGTTAAATCATCTGTATATCATATATTGAATATTGTTTTGCTTATTTGGTATGTTTATGTGGGGGGGGGGGGGGGGGGAGGGGGCACAGTGGCGCAGTGGTAGCGCTGCTGCCTCACAGTTAGTTCACTTCCCGGGTCCTCCCGGTGTGGAGTTTGCATGTTCTCCCCGTGTCTGCGTGGGTTTCCTCCGGGTGCTCCGGTTTCCTCCCACCATCGAAAGACATGCAGGTTAGGTGCATTGCCGATCCTAAATTGTCCCTAGTGTGTGCTTGGCGAGTGTGTGTGTGTGCCCTGCTAAGGGCTGGCGCCCTGCCCGGGATTTGTTCCTGCCTTGCGGCCTGTGCTGGCTGGAATTGGCTCCAGCAGACCCCCGTGACCCTGTGTTAGGATACAGTGGGTTGGACAATGGATGGATTGATCGACCTTTCCCATGCTCAAGGAGCTTCACAGAAAACAGCAGGGTATATGTAACATTGGATACAAAAGTTTTCCTGAATAGAACAATGAAACAAATAATAAAGCATTAAATAAAATAAAGGACAATAAACCAGAGTAAAATACTAAATTCAATACTAAAAGAAAAACCTAACAAATAACCTAATTTGTGATATAACAGACACACAAATTATCCTGAGCACCTGGACAGAGAGGTAAACGAAAGAAAGGGCAGAATGTTAAGTTAAGTTAAAAGCCTTCCTAAATAGATGAGTTTTAAGTTGTTTTCTAAAAGAATGAATGGAGTCAGCTGATCTAATTAATTTCGGGATGTCATTCCAAAGTCTGGGTGCTAGGGAGCTGAAGGCCCTGTCGCCCATAGAGTGCAGGTTAGTGTGAGGGACAACAAGATTACCAGAATCAGAGGACCTTAGTAGGTGAACAGGAGCATAGCGATGGAGATGTCACTGATGTAGTCCGGTGCAAGGCCATTTAAAGCTTTGTAGGTTATTAATAGAATTTTATATTCAATCCTGTAAGACACAGGGAGCCAATGAAGGCAAAGCAGGATGGGTGTTATGTCCTCGCTGTTGCTGCAGCAGAGTTTTGAATCAACTGGAGCTGTGATATAAGATTAGAAGGGGCGCCTACCAACAGCGAGTTACAATAATCAATGCGGGATGTGATTAAAGCATGGACAAGTTTCTCAGTGTTAGAAAAGGAGAGGAATAAGAAAGCAAGGAATCAAAAATGACACCAAGATTCCTTGCATAAGAAGAAGGTCACCGTCACCGTCAAGACTGATTGAAAAGGAGCTCATTTTCTTAAGTAGCACTTTAGTGCCCTGTCCCCTTAAACTTGAGTTTCAGGGAGCAGAGCCATTATAATACACAGCTGGAAGACCATCTTCTAACTATAAGAGCTCAGGCAAGTCAAGTTCTCTAATTCTCTTGGTATTGCATTTTTGGAGAGTCTATTGTAAGTACTTGTTTTGTAGATTTTTTTTGTAATAATTTAACTTTTTCTTTCTCTGTTTTATTGATTACTGTTTTCTGATTTGTGAATCTGGCTTGGTTGCCTTTTTATGCGCACCTTTGTGACTTTCCTTCAGTTATTTTTGTATTTGAATATTTTGTTTTAAAAAACTTAACATTATTTTTTTTATGGAGCCAGAGTTATTGGCATGGTGTCTCTCTCTTTTAAATTAATACATTGACTTTTTTTGAAGTGAAAGGAGTGTTTAGTTGCTGGGTCTCCTCCTTTTGTTACTGTATAGGCTAAAGTCTACTTTCAAACTGGGTAGGGGCCCATTTTGAACAATATATCTCAAGCCTGGGTCTAAGTTTGGTTGGCTTGGGCCTCCATTTTTTCATTTGTGAGCCACAGCTTATAACAACACCAAAAAATATTTTTTATACAGATGGCAAAAAGAACATGAAATAAACTGTAAAGTTATGGTCTTTGAATGATACAAAAAATTTGTTGTAGAAAATTGATACATATTTAAAGGATAAGTTTAGTATGTTTCAAGTCAGTTATTTTTTCACTTATTGTATATTATTTTGCCACATAGAATTGCATTCTAAAGTGAACCTTCTTTATCAATTGTAAAAATGCCTTGTCTGTTCTTGCAGCTTATAGTAGGGCTAAAGTGTACTGGAGGCCATAGCTGAACGTAAAAAGCTTAAAACATAATAAATATGTCCACTTTAAAGCAGAAAAGGTTTTGATTTAAGAAAGCATGCCTTTCAGTTTAGTGAGGCAAAGAAGTAGAAATAATTATTTTATCACAGACCTCTGGAACTATTTTTTAAAGAATACATTTCCTGTTCACTTTTTTTTTTTTTGGCTCACATCCGCTGTCAGTCGAAGTTATAACAGCCCCAACAAGTCCTCAGCACTATGCTCTATTCTGCTTATAACCCTACTTTCACTTCTGCAATTCTGTTTCTTCAGTGGTTATATTCTGCCATGGCTTGTAACAACAGACAGATGTGCATTCAAATGATATAATAGCAATTGGGGGCTCCTAAGTGGCCTAAGTGTCTGTGTTCACCCTACAATGGAGTAGAACCCCATCCTGGTGTTGTCCCTGCCTTGCATCCAATGACTGCTGACAAAAGCTTCAGTTGACCCATGACCCTGCCCTAGATAAACAGGTTAGGAAGATGAATGCATTATTGTTATCACTATTATTGTACCTATGGCGAAGAAAAATACTTTATATGAATAGATTAATCTTCATCCTAGCATATGTGTAATAATAATAATAATAATATTGGGTGTCAAGGTGGTGGAGTGGTAGCACTGCTTTGTCGCAGTGAAGGAGACTAGAGTTTGAAGGTGCTGGAAGTTTACATATTCCCCCCAGATGTTTGCGTCTGATGTTTCCTGGGATAGGCTCACCCTGCCCTGTGACATTGCCATAGATAAGTAACTTAGGAAGATGGATGGATGAATGAATGCCTACCTGTTCACTTCTTGTTATCTTGATTACATATTATGTGCCTGCTGGATATTCTCTCTTACTATTAGCTTGGCAACATAAAGAAATATGGTTCCATATAGTGAAAGAATATAAGCGATCGTAAGAGTACTGATTTCAACAGGTAGACAGAGCAAAAGTACTGCAGAATAAGATGGATGAGGAAGCTGGCAAAGACATGAGGCTCATAGACATGTCTTTAAAAATGGCTGTATCTCACAACAATGGTTTGATACGCGAATACAATCTTTCAATGCAATATGTGTGTAATCTCAAGATGTGGATCAGTACTCAGTAACTTTTTTGGCTTGAAAAATGTATATATTTGCTAAGTATTGAGGCTTGGATGCTGGCTTCCACAGAACTTTATTGTAAGCTGCAAAAATTGACACAACATTTTTAGAATTTATTAGAATGCTTAACTTTAGAATACAGTTTTACTTGACTTGGACAACACCAAACTAAATAGTACATTTTAAAACACATCACATCTCATTTCTGTTGTAACATTGGACTCCAAAAATTTCAAAAAGACCACGAAATGTAAAGAACTCCTGGCCCTGAAGGTCAATATCGGGCCTGCAGTCTGCACTCTTGAAAAAGACCAAAGCCTATAAATCCCCAAATGGGTGAAGTATTATACTAGTACATCAGCACATTTTTTTAAAAGGAGATTGGGAGAAAAGAAGTAGTCAAAGGCAGAAAAAAAGGGCTAAAAGCGAGGAAACTACTGCACTGTTACCAAACTCAAAAGGAGAATGAAAAATCGCAGTCAAAAAGTAAGGTACAAGTTGAGACCAGATAAGTAGTTTAGACATAGGGTTGTTTTAAACAAAAGTCCTAATGCCAAAAAACATTTTAGAATCTGCAAACTCCAGTGAGGAAATGCCCAAAATGACAATCCATTTCAAAACCACTGAAGACTTGCCACCTAACAACATGGAGATAGCCTAATGATGACCAAAATGGAGGTGATCATAAACAAACAAAATTTCAGCGAAAATGGTACAAAATAGTTCACAATAACAAAAGTAAACTTTCATTTGAAAAATTCATGAGATACAGAATCTAGGGCTCCAGAAACACCCAAAACAAGTGCTCAACCTCATAAATTGACAAAGGAAAATGCATAAAAATAGTAATGAACTCTAGACACTAAGTTATTAATCAAAACTTGTAAAAAAGCAAATCCTGAAAGGGGAGTCAAACAACTGATACATAGGAACTAATGCTTCAGCTACATCAGGACCTGAGGCTGCTGCAGTGTCAGAGGGTCCCATCCCCCTGGGCTTCAGTATAAAAATACAAGTATGATAACTATCAGAATTAATATGAGAGTAGAAAAAGAAAAATACAAAACAATGAATATATGAGAAAATACTAATTAAAAAAACAACAATACTATATAAAAGGAAGAAAACATATGCATATTTAGTAACACAAGGCACAAAAATGGCAAAATTAAAAACAGCAGGGCAAGAAACTAAAGCAAGGGCAGAAGCCTGGTCAAACTATGACTATTCCTGATTCAAAACTGGGACTCAAAAGACTTTTGAGGTTTTGGTGCTACCAGCTACATTGCAGTGTCGGCTTTCTTTCAAATTATTAAAAGTGCCCTTGATGCTAATAGAAGCTTTGTAAAAATAATATAATGAACACACACACAGTACAAGAAAGTCTAACTCTGCATCTAGCCTCGCACAGTTCAACAATAAGTTGTTCAGTTTTGTACCTATTGTTCATCTCCAGTGCATTGGGGACATATGGGGAACATGAGCTAACTCTTCTTCTTTCGGCTTCTCCCGTTAGGGGTTGCCACAGCAGATCATCTTCTTCCATATCTTTCTGTCCTCTGCATCTTGTTCTGTTACACCCATCACCTGCAAGTCCTCCCTCACCACATCCATAAACCTTCTCTTAAGCCTTCCTGTTTTCCTCTTCCCTGGCAGCTCTATCCTTAGTATCCTTCTCCCAATATACCCAGCATCTCTCCTCTGCACATGTCCAAACCAACGCAATCTTGCCTCTCTGACTTTGTCTCCCAACCGTCCAACTTGAGCTGACCCTCTAATGTACTAATTTCTAATCTTATCCATCCTCGTCACACTCAGTGCAAATCTTAGCATCTTTAACTCTGCTACCTCCAGCTCTGTCTCCTGCTGTCTGTTCAGTGCCACCATCTCCAACCCATATAACATAGCTGGTCTCACTACCATCCTGTAGACCTTCCCTTTCACTCTTGCTGATACCCGTCTGTCACAAATCACTCCTGACACTCTTCTCCACCCATTCCACCCTGCCTGTACTCTCTTTTTCACCTCTCTTACACAATCCCCAATACTCTGTACTGTTGATCCCAAGTATTAAACTCATTCACCTTCGCCAGCTCTACTCCCTGCATCCTCGCCATTCCACTGACCTCCCTCTCATTTACACACATGTATTCTGTCTTGTTCCTACTGACCTTCATTCCTCTCCTCTCTAGACCATGTCTCCACCTCTCCAGGGTCTCCTCCACCTGCTCCCTACTCTCGCTACAGATCACAATGTCATCAGCATGGGGACTCCTCTCTAATCTCATCTGTCAACCTGTCCATCATCATTGCAAATAAGAAAGGGCTCAGAGCTGATCCCTGATGTAATCCCACCTCCAACTTGAATGCTTCCGTCACTCCTACCGCAGACCTCACCACTGTCAGAACATGAGCTAACTCTGAAAGTGCTAAAAGAAATGCCATTTTAGAAAACAAAATTGCGACAGCATGCATAAATGACATGTGCTTGTGACATTTAGATAACAATTATTCAAAAATGTTATATTATAAAAATTATTCAGAAAGATGAAAGTTAACAATGTTTTTATAACCTCATATATGAACAAATATGGGTAATTTTGTTTCAAAATAAATAGTGGAAATCAGAAATGTGGCCTTAGCCTACATACCAACAACAAATGCTTTTTTCTTTGTCTTCGAATTCATTCCAGTGATTGCAGCAGTTGAGCTTTTATTAAGTTTCTTTTGATTGTCTTTCTTTTCCTACAAAGTAAATAAGAATAATTTTAATTTCATTTTTTTAAATAAATGATTAAACAGATACATGTACCATATTGGTTTGCCACATTAATGATAATAATAATAAGTTTTATTTATGTAGCGCCTTTCATACACTCAAGGACACTTTACAATTCAATAAACACGTTAACAAGACAGTAGAAATTACATACAAGAAAATTAGTAATACTCATTGAAAAGATATGTTTTTAACAGGAGTTTGAAATGAATAATAGATTTTTCTTTGCAAAGGCTGAGAGTGAGAGAATTCCAAATTTTAGGGGTATCACACTGAAAGCTCTGCCACCCATAGTTACCAACCTGTATTTAGGTACAGTGAGTAAGTTAGCATCCGATGATCATAATGCATGGACAGGAGTGTAAGGAAGCAGCAGCTCAGACAGATAATGAGGGGCTAAACCATGAAGGGCTTTAAAGGTGAGAAGAATAATTTTATATTTGATTCTTGAAGAAACTGGTAACCAATGCAAATCATAGAGGATAAGAGTGATGTGAGCAGATTTTTTAGTGTGTGTAAGTAAACGAGCAGCACAATTCTGAACATACTGTAATCTATTGATACATATAGGAGGCCATAAACCATTGCATTGCAATAGTCCAGACGGGTAGTGATGAAAGCATGAATGAGTGTTTCAGTATCTTTCACACCGAGGAAAGAATGCAGATGAGCAATGTTACAGAGATGAAAAAAGCTGTCTGTACTATTGAGCTAATGTGTGGTTGAAAAGTAAGAAGCTGATCAAAGATGACACCCAAATTATGGACTGATGCTGAGGGTTCAACCAGGATCCTATCGACGTCAATTTTTAGCCCACAAAGGGTAGAGAGGACAGATTCTCACACATTCCATACTTGCACACAAAAAATATACATATATAAAATAACAATGTAATATGAAAAAAGCTTTAGGAGAAAAAGGCCATAGGTGGTGTGTGGACTTGAGAGAAGATGTACGTGAAGAATCTGCCATAGCAAATATGATGCCATTACAGGGCAGTAGCTCCCCTCCTTTTACCAGTGACGTGCCAGTGGGCTAAAAAGAAGCTAGAATGTAATTTTTATGATATAAAAGCTTAGCTCTGGGCATTTGTCTCTTCATCTTTTGATTCCATCTTTGACCTGATATGATAGGGCAGAATATTACAATGGAGACTGGACCAGAGATGAGACAAAAACAAAAGTCAAAAACAACCAACCTTTGTCAAAAGCCAGAATATGTAGTATCAACCAAATGTCACCTCCCAAATGTTAACCAATGGTCATCAAACTTTCAAGCAATGTTCTAATACCCTACAAAGTCTCAGAGAACACAGACTAACTTACAAATTAAGAATTTATTTTTAATCTAGAATCTTGGACTCAAGGAAGTCCACCATGCTGACCTATTTATCGGTTTGGCTAAAACTTAAAGTAGTTGCGTGGTTGCAAATGAGGATCATTACTAACAACAATAGTCTTTCCAAGACACAAATAGATATTATATTACACATTTATGTTACAATAATAAAAAATAACAACAATAAATAGTACAAAATTAAGTTCTGCTGTGATCCAAACCCTTAATTACAGCACTGCAGATAAATTCAATTTTCCTCATTAAATATCATGACTTATTGCATTATGCTGAATTTTAATTCATAAAAACAATTACCTAATTAAACAGTTTATTAACAGTTGCGCTAACAGAAGAAGAAAATGGCTAACAAGTAATAACAATACACATCCCTTAACATCTAACCACTCAAACATCAGATAGTCGGGAGGGATGCGCCAAAATGAAAATTCTAGGCTGAAACCAATGCTAAATTTCAGAAAACACTACATGAAATACCAAATGACAAACACCTATTTTCATTTTTTTTTGTCTATTTGTTTTTGGCCCATTTCTTTAGATCTCCGGTTGCTCTCTCCATCTTGTTGTCACTCTACAACTTCTGCCATCTTGATCACATGTGCTTAAACAGTTTTTAAATAACTGCTACCAGGGTCCAGAGTCCACCTCGTCACAGTTGAACTCACATCTGCTGGGGCTCAGATTGGTGAGATTGTTCTGTTTTGTTCAGCTTTATTTACTTCAGCATAGCCCCATTACTACAATCATTTTACATCATTGTTTTCTTCCCCATTCACTTTTTCATTCCGGCCTTTCTGTATCTTTAGTTTATGGCATTTTTTGTATGTATTGTGTGTAAAGGTTATTTGGGGGAATATTTTTGTATGGGCTATATATAGCGTTTATTAGCTGAGGGATGTACATTTACATACATTTTTGTTGTTTTTGTTGTTTCCATGATTCGGGCCTGTGAGTGTAGCAGACAGATTCAAGTTCAAGGTGTAAGATAGCGATATGTCTGTCATACTTTGTCATACATTTTAGCACTAAGCCATTGTTTCAGCATGACACAAAATGTAATCAGTTCTGATCTTGCTATTTGTGGCACAATCAGACTCTTGTTCACCACAGAAACTGTATACCAGAGCGCAGTCCTTGTGGCATGCTTTGCAGTTCTGATCTTATGCTGCTGATCAACTACAGCTCCCTTTCTAAATCACTTAGTGGAGTGGCTACTCTTCTGTGTAATTAATTAATTCTCACACCATTTGGCTGAAGGTTCATATCTTCAGTTCTTTATAATAATAATCTGTAGATAATGTTAGTTCAGTCAGTTCAGTCTTACGAATGTTTATATAATTGCCTTCCTCTTCTAATAATTTCCAGAGAAGTGATCTTTTCTTGTTCTTTTATGGTTACTGAAAGCAGCAGGAAGGAATCTGTGCTATGAGCTGCTTGCACATGTGCCCTTTCCCAGTAGATACGTTGGGGATCTATCGAACAAGTATAAAAAGAAAATATACAAAATATACAAGTTGTTGTAACCGCTTCCAAGGCAAAATTGAAATAGTAAACTAATTTGCTGCTGAAGTTCAGAAAATGTTTCTTTGTTTTAAGATAGACGAGTTTGTAGATTCACCAATGCTTTTCAATAAGTGACCTTTGTACAGCACGCTTTATTCAAGATATCTCAACAAAATTAAACTGTCTTAATAAACAGGCAGACGGACAGACATACAGTATATGGATATCACAGAAGGTACTTCTTGCATTCTATGTGAATGCATCTAAAAACTGAACTGAAAATATAGTAGATATTGTACATGAATGAATTAATAGATAAATAAAAAATGACAAATCATAGTTTTTTGTAAATAACAATCTTTATTGTCCATCAATCAATGTACATTTTTCCTTCACGCTGACAAACAGAAAAAAAAACAGCTTAATCCAGAGTAAGAGGGTAGGTGAAGAAGTAAGAACTGTCTGGACAACTTACCTTGGTTAGAATGATTGTTCTCTCGCTGTTTGTTGACTTGTAAATTTGAAGACCTTGCACCTAGTCATTAATACATTGTTTATTTCCAATGATTTATAGCTTTCAGACTTGAGCATAATGTGTGCAGTAAGCCAAAAATGTCAGTTTATATAAGCAGAGTTAGGTTGTTGTTGTGTTTGGTCATTTCCATGTTTGGCAAGTCATACAGATACACTTTGTGTAATAAGCTCAGCTTATTTAAATCATGTTTCTTTGCGTCCCATTCATGATCCCTTCTTCACCTTTCCCTTGTACATTTGCTATTGCTTTAGTAAAAATATTGTGGTTTCTCACTGACTTATCCAAGAAGACTCAAAGGTGTAATTGTTTCCAAAGAAACTTCTATAAAGTACAACGTTAAGAGCTGGAATACTTATATGAATGAGAGACTTCAGTTTTTGATTTTTTAATAAATAGCTAAACCTTTCTCTAAACATGTTTTCACTGAGTCATAGGTTATTAAGTGTAGAGTGAAAGACAAAAATAGCAAATTTATTCAATTAAAATTAAATCTACAACACAGCAAAGTGTGAAGAAAGTGAAGGAGTCTGAATATTCTCTGACTCCACTGTATATATATTATATATATTGTCACACACATGCGCTTAGGAGGCAGTCAACAAGCCATGAGGTGAGCGAAACATTGCTACACGAAGGGTTGATTTGTGGTACTAATGCCTTTCTCTCTCTCTCATCAGATCCAAAGAAGAGAAATAATAATTTCATTTACTTACCTACAACACTTCCGGATTCACAAAATGCCTGCTCAATGTCACTTCCGCTTCCGGCTCCTGGTAATGACGTCACTTCTGTCCCTCCAAAAATGACACTACATCCGGCTTCCAAACATGACGTCACTTCTGCCCCACTCTGATGACATCACTTCCGGTCCCTAATCGATGACATCACGTCCGTCTCACAGCCTGTGACGTTATTTCCTGCCGCAGCACTTCCAACCACCATTTTATGAATAAATACCGCCATATTTCATCTGTATATTATCAAATGTTCTGGTTTTTTATCTTTTTGCTTTATTTTTCACAATATCCACTGGTCCACTTTATATGAGGTCATTTCCCAATTCTTTTTGCTTTTGTGTTCCTTTCTTTGATTTCTTATTATAATTTTATTGTCACACATGAGTGCATGGGAGGCAGTCAGTGGGCTTGGCTGAACATGGTAAGTCATAGCAGGGGTTGACTGGGTGCACTGATGCCTTTTTCACTCTCTCATCCAGATCCTCCCCTACTTCCAGAACCTCCCTTCCGCTGACCTCACTTCCGGTTCCAGGCCTTGATCCCACCTCTTCCTTCCTAGCAGCTATAAGAAGCAACCACTTACCCTCCCTTGCAATCACATGTTTGGACTCAGTCTGAAGAGGCTACTCACTTTCATAAAAACATTGATTTCAATCACTTTAATTACTTCCAGGATTCTGAATATACACGGTGTATATATTGCGACCAAAAAGGGGCACCACAGAGCCCCATATACCAGACACAAGTGCACATACACAATCAAGGGTTCAAATAAAGTGAATTTTATTACTTGTTCCTGCCTTGCGTCCTATGCTAGCTGGTACAGGCACCAGCACCCACTCCACAACCTCGTTCAGGAGTAAGCAGGTTAGAAATTGTGACTGACTTCTAAGCTATATTATGACTAGGATGCAGCAAGGATCTGAAGATTTATTTTGCTTAATTTGCTACTTCTTCTGAAAGTTGTTCAATGGTAAGATTCATCGAAATGAGTAATGAGTGCCATTTGTGTCACTGCTTACCTGAGCATGAAACTCCCCTTACATTTGCCAAGTTTTTCAAATTTATTAATGTGGAATTTCCTGTGAAATGGACCCTGCGTTTTTTTCTTTTGGGCTCAGTAAGAGAATCTTCTGTTAACCAGTCCGCTGTACAGTTTTATATGTTATTGTTCTTACTTGTTCACCTCAGGGCATCTTACTTGAAGTTGTTACAGAGTTTTGTGTGCAGTTCTATGGCTTCGTACACACATAAATTGACATGCTTCCTGGGAACTATACAATGTCTCAATCTGGGGAATTACCTGCTTGACTTTCCCACACAGTAGCCTCTTTCATTGTCTCCCAGTCCTGGCAACCTGCCGGTAAATTTCTGGGACAGCTGGCATGTTTTCCTATACATGATGGCACTTTTTTAGAAAGTTAAATTCTGCTTTCAACTTTTGTAGAACTCCAAAGTCGAGGTGTGATAGATGTTACTGACTGACGTGTCCATTCCTAAATGTAAGTAAATGCCCTAATAAACCAAACCAAAGAGTCATTAGAAATTTGGACAAAGGAGAGTGATCAGTGGTCTACAGCACCTTTAAATGTGCAGAAGTAGCCTACAGTCATTGTGTCTTTCAGTTCACAGAAAGTGGATGGAAAAGTTTGCCTGTTGGCTAAATCTCTGGTTTAATCAGCATCAGAGATTCAGTGTGTACTTCTTTGTAAGTCAGTTAACCTGCCTTTCCTCAAATGTTAAAGAAATAAATATGTTAGTGACTGTTTGATTATGAGTACGCAAAATACTTTGAGATGTTGCTCACTAAGGAAAGGTAATCTATAAAATACAAGACTGATGTTTATTAATAGTTATTTGTAAGGCTCAATGTATGTTGAACAACTAGAAATTAACCCGGCTACACTGAACAGAGCTCTGCTACAAAATCCCAAGTAAAACACCCGGGGGTCGAAACAGCTTTGTTGTAACTGATACAAATATAGGCTTTGACATGAAATATGTAGCAGAGTAATTGATATGCTTTATTTCCGTTTCGGTATTATTTGTTTAAAGACATGAACTTTAAAATGGGGCCGACTTTGGGGAACATGTTAGCTCTGGATTGTATCCAAATGCCTTGGCCAGGAAATTATATAATTACACCTGAACATGATCACAGAAGAAAAATGGCTCAAATGCGAGGCAAACCAAATTATTCCTTTTGAAAATTTTCACTCTCAAGAAAAAAATAAATAATATTCAAAAGAAAAAAAATCAGCAAACTTGAGAGAAAGTGAAACAGTAAATGTTTCCTTAGTAGATTTATTAATGTAAGAAGATCAGCTGCTGCATTTGCTCTATTTAAACTATAGGGGGGGCAAATACAAAGCATTTCATGTAGTGTGGATTATAAAGAGCAATGACTCCACTGGCAAATTAACTAAATCCGATAAATCATGAGTTCAACAGCTAAATGTGGCAAACCATTTGCTTAACATTTTATTTTATACCTCTATAGTACTTGTTTATTGACCATAATTAACTTAATTAAATATTTTTACGCATTTCCCAGTTTATTTGCATTAATGATGGAATTTTCAAGTTCTTTCTTCTTTAATTCTTACCTTTATTTATTCCTTATCTGATTACATGTAAGTGCCGATACTCATTCAATTTAAACAAAATATACGTTGCGACAAACACACAAGTTGCATGGCGGAACTGGCTGGTGCTGTAGCCCAACAACTAAAGCAGACTGCATTTGAATGCTAGGCCCATCTTTGTCAGACTCTACAATTTCCCATTTTGTCTCTGATACAAGTAAGTGCGGTATGGTAGAATGGTGAATATAATCTCTATATATAAAATCCAACATCTGTCTGTTTGTATGTCTGTCCACTTTTCATGAGAGAACTTCTTAATGGATTCCGTTTGAGTTTGCTTGCAGGAGCGATTTATTTGCACAAATCCGAGAAAGAGGCTACGGGCTGAGGGGAGGGGGGGTAGCCCTCCTCAATCACGCGCCAGCCTCAGGGTGTATCTTACAACCACTTAGCTAGTGAATGAGAGAACTACTTAACGGATTTAGATCGTTTTTTTCTTTTCTAGAATTTGCTTGAACATTCCGGTTGATTTTGCGGCTTCTCTCATCATGCTAAGAATCATAATTCGCTTGCAGGAGCAATATATTCTCGCTAATCCGAGACAGAGGCTGCGGGCTGAGGGGAGGGGGGAAGCATGACGTCAGGAGTGGGGAGTCGGACTACCTCTACGTTTTGGAGTGTACCTTGCCTCCACTTAGCTAGCGATACCTTTTTGTTTATTGATTTTTAAAATTTGTCCTGTATCACTACTACATGGGCGGAGCCATGGGGGATGGCTAGTGGAATATAAACCCCAAGTCTATTGTTTCAGTAACCCTGAGAATACCATTTCACCTGTCTGTGCTTCACCTGTATTCTGATCTTGTAAGTTGCATTGAAAAAAAAAAAAAGGTGTTATGTGATACGTTGATTGGTAAGTGCGTATGGACATTGTGTAGGGTACGTTTCTTAGGGGTTGGTGAAACCACCTTTTGTTAGTTGCTAGATGTGCCCATTCTGCGGAAACTTCTTAAGGCATCTGACTGACTCACTGTGACTCGTTAAGACTCTTCTTCTTGCAGTATTTTAAAAATGACACTTCTCTACTTTTTCTACTGTTTATTTATTCTTCTATACTGATGCTTTGCTGTCATTGTCTGAGCTTTGGACTTCCAAGATGATGAACCAGAACCTCATCTACACCCACTTTGATCGATCCATGTATAGAGTGAAAAAGATAAAGATTTACATTTATCAGCGATGGCAACACACAGACACAAAGGCAGAAAACTGTTTTTATGCACTGCTTGTTAGCCTTTCTTTCTCTCATTAATGGTAAGCCTTTATGAGTCTCACAGGTACAATGTGATGCTTAACTCCATTAAACTCTGAAGAGAAGAAATAAAAAATCTTTTATTTTCTGCTTTTACTAATCCTTAGGAATAATAATGTATTTGTTTAACATTAGTATTACTGCTTTGAAGCTTTCCTGTTTTAATCTTTATGAAAATCCTTTCAGTTGTTAGTTTCAATGGTACCTTCTCTTTGAAATAATAAATACCCAGGATCCCCAGAAAGTTACAGGCTTAACAAAATATATTATATTATATTATATTATATTATATTATATTATATTATATTATATTATATTATATTATATTATATTATATTATATTGACACAATGCTGCACAATACATGATAATTTTTACAATTTAATATAAACATATACTTAAATGAAGTTGTAACAATGTATTCATTAAAGCATAAGGAAAAGGACAGAAGGTAACTGAAGGATTAACCAAACACGGCTTAAAGCTTGGGCACGTGTGGCTTTTGCCTCATATAGGGGAGCCACCAAGACTGTTGCTAACGTTAAAGTAGATGTGTAATGAACACCCCCGTTAAAAAGTGAGAACAAACTAGTAAGAAGACCCAAACTCCCCTATTGTGAGGCACTAAGATCAATGGGATACCCCTATTAATGAAGCGATGTTTAGAATAATGGAAGAATCAGCATGTATACAAAGTTACTGGTGGCTGTAGTCGATTGGCTACGATGATAGAATTCTGCATATAGTCAGATGATGTGATGTATTAGATAAGGTAACGGTAATAGGAAAGTATAAGAGGGAATGAATTGTTTTCTTGATTGCTCGCTCCATGGACTGAGATATGTGTGCATATCTATGTGCAAATAAAGAATCATTCTGCATTTTCATGTGGTCTCAGAGAACTACTTACTACTAAACAGTGCCAATGATTTCTTGCTCTTTGCATTGCTCCTTTAAGTAGTTTTGTATCCTTAAATGGATGGCTCAGTGTTGCTGCGCCAGTGAAAATTCTTATGTATCTTTGGCAGACTTGCCATTTTTATAGGGTCTCCTGCAGCTGTCAACTGAAACTGCTCATTTTTATGATAGAATGCCAGCTCTTTCTGTTGGCGACTCATCTCCTGGCAGATGCAACTTGTTAGTGCTATTACAGAGCTCTCCCTTCGAAGTCACTGTCCCCAGTGACTACTTCCAGCTCCTTGCAAATGGTGCACAAACTGGGGTCTTTATTTCCACTGTGGTTGTGTAGCTGGTGACAAAGACACATCAGCAGGGGCCTTCATTGATTCATTGTTAGATAGCATAGCAGAGATGTTGAGTGCTGTGCCAAGATGCGGTATTTAATGCTCCACTTTTCCGCAATGATGGGTCCATTAGAAGTGTGTAAGTGAAGTAGTTTTGTGAAGCTGCAGATGTATCTCTTGGCTGTCTGTCTTCACTGAACTGACACTGCAAACAGCATTATGTATACAGATCTCAACTTTGAGGATCTCTCAACAGATGGTTTGTAACACCCCTATGATCTTCCATGTCCTTTGCCTGTACAGTTTTACCATTGGCTCTGCTTGACGCTGCTCACCTGCAGCCAGTGGAAACCTGATCTGCTAAACTTTTCTCCAGGTCCAAAAGCCAGAGGTTGTGCTGGTGACTGTACACCTAGGCCAAAAGTACTTAGCAGATGGTAAAATGGTGGTAAAGCAGTCTCTCATCTGTCTTTCTTGCAGTACTGATGCTACAAACAGCAGTCCAGTTCCCCAGTCTCAGTCTCGAAACTCTCCAGCAACTCCCCAGAAGAGTCCTGCAAATCCATTTCTGGTCTCCATAGCATTCTGTGCTTTGCCAAACACAGAGTGTAGGTCTTCTAATCCCACTTCTAACACCAATGTAGTTCAATGCTTCTGTGGTACTTGCTGGCGCCAAATGTGTGTGGATTGTTGAGCTCTTTCACATTGCTCTTTTAGGTAGTTCGATATCTTTAGAAGAACTGCTTGCTGTTTCTGCACTACTTGGAATTCGGATGCAGTTTTAGCAGGCTTATCATTTTTATATGCTCCCTTGCAGCTGCCACCTTGCATGATAGAATGCCCATTCTGTTGGCGAATCATCCAGAGGTTGATGTAACTTGTCAGTGATGTCACAATATTATGCAAACACAATGTACCTGACCACAGTTTGTAGTGCCATAGCAAAGGGTCTGAAAACTTATATGTAGAAGAGATTTTATTTTTTGATTTTTAATACATTTGAAAACCTTTCTGGTGGCATGGTGGCGCAGTGGGTAGCGCTGTTGCAGTTGGGAGACTTGGGGACCTGGGTTCGCTTCCCAGGTCCTCCCTGCGTGGAGTTTGCATGTTCTTCTCATGTCTGCGTGGGTTTCCTCCCACAGTCCAAAGACATGCAGGTTAGGTGGATTGGTGATTCTAAATTGGCCCTAGTGTGTGCTTGGTGTGTGGGTGTGTTTGTGTGTGTCCTGCGGTGGGTTGGCACCCTGCCTAGGATTGGTTCCTACCTTGTGCCCTGTTTTGGCTCCAGCAGACCCCCGTGACCCTGTGTTCGGATTCAGCAGGTTGGAAAATGGATGGATGAAAACCTTTCTGAAAACTTGTTTTCACTTTGTCATTATCAGCTATTGAGTGTAAATTATATGGGCAAAAATGGCATATTTATCCATTTAGAACTAAATCTGCACCCAATAAAGTGTGTGAAAAGTGAAAGGGTCTGAATACTTTCTGAATTCACTGTATATAATCTAGTCCAATAGTCCTTGCAATGTGCCTGGCAAAAGTCAAATTAAAATGAAGAATTTTATCTTTTCAGTTTCTGACATATATCAATGTAAAGGCATGAGCTGATTTACAGCCAACCAAATTGAGACCATTTGTATTTTCAGCCATTGTTTCCTCAAATTTTATTTTTTCATGAGTGGGTATGAATAATAGATGAGCTGGTACTTTCCTTTTATGACCAATTTCTTCAGTCCCACTAAACTTGGCAAACTTTCCCTGGAAAGTACTGATTGATCGCTGTGAAAAACTAAAACATGAACAACAATCGCTTCCACTGTGGATGCTGTGCAGGGAGGAGGAGTGATAACTGCTAAGTGGTAGTTAAAAAGTGCTGTGCGGCACCCTGACAAAAGGCCACTGAGCCTTGAATATTGGATTGTGCTACTCTGTACTGGCAGTTAAACTATGCATATCAGTGACCCAAACAGACCCTCAGAGTTGCAATGACGTGTGCACTTTGTTGCCAACATACAGCCAATTTGACATAAAGTCAAATGGCTGGTCCAAAATGGAGCTGTTAATTGGTGCATAACTGTACACATTTTAAAATACTGGATCTTCATGTTACCACAGATCTATATGAAGAAGCAGCTGCAAATAAGTTGATAACTGCAGCCTCTTTTGAAAACATGGCTGGTGGACAAACAAGGAGAGAACACACCAATGAACCACAAAGTTGCAAAACACTGTTTAATAGCATCCCTCCTAAGATTTGTAGAAAAGTGAGCTGACTTCATCTGTTTTTTTAAATAATCACACACTGCTTGTCAAGCACTGTGAGAGGCATGGCAAGCATGCCTGTTTTAAACAGATTCAGCTTAAAGCCAATGAGAACAGTAACCTGCTAACAGCAAATGTATCTGAGAAGTGCTGGTAGTGGAGGCTTGGAATTTTTTTTTACCTGTGGTGTTTGGAAGCAAGAGTGCATCCTGTGGAATCTTGTTAATGATGGAAGATTGAAAAAGAATTTTAATGATGTTTGGAAAAGAGGAATATGGTGGATTGCCATGCGAGGACCAGGGTGGCCACCCCAGTTGCGCCCCCCTTCATAAGACATGGTCCTGGATATCAGGAGTGCAGTCCCCATTCTTGAGCTAGAGAACTAAGCACCAATGGAATGGAGATGGTGAGTAACAGAGTGCAAGAACAAGAGAGTGGAGAGTTTAGAGGTGGCTTTGCAGCTAGGGCAAGCACAGGTTGGTGCCGTCCTACGTCTTATTGGTTTGGAGGCATGTTTGTCATTCCAAAGTTTGAGGATGCAGGAAGAAGAAAATTCACATATTCTTTATTCATTTTTTACGAGTCCTTCTGAATTAATCGCTATGCAATTATTGTTTTTATTTTGGATGCACAATTAATTTCTGACATGGTTTACTTTCAAAAATGCTGTTTTCAGAGAGTTCTGAATCTTTTGTGTCTTATTTTAACATCTTGATTTTCATGCACAACAACATTTTAATACTTTTGTTTTTAGGATGCACACCCAGGTGTGAAGTGGTGAAGCCTCGGAGGTTGTGGTGTCTGATGTCATTCAGTGTGTTCACATACACACGTACTGTATAATCAGGTTAAAAAGAATAACACGGTTAAGGCGGGAACCCGGTTTCTTAATATTCTGCATTTACATGTGCAAGTAATCTTCTGCAGTTTTCCTTTGGAAAAAAACACTCCAACATCATTAAACTGTGCTTAATGAGTTAAATGTCATCATCGGCTACCGTGAATTTGAAAATAAGCTTGACACCTATGATAATTTTCTTGTGTTTTATAAATGTGTTCAGTCAAATTGATGCTTGCTTTATAGGTTTCTGTTGCCGGATTGCATGCAGCAAACTCTTTTCTGCTTGGCTGGCCATTCAGTCCTGGCAAAGGACCCGGTGTGTGTGCTTCTTGCCTTACACCTCACAGGTGTTTTTATAAGAATCAGATGAGCACTGTGTTAGGTTACTCGTTACTTTAAAAAGTAATTGGACAACGTAACGTACGTTACTTTTAACGTGTTACCCTACTGCTCTTGAGATTGTGTTGCTAAGGTTACGGTGTACATTTAGCTCATTAACACAATATTAGTGATTTCAGAAATATTAAGACAGATTATTTTGGCCAGTAGAAGGAATAATGCGGTCACCCAAACATTTGCCTAAGTAAATTTATTTTATAGACGCTTCAACCCATGGCAGCTGAAAGCGTGTGTAAAGCAAACACATATGCAGGCAAACAGAGCATGACAGAGCGTAACATGGCCACATAATCAGATTATTCTTGGAGATATCTATGTATGTTAACCAGGTGTCTCAGAGGCCAATAACCTGCTTTATAATGAAAATAAGGATTTACATGGTGTGATGGAACTGAGGCACCAGCGAGCCCCAAACTCCAAACACGGTCACACAATCACACTCCCAGGTTCAAATAAAGGCGTATTTATTATACACAATGCCTCCAAAATTGACAAAAACAAAGGTTTTCTCTCTTCACAATCCATTTCTCCTCATAATTCCTCTCCTCTTCTTTCACCACTGCACTGCCTTCCTCCAGTTGAGTGTTACCTTCCTTCTTCCCAGTTCCAACTTGCCTAGACAAGGAAGTGCGGTCCCTTTTATTGAGGACCCAGGAGTACTTGCAGTGCCAGGGCTGTGGCCTGTTGGAAATACTCCCGGGTCATACAGACGTCCAATATAGCAGGAAGCAGCTCTTCCTGCAGCTCCCTTTTGCAGCACCCATGGACCCCAGCAGGGTACTGCCAGACTACAACTCCCAGCATTCCCTGCCGGTTCCCGAATGGGTGCTGATGTGGAGGGTTGCTGCCATTTAGCGCCTAGGGGAAATAAACATCCCTCAGAGGCCGCCCTTCCCTGTCCTTCTTTTCTTTTCTCTCGTTCAGGGAAGGTACTGGAACCCTGTCCAGTCAGGACACCTGTCCATGTGCCCAAGACCTCCCGTTCTGGTATGGAATCTTCTTCTCTGCTCAGGATGTCCATCCATCCATTAGGGCAGCATCCTTCTCTCTATTGGCTGGGATGCCTTTCTGTTTACTTGGCGCCTCCCATCCTTGTAAGGGATCTTCCCAACTCCTTGCTGGGATGCCTGTCCATCCCGTGTGCCACCTATAATGGATTTTAGAAATCAGGTTTCAGTGAATAATGGAGTTATTGAAGCACATGTAAATACCCTAAATGATGCGATGGGTTAAAATGTCAGATAATTCAAGAGAAATTTCTAGGTGGTTGCTTTGCTGTTTATTAGTATTAATAAACACCTTTTTGACTTCAACTTTGATTTTTGATTTAAGTAGCCATTGATGACAGATAGGTCGGATTTTTGGTTACAAACTTTTTGCTTATATTTATTGATGTTTCATCTACTGGTCACCTTCATAATTCAAAGTTTGCCTCATTTTAAACATAACACCTCCAACTTACTTTAAAAATCTGTTGTGTTATGTCCTTCATTCTTGTGCTTGTCACAGTACTATTTTTTAAGTTTATGCTTTTCTAACTGGAACACATAGCTCACACGGTGAATCAGAAGGACGAGAAACTTTGCCATAATTATGCTATTTACGGTTATTAATTTAAAGTAGTATTTATTTATGTGCCTTTAATAAAGAATAGTTCAAGAGGAAGGAGCAAACATTATGGAGGCAGCAGGGAAGCTAAAATGATAATAGAGGCTGGAGGATGAATTAAGCATCAAGACAGACGCAAGCAAAGAAAATTGAGAGGATAGTGGAAGAAGAATGTTTGGAGAGCATAAAATGTCAGGACAGGAAGGGCAGAAAATAGAGAGAGAGATGAAGACAGCAAGTTAAGAGAGCAGGACATACTGAATTTGTTGAAATAACCAACCAATCCAACACTTGTTAAAAATTATAACATCAAGAACAGAGACTGATTCATTGCTTTCAACTACTCCATTGACTGTGCCAGCCTCACCTCGGGCTTCCAAAAAACACACAGGTGCAGTCCTTCTAGATGCACTGGTTTGAACTCCCTGATTTCCAGGGCTTTTTTCCCCTTGCCATTTTGCATACTGATTTACTAATAAGAGTCTCTATTTAGTTGGCAATAACTTTTTAGCTCAAAAATTTTTATTTCTAAACCAATTTTCCTTCATTCCTGATTTTAGTTTACAGTGTGATTCTTCATCCCACGTGATCAGTATATTTAATTTAGTGAGCTGTCATTCATTTAGCCTGAAGCACCATTTAGTTAAATATATCAAATCCTTGTAGCATTTCACATTTTATCAGAGTAATCTGAGAAATGTTTTAGTACGGGCGGCACGGTGGCGCAGTGGGTAGCGCTGCTGCCTCGCAGTTGGGAGATCTGGGGACCTGGGTTCGATTCCCGGGTCCTCCCTGCGTGGAGTTTGCATGTTCTCCCCGTGTCTGTGTGGGTTTCCTCCGGGTGCTCCGGTTTCCTCCCACAGTCCAAAGACATGCAGGTTAGGTGGATTGGCAATTCTAAATTAGCCCTAGTGTGTGCTTGGTGTGTTTGTGTGTGTCCTGCGGTGGGTTGGCACCCTGCCTGGGATTGGTTCCTGCCTTGTGCCCTGTGTTGGCTGGGATTGGCTCCAGCAGACCCCCGTGACCCTGTGTTCGGATTCAGCGGGTTGGAAAATGGATGGATGGATGTTTCAGTACAGCAAAAACAACCATCCATTATTGTAGGTGCTTACTCCACTTTAGGGTGATTGGGGCCAGAATCTGTCCCTTCCACATCAGATGTAAGGCAAGCACCAGTTTATTACAGGACATAATTACACACACATATATTTATTAGTGCTGAGCCAATAGTCAAAAATTGAAAAAATCCAACTGCTATTGACACTTCAAAAGAAGAGAGTAAAATAAAATGTGAGAAAATGACCAAGAGATGGACAAACTTCAAAGAAACTAATAGAAATATCAGTCAACGGACAAGCCAGGATAAAAACTACCAAAAGAATCTTTCAGAACTAAACATTAAAACCAGAAATGCTAAACAAAATAGTAGTCAAAATAAATGTAGCAGAAATTCCTAACCAAAGTTATCAATAGATCATTTGCCCGTCACTCCAACTAGAAGCTGACATAATTCAGTCCAATCCTTTGTTTGGATATTGGAACCTATTGCAGCCATCTTATATAGGTGGGAAGTGATGACATAATGCATCAATTGTCTGTAATCAATATGGCCACAGCCATGCAAAGATTTACAGAAAATGACTCCATAGTCAATAAAGAAAAGGACTTTGCCAGAACAGGTCCAAGAGGCTTACAAATTCTTCATATCAATAAGCAAATCTTGAGATGAAGGACAAAATTGGAGTAAATGTATGGAGCAAATTTTATTCCCAGACCAAAAGTTGAACTCAAAAACCACTGTGAGCCAGCAATACTAATGACTGTACCATAGTGTCTCTGACCCACCTACATGTACTTATATACAGGGTATAGTGCCCTCCATTATGTTTGGGACAAAGACACTTTTTCTTGATTTACCCCTCTACTCCAAAGTGTAAAATTACAAATCAAACAATTCAAATGTGATCGTAGAGCACATTGAAGACTTTCATTTAAGTGTATTTACATACATTTTGGTCACACCATGTCAAAATGACAACACTTTTTCAACATCGTCCCCCCGTTTCAGGGCACCATAATATTTGGGACACAGCAATGGCAGGCTCTATTAAAGCAGTCATATTTAGTACATTGTTGCATATCCCTGGCATGCAATGACAGCTTGATCTCTGCGATTCACAGACATCACCAGGTACAGAGGATCTTCTCTGGTGATGCTCTACTAAGCCTCTAATGGAGTCATCTTCAGCTCCTTGCCTGTTTCAGGGTCTTGTCCCTTTAGGTTTTCACTTTAGCATATGGAATGCATATTCAGTTGGATTTAAATTTGGTGTCTGGCTTGGATATTCAAGAACTTTCCTTTTTTAGCTTTGAAAAACTCCTGTGTTGCCTTAGCAGTATGTTTGGGCTCATTATCTTGTTGTAGGATGAAGCGTCATCCAATAGGTATGGAGGCGTTTACTAGAACTTCAGCAGATGAGATGTTTCTACACACTTCAGAATTCAATGTGCCACTGCTGTCAGCAGTTACATCGTCAATGAAGATAAGTGTGCCATTACCTGTGGTGGTCATTCATGCCTAAATCATGACACCCCCACCACCATGTTTAACAGATGAGGTGGTCTGCTTTGGATCTTGGGCATATCCTTTTCGTCTCCACACTTTGCTCTTGTCATCACTCTGATACAGGTTCTTCTTTGTCTCGTTTGTCCATAAGACCTTTTCCCAGAATTCTGCAGGATCTTTTAATTCCTTTTTCACAAACTGTTATCTGGCCATCCTGTTTTTGTGACTACCTAGTGGTTTGCATCTTGCATTGTGGCCACCGTATTTCTATTTATGAAATCTTATGTAGATAGTTGTCTCTTACACATACACATCTGCCTCCTGACAACTGTTTCTGATCTGTCGGACGGGCATTTAGGGCTTTTTCTTAACATTGTGAGGATTCTTTTGTCATCAGCAGTGAAGGTCTTCCTTGGCCTACTAGTCCCTTTGGGATTATGAAGTTCACCAGTGTGTTCTTTCTTCTTAATGGTATTCCAGACAGTTGATTTCAGTCAGGAGGAGTGGTGGCTCTGAGGCTAGGGATCTGCACTGGCAATCGGAAGGTTGCCGGTTCGAATCCCGTAAATGCCAATAGGGACTCTGCTCTGTTGGGCCCTTCAGCAAGGTCCTTAACCTGCAATTGCTGAGCGCTTTGAGTAGTGAGAAAAGCGCTATATAAATGCAAAGAATTATCCTAAGGTTTTACCGATGTCTGTAATGGTGTTATTCTTGTTTTTCAGCCTCATAATGGCTTCTTTGACTTTCACTGTCACAGCTCTTGTCCTCATGTTGAACAATGGCAACTACAGACTCCAAACGGTGGAAGCAGGCCGTGGTATCTTATGCCTAATATAATGAAGCAATGAAGCACACCTGAGTAATCACAAACACCTGTGGCGCCAGTTATCCCAAACATTATGCTGCCCAGAAAAGGGGGAACCATGTATAAAAAATGTCATTTCTAGATGTTGTGACTGAAATGTATGCAAATACCCTTAAATTAAAGTCTCTAATGTGCATTTTAATCACGTCTGAATTGTTGGATTTGTAATTTTAAACTGTGGCTGAGAGGGATAAATCAAGGAAAAATGTGTCTTTGACCCAAACATTATCAAGGGCACTGTACTTAGAGAAATTAGTATTTTTAAGAGTGGCATCAAACTTCTTTCAAAAATCTTTGAAAACCACCTTGGGGAATTTAGAGTTCTCTCAGTTTGCTGATATCAAGTAAATAATAGTATCCTTCATATACATATAGAAGCTGAATGCTTTTTAAAAGTAGTGAATTTTAATAGTACACTTCTAAGATAACCTCCAAGGTATGGAGTTATTATCAAGTGGTCATGAGCAAGGTAGAACCCTGCCAGTAATGCGTATTTTTGTTTTTCTGAATAGTCCAGTTTTATCTTTAGGTCATTGCCCTTATCAAATTGTATACGCACTACTGATGGCAAATTCTTTATGGTTCTTACATCTGAATGGTAGGATATTGTTGTATTATTGACTGTCTAATATGTTCAATTTTTAAGACTTGTATAAAACACTTTTTTTTTGTAGCGTTTTTACTCTAAGGCTACAGACATTCGACTTTACATAGTGCACACTGTCAGATTAGAAACTAAGCAGGTGAATTGTAATCATAAATTTACTATGAACTGCTATCTCACGTTTGTGTACCAAGTTTACACAATTTCTATTATGTGGTTTCCAATTTAAGAATAAAGAATCATTGTATGCAGATGTAGCAGTCCCCAAAGTATACAGTAAACTGATCAGAAGGCAAAATGATTATACGCAAAGCCCTGTAGAGCAGCAGCCAAGATAACTGGACAAAATTGCTTCCTTACTGGTCTCAAACACATCAATACAGAAACAAGAGAAAGAGAAAATTCAAATATATTAATGAGTGAGAAAACAGTATCAATGTCTGTTTACAAAATCCCCCATGCCGTTACTCGAGTTTAAAACATACAAATCCAAAACCATAAAAAATATAAAGAAACAAACAAACAAAATTCCAGCACCAACACACCATTCCTAACAGTTTCAGTCCTTGAAGGGCTTCAACAACCCTTGTTACTGTATGTGTAATGAATTATAATTGAAATAAAAGGATGGCAGTGAGAGCTCACAGATAGGTTTAACAACCTAGTTTGACCTACTTGTAGAAACTTCAGGCCTTCTCCAGGCCCACTCCCAGCACTGTAATCCTCAAAATAAAGTTTGCAGTTTTTGGATTCATTTGGTTATCCTGCCAAACAGGTGGTCAGCAAAGGCTTGGGGCATAATAATTCAAAAGCACAATGTTGAGCTGTCTTGTGGGCTCACCACCTACAAGACCAGGGCAGAGGGTCAGATGCAATGTCATTTTAGTGGCAAGCATAGGTAGGAAAGAAAAAGACTACACCCTGGAAATAGAGACTGGCTTTGGGAACTTGAAACATCACCTCTCTGAATGGGAAGAAGCCTCCTTACATAGCAAGGATTCCAGAACTTGAGTGGGGATGGGTTCTGTCCTACTCTGGAGTCCTCCCTATGTGTGAAAGTCATTGGGTGGATGTGGGGATAGTCATAAACCCTTGTATGATGGCTGTGCAATTTGAGTTTTCTCCGATGCATGAGACGCTTGCTTCAATGCAGCTCAGAGTCACAGAGAGGAAAGCTCTATGTATTACATCACTCGAGTGTCAGGACTGCACTGGACAAGTCTAGAGCAGACAGTAATTCTCATAGCCTGACAAATACATAAGCATAACTTACTTCTCTTCTTCATATACTCAGCAGAGCAGTCAGCTTTAGTTTTATATCAGCATAGCATTAGAGGATTACCATTCTCACAAATGCGTCCTGATTTGGAATTTGTTTTACATATTTACAGCAGTTTCTCAATCCTTTAAAAATAAAGGAGATATAATTATTGGTGTTAGATAGGTCAAGGAATTTAATGGTCAGTTCCATTTATTTGATTTATTTTTTAAATACGTCTTCCCACTGTGCCATTTTGTTTTTACTATGGACACCTCCATTGTTTGTTGTGCGACTTCATTACTGTGACGGAATAAGGGTCGACATTGTACACTTCCTGACTGTCATTATTGTTAAAGATCTCTCTGGTTACAAATTCTCTTATGTTCTTCTTCATGAAATATTATGGTTACTGGCTCTGTCAGTATGTCTTTGCTGTTTGACTCCTGTCCTCCCGGTTATAATCTTGGCTTGTTATTACAGTGATCCCCTGCCTATCGCTGAAGTTATGTTCCAGATCCATTAGCGATAGGTGAAAATCCGCGATATAGAAAGACCATATAAATAAACATTTTTTTTTATAGTTTAAGCCTTAAAATACCCTTCCGACATGCTTTAAACACATGTAAACTTATTAAAACACACTTTGTAAACACATTTGATATGTGGATGTCGGGCTAAGGGTATGAGTAATATCTCTCTATTATAAAACATTTTAACGTCACGCAAGACAAGGCAATGAGATAGAAGAACAGCTGCTGTACAGGCTTTTAAATGATCAACGCACAGAGCGACATGCAGAACAGGCATCTTGGCAGAAGCAGCACAAAGCCAGTAGCTGATCCATTCACTTCTGCTTAGCGTGCGTTCAGCTCCCCCCCTTCACAACACAAGCTGGAGAGACGTGAAGTGGCAGGAGCGTAGCGCGCCTCCGGGGGGGTTCGAGACCAGATCATCTCGGAGGGACACTTTGACGACATGCAAGACTAGACATTACAACCTTAGGAAGCAAAACCCGTGAGATGGTGACTTTTGCACGTCACTCCCTACTTACAAACAATTTAAAACAAGTTCACTGATATCTAACCTTGCAGTTGTTGGAGTGCTTTTGGCAGACACACTTCAGGTGCTCCCAGCTCTTAAAACAACGACAAACAGAACATGCAGCTTGCCAGCAGCAACTGCAGAAAGCCAGCAGATAATCCGAGGACTTCTCTTTAGCATGCGTTCAGCCCTCACAACCCCCCAACTCCTCCTTCTCCTTCAGAACGCTAGCGGCAGAGCAGAGACGCGAAGTGGCAAAAGGACAGCTGCTGTACAGGCTTTTAAGTGATTGACGCAAAGTGCGACAAGCACAATACACAGCTGGCCAGCAGCAGCAGCAGCAAGACAGCAGCTGAACCGATCGCATCTCTTTAACATGCGTTCAGACCGCCCCCACCCCCTTCACAACGTGAACAGCATTATAAGTCCTGCAAGAAAGAGATTTAACCAGGCCCGGGGCAGGAAATAAAGGACAAATATTGTTTTTACAAAAGTTTTAAAGTAAAAATGAAAATAATGCATATGTAACAATTTCCATGAAAATAATAATCTCTTTAAATTGTTTATCCAGTAAACCAAACCTGGGGATGGGCGAGCGAAGCGAGCAGGGGGCGGAGCCCCCTAGTAATAATAATAATATTAATAAATCCGCGATGTAGCTTGGGCGCGATAGCTGAACTGCGATACAGTGGGGGATCACTATATTAGTATGATTCATCTTCTCATTCCATGTTATTTAAACTGCAGCCACACTGTGCATTCACTTTTTTTGATATCTTTTTCTCCACAGACCAAAACAAGCCTCCATTTTGTTAAATTTATATGGGTTCTTTTCTTTGCCCTTGGCATGTTTTAGATTTTTGCTCCTCCAATTTTCATAGGTTATATGAACAGGCAGTGGCTGTAATTTGTATATTGAGTGTCACAACCTTCAGCACTTATATCTGGACACCTAACTAAAGGATTTGGGGTGTGATTTACTTTTGATTATTTTGGGACTGTGTTAGGGCCACTGGGACACAGGGAAGACTTGTCCCACGGCTGAAGAAGAAAATGAAGACTTTTTGTTTGTTATACCCATGCTTCAGGTGTCAGTCTGTGTCGGGTCAGTGCCAATAAAGCGCCTTTATCACACTGGCATAGTTGGCAGGATTCCGGTCCATCTTTTGGGGCCAGGACCTGTACATTTTTTGTGTGGTGATCCGGCACAGCAGTGCGAGGCACATACACTGCACAGGAGCATGAGGGGTGCACCCCGAGACAGTGCACTGAAGAGCGTACCCGCGGTAGGAAGGCCGCGACACTCTAGGACTCCATAACCCCGTCAGAGCCGGTATGGGGAGGAAGAAAGCCAGGCGCACTCCAAGGTCTTCGGCTGGCTGGACGTCCGCTGTCAGAAAAGAAGCCACGGTCGGTGTGCCCCGAAGAGAGGCCACACGGACAAGAGGTCGTCTAGAGATGAGATCTTTGTAGGTGTCGATGACCCGGGTCTGTGTCGTTGGCCTGGGGGCGCCGATTCACGGCGCGACAGCGGGGCGAGCTTGAGTGCAAGCAAGGTAGATCTGGTCTCTGTTTTCTCTGCAGGACAATAGGTGGAGGATGAGTGCCCGGATGTTCTCCCCGACGCAGCTTTCCCTGAGGTGAAGGGGGCGGTGGAGGAGTGAAGCTGCTTCCTTGTGGCAGGTAGTGGGGTGGAGGATGTGTGTTGTCTTCCTGCAAGTAAAAGAGTATAAGCAGGTGCGAAGAACCTCCGCCCCAAATCTGATGGAAACCCGAGGGCGCCGGTGAGAAAGGAGCAGAAGCTGCAAAAGTCCATTGCTGGCCGACGAAATTAACCTGTGTTTGGCTGTACGGGAGGTGCAGTCTTTATTTCAGGCTCTGGGACTGCTCCAGGATACACTCGGGTGGCTGGAGAGGAAGGTCGGCGTGCCCCTAAGGACTATAACACAATGGCTGAGGAGGCGCGATGCTGGATTCTCTGGCTGCACTGACACAGCGGTGCAGGTGAGTGATGCCTGTATTGTAGAGCAAGGAATAGGAGGGCAGGGCAAAACTGCAGCGGTATGTGTCAGTTCTGCTTGCCCAGTACCCGCACCTCCTACAAGAGACGCAGCTGTGATGACCGATTGCGCGGCAGAAGTGCATGCGAGGAGGCGGCTAGTGAATGCTGGCTGCCAAACAGCCTTGCCCCGCCTGCAGGCATTGGTCTCACAGGCATCTACTGGGGCGCAGACGGCAAGGAGTCTCTTTTCTTCCCATAAAGGGACCCAGACTGTTGGTGTGCCCAGAGCAAGAGGAAGCAAAGGAAGACGGGGACTCCAAACAGTGCGCAGCATAGGCCCTTCTGCTCGCCGACAGTGGAGGGCTGTGCTGCGCAGGGGTGGAACCACCAGCCACCCTCAGCTGAGGGGATGTCGGGGCAGGACTTCCCATCCTGTTTCTGGTCCTACAGGGATTGCACCAAAGGGGAGCGGCATTGCTTTGAGTGCAACCGCTGTGGCAATGGCTGGCGGTGTTGTCCGATTTTTTCATTGCACGATGGAGCCGTGGACAGGAAGATGCCAACTCCCCATCCTGGAGGAGACCAGCCCTCACAGGATGAGCCGCTGTGCCCCATGGGGCTCAGCTGATGGAGCGGATGGCCAGGACCCATGCCCGGCCAGGATTCCCCTTCAACACTGGATCCAGGGGAGCATCCATGGGATGCACACTACATCCGCCGGAACACTTGGTGGCATCCCCCCGGGTTGCATCGGGGCCTGTTTTATGGAACACCAGAGCTCATCCTGGTTGGGCTCCGTGGCCACCGCCAGGGGGAGCTGCAAGGCTTTCTGAGCCCGTGTGGGCGGCAACGCAGCCACACCCAGAGGTGCAGCCTAATTGAGGTTAATTACCACCAGAAGCACTTCCAGGCGGGCTATAAAGGGAGCCTACAGCCACTGCTGAGGGCGCCAGAGTCGGGAGGAGGAGGACAAAGCTGCCCTGGGAGGAGTGGAAGAAGAGAAGAGTGTGATTTGGGGTGTGATTTACTTTTGATTATTTTGGGACTGTGTTAGGGCCGCTGGGACTCAGGGAAGACGTGTCCCACAGCTGAAGAAGAAAATAAAGACTTTCTGTTTGTTTTACCTGTGCCTCTGGTGTCAGTCTGTGTCGGGTCGGCGCCGATAAAGCGCCTTTATCACAATAGATAGCTAGATAGATAGATAGATAGATAGATAGATAGATAGATAGATAGATAGATAGATAGATAGATAGATAGATAGATAATAAATATATACTTTATTTATTTAGATAGATAGATAGATAGATAGATAGATAGATAGATAGATAGATAGATAGATAGATAGATAGATAGATAGATAGATAGATAGATAGATAGATAGATAGATAGATAGATAGATAGATATTTTTCCCAAGAAGGGAATTTGTCTTTGTATTTTTTTGTTTCTTTAGTAAATGAAGTAATGGTAATTATTTGTGCTTGAAAGTTGCAGAGTTTTATATTTTTCATTTGTGTATTTCCCCCTGTTGCATGTTGCAGATTCAAAAGGATTTTGTTCATCAAACAAGCCATACTGCACCATGATGAAAAGCAAGGAAAGTATGGGAATGCAATATTTTTTTTTTCTGACAAATTAAAATCTTTTTAGTTTAAAGAGCTGTGGGTATTGACGTCAAATGGAAACAAAAATCAAAGACTGGCATGCTTTCAGGGGTTGGAGTTGTTTATTCTATCCCATGGTGGCCAGATCTAGCCTTGACTCCATTATTTGGAAAATGCATTGCTAGAAATGCTCTACAGTTTCTTTACAGATTAAACTAAATATGGTCACGAAGAGCATGCTGATGAAGGTTGCTTGTGGGAGACCAAACAGATGGTAATTTGTTAAAGGAAGAACCTGAAACAGACATTTCAATTTTTTCTTTATTTTGATATTTTGTATATAGATGTAAAACTTTTTAAAATGACAGAACATGTACATACACTTTTTTGTATTTAGGTACAGTCAGTTCCATCAAGAAATGCATACCTCTTACTAAAAGATTATTTTTTAAGGGTAACAGTAAAATTGATAGTTATTTGTGCTAAAACAATACTAAAACCAATTGAACAATGTAATCAAACACAAGAGACCTGCACGTTTTTGCAGTTAACATTCCAGTATAAACACCCCTTGACAGACACTGTGTGTTAAATCTTTGACTTTCTTAAAAATCTCACTCAGCTACTTCTACTGCACATGTGACCCAGGAAATGCAACCTGTGATATGCCTGACAGCCGACACGCCTACATCCGAAAGCAGCTCTTTCATTTTAACAATGACAAGGGCACAGCAAGAGTATAAAAATGTCAAGCACATGCCAGCACGTTCAGGTATAGTAGGTCGATATGATTAGTTAATTTGTATTTCTCTCTACCCATTAATCCAGTTTCATATCTCATTTATCTTAATTAAAGATGAGGGTTACACTTCTACTAACAATGTGAGTCTATAGCCTGACAGCATTTAATTAAAGAAACTAGTCTGAGGCCAATGGGAGAAAACCAAACATGTGCGAACATGAAGAGGACATGGAAACTAAAGGAAGGCTGTTATTTCAGTGAGTAAGAGCTCTGCACTTATTCACACTAGTGAGTTTACAAATAATGCTGAAAGCTATTATATCAACAAACCTTAAAATCAGGTGAACAATCTCTTAAACTTATTTATTTCCCTAAAATCAATATATCAAGCTATCCAGCTACTATTTAACCTGCTTTTTCCATGAATCAATCAAGAAAAGCCTACCTAAGCTGGAGCAGAACAGTCAATGAACTATGTCACAACCATGGCACTTCAGTCTCTTAATTTTGTTAATAAAATCTTATGAATTAATTGGGCAATGCAATTGATCCTGGGTTACTCTGTATTTTTGTCATATTTTTTTCTTTATGTTTATCATCTAAAAGCATTTAAACTGTTGTTCAGGTGCCCTGTGAGCAAATATAAACTGGCACCAAATCCAGGGATGAGTTTTGCCTTTTGTTTAGTGATATCAAATGGACTGTTGTTGCCAGCAGCTCTGTTTTGGAATAAGCAGGTTTGGAACATGAATGAACGAATGAATGACTGAAAATTTCTGTCAGTGTGTTAAATAAAAACACCACTAGGTTAAGCACCAAAAAAATAAATAAATTATAGAGGAAAAATCATAAGCATAATTAAACATACTTAAAACCAATTATATTATATTATATTATATTATATTATATTATATTATATTATATTATATTATATTATATTATATTATAAAAACATCTACACATGGAAGTGTATGTGTCCGTCTGTCCGGCCTGGAAGTGCGAGGCTACAGCATGAAGCTGAAAGAAAGCAACTCTGTCACCAAAGTGAAACTGCAGACAAAAGACAAACTCACTTAGCCGCTAATACACAAGCGAGGTGAGCACATCGGCAAAACGAAACCTCCAAGGAGAGAGAAACTCGCTTAACAGCTGATAGATAAGGGGGGCGAGCACGTCCGCAAAACAAACTGCCAACTTTGCATTTCAATTTTTCTTCTGACGATTTCAATATATTTCTAGGAGCCCGGGCTTTTTACAGGATGGGCTTACACAGCTAGTATATTATATTATTGAAACACACAGAGCTATGGTTCTAAAATAAAATAAAAATTAAAAGCCAAGTTTAAGATAAGGAGCTGTTAATACTTCATATATTTTCTAAATAGTTACTTCTTTCAGTTCTGTTAGTGGTTATAATGTACTAGTTGTGTTACAATTTTCTAAGACAATGGGCCTCAGTTACACTCTTGTTGTTAATTGGATGTATCAGAAGTACTATGTAACTAAATAAATAAATAAGTAATTTTCTGTATGCAATATGTGTATTTTTTTTAGCCGAGGATAATATTATTAGTTTACATGTGCTTCTTACAGTTCAATATGCCACATACAGGTCAGCTCTTGATTGTGGTGGTGTGAAAGTGATTTTAGCAGAACACTGTATTAAAGGACATCACCAACAGTGGAATTCAGTAATGTTACAAAGGTGATTTAAAGTTGATTTATTCAAAGCTAAAAACTTCTAAAAATCTCAACTTTCCATTGGCATCAAACCCTATAATGAGTACTGCTTCATTATTACACTGGGTTTGAATTAAATGTTTGCTAACAAAAAACAATTTACTAAATACTTATAGTTTACAAAAGCACCATCCTGTTCTCTTATCACATTGTGATAAACAGCATTTCCATCAGCTATACAAAAAATATTGCACTTCATTCTATGCAGTCGTGGTTTGGCTCCATCACTTAATTTGCTCTGTTTTATTTTTTCTTTTTTTTTCTTTGTTTTTTTAAATTTAACTTAACACTAATCATTGATTGTTATTGTGAACTTAATGATCATTGGCATGTGGACAACTGCTTTGGCATTTTCAAAAAGTGCAAGACTATTCATTGATAAAAAAATGTAGTGTAATCAGTTATTCTCAGATTTATTATCACATATGGTGGGCACAGTAAAATGAACACCCAAGTCTATCGCATCTGCCATTGTAAGGCTGCCCGAAACTTGTTTCATAGATTGTGTCAAATGCGACATCTCAATAAGTAATGATAAGCAAAATAGTTGAGCTTCCTTTTTTAATATGTTATGTTTCGTGTGCAAGTCTACAATAACAGTATTTACTAAAAAAAAAGTATTTGAGTTTTGGAGTTTTTTTGGGAGAGAAAGGGTTAGAAAGAAAGAAAGTATGATAGCTGCTTCAGGGTTTGGCAACACATTTCTCAAAAAAGGGTCCGGATTAAAATAAATGAGGGAAAGTGTATTTAGTAAATGCAACATGTCTAAATGCAATCCAAGATTAGATAAAACAATGTACTGGAAAATAAACACTGTAATCCAGAAAGACAATGAATTTGTTATTTCAAAGTGGTTGAGAAAAAAAATACAGCACTTGCTACCTTTGATTTTATGCCACATTTGTTAATATTCTTATTTAAAGTTTGTGAGCACTGATAAAATGATCTGGGGCAGCACACGGGCTGAAGGGAATTGTAGTCCACACGTCAGTATTTTCCACAAGGTTTCAGATGAGATGAAGGGGTGGATGTTACTGGATCAATTGCGTGAACTGATTATACACACAGCCACAATGCCCGGCAAGCACTTAAGCTTTATAACGTGCTTGCTAAGTGTGACTTTTTCGAGCTTTGCTGAACTTTCCTCCTTTCACTTCACTTCACTTCTGTAGATAGATAGATAGATAGATAGATAGATAGATAGATAGATAGATAGATAGATAGATAGATAGATAGATAGATAGATAGATAGATAGATAGATAGATAGATAGATACTTTATTAATCCCCAAGGGGAAAATCACATATTCCAGCAGCAGCATACTGATAAAAACAATATTAATTAAAGACCAATAAAAGCACAGTGCAAGTTAAAAAATGCAAGGTGGATAGTGTGAGGCAGGTATAATAGTCAATAATCTTGTATAGTGTTAACGTGTTTCCCGGGTGGAATTGAAGAGTCGCATAGTGTGGGGGAGGAACGATCTCCTCAGTCTGTCAGTGGAGCAGGACAGTGGCAGCAGTCTGTTGCTGAAGCTGCTCCTCTGTCTGGAGATGACACTGTTTAGTGGATGCAGTTGATTCTCCATGATTGACAGGAGCCTGCTCAGCGCTCGTCTCTCTGCCACAGATGTCAAACTGTCCAGCTCCATGCCTACAATAGAGCCTGCCTTCCTCACCAGTTTGTCCAGGCATGAGGTGTCCCTCTTCTTTATGCTGCCTCCCCAGCATGCCACAACCATCTGATAGAACATCTGTAGCATCTTATTGCAGATGTTGAAGGACGCCAGCCTTCTAAGGAAGCATAGTCGGCTCTGTCCTCTCTTGCACAGAGCATCAGTATTGGCAGTCCAGTCCAATTTATCATCCAGCTGCACTCCCAGGTATTTATAGGTCTGTACCCTCTGCACACAGTCACCTCTCATAATCATGGGTTCTGGGAGGGGCCTGGGCCTCCTAAAATCCACCACCAGCTCTTTGGTTTTGCTGGTGTTCAGGTGGAGGTGGTTTGAGTCGCACCATTTAACAAAGTCCTTGATTAGGTTCCTATACTCCTCCTACTGCCCACTCCTGATGCATCCCACGATAGCAGTGTTGTCAGCAAACTTTTGCACATGGCAGAACTCCGAGTTGTATTGGAAGTCCGATGTATATAAGCTGAACAGGACCTGAGAAAGCACAGTCCCCTACGGTTCTCCTGTGCTGCTCACCACAATGTCAGACCTGCAGTTCCCGAGATGCACATACTGAGGTCTGTCTGTAAGATAGTCCACGATCCATGCCACCAGGTATGAATCTACTTCCATCTCTGTCAGCTTGTCACTAAGGAGCCGAGGTTGGATGGTGTTGAAGGCGCTAGAGAAGTCCAGAAACATAATTGTTACAGCACCACTGCCTCTGTCCAAGTGGGAGAGGGATCGGTGTAGCATATAGATGATGGCATCCTCCGCTCCCACCTTCTCCTGGTATTTGAAATGCAGAGGGTCGAGGGCGTGGCGTACCTGTGGCCTCAGGTGGTGAAGCAGCAGCTGCTCCATGGTCTTCATCACATGTTAAATCAGAACGACAGGCCTGAAGTCATTCAGCTCACCAGGACGTGATACCTTTGGGACTGAGGTGATGCAAGATGATTTCCAAAGCCTCAGGACTCTCCCCTGTTCCAGGCTCAGGTTGAAGTTGCACTGTAGAAGACTCCCCAGCTCCAATGCACAGGCCTTCAGCAGTTGTGGCGATACTCCATCTGAACCCACTGCTTAGTTGGCATGATGTCTCCTCAGCTCTCCGCTTACCTGGGCTGCTGTAATTGTGGGTGGAGGGAAACTCTCTCATATGCTGGTATCAGCAGAAGGATGGGTGGAGGGTGCGGTACTCCGAGATGAAAGTGAGAATGGGTTAGAGTGGTCAAACCTGCTAAAAAAGTCACACGCTTGCTCTCTGCTGTGGCGGTGGTGGCGCTTTTTTTGTGTGTACAGTTTGAAGGACGGGATGAAATACTTTTTTTTTTGTGCTGAAGCATTTCTTGACAGTGTAACGTCCAACTAACCAAAGATGCCTAGGGAAATGATCACTTTACAGCTGGGCCAATGTGGAAACCAGATTGGTTTTGAGTTCTGGAAGCAGCTTTGTGCTGAACATGGCATCAGTCCAGAAGGAATAGTTGAAGAATTTGCTACAGAGGGCACAGACCAGAAGTAATTGGGCCAGTGGATTTTCCCAGAGAGAAAAAATCCATGAAGATATATTTGATATTATAGACCGAAAAGTAGATGGAAGTGATAGCTTAGAGGGCTTTGTACTTTGTCACTCAATTGCTGGTGGTACTGGTCAGGTCTGGGCTCCTATCTTTTGTAGATGGCCTTCAGTTGTATAAACCAGCACGAATATTAATAAGTAATTTTGAAAATGAACAAATCGAGAATTAGGCCATAAGCTGCAAAGAGGGTGGACATGAGTAACAACCTGGTGGACAAGGTGTAGTTCTTAGACCAAGAAAATGTAATCTCCCACTGCAGAACTATCAGTAAAGTACATTATCTGAGCAGTGCAACATAACTTATCACTTATTATAGAAACATACACTGAATGTTTGTGAGTCATCCACAGTTTAAAGGAAATGGAGAGCTTGTGTATAAAATATTCAGCTTTAAATATCCTTAATAACTACAGTTTTCTGCTAATAAGGTCAACATCTACATAGGCAAATATTGAGAAGGCCACTAACAGACATGGAAACTGCCAGACTACAGCAAGTAGCACAATGCAATGGGAGTAGCTCGTAATTTTGCATCGATTCCAAACAGCAACAGAAACAGTCCCATACTTTGACTTTGACTAGAAATACGTACTGGTTATGGCATGAGAGAGTATTTAAGCAGTCTTTCTATGTCTGCATGAGTGTGGGTTTGGCTCCCTGCTCAGGTTTGGTTTCTACCGTGAACTTGACGCATTTCCTCTTAACCCTAAAATTAGATTAAGCAGATTTGGTAACTGGAGCAGCCCCTTTTGTAGCACACAATTGCATTTGCAATCTCTAATCTGAACATCTAAACTTTCATCTGAACTGAAACTCTGCCCTTTCTCCTTTTTCTTTCTAATGCACCCATTTTTAAGTTGACTCCCCCTTCTTTCAGTAGGAAATTCCCCAAATTTCTGCCTGTTGGTTTTTCATACAGTGTGCATATACTGAGCACCGTTTTTCTTCTATGAATACGTATATCATCATCATTTTTTTGAATGCACCTTCTAAAATCCAACTAACTGTTCTCTTATTTGAGTATCTCCTTTTTTTCAGGAGCATTCTCATTTCTTAAAATACTTTTTAGCACATTTGCACTAGAGGATCATTGTGCTGCACATAATGATATACATAATTATGAGGATGGTATTTGCCATCAAGGCATGACATTTCAAGTCCAGGAAATTTTAGGAAGGTGCCGAGAGAACACCTAATTAGAGGCCACAGATTGAAGAAGCCTGTAATATGAGGTAAATGCTCCCAATCAATTAATGTAAAAGGAAGTCTTACCTTATTGTTAATGCTTTGGATTAACTGCTGTAGAAATGCTTCCTCACTCAGCCCTTCAACTGGCACCTGCTGGAGAGGGTTTACTTGGCCACCTGTCACAGAGCTGAAAGCCTGGAATAGATTCTGATCATTCTGAAGCAGATCTGAAGGCCTTCCTATACCTCTCCCAAAAGACTGCTCTTTATCAGCAAAGACCATCTGTGATGCAGCATCCTGGAGCCATTGGTTGGACTGGCTTTTCTGACTGTAAAGAAAATTAGATTGGAATTATGCACCTGCAACGTGAAGTCATTATGTTGAGCCTACCTCATTCCCAAGATCAATTTCAGAATGTTAGTGTTTCTGGAAATTTCTAAAATCATTCTAATTTCAAAGTCTCAAAAACCCTTTCAGTTTCAAAGGAAATTGGACTCAAAGAGGACCAAGGAATTGTGAACTATTAAGAAACACATAATACCATTAGACAAGCAACAGTTAATTACTTACTCGGATTCGGAATGTGCTGCTTTTGATCCAACATTCTTGCTAGGAGCAGTGAATCGGAAGTCTTCAGATTTTTCTATTCCTGTAATGATATCAGATTACATTTATTATGTATTCCTATACTTTCTAATTAAGTTGTTACATGAATGATGGGTAGCTTTACTTAATTTGGCTAGTGTCTTTCTATCTGTCTGCATCTCTGTCTTTTTTGTGGTTTCATGGCTACTGTTCTAATTTTCATCCATTAATTCTTTTTCCAATAAACTACTCCAGTTCAGGATTGCATGGAGGTGAATCTTATCATAGCATCATGAGATACAAGAAGGAAACCGATCCTGGATGAGACTCCATTTCATCACGAGACACATTGATTCACTGATAATGGGCCAATTTAGTTTTTCAGCAAATAAAAAATATTAATCTTTGTCTTAACAGCAAAGTGTATTGAACTATTAAAACTTTTTACTTTTACATGCAAAATATTGTAGAAGGAAGGATAAAAAAATAGAAAGCTGCATAACAGTTGTGATAGAAACCAGGGTGACAGTGAGCCCCAAACACCCAAACACCAACTCAGAATGAATGTCCGGTTCAAATAATGCGACAAAATAGCACAAAAAAAAGGTTACTCTCTCTGAGACATAAAATCTCTCTCCCTTCCAAAAAGTACCACTGCACTGCCCTCCTCCAGTCGAGTGTTGCCTCTCTTCGTCCTAACTCTAACTCGCCTGGATAAGGTAATGCGGTCCCTTTGATAACAGACCCGGGAGTACTTCCGGTGCCAGGGTGATTGCCCGATGGAAGCACTTCCGGGTCACACGGAAGTCCATTATAACAGGGAGCTTGTCTTCCTGCAGTGCCGTCTTACGGCACCCAGTGACCCCAGCAGGGCTCCTCTGCCTGACTGCATGTCCTGCAGGCTTCCTCCTGGGGACCGATATCTGGGGCTGCTGCCAGCTAGAATGCTGGGGGAGGAAAAAGCCCCCAGTGACATCTTCATTCTTCAATGGGCTGTCCGACCCTTTGTTCTGGCCATCTCTTCCGGGTCTCGTTCCTCTCTCTTCCTTGGTCAGGATACCTGTCTCCCTTGTAGGGGCTTCCTGTCCAGGTAAGGAACCATCAACTCTTCTGGCTACAATGCTGATCCAGCCCTTATGGCACCTACACAGTATTTACTCAGGTTTGGTCCCAGAGGGCAACAGTGGCTGCAGGTTTTTAAATTAGAAGACAATTCTTACCACTGAAGGAAATTACTAAATTTTAGTTAACTCTTAAAATTTAGAGTTCTTCTTTTAACTTTAAGCAGCTACATTCACTCTTTTGCTTCTTATTTTCAGCTGCCACTTAAGAATGAGATATGAATGGCAGAGAAGTCAGAGGTTCACCATCCCACTTGGTTCCATTTACACCCATGTGTGCTCATCATGAAGTATTTGTTTTCATAAAATATTTGCAAAGAAATAGTAAAGAAAAAGGAGTAGGTAGATATAAGGGCAAACACAGGTCTTTATAAAATACAATGTTTATTCTCACAAATGCTCTGTTACACTGTGAAGCTCTGAAGAATGTAAAAGACATAAAGAATTTGCCAGTAACACAAGTAGCGAACAAAGTCCCAATGCAGAATCCAAGGTGCGGTCAAAAAACAGAGTGCAAGTTCAAATATCCAGAATATCACAGGTACAGAAAAATCACAATAACTGTGATTACTAAAAGAAGTAATTAACGGTAGTGAATTTTAACAAGTGACTTAACTAAAATGAAATTTTCAAATTGTTTTCTTCAGCGGGAAGAGCTGGCTTCTAATTTAAAAACTGGGTTAGAACAGAAACCTGCAGCCACTGTGAGCGCTCTGGAACCAAACTTGAGTAAATACACTCCAAACATTCTAATGGAGCATTTAAAACAAACTAACAGGAACTGTGGAAGAGAGCAAGTCTGGCAGGAATTGGCAGATGACCCCCCCTTTTGGGAGACCACCCACAAAACACAAGGAACATAACACAGGCTTAGCTACAGATACATTAAATGTAAAAAAAAATTACTAAAACATGAAGAATAACACATGCAAATAAATAAAAAATGTGCAATAAAGACACAAAACAAACATTTGAACCTCAGCCAGGTGAATATAACAGGAAGACTTAAAATTATTAATCTGCTCCACTCTGCAAATCATATGGACAATATTATCAGAAAAGTAAAATCTGCAATATAAGAATCACCAGATGTGGCAGAATGAAAACTATACTATTAAATAAGAAGTTTTATTTTCTGCAAAGAATTAGGAAATATGGTTAGAACAAAGACCAGTAGCCAATGGGGCCATCCAGAACTGAAAAAAAGGAGCCCTTACTTTATTCCTTTTTTTTTATGCAGATGATACTCAACTCTACTTCAATGTTAAAAGTGGAACTTCATCAGAGCTTTCTCAGCTCACAGCCTGCCTTAGTGAAATTAAAACCTGGATTGAGCAGAACTCTTTAAAATTAAATTGCAATAAAACTGAACTCCTGCAAATTGGGACTAAAATGCAACTTAATAAAATGAGCTCCTTCCCAGTCTATCTTGGCAGTGATCTCATCAGACCTGCCTCTACTGTAAAAAATCTTGCTGTCATTTTTGATTCCTCCCTTTCATATTCCACCCACATAAATCACATTAAGAAACTTTCTTACTTTCACCTCCGTAACATATCCTGTGTTCGCTCCTTCCTCTCCTTCTCTAATGCTGAGAAACTTGTCCATGCTTTTATCACATCAAACATCGATTATTGTAATTCCCAACTGGCAGGTGCCCCTTCTAATCTTATAACACAGCTCCAGCTTATTCAAAACTCAGCTGCAAGAGTCCTTACTCGAACCAGCAGCAGCGAGCACATCACACCCATCCTGCTTCGTCTTCACTGGCTCCCTGTGTCTTACAGAATCGAATATAAAATCCTACTAATAACCTACAAAGCCTTAAATAACCTTGCGCCAAACTACATCAGTGACCTTCTCCATCACTATGTGCCTGCCTGCCCACTAAGGTCCTCTGATTCTGGCAATCTTGTTGTGCCCCTCACTAATCTACACTCCATGGGTGGCAAGGCCGTCAGCTGTATAGCGCCCAAACTCTGGAATGGCCTACCAAAATTAATCAGGTCAGCTGACTCCACGAATTCTTTTAAAAAACAACTCAAAACTCATCTGTTCAGGAAGCCTTTTAGCTCTACTTGACTTTATTACCCTTCTCTCAGTTTACCTCTCTGTCATGATGCTCATGTAACCTGTGTGTGTGTGCACGAGACCATCAATTATGTTGTCTGTTTTTTTTTTTCCAGAATTCACTGTCTTAATCTTCTTTATTTATTTATCTGGTTTGTACAATGCTATATACTGTATACACTGTTATTCTTTATTATATTCTGTAAGTGCCTTGAGCATGGGAAAGGCACTATATAAATAAATGTATTATTATTATTATTATTATTATTATTATTCCTTGGGTGATCTTAACAAGGATCTCCTAATGAATGTCCATACAGGAGCGGTACTGTGGTTAGCTTTGCTGGCTAACAGACCTAATTGTGCTGGGCTTGAATCCCATTCTAGGTTATTGTCCACACTGTGGTTTTACCAGATAATCCTGATTTCCTAGCACATCCCCAAAGAAATGCAGACTGGGTTAACTGGAGATTCAAAACTGATGTGAATGCTGATGTGTGTGAGTGGGCCAAGCAATGGACTCCTGCCCTATTAATGGTTAATGGCTTTTTCCATCTTGTACTTGGTGATGCCAGGACAGGCTCTACACTGAACTGGGTTTGAGAATCTTATGTTAACGCATATATTGTATTTGAGTGTCTGTAGGGATAACTGGGAGGAAAACCTGAGATTCTTTAGTAATAACCCTACTTTTTCGAATAATTCAAATGTTGGTGACAAATGCAAAAACAAGAAAAATTCAAAATGCATTTTTACCTAACAAGGGTAAAGTGTAGGAAAACCAAAAATTAAAGGGTAATGAAAAAAGAAATAAAATATCAAGCATTACATCTGAAAGGCAATCCAACCACACCCTGCCTGTAGCACTTACAATGTGATGCTCACTTGCACCTGATAACTGAACATTTGTCTTCTTGCTCCTCAGACAGGATTCAGTGCATAATTAAGTAATTAGATAGCCATCTGTTCTGTTTGAGTTACAGTATAATTAAGATTTTCTACATACTGCACAGTTCCCGAAGTTGCTAATTTACATATCTAAAGTTGTTTGTTTTTTGTATACAGAAATTTTCTTTAATTGCAGTTTGTGAGAATGCTAAGCATTGAAATAATGGAAATTGTTTAGAGATGTAGAAACTGATTCTGTGAGCTAAGCTACATGCAGAGATGTTCTCTGGAAGATGACAGGTGACCAAATCAGAGCAAGAATAAGGAAGGACATAATCGATCCCATCAGTACAGAATAATGGGGATTGTGGAAGAGAGGTGAAAAAGAGAGTGCAGGCAGGGTGGAATGGGTGGAGAAGAGTGTCAGGAGTGATTTGTGACAGACGGATATCAGCAAGAGTGAAAGGGAAGGTCTACAGGACTGTAGCAAGACCTGCTATGATATATGGGTTGGAGATGGTGGCACTGACCAGAAAGCAGGAGACAGAGCTGGAGGTAGCAGAGTTAAAGATGCTAAGATTTGCATTGGGTGTAACGAGGATGGATAGGATTAGAAATGAGTACATTAGAGGGTCAGCTCTTGTTGGACGATTGGTAGACAAAGTCAGAGAGGCGAGATTGTGTTGGTTTGGACATGTGCAGAGGAGAGATGCTGGGTATATTGGGAGAAGGATGCTAAGGATAGAGCTGCCAGGGAAGAGGAAAAGAGGAAGGCCTAAGAGAAGGTTTATAGATGTGGTGAGAGAGGACATGCAGGTGATGGGTGTAACAGAACAAGATACAGAAGACAGAAAGATATGGAAGAAGATGATCCGCTGTGGCAACACCTAACGGGAGCAGCCGAAAGAAGAAGAACAAGATAATCGATCCCATCAAAAACTGAACCTGCTTAACCCAAAGTAAAGATGCTGGGTTAGGCGGATGACGGCTGATAACATGTAATTTAAATCTTGGTCAGTGGGAGAATTACTAGTGTTTATAGCAAACTGCCAATGTAAAATGATCACCTCATTTTAGATGTTTTCAAAGATGATGATTTTTCAAAAGAAGTTTATCAAGTTTGTAGTCTGTCTTTAAAAGACTCTGATATTGTTCTTTTGAGTTCAAGAATAAATAGTGTTTAAAATCTTTTCAGAGAATTTTTGAGGCAACTCTGGATGTGAAATTCAACTATAGTTGCAGTATATATAGGTTTATACAGTATATAGAGAGAGTCATTGTTGCCACATTTACAGAGTACAGTGAAACAGTTGCCTGCATGTGCTAACATGTCGGCACTGTCTTCTATATAGTATATACACACATGAACAATCAGCTATCCACTTATTGTACTTATCACTCATGCGCCTCAGTAGATCACTCTCCGAGTTCTCCTGAGGTATGTACTTCCATCCTGGGTCAAGAGAGGCCACTGGCGTTAACCTTATCCTCTATTTTTTTCTCCACAGTGCTGAGAAGACACCCAGTGCGGGCAAATGACTCCACCTCACTACATATCCTGTAGTTCCTGGAAGGAGGCGTGACTCATTACAAGAACGCACCACAGGACGGAGCTTCTTCCCACCGTGACTCTCATAGGCTTTACCAGACAAAAAAGGCTCCTCACACTAGGACCCTGATTTTTGTTTGTTTAGCACCATCAAGCACACATTTTGTTTTAATTACAGTTAAACAGGGACAACCAGTTTGGTGCTCCAACATTTTCAGCTTGTGGATCTGCAGTTCCTTCCAATGAGCACATACTACAGCATTGATTGTAATGCAAGAAGCATTATTGTGGATGCTAAACAAGTCTAATGCAAGCCACACTCCCATATACATCGACACTGAACCACATTGGGCCACTTTAAAGTCTCTGATTAACCTAAACTACACAAAAGATGTGGAAGGAGAACATGATTACCAAGAGAAAAACACAATCAGGCAAAGAACTAATGTGCAAACTCTAAATCGAAAATAACTGTTGTCACACATGTACGAGTAGGAGACAGCTAAAGGGCTGGAGTAAGTGTAATGCTACATCAGACCAGGGGGTGGCAGAGTGTGCTGACTGTCTCTCTCAGTTCCTTACAGACCATTCCTGGGAAATCCCGGCATTTCCCAGCACCTCTGATGAAGTCACTTCCGGCTCCGGTATAGATGACATCATTTCCTTTACCAGCCCTTAAAACTGCCATCTTACCTCCAAGTATTCAGTTCTGTTTTGGACTCAGTCTTGTAAACAACTCAATCAAATTTTAACCTTTTGCAGCCAGGATCATAATATATGGGTGGCTGCCCCAAACCTTTCTGACTGTCTGAAATCTTTTTGTGACACTGTGCTATAATTGAAATCTAATAGCCTTATTTATAAAAACATGCACACAATGATCCTTAATCTGATTGTATGATTATTTTCTAAAACAATAATTTAACTGCCTGGCCTGTTTGTAAAATTCATAAATAATCTTGAAATTGTGCATATGTGAACACGCATGTTGTTCCTTACGCAGAGAAAACTCTCAGATATTGTGTTATCAGCATTTAAATTAAACTAAATATGTCCTTTAGTGGTAGACAGTACTAAGTGTTCTGAGATTTTTCAGGTAAGGAAAGAGAAGTGTTGCATGCTGAAGAGAACATGCAAGTAAGAATTTCACTGTAGTCTGTAGACATGACTGTAAATAACCACATAAATCTATAAACATACTGTATATAGTAGCATTTAACGGCATATAAATGGCAAAAACATACACATGATCGACTCTGTTAAAACAGCAACTTTGAATTTTGGAGCTAAAGAAAGATTTCTCTCCAAATGTGATACAGATTCTGACAGAGGGGGAGGCCAGAGAAAATATTTTATTTTGTACCCAGTGCACTGGAGTTGCTGGAAAATCTAAATATATTGCTTGGCAGGCTGTGACAGTTGCGGTCAATAAGGCAGGCAACCAAAATACTCCAGACCTGTCTGCAAGTTCTCTGTGAAAGGACCCTGTGGCAAGGAACCCCCCCACCCAGGCCATGACAGAACTTGCTGAAATAGCATGATTGTGCATAATTGAGCTCTCAAGTGTAGAGATCTATAAGGATGGCTCTTAATAGCCAGTAATGGAACTTGAGCCGCTCATTATTATGAGTGAAAAACCAATATCTGATAACATGGTGTGTGCTTTGGAGATATCCAATAGTAGAGTAAATGTATCCACGACTCCTAACTCTTCCAAGATTTCTGTCTAAATATATAGTATGTACTACAGTGAAGATATTAGCCAGGTTACCAATTGATGATGTTAGATAGATAGATAGATAGATAGATAGATAGATAGATAGATAGATAGATAGATAGATAGATAGATAGATAGATAGATAGATAGATAGATAGATAGATAGATAGATAGATAGATAGATAGATAGATAGATAGATAGATAGTTGGGGAAGTGCTTTATTCGCTCACCACAAGAGCACAATGTCCACAAGACAAAACAGTCTTTTCCTTCTCTCCACTCCTCTCCCAGCAAGCTTTGTCCACTTGACTCTGGGTCCCCGAATGAAGTGAGGCGGCTCCTTTTATTTGGGCTCCTGGGAGTGGACCAGGTGGCTCATCAGTTATTACCTGGAATAACTCCCAGGTGTAGTCCACTATAGGGCTCTGCAGCTTCCCCTGGTAGCCCCCACGGAACCATACAGGACTGTGCCAAATCCATGTCCCAGTGTGCCCTGTGGGAATCCGTGGTGCCACAGCCACCCAAGAGGGTTGTCCTCCTCACAGATGCTATCTCCCCGGGTCATTCCATCCAGCTGGTGCCCTAGCTAGGTAATGGCCAAGGCCACCCGTCACATTAGGATGATGTAACTTTTCTCCCTTGGCAATAATGTGGATGCATTTCAATGTGTGAATCACATATTTTAGCTTTAATTATAATGTGCTCACTTTTTTACCATTGCTTATTTACACAAATGTCTAGTCTCCTGCCTTTTCCACTCCATCTGATCATACCAGATGAAACTCATCCAGCAGTAAAAAGCAAATAAGAAATTTAAACTGATCCTCCGCAAAACCCAAAATTCCACAGTACTGAACTCACATTGACTCGCCATGAGATAGGGTGGCATGGTGTAGGGTTGCTGATGTCTCACGTTAAAAGACACAGGGATCGCGTCCTGCACCTCACTGGCTAAAAAAGGACTGACTTGTAACTTTTTTGAAGCAGAAACCTTGCCAACCCTTAAGAAAAATCCATCTATCCGTCCATTATCCAACCCGCTATATCATAACACAGGGTCACGGGGGTCTGCTGGAGCCAATTCCAGCCAACACAGGGCGCAAGGCAGGAACAAATCCCTGGGCAGGGTGCCAGCCCACCACAGCTTAAGAAGAATCTGGATGAGATATTGGAACAGCTTAGCTATTAGCTAAAAAAATGGGCTTGATGGAATAAATGGTCTCTGCTTGTTTGTCAAATTTCTTATTTTCTTATTGAACTTATCTAAAAGTGATCAAACATTCCTCATTACATGGACGGAGGCCAGTTCTGAAACCTCTTCACCTTACTTTTGTCCTCATTCTGGAGTATTGCTCTTTCCATCCTCCGATATGGTGTAACGGAACACCTTAGGTGGAAGTGAGTGAACTGCTACCAGCTGAGTACGAGAATATTTAAAACATTATGTTTTCAGAATCTTTTACATTCTCAGATGGTGTAGATGTTGTAGACATAAGGTAGCCTTCAGATCGTCTACACTCACCCTGGGAGAACTCTTAGGTTTGCAGTTGAACAGAAAGAGAGGACAACGATAAAGAGCTAGAGTGTAGTGGAGTATATTTGGAGGCAGCGAGATTAAAAAAAACACACACAAATATTGAGGAGTCATCTCTACAGATGCGAGTTCAAGACAGAACTGTCCCAAGATGGCGGAGATTCCGGTTTTCGACAGGAAGAGGTGGGTCCAGGTGGACACGCACCGGAAGTGATGTCAGAGGTGTTATGACTGTCAATCAACCGGTCTGCAGAGGGAGGAAGGGAGAGAGGCATTAGGACACATCGCCAACACCTGGAGCAGTGGTAGAACTGCAGTCACTAGGGCCATTTAGCTCTCCACTATGTGCAGATGCATGACAACAACACTTGTGACAATCTAACACTTGGGTCTGTGATGATAGCAGCACATCTTCAATTTAAAAATCCATTAAAAAATTTATAGTACCAAGCCATAGGCCAAATTTTAACATTAATAATGAATCAATTTTCAGTGGTTTCTAACATAGCCTTTGGTAATGAATTAACAACAGAAAAGTAGATGCAAGAATATTCCAAGGGAAACTAGGGGAACTATTACAAAGTAGTATCACCAGAAATAGCACAGAGGGTTTGAGAGAGATTAGCTTCCTTTCCAGTTAGTCTGGCTTACTGCAAAACGCCTGGGCCAATTATTACGAGAAGGTTGTTCCCATGTGACAATGACATTTATATAACACCACAGGATATTTTGAAGTGAACTCAAGGCATTAATAATTCGAAGGTGCTAGAGGAAATACAATAAGTGGTTACACTTACTCATCCACTTACTTGGGTTGGTGGTAATGTTTTTTTTTGCCCCTTTTAAAAGTTCTATTCTTGATATATCAACTATTTTTGCAGCTCCTAGTCAGTTTCCAGCTGTAGAAATTCTTCACACACCTTCAAATTTATAAAGTTAGACAGAAAACAGAAACTGTGAACAAAGTCTTATAGCCTGGGGCACAGTGTGTGTAATAGTAAAGCTGAGAGGAGTTTTTGGCCAGCAGACAGCAAAGCAAACAAAGCTGATGGTTTATGAACTAGCAGTAACAGACTATGATTGATGAGGGCCATAATGATGACTTTGCTGCTATTGGGTGTAGTGCTTTGATTTTCTGTAACGTTACATGCAATTTGAGTTAGTGAATGTATCTGTTTCTTTCCCCAAAATGAGTCATAGTGCCCAAGATCCCCAAACACCTTCAGAAAAATGTCTGGTTTCATTCTATTTGACATATCTAACATTACTAACAAGAGGAAAATGGCCTTTTGGGTAAAAGTCATAGGATGATGTTCTTCCCACCAAGCCAATAATTCTGGATGTAATATCAGCAACAACCTTACCATTGATTTTGTTATTTTCCCATTTTATTATTCTGATATTTTCGATTATGAAAACAGTGCTGTCTTTAAAGTAGGTGTTAGTTACCAACAGTCCCTCAGAGCTCCCTGAACTCGGCTTTTATTCTCCCATTGCCTTTATGAAATTTGCACATTCAGGTAATTCAGTTTCATCCCATATCCAAAGGATGTTGCATGTTAGGCTGTTTGGCTCTAAACTGACCCCGTATGAGTGAGTGTATCCTATCATGGCCTCCTGACACCTCAAATGCAGGGACAATTTTACCCAACCAGCAAAAAATCTTCCCATAAAATGCATGGGAAAAACTTTATGTTATAACCTTGGACTGAAATAAGCAATTTCAGAAACTTGATGGATTGTTACAGTGAGTTTTGCAGCTACAACTCTCAATTACAATGTATTTTTTATTGAAGATATTACTAATTCAACAAAGCAACTCTGACAAACGTTATGGAGATTCAACAGCCAAAATGCCCTTTACATGTTCATGCAGGTATTTAACCTATCATAACAAATGTGAAGAACAGGGTTGATCTGCAAAACTCGCTAGGGTGTTTTACACAGCTAATTTGCTGGCTTCGCTGGTGACCTTATTTGTTGAATTTTTCCCTCTGCACAACCTGCCCAATCTACTTTGCACATGCAAGAATAATTTACAGTGTATACATTGTGGAAGTTAAGCCCCGGCACAGACAGGCAGACCACACAAGTGTAACAGCAACACACTTTTATTTGCTTCTTCTTGCCTTTACACAACACACAGTGCACAAATCAACCAACAATTGCTCAGTCCTTTCTTTGTTTCTCTTCTCTTTCTCTCTTCTTCTCTCTTTTCTGTCGCCTCCACTCCTCTCTTTGCAAGCTTTGTCCTCCTCCTCCCGAGTCAAACTCCTTGAATGGAGTGAGGCAGCATCCTTTATAATACAACCGGATGTGTTCCATTTGCACTCCAATTAGCTTCCAGCAGCACTCCTGGGTGTGGCGGAAGTGCTGCATGGGCACCCAGAAGTATTCCAGGTGTTCCTGGATCTTCTTCTGGCAGCACTTCCGAGTCTGGGAGAAGTGCTGCAGTCCAGGGCTCCGCAGTTGTCCCTGATGCAAACCAGGGGGGCTGCCCTCTAGTTTCCCGGGGGAGGTATTGTCTCTCTCCTGGTCCTTCCATCCTCAAGGTGTCCCGGCTGGGCAAAAGTCCCAGCCATCCTCCACAACATGCATGCATGCCGTTTCTACCCAATTGCTACTCCACCTGGATTTGCACCTCTCATGTGTTTAAAAAATGAATGAATAAATAAATAACTTGCAGTATTTTCATTTGCGTGTTACAGGTTCATCCTCCAGGTTCTTGCCACATAAATAGTTCCACCCTGGTCCAAGAGGGGGGTGCTCCAAATAACTGTGATGTCTTCCATTTCCTCCAAAAAACTGAGAAACTGCACACAGTGAGGGCAACTGACCCTGCTCTGCCTGTCCATGTGCCATATAAGTATTACTGTCCAGAAGGAGGCATCACTTCATGACCAAGCGACTAGAGAGGTAGAGCTCCTCTATAACTTAAAAAGACCTCAAGAATTATTCAGATCCACCTTAAAAGGAGGCAGTTATTTTGTTCTATATTTGATGCCATCAAGCGTTTGCTTTAGTTTTTATTTGAAGTAAATGGTGACAGCCAGTTGGGCACCAACGTGTATTTTGTTAAAATTGTCATTCCCTCGCATGACCACAAGGGGTAGAATATTTGACCATAATGAGAATTTTATAAAAATACTTCATTCTTCTACATGAATTAAATGTTGTGTCACCGTTGGATTATTAAACACGCTATGCCCCTTTCTATGTAGTATAGATCAGATAGCACTAAATCCTTGCATCACAGGCTCTGTGAGTGTTAGTTAGTCGTAGTGATAGGACCTCTGGAGATGCTGGGAGAGATAAGGGACTCAGAGTATTGTAGACTTGGAATTCAATTTTTATCTCAGGGAGGCTCAGTGGCACAGTGGTTAGGCTTTCTGTCTCACAGCTCAAGTCACATTTCTGGGCACAATAATCAGTCCAGCATAGTTGGTATTTGCTTCTCCAGTCCTCAGGGACACTTAAACCACCATTAGTACAGCTAATTTTATTAAGCCATTGGTAAATGGAAAAAAATGGATCAATAAAAAATAACAAAGCATTCTTAATCTTGCATAATCCAATTCAGGGTCACAAAGGGCTGCAGCCTGTCCTGGTAGCAATGGGCACAAGGCCATCATGTGGTTCACATATAGGCGGACACCTATGATTTGGAACTACCAGCAAAAATGTTTACATTAGGAAACTGTAGTGGAATGATCAAAATGAATCTTATTGTGATAATATTATGTATGTTATGAAGTTTTTCTGGTAATGAAAACAGACGTTGTGCTGTTCTTTGTTTGTTCTGGAAGCATCAGGAAAGGATTCAATGTGAGGCAGGTGATTAACTCACAAAGGCTTTTGATTTATTAACAAACATGTATCAGAACATATGCAAATAATGCACGTCTCCATTACTCTCAACTGCAATCTGCTAGTTTTGCTCCCCCTACTGTTCATGTAATTACAATGCCTATGTGTTCACAACAACTTTATTTAAAGTTTAAATTCACAATCTACTACACATGTCAGGTGGAGAGGAAGCTATACTCCCTAATCAAGGCGCCAACAGTGGAGATGTGTTGCATATTAATTAGCATATCTAACTAAGGACTTTTTACTCTTTACACATGATGATAATAACCCATTAAACATAAATAGTACAGTTTACAGAAATAAAAAAGTAAAAAATCTAAATCCAATGAACCTAGAAGTACTGTTGATGCTCATTCAATCTACACAGCACCATCTCACCTTGTGAATGAATTACCATAGCATTCCTATTTTTATCCAGCCCTGTTCAGAGATACTTTCTGCATTTTTTAAAACATATGTAAAATTATGTAAAAAATCTCAGAAAAGGAGTGGAAAGTAGCAATGCACAGAATTTACTCGCGATCAGTATGCGCAAAGCATAGAATTATTCAACTCAAAATTATATATTGAGCACATCTCTCTCGTTTAAAATTGTCCAAAATGTTTCCAGGGCAAGATCCAACCTGCGAACGCTGCAATCAAGCTCTGGCCTCACTGGGTCACATGTTTTGGGCCTGTGTTACCGACGTCAGGCCTAGGGGAACCTGAGCCGGGTACAAGTCACTGTTGCTACAGGGTGTAGCCACAGCAATATGGTTTAAAGCATAAAAGAAACAGACAGCAGTCCTGAGTCTCAGACCATACTTCTCTGTTCTCTTCTTCCGTTATTCTCCTTTTTCCCAGAAATATATATATGCTTCAATTTCTGCATAGATCAACATGGTAATCAGTGAAAACAATGGTGCAAGCTAATTTACTCTGTATAACAAATAGTGTTCTCAGAACTCGTTAATTTTCCAAGGAAGCAGACAGTTCTGTATCCCCACATTGTGTGTAGATAAGATACTAAATCAAAGCAGTCTGACTATTCAAAGCAGGTGACTCATTAGCAAGACAAGTAAATATTTATGTCCTGTAGATTGCCATCAGCAATAACCTGTAGCAGAATTTTCCAGAAATTCTGCCCTTTTCTTTAAAACACGGGTTTATAGCCCATTACACTAAGCAACACACCGAAATGTCATCTTGTTTAGAATACTGAATTCTAGCCCATTACACTTGCACCAAATTAACATCATTCTGGACCAAAATCTTTAAATGCCTTTCAGACAGCCTTGGTGTCAAAATCCCTCCTAACTCCTTTTTGGACTTCCAGATGGGCTTAAAGTGGAGAAGGACAAACAAACTGTGATTGCCTTTACTACACTATTAGCATGTAGACTTATCTTGCTCAATTGGAAGAATCCTACCTCACCTCTTTTAAGTCACTGCGTAACTGATGTTATATACTATTTGAAACTGGAAAGAATCAAATTCTTACTTAGAGGACGTGTACAAAACTTTTTCAAAACCTGGCAGGATCTAATCAATAACATTTTAGAATAAGCATTTAAACTGAGGAAGCAGGTTCTCTCCCATCTTTTACTCCATTTATCTTTACTCATTTATTAATTTATCTATTTTAATTATTTTAACTCGCATAAAGTTTTACACTGCTGGCCTAGCTCTCCTTCTCAGGGGTGGAGGTTGATTTGTTTCAAACCTTTTTTTTTTGCAAAACCTGAGTTATTTGTATGGAATGTTATTTGATTTTAATAAAATCAATAAAATTAAAAAAATAAATGTATTTATTTGGCCAATGCTTTTATCGAAAAGTGACTTACAACATTTGAGATTCAATTGGTTATATTTCCTTTTTTTTGTTTTTCCAACTGGAGCACAGGCAGGTGAAGTGATAGATGTAACTGAAATTCCAGATTTGGTGTTATGTGCATTGCATTGCCTTGTGCAAATAATGTTCTGTGTCCTCATATTACTACTGCTCTTTATTGCAATTCTATATACCTTTAGATGTTTATGACAACAGCAGACAAGCTTGTTTATTATGTGACTGAGGAAACTCAAATATCGCTCACATGACTGATAACTAAAATACATTCACCTCTCCATTTCCTAAACTCAGTATAGGGTGGTAGGCAGGGGTGGATCCAGGTTTTATGGGACTTAAAGCTTACACTATTTTTGAAGAAAAAGAATAGGTTGTTACAAATAAACAAAATTAGGTACAAAAGTGGATATGTATTTATAACGAGGAAAGAAAATTTGCCTTGAATTACAAGTTAGAAAAAAACCCACAATTTTGACATATAATATATTTTTTTATGAATTAACATCCTAACAAACCTTTATAATACTTTTTTTCTGACATTTTTTTGTTCTGACCCCTCAAAATTCTGTAATTGAAAAAGTGGGAGATATATGAGCTCCACAGACAATTCTGTCTGTCCAGCAATCTTTGATCACCTCTTCAATTGATAATAACGTCTTTAGGGTCCATTCTGCCATGCTGGCTGTAAAGTTCACATACACACAATGATCAAAGGTAACACATCTGAGATAGTTCTGTAATCAAAGACTAATGAAGAAAACTAGGCAGAAAATGGTATGAATGAACTTATGGTCATATAATTCCTCTTGGAGGGTGACAAATGGGGCTTAGGAGGAAGGAAGAAGGTACACTGTAAAAAAATGTCAGTAAAAATACTGTAAATGGTGAAAGTAAAATAGCTTTTCTGAAAAAAAGGAAAGTTACCTTATATAAGTTCTACTGAAAATTACCTGTATATCTTAAGCAATACATTTCATTATTTTTTTTACAGCCAAGTTCTGTAAAATCAATATTTTTCTACCATCAAAATATGCTACATACCGTTTACTGATACATTACGGTTACACTGAAAAAATCACTGTTCGTTTTTCAGTGTAAAACTGTTAAATAGTGAAGGTAAACGACTGTAAAATGTGAAGCACTGTTTCAGTAACACCGAAGTTACGATAATTGCATAAGGAAACGCCACCATTTGCCACATTGTTCCTGGTGAACCACATACCTTTGAACAGTAGGGAAAGAAACTTAAACAAAGTTTGCAGACTTATTTTTCCCTGCGTGCAGATTTATGGTGGGTTGTATTCGATAAGCCAGCACACCTGTAGGACACCATACACCACAAAAGCAAACTATACTTCTCCACCAGACAATATGACACAACTTCCTTAAACACTGAATTCTTTTAAATGTATATAATTAAATGATACATGTTTGCTGTTGGTTATTGTTACTTTACTGATACAAACTGTGTACTGGTGTTTGATCACGACAATATTTGGTAATGGTTTATTGATTGGCATATTTATTACAGTGCATGGATTTCAGGTTATGGTTAAAAGTTCACTTATATTGGAATGTGTTATATTGGAATTGGAAAAACAGTTATTTACTACAAAGTTATACTGCAGACCTCAAAATATTGTCACCTTCTGCTGTGAAACATTCTGACCTGTCATTGTTTACACACGTCTTAAACAACTATTATCATATTCTAATATTTCTGTATTATCTATATATATTTATTTATTTATTATATTACATATCTATTGACTATATTTATGTATCTAGATTGCAAATACCATACATTGCATCAATGTTCATATTGCTAACCACACGTCAATATTGCTGCTACTTCTTTGTCTTGTCTTTGCACAATGTCTTGTCTTGTTTAATACTTTAATTTTAAATTTAAATTTTAATTCTATTTTTAATGTATTATTTGCACTTCATGTTGTTACACTGTGGACCCTGAGTTTCACAATTTCGTCTATCTGTATACTTGTATATGGTTGAGATGACAATAAAGTTCGCTTTGACTTTTTTTGACTTTAACTTTACGGTAAAATTTTGGCAACCACAGCTGCCAGTACTTTACCGTAAATTAAACATTATTTTTTTTACAGTGTAGGAAAGGTCTGGATGTCACTGTTATCTTGGCTGTCCCCCAAAGCACATAAATTAAACCATCAGAGTATTGCAAGGACCGCCATATATGCAGATTCTAACCTCCATGAACCAAAGGTCTTATTACCAGCAAAGATATCTCGATTAGCATAGTTGCTTGTAAAAAAAATGGCATACACAAGTGCAATTCAAACATTTGTACTAATGTACTAAACTACATAATTAACTAGTAAAAGTACTGTACACTACGTACAGCATAATAACTTTTTGCTGAATATGTGCAGGAATTTTATGTGAATAATATGCCACTGCTATACAGCAATGCTTTCTTTTCCTGGAGGTACAACATCTTGTATCTACCTTCAAAGAGAAGGAAATTTGCTTTGCACTGAGCACAGTTTGTGTCTCCTTGAGGTGGGCGAGTCGGCACAAAGGTTTCATTGGCAAAAGCTTCCTTTAAGCCATCTCTTTACTGAGACAGCTAAGAATAACTTATTTGTTCACCAAAGAAGCTTCAGACCACATAAATAGGTCCCACCTTTAACCAGGAGCCTACTTCTCCTTAGCCTGATTTACAACCCTTCTTATATCAAAGTAGAATACCGTAGCACTCAAACTCTCAGGGTCTTTATTAGGACCTTTGAATTATTTTCTCCAAGATGAGAAGATAACCTGAGACCCCAGTGCAATAACATGGAGTTCACAGATGTTCCATGTCACCAGACAATTGGAGAACTGTGATGGTGGAGGAGTTGAAGCGTAAAGAGGCAGTCTAACAGATGGTGATTAAAATATCTTACTTTTGTAACTTTTACAAAAACATGTGAACACATTTTCAAGGGTCCTGTATGTGAGGAGCACTGCAGCTTCACTAGCCTCAGAGTAGACCTGTCTCTGGTGGCAGCTAACTGGAGCTAACCTCAAGACCTTGGGGCGCAAAGTATGAACAAATCCCATACAGAAAGCCAGAAGGGCAAACTCCTGTACACAGCCATACAGAAGACATTCAGAGTTACCAGTCAGCCTAACCTAGACATCTTTGGGAATGTGGCAGAAAAAAAGTAACAGAGGGAAACCCACACAGACAAAGGAGGAATGAGATGGGATGAGAAGTGGAAACACACCATTTGAGCTACAAGGCTACAGAGTTAAAAAAAAAATCTTCCACTGCTGTTGTTGTTGTTGTTGTTGTTGTAATCTAACAATAAATCAATTAATAAAAATAAAACCTTCTTCTTCTTCTTCTGTCAGCTGCTCCTGTTAGGGGTAGCCACAGCGGATCATCTTCTTCCATATTGCCCTGTCATCTGCATCTTGTTCTGTTACATCCATCACCTGCATGTCCTCTCTCACCACTTCCATAAACCTTCTCTTAGGCCTTCCTCTTTTTCTTCCCTGGCAGCTCTATCCTTAACATCCTTCTCCCAATATACTCAGCATCTCTCCTCCGCACATGTCCAAACCAACGCAATCTTGCATCTCTGACTTAAAATAAAACCAATTCTAACTAAAATATGAAAGACGTTCAGTCGCTTTGCTATGGTCAGCATTGGAAGGAATGAAAGACTTTTCCATACACACAAAAACATGGCCGTGAACGATGGATGGCTGAGCATATCACTATACTTGAAACTTTAGTGTTGCGTGTTCAAATTACATACTGTACCTGACCCTAGACAGTGTGGGTTGTTCATTCGACAAAAACTCTACCTCCCAGCTTCTACCCAGTTGAGCTTCTGTTCTTGTTTTGACTCCACTGCTGCCAGCCCAGCCTCCAAAATATACAATCTTGTAAAGAAAAAAGCAGCTTGAGAAAATGACTTGAGGGATTTAAATAAGCAGTTCAAAAGTCAATTTTTGTAGGAAGGAGATGACTCTAACATGCTGATGAGAAACAAGGAAAAACTAGACTGAATAAACAGAAGAGGCAGTTGTGTGAGGAAAAATGCAAAAATATTGGGGAACAGACATCCATTCAAGCTGAATTATAAATATCTCAAATTGCATTTTAAATATCTCAAAATGAATTATAGATATCTGAAACTATGTGTGCATGCAAAAGACATGAGGTCGCATCACAATCAAAACACAGATTATCCCTGAAAATGCATGAAAAATGGTAGACAGACGCCTGTCTACCTGCTTTTATCAGAGGTGCTGCTATAAGGACAGTGAGGAGTGGCAGACAAGTCACCAACATAATGACCACTGCTGGTAGAACTATGAATGGGATTCACATAGGGACCGATTCAAATATAATATTAAATCCACAGATTTTCTAAAAAAATGTTTCTGTGTAAGTAAAGAAATTTTACTTTTGAAAATCTCAGCTCCATGGGTCGGGGTTGATTTGTTTCTAACCTAGTTTTGTTAAGCTTGACTTGCACGTATGGGATGTTATCTGATAACAACTGAATTTATTTTAATAAAATTATTAAAATGATATAAAAAAAGAAATCTCAGCTAGGTTATGTTAAATCATTAACATTTATTTTGTTGTATTTTGGTAGTACACACTGAGAGTGTAAAGGATAACTGAGAGGATAAAGTGATTCTAATTATAAAGAATAATTTGAAGAAAAGGACTGACAACTGAAAAGTCATATCTCAATATGCTGACACTACCAAATAGTTTTATCAGTTGATATCATGTATGGAAAACCAGTAGGACACACCAGGACCCTAAAAGACCCTAAAAGACAAAGGGGCCTTGTTCCTTGCAGGAATATGATCATGGGCAAGATGTACAATCCCCCTGAGAGCTGTAGCAGAATGGCAGCAGGAGATACATTTATCCTACCTGAAGCAAGATGTTTGAAAGAGTAATGGGCTGGTATGAAGGTTAATTTGCCCAAACTGTAAATGTCTGCACAAGAAACAAAAAAATAAAAATGACAGATGAGCAAAGAACCACAAAAAAACTGATGGGACACACAGAGTTATCCCAGCGGAAGGAAATCAGAGATAAGGACAACATGAAAATATGCTTTGACAGTGGCTGAAAATAAAACACTCAGAGTGATGCTGGGAAATGGCTACAATAAGCAGAAGCCACAACTAGATTGTACAAAATTCTTTTTTTTTTTTTATTTTATTAATTTTTATTGTAATCATTCCATACAAATAGATCAATTTATAACCAGACAAATTAAAGACAAATCAGACCCCATCCCAGAGAAGGAGAACTTAGCAAAAGGAAAGTTGCTTAGGGCTTTTTAATTAGACAACAATAAGCAAAGGAAAGGGAGAAATAAATATCTATGTAAATAAGAGATGGAGAAGGGAATTAAATGCGGTAATAGTTAGTTGTCTTATTCTAAAATAATATTGATCAGATCCTGCCAGGTTTTGAAAAAATTTTGTACAGATCCTCTAACTGAGAATTAGATTTTTTCCAATTTCAAATAATATAAAACATCGGTTTCCCACTGACTTATCAGAGGAGAGTTAGGATTCTTCCAATTTAACAAAATAAGTCTGCGTGCCAAAAGTGTAGTGAATGCAATCACCGTTTGCTTGTCCTTTTCCACTTCAAGTCTGTCTGGAAGAACACCGAACACAGCTGTTAATGGGTTAGGAGGGATTGTGACCCCAAGGCTGTCTGAAAGGCACTTAAAAATCCATCCATCCATCCATTTTCCAACCCGCTGAATCCGAACACAGGGTCACGGGGGTCTGCTGGAGCCAATCCCAGCCAACACAGGGCACAAGGCAGGAAACAATCCTGGGCAGGGTGCCAACGCACCGCAGGACACTTAAAAATTTTTGTCCAAAATGATGTTAATTTGGTGCAGACCCAGAACATGTGACCCAGTGAGGCAGGAGATTGGTTGCAGCATTCGCAGGTTGGATCTTGCCCTGGAAACATTTTGGACAGTTTTAAGCGAGACAGATGAGCTCGATACATAATTTTTAGTTGAATAATTCTATGCTTTGCGCATATGGAGCTCGAGTGAATTCTCTGCTTTGCTACCTTCCATTCCTTTTCTGATATATTGACTAAGAGGTCTTCTTCCCAATGTCCTGTTGGATCTTTGAAAGGTAAGGACTCTAATAGGATTTTATATAATGCGGAAATGGTGTTTAATTCCTCGAAATTGAGCAGTATTTTTTCCAGCATTGTGGAGGGTGCGAGGTGGGGAAAATCGGGCAATTTCTGTTTAACAAAATTTCTAATTTGAAGATAGTGAAAGAAATGTGTAGCTGGGAGGTTGAATTTGGAACGTAATTGTTCAAAAGATGCAAATATGTTGTCTATATAAAGATCTCTGAGCATTTTAATCCCATAACTTTTCCAGGTATTAAAAACTGGATATGTTTGTGAGGGTTGAAAGAGGTGGTTTTCTTGCAGAGGTGCCACCGATAAAAGATTTTCCATCTTAAAATGCTTTCTAATTTGGTTCAATATTTTAAGTGAGTAAAGCACAATTGGGTTATTAGTATATTTGCGATAACTTGCATTTATTGGAGAGCAGAGCAGGGAGTATAAAGAAGTACTACAGGATTTTACTTCTATTGCAGACCAAGCCTGTGTATGTTCATTTATTTGTGTCCAGGTTTTAATGGCTTGTATGTTTGCTGCCCAGTAATAAAACTGAAAATTAGGTAGAGCCATGCCACCTTCTGCCTGAGGTCTTTGTAGGGTCGCTCTTTGGATACGTGGGTGTTTTGAGTTCCAAATGAATGAGGTTATTGTTGAATCTAATTGCTTAAAAAATGATTTATTGATATATATTGGAATGTTTTGAAATAAAAAAAGAAGTTTAGGAAGGATGTTAATAATAATAATTCATTACATTATTCTCAGTACTCAAAGCGCTATCCACACAGGGAGGAACCGGGAAGCGAACCCACAATCTTCCACAGTCTCCTTACTGCAAAGCAGCAGCACTACCACTGCGCCACCTGTGTTCATCTTAACAGCGTTAATTCTTCTGGCTAGAGTGGATTGTACAAAATTCTTAGGGACAAAAATACACTGAATAACAGACTTATATTAGCCCTACCATAAAAGGAACAAAAATATATGGCATTATTTGGATAACTCCAGACAGTGAAAGATTGTCAGATTGACAGCGCACTGCCTGATTCAGGAACCCAAATATTTTAATATGAACTATGATATTGAGTTTAATGAGTTAAATATTATAGAAAATATTATTTAATACACCAGTAATAAATGTCTGGTGCAGCAATTATTAACTGGAATCCGGTTTAATTATTTACATTTATCACCATCTATGTGGCGTTTGCACATTGTGCCTATGGCTGCACTGTGTTTCTCTTAGTACCCCAGTGTCCTACCACATCCCAGTGATGTATATAATCGGGGGACTGGCTCAAAATGGTGTATAAATGTGCCTTGTGATGACCTGGAATCCAACCCAGCTTCTGTTCTTGTTTTGTCTCCACTGCTGCCAGTGCAGCCTCCAAAATATGCAACCTTGTAAAGAAAAACAGAGCTCGAGCAAATGACTTGATGGATTTAAACAGGCAGCTCAAAAGTCAACTTGTGTATTAAGGAGAAGACTCTAACATGCTGATGAGAAACAAGGAGAAAACTAGACTGAATGAACAGAATAAATGAAAAATCCAAAAATATTAGGGAATGTACATCCCTGGCAAACTGAATTAGAAATATCTCAAAATGCATTTTAAAATATCTCATAATGAATTATAGATATCTGAAAATATGTTTCTTTCAAGACATCTTAGATATATTTTCAGAAATCTGTAATTCATTTCAATTCACTGGTCACTCGCAGATATGAGAAAATTATTTTAATAATAATAGTAATACATTTTATTTATTCGCCTTTCTAAAGACTGAAGGACACCGAACAATAGATAAAACACACATTATAAACAAAACTAAAATACAAAATTTAAAATCAGACAGAGCAATTGTAGTCAAAAAGAAAAAGCAGTCTTAAACAAATGAGTTTTAAGTTTAGATTTGAAAAGTGAGAATGGATCAATGTTTCTAAGCTTGGAAGGTAATGAATTCCAGAGCTGGGGAGCAGAGCAATTGAATGCTCTGCTCCCCATGGTGGTAAGACGGACGAAGGGGACAGTCAAGTGGATGGAGGAAGAGGATCTAAGGGTACAGGAGGGAATGGCATCATACAGGAGGTCTGACAGATATGGAGTTGCAAGGTTGTGGATAGCCTTAAAAGTTAACAGAAGAATTTTGAATTGAATGCGGAACTTAACTGGAAGCCACTGAAGCTGCTGCAAAACGGGAGTGATATGGTGAATAGAGGGGGTTCTAGTAATGATGGGGGCAGCTGAATTCTGGACCAGTTGAAGCTTATAAAGAGGTTTGCGAGAAAGACCAAAGAAAAGCGAATTGCAATAATCCAGACAAGAAGTGATAAGGCTATGAACAAGGATAGCAGTGATGTGGGGAGCGAGGGAGGGGCGAATACAATTAATTTTACGCAAGTGGAAATATGCAGACCGGGAGATATTACTGATGTGGGAATGAAAAGATAAAGTACTATCGAGGATGACACCCAGACTCTTAACCTGTGGGGAAGGGGAGACAGAGGACGTATCAATAACAAATGAAAAATGATCAGTTTTGGATAATGTTTATTCTGTACCAATGAAGAGAACCTACAGTTTTGTCACTATTTAATTTAAGAAAATTTGAAGAAAACCAGGATTTGATTTCTGCTATGCAATCAATTAGCGAGGAGGGTAGAAAGGAAAAAGTAGGTTTGGTAGTGAGATAGAGCTGGGTGTCATCAGCATAACAGTGGAAGCTAATGTTATATTTACAAAAGATATTGCTAAGGGGAAGGAAGTAAATAATGAAAAGGAGAGGTCCCGGGACGGAGCCCTAGGGCACACCTGAAGTAACAGCGGTGCGTTGGGATGTAAAAGTTTTAAGCTGAGCAAACTGAGTGCAGCCTAAGAGCTAGGATCTGAACCAATCTAGCGGTGTGTGGGTAATGTCAATCGAAGATATCTATTAAGAAGAGTAGTGTGACAATGAAGAAGAAGGACACCTCACGCCTGGACACACTGGTGAGGAAGGCAGGCTCTATTGTTGGCATGGAGCTGGACAGTTTGACATCTGTGGCAGAGCGATGGGTGCTCAGCAGGCTCCTATCATTTATGGAGAATCCACTGCATCCACTAAACAGTGTCATCTCCAGACAGAGGAGCAGCTTCAGCGACAGACTGCTGTCACTGTCCTGCTCCACTGACAGACTGAGAAGATCATTCCTCCCCCAAACTATGCGACTCTTCAATTCCACCCAGGGGGGTAAACGTTAACATTATTCAAAGTTATTGTCTGTTTTTACCTGCATTTTTATTATTTTTTAATTTAATATTGTTTTTTGTATCAGTATGCTGCTGCTGGAGTATGTGAATTTCCCCTTGGGATTAATAAAGTATCTATCTATCTATCTATCTATCTATCTATCTATCTATCTATCTATCTATCTATCTATCTATCTATCTATCTATCTATCTATCTATCTATCTATCTATCTATCTATCTATCTATCTATCAAATAGTGTCAAATACCGCACTCAGATCAAGAAGGATGAGAATAGTTTTAAGATACAGTAGTTCAAATGCATTTCAAGATATCTTAAAAAATGCTCCCTTGCACACTGAGAGATCTCAGATATATTTAGAGAGTCTTAAAATAACACTCATAAAATAAAATTTGTGCAATTTGAAAATGACTTAAAATTGCCTGCGTTTTAAATTGACTATTATTTTAAGATATTTTGAAATTAATTTCACATATATTTTTATTGCACTGAAACCTATTTCGAGATATCTGGAAATGCATTTCGTACATCTCAATGTGAATTACAGATATCTCAAAATGGTCTGAAAGTAATTTTAAGATATTTAAATGTGCATCTCAAACATCTTCACATCTTCACATTAACTTACTTTTCTAAAATACATTTTAACATATCTCAAATTAATTTCCTGAGATCTTAAAATGTATTTCTACTTTGTCTGAGATGTAATAAAATGCATTCCAGGATATCTCAAATTTTATTGCAAGACATTTCAAACATATTTTAGGATATCTTTTAAAAGAGAGGATGCTGTTTAAAGGAATCCAAATACTTTCATATCTCTAAAATACAATTAAAGATATCTGAAATCTCTTACTAAATAGCTTCCTTTACATTTTCGCGTATCCAAAATACTTTTAACATATCTCAGTACAGGGTACTGAACATTGTAAGATATCTCAAATGCATTTTTAGATATCCTAAAAGAGACAGGAAGTTCTGATGAAAGAATACAGGATTTTATAGGAAGCGATTTGAATGAATTTCAGATATCTTAAAATGGATATAAGGCCAATATATAGCAGAATTTAAGAGAAACAGTCTCTCTACTTAAGGATCTAATTTCCCACCATTTTGTGAAACTCTGAAGTGTAGATTCCATTTCATTTTTAATATGTTATTGTTCAGACAATCTCATTTCAGTAAAATGTGCTTGCATCTTGGCATTTAATGTGTTTGTTTGTTCCAAGAGGAGATTTTTATCATCTCCCAGTAAGAAGCATCAAATCCCATTGTGTCCCCCACATATCTTGAGGTCTTCTTTGATAATTTGAAGGCTTCAGACAGAGTTTTCTAGTCAGAATTAGGCATTGTGCACTTCATTGAAGAAGGTGAAATCTTCTCATCTTTAAATAACCTTTTTTTTAGTAATTAGGGTTATAAAGCAAGAAAAGTCAAAGAGTGTGGTTTGGTTGGACAGAAATCCCTAAGCTGCCTTTATCCATGCACAACATGTGACGCTCCTCTATTGATCTCGCGTATTCATCATTTTTTAAATGATGTATTCAAGTTGCCATTGATCATTTTGTACCTTTAATTTTTTTTACAGAATTTATAATGTTAGGATTTAACTTCAAAAAATGCAGAAGTCTAAATGAACGAGATAGTCCTATATATTCCTTTTGTAAAGAACTCTGATAGCCCTGAGTGCATTTCAATTCCACAATGTTTTATGGCTGTATAAATTTGTTGTGATCATAGTTTTGAAAGCTTTTTGTTTTCAATTTTTTACTTCATTTCTGTATTACTTGTGTTATTTTATCGTTATTCTGATGGTGCCATTTTCTGTTCCAATCTTTAAAGTCTCTCTGCCATTTGTGACTATCTATGCATGGTGTAAACTATTCCTGTGCCTGTTGCTGGTCATGTAACAGGGTGCTCCCATGTCTCACATCATTATTCCCTATCCAAAAATGACTAAATAAATGGTGGTGGACTACTACAGACATCCACACATTGAAATCTGTTCATTTTTCAAAACAAAACTTTGTTAGTATTTTTGTTTGGGGTGATTTAAAACAAAATATTGAAATAACCATTGCTTTGTTTGTTGACCATGATTTTTGCTGTACATACTGTATTTATCATTTATCTGTGTTCTGACTTCCATTGCTCCATTACTGACCTCTTCCCAATCTCAGACCTATAGATGCTGCTCTGTCGTGCCTTCAAGGCATTTTCCTTTTTAAACATGTAGGAAGTTTGAAAGACATTTCCAAGAAGACCTTAGTTTAAGGACTTCTTCCTCATCTCTTTGTTTTTTGTCTGTCCAGTCTGGTGCTTTATTGTCTGATCGCACCACCTCATCATCCATGGTTATAACAAAATAATATTCAACTATATTATTTATGTAAAGTATTTATTCATCTACATGCAATTTGTGTTTAATGCTACAGTAATGAGGTTAAGCCACCCTCATAAAATTCAATATGAAAACTGAGTGCTTTTTGGTTTGCAACCTGAAATGACTAAAAGGGGCTACCTGTGATGGTTTCAACTTTGTTCTTGTGTGCTGGGCGCTTCTCAGATTGCACACTTCATAAAAGTTTCCATTTTTTGGTATCATAAGTATTAAATTACCCATTATGCTAATACACAAGACTTTTTTTGTTCAATAAATATTTCCCCATGCATTTTTTTCACGTAGCACAAAATGCCATGAACTGCCTGTGCTCTGTTAGTCATCCTGACTTAAGCATATTTAACATGTTTCTAAAATTAAAATTCATGTCTAAATTACAAAATTATTAGACAAATTCCCAAAAGCTTCAGTTTTGGCCAAAAGACTTACATAAACTGAAGCAGACTTTCCACTTCAGCCAAAAGTTTTGTGATGTATTTTAATCCTACTGCTTCATTAGCGTATTACATTATACTAATGAATCTTTTTTTGGCTGACACGTCTGTTGAATAATGTCCTATTGCTAAAATTCATCAGATTTTTTCTTCTTTTTATTATAGACAGACTGTTTTGTTGAGTTTATTCTGATTGCATGGAATTATGCATGCATCCCATACATTTTCTAGACCCACTTTTTCCATTATAGAGTGGTGAGGACCCCAAGCTTATCCCAGGAGCTATTACAGGACACACTCACACTTACCCACACTTACTTATACAGGACCAATTTAGACAGACAAATAATTTTGTTAAGATTTGGACTTTATTTTATATTTTTCAACTTCTTCTTTGGTCTCTAAAAATAATGAAGTTATCATTTTGGGGAGCTGAGAGGTCAAGGAATTAAATGGTCTGATTTAGGTTGTTTCTGAAGATGTTATTTTTAGAATATGTTTTCCCACAACAGCACTTTATTTTTATTATGGGCACTAAAATTGTTTGCTGTTTGTGATGCTTGGTTGCCAGGCTGTTGCTAGGCAGGGTGACAGGGGGCATGTGATGAGTGACATCTTACCATAGAGGAATAAATGTCATTGTCATACATTTCTTAACTGTCCAATTTTGTAGACAAAATGAAACAAGCAATATTGTTAAGATATCTCTAACTAGAGATTAGGTTGGTGCAGTGCTAGTGCTGCTGCCTAGTAGTAGGGAGACTAGGTTTCAAATCCTGGGTCCTCCCTGTGTGCAGTTTGTATGTTCTCCCCATGTTCGCGTGGATTTCCTCTCACATTCTAAAGACTTGTAGGTTAGGTGGATTGGCGACACTAAATTACCCCTTGTGTGTGTGAGAGTATTCACCCTGCGATGGACAAGCACCATGTCCAGAGGATTGTTCCTGCCTTCATCTTGTACTTGCTGGGATAGGTTCCAGTGACCCTTCTTAGGATTTAGCAGGCTTGGAAAATGAACGGATAGGATGTACTGTTCCAAATTCTTTCTCACATTTTTACTTTCTATGTGTAATAAATATGCCTAAACCTTGTATACTGACCAAGTCCCTCTGTAATAATTCAAAAGATTCCAATCCACCTATCTTGGTATCATTTTCAAGCTTAACCAGCTTGTTACTTATATTCCTATCTAAATCATTTATATATATTAGAAATAGCAGCAGGCCCAGCACTGACCCCTGTGGAGCACCACTCTTAACATCAGAAAATACTAATAAGGTTCCTTGCACCCTAACCCAGAAGGAACTAGTGAGCATTGCTTTGTCGGGATCTAGCCTCACCCAGAAGTATTCCTGAGCCACAGTTTCAGGAACTGCACCTGATGATACATAAAAGTGGCTGCCTGGCCTCAACTCAGGGTGCGAATCTGGTGTTGGAAGACAAACCTAGCTTGAGGAACGATGGAGAGATGACAGAGTTGCCTAGTGTAAAACTGTTACTGTGGTGTAGGATAGACTTACTTATAAGAGTTTCCTTGTTGTTCACTAAGGAATTTGTGTCCGAGCCTTTCTGTCAGAAGTTTGGGGAGCTACAGCACCCCATGGTGACCACAATACATGTAAAAAGATAACTGCCTGATATATACAACACATAATCATTAAAAATTCAACATCACCTTAAATTAATGTGGCAGTTCTCATGGAGCCTATATGCACATTTCAGTCTGATTTATTTCTGTCTTTTCATTTTTCCTGCAGATGCAATAGTTCATGATTGCTTTGTCATATGGTAGTGCTCTATCTGCCTTTGACATGCCCTCAGTTCTGAAGTGACTGCCAGATGGTATGCCTGTTACTTTATTTTATTATCCAGGACCAGAAGCAGCTGTGTGAAGATAGTAGCATTGACAAGATCGGATTAAATGCTATGAATGCGAAAATAGGGGTTTATTATTAAATGGACAGCACAATGGTGCAAATGTAAGCATGACTGTCTAATAGGTGCAGAGTTTTGGATTCAAATCCTGGCTTAGGACTGTATGTGTGGAGCTTGCATGTTGTCCTTGTGTACTCTGGTTTAGGTGTTAGATTAATCAGCAGCTTTAAATTAGTCCTGTATGAATGAGTTTGAGCAATGAACTGGTGGCCAATACAAGAATTGTTCCTGTCTTTACCTATTATTATCAGGATAGAATCTGGCCCATGCAAACCCACACAGGATAAAGTGGGCTTGATTGTGGATGGATTGGCTATGCTAATCTTCACAAATCCTCAGCAAGGTAGTCAGGCTCCATTTTACATTTAGATTGAGCTCCTGAATGCAATTTGAGCCTATCAATTTTGGCAATGTGCTGGACCTGACAAGAGAAGAACAGAATCAAAGCTTAATATGGGTAATGCAGTTTTTCACAGCACCACCCAAAAAAATGACTTCAGAATGCGTTTTTTTAAACCATGTTGTCATGAGCGTGACCTTCCACTGACTTTTTTAGGGACAAACAAGAGACAGGAAATGTTGGTATTGAAAGCCAGAAGCATAACATTGTCTGTTTCCTCCAAAGCCTGACAGACAGTGACTTGGAAGACAACTTCAAGATGTCTTCACCTACTGATACATAAATAAGAGATGTTATACTCAAACAATGGGAAGACGCTGTGATGATCTGGGAGGAAGAGGTGATAGTACAGGGAAGAGACAATTGAAAAATGACTGCTAGATGTATGCTTATGGGCAGTGAAGGAAACTGGCAGGGATTTTTCCAATGGGGACTTGGAATGGTTATCTTGTTTCATATTCTTATTTCAAAGTGTCTTCTTCTGCCTAGGATTCTCTTAATTCTGGTGGTAAATGACACAGACGGGTCTCAGGTTACAAGTAAGCCCCATTCCTGTTGATGTTTTTAAACTGAGTTTTGAATGTAAGTTGATACTTTGAACTGAAAATTGTCTGTTAATGGAGAATCTACAAAAACACAATGTTTTATTACTTAGTTTAGAGAAAGAAAGTTTATTAATAAAAATGAGAGTGACGCAAAGTCTGCAAAACAGGAGACCATTGCTGAACTAGACAGACTATGCGTTGCAGCTTTGATTACATTTTTGGCTTGACTAATTTATCTCTTTTACTGGTAAATTGAATTGCTTAACATCTTTCCTTTTGTCATGCGTGTGCATCTGTGGAACACTTTCTCATCTGAGGTAAGTACTACCACCCCAGGTCGAGAGGAGGTGCTCGTGTTAAACCTGCTCCTCTTTTGTTCCCTTTGCAGTACAGAGAAGATGCCCATTGACTGCAACTGACTCCTCCCCTTTCGCCACCCAACCTGTTAAACTCAAAGCTGCCATAAGGAGGTGTTTTAGAACATTAGAACAATCTAGATGAGAACAGGCCATTCAGTACAACAAAGCTTGTTGGTTCTATCCACTTATTTCTTCTAAAAATTGTATCAATTTGAGTTTTGAAAGTCCCTAAAGTCCTACTGTGTACCACACTACTTGGTAGCTTATTCCATGTGTCTGTGGTTCTCTGTATAAAGAAAAACTTCCTAATGTTTATGCCAATTTCACCCTAAACAAGTTTTCAACGGTGTCTCCGTGTTCTTTACGAACTCATTTTAAAATAATAGTCTTGGTCCACTGTACTAATTCCTTTTAATAGTTTTAAACACTTCAGTCGTGTCTCCTTTTAATCACCTTTTTGAACAAAATACACCATATGACGGAGCTCCTTGCACCCTGACCAGAACCATACAATTGTCTAGCTTAACAGTTTCTTTATTTAGTTTATTTGAGTTCTTGTACTGGTATACATAATGGTCCTTTTTTGTTACTTTTTGCTAAATGGGGATGACGGAGTTGGCGCCCCAGCATTTCTTTGTGCAGCTTGCAGTGCTTTCCTTGACCGCACTTTGTATTTGTTTGTTTTAACATTGTAATATCACAATTTACTCATAGTGCAGATTTACTTCAACTATGTGATTTGAAGTTATTTGATAATTAAATATTAAGCGTTGTCACACAAGTGCAATTGGGAGACAGCTGAAGGGCCTAAATGATAGCAATTCCACACCAGACCAGGGGACGGTGAGGTGCACTGACTGTCTCTTTCAATCCCTTGCAGACCATCCACGGGAAATCCTGCAACATTCCGGCAAGACTGATGATGTCACCTTCAGTTCTTGGTATATACTGTAAAGCCGCCATCTTAGCTACCTAAATCAGTTATGTTTTGGACTTGTATCTGTGAACAGCTCTCATTCAATTAACCTTTATACAGCCAAAGGACAATATACGGGTGGTTGCCCTTTTTGATGACTTTGTGTCGTTTTTGTGACAGCATACAATGTGCATTATCAGCATTACTGTTCATTTTGTTTATGTTAATTTTTTTATTTTTTAATATGCTTTTATTTTATGATCTTCCATTGCTCTTAATGGTATTTACAGTGCTTTGTGTTGGATTTCTTGTGTGCGTTTGCCTTACTATGGGGTTTATAAGTGCATTCACATATAATGCCTGAAGCACCTTTTGTGAATGCTCATGTCTGTCTGTCTGTCTGTCTGTCTGTCCGTCCGTCCGTCCACATGGAAAAAATCACTGCCACCACATCATTCAATCTTGTTGAGATGTGGCACACTTATTCTTTAATGAAATTTGTTGTGACAGTTCAATTATCGTTCACATATCTGAAATGGATTGCACTGTACAAAGTTTTAAAATTTCAAAATTTTCCATTGAAAACCATTGATGAATTTGTGAACTCATCCATCTTCAAACATCATCAGGAATTAGTTTACTGTTTCAGTTATACCTTATCCCTCGTATGTTTTGTATATTTTCCTCTCTTACTTGTCTGACAGCCACTCGGATGCTCAATGCAAGTGGAACAAAGGCAGTACATACAGCTCACACAGCAGTGTCCTTCTCCTGCTGCTTTGGGTAAATTAAATAATACAGTATAAAAAAAATATATACTTATCTAAAAATTATGTAAGCATATTTAAGAACTGAGTGAACTGATATTATCTGTAGATTATTATTGTAAAGCATCAACATTATCAACCTGCAGCCAAATGGTGTTTGAACTAATTAATAACACAGAAAAGGTGCAACTGTCCTGAATGATATACACATAGGACAGTGTGGAAAATAATTTTAAGTTAGTGCGTAGTGCAAGCATTTTAAGCAATAAGATAAGTAAAATATATCTCTGTAGCATTAAAGGTTAAGGTAATAAAGCAATATATTAGGCTTTAAAGTAAGCATAAGCTTTATGCAAAATAGGGAACATACTGTAGCTAAAAGCTGAAGCCTGCAGTTGCTGAGTGCAGAAAAATGTTGCTTGTGAAATCAAACAGGTAAAGCACAGCTGTGTGGTTAGGGCAAAGGGTAAAACTTTGGAAAGAGGAACTACTGTAAGCATTCCGTAAGACTAAGAGTGTAAGTGTTTAAGGTCACATACACAAATATAGCCAAAGAAGGAGTGACCATGGCTTTGAAATGTTTAGAATATAGCAAAACTGGCTAGCAACTGAGGTAAGAGCATTCATCACCAATCAGATCTAATGTCAAGTAATATGTGACTGATTTGGCGGAAATGTTGCGTGCTGCCTACAAAAATACTTGCTACATTCTGTCCTGGGAACTTCCTTCAAGCAGCTTGCTGTGATAGGGGCTCTCCCTTTTCAAGAACAGAAATACAATACAATGCAATTTATTTTTGTACAGCCCAAAATCACACAAGATGTGCCGCAATGGGCTTTAACAGGCCTTGCCTTTTGACGGCCCCCCTAGCCTTGACTCTTTAAGAAGACAAAGAGAAACTCCCAAAAAAACCCTTGTAGGGAAAAAAAATTAAGAAACCTTGGAAAAGGCAGTTCAAAGAGTTGGTTGGGCGTGCAGTGGCTGTCAAAAATATTGCTAAATACTACAATACAATACACAGAACAGAACACAAGTAATCCTCAATACAATATAATAGTGTAATAGAAATATTACAAGTACAGAGCAGAATTCAACAGTAGATGATATCACATAATATGATTTAGATTTGTTCAGGGGTGGGCAGGAGGAGGTGTATAGGAACCTCATCAAGGACTTTGTTAAATGGTGCGACTCAAACCACCTACACCTGAACACCAGCAAAACCAAGGAGCTGGTGGTGGATTTTAGGAGGCCCAGACCCCTCATGGATCCCGTGATCATCAGAGGTGACTGTGTGCAGAGGGTGCAGACCTATAAATACGTGGGAGTGTAGCTGGATGATAAATTGGACTGGACTGCCAATACTGATGCTCTGTGCAAGAGAGGACAGACCCGGTTATACTTCCTTAGAAGACTGGCGTCCTTCAACATCTGCAATAAGATGCTTCAAATGTTCTATCAGACGGTTGTGGCGAGCGCCCTCTTCTACGCGGTGGTGTGCTGGGGAGGCAGCATTAAGAAGAAGGACGCCTCACGCCTGGACAAACTGGTGAGGAAGGCAGGCTCTATTGTAGGCATGGAGCTGGACAGCTTGATATCTGTGGTAGAGCGACGGGCGCTCGGCAGACTCCTATCAGTTATGGAGAATCCACTGCATCCACTAAACAGTATCATCTCCAGTCAGAGGAGCAGCTTCAGTGACAGACTGCTGTCACAGTCCTGCTCCACTGACAGACTGAGGAGATCGTTCCTCCCCCAAACTATGCGACTCTTCAATTCCACCCTTTGGGGGGGGGGGGGGGGGGGGGGGGGTAAACGTTAACATTATTCAAAGTTATTGTCTGTTTTTACCTGCATTTTTATTATTTTTTAATTTAATATTGTTTTTTGTATCAGTATGCTTGCTGGAGTATGTGAATTTCCCCTTGGGATTTAATAAAATCTATCTATCTATCTATCTATCTATCTATCTATCTATCTATCTATCTATCTATCTATCTATCTATCTATCTATCTATCTATCTATCTATCTATCTATCTATCTATCTATCTATCTATCTATCTATCTGAGTCCTGGAGACCTCAGCTATCAAGCTGCCTCCCTATTGGCCATTCCACAGCTGAGACAGCGCTGGGCCAGCCAATCCAATGAAATAAAGACATGTGCTTATGCATCCTCCTGCCTGGTTTATTGACTAAAGACTAATTATTCCAAGGTAAAGGTAATTTCTTCCACAATGGGTTTAAAAAGAGACAGTGGCCTCGAGAGGTGAGAGGCTTCAGTGGCTTAAGCCCCTGATCTCTGGCACCCAGCCCCTGATCTTTCACTCCCAGATATGCACAAACAATCATAACAAGCCCCTGTCCACCCTGTCTTGTCCACCACGTGCCATTCCCATTATACAATAAATCAGTGTCTTTCCATGTTCTTACTTATTTATATAATTTCAAAGAATTACACTTTTTATTACTAGCTAGATGGGGAATGTAATTCAGTACCTTTATTCCCTTTCATAGGATTAGAAATGAGGACATCAGAGGGTCAGCTCAAGTTGGATGGCTGGGAGACAAAGTCAGAGAGGCGAGATTTTGTTAGTTTGGACATGTGCAGAGGAGGAGAGATGCTGAGTATATTGGGAAAAGGATGTTAAGGATAGAGCTGCCAGGGAAGAGGAGTAGAGGAAGGCCTAAGCGAAGGTTTATGGATGTGGTGAGAGAGGACATGCAGGTGATGGGTGTAACAGAACAAGATGCAGAGGACAGTAAGATATGAAAGAAGATGATCCGCTGTGGCGACCCCTAACAGGAGCAGCCGAACGAAGAAGAAGAAGGTTATTATTGATACTGATGTTATACTAGCATTGGTAATTTTGTATTAATAGAAATTTTTCAGTTGCTAATTGTTGGATATTACTCTGTTGGGTATTCTTTTTGAAAAATGTTATGTTTAAGAAAATCGAGCAACAATTAGTCACAGACCCTTCACCACCAACACACATCAATCAAAGGCATTTTTACATCACATGAATTGCAAACTGCTGTGTATAAAAACTATTGAGACACCATCAGCATATTTGTGCTTTGTTTTTAACTCCTTTGTGTAGTGCTGGTAAAAAGCACATATTTAATGTAGTCTACTAACACATGTAATTGCATTCTATTATTGCTATTACTTTTGAATATGACTCATTGTTACAAAACCTATTAATAAAAAAAATGTAATAACTGATTCTTGGATGAAGTAAATGAAAAATGTGAAATGCACAACCTTTCATATCAGTTTTGCCATGCCTTCACTATCTAACTGGTTGATAGATACAAACTCTGCTTGGCTTTGAGTTTGTTCAACATCAGTTCTAAGCTGTGGCTTTGCGTCATGTAGGGTGAAGTTCTGTTTGCTCAAGTCTGTTGTATGTACACTCTCAACCATAACTGTAATTTTATTGTAATCATGCCATACCACCATCCATCCATCCATCCATCCATTTTCCAACCCGCTGAATCCGAACACAGGGTCACGGGGGTCTGCTGGAGCCAATCCCAGCCAACACAGGGCACAAGGCAGGGAACCAATCCTGGGCAGGGTGCCAACCCACCGCAGGACACACACAGACACACCCACACACCAAGCACACACTAGGGCCGATTTAGAATCGCCAATCCACCTAACCTGCATGTCTTTGGACTGTGGGAGGAAACCGGAGCGCCCGGAGGAAACCCACGCAGACACGGGGAGAACATGCAAACTCCACGCAGGGAGGACCCGGGAAGCGAACCCAGGTCCCCAGATCTCCCAACTGCGAGGCAGCAGCGCTACCCACTGCGCCACCGTGCCGCCCGCCATACCACCATCCCTACTAAAACCCAACATTGTGCTGTTAAATTTGTTTCACTTGGAGTGAAACAAAATTACTGTACTTTAAATCCTAAAACACATAATGATGCCATGAATAGCCACCACGAACTGACAACTGTGAGACACGTGTAAAACAAACCACAAAATAATTAAAAATGTTACTAAGTATGCAGTGTACCGTATTATGCCTCAGCACTAGTGATAGTTTCTGCATAGTCGTCCTTGTCAAAACTACTTTACTTTATACATTAATAAAGAACTGAAGAATTAAAATTCAGATGAAAAGAAAAATGATTTGATTTCATGTGCATGTTACTATCTGCTGATTGCCATAAATGAAGACCTGCCTATCTTATTTTGCTGTTTTATTATTTGGTGACTATTGTACTTTTGTTTTTTTGTTTTTTTTTTGTTAAACTATATGAGATACTAAAGCAAAATCATTCATTTTTCACCAAACCACTACCCTTAATATTAATGTCATGTCTGTTTTTAAGAAACTCTGCTATTGGTTTGTTCATTTTAAGTCAATAAACCTGATTTTTTCTGTTGTTTCTAGTTTACACTTAGTCCTGATCCCCTGCTTTGCTTAAAAATCCTGTATAGTAGGATGTCATTCTTATTTTCTAACTCACTTAATGCAGACCAGGGTTGCAGGGGGTGCTGAAATCAATACCAACTAATGTCGGGTGCCAGGCAGGAACAAACCACAGACAGGGGCTCCAGTCCATCGCAGGACAAACCCACACATACCAAAGCCAAATTAACATGCCTGTCTTTGGACTGTGGGGGGAAACCCACACAGATACGGGGAGAAAATGCATACTCTGCACAGGGAGAACCTGCAATGGAAACCCTGGTCTCCTTACTGCGAGGCAGCAGTCCAACCACTGAGCCACCATGCCACCCTATAGCAGGATGTTTACTTACAAAAATTATTCTAGTTTGTGAGAGTGTGATACCTTTCCTTTTGTAACAATAGTATTGTAATGAAATGTCAAGAAAGAATGATGCATGCAATAAACTTTACATTTTAAACTTGTTTATAATTAACAGAACAGGTTCAGATAATATAATGTAAAGGTTCAGATATCAGCATCTAACAAATTGAGCCCCATCACACTACAAGACTCTTATAGCAATTTTCAGTCATAGCCTTCATTTACATAATTTTAGTGAGTTTAGAAGAGTCGTGTAGTATCAGAAGTGTCTGCCATTTTATCTTAAGTCATGGGGTGGGCTATTGTATGTGTGAGAGCTGACAACCAATCAGAATTCACCTGGATGGATAATACATACAATGCATACTATGACAGAATGGAGGAAGGGAATAAAAGGGACAAGGTCTTGTCTGATTTTCATCAGTAGGCACCAAGGTTATTATAGTTAATGAAAACTAAAATCAAAACTGAAATTATTATTAAAAAAACATTTTCATAAACTGAAATAAAATAATTAACAAAACTGAAATGAAAAACTAAAACTAAATGAAACTATTAAAGTAGCTGGAAAGACTAACTGAAATAAAAGAATAATTTACTAAAAATATTTTCAGTTTTAGGTTTTAAATGAATATTCTTGCCATTAGTCTTTAACCCTTGCAACTTTTAACTCTAAAAATGAAAGTAATTCACCATGAGCCATCCTGCATATATTCATCCAGTGAATGGCGGCTGGTGACGGAGGGTGGGTGTTCACAAAGCATTAGCAGAGCAAGCTGAATACGGCATGTAAAGCGTGTGAAATAGAAAGCGATTTACTGTGCCGCCTTTCTTGCACTTGTTGTATACTGTGAATAAGGTGCTATATAAGCACCCGACCCGGCACAGATTCATTCTGAGGCACGTGGCAATTGAACAGAAATCTTTTATTTTTCTTCACCTGTGGGGCACGTCTTCCCTGTGAACCCCACAGGTATAACACAGTACCAAAACACCTTACTGTCAACACAGCAATCCTTCCGCTGGCACCACCACTCCACTCTGGCAACCTCGTCCTCTTCTTCCTGATTCTGGCTCTGAGTGGTGGTTGCTGGCTCCTTTTATGGTCCTCCTGGGAGTGCTCCTGGTGCTTGCTCACCTGTTCCCAATCACACTCTCAGGTGGGGTAGATGATTAAACCAGCTGGACTTAACGATCTCTGCCTGGCGGCCATCCCAGGTCCTCACAGGGTTGGGGAGAACTAAATCTCCCATGAAACCCTGCGGGAAACTGAGGCATCATCAACCAGGGAGGCTGCCACCAAGCGTCCCGGGGGAGGTACTGGGGAGTCCATGGCTGCTCCCCCAGAACATAAGCAGAAGGGGCGTCCCGGCTGGGGAGGGGACCCAGCGGCCCATTACAATACCACGATGTAATTCAAATGCTTAAAATTGGAATGTGCCGTTCAATAAAACCTTTATCGTATGGCCAGAAAAATCACAAGTGAGTAACGTTTCAGTTTATTCCCCAGGTGGATGTTTTTATTGACAATAATTCACCTGCCACTTCGCACAGGAGAAATTCTTTTTGAAAATGAAATGACACTGATCGAGAGATGTACTAGGTCATCATACAAGATCAGCATATTGTTGCTGACCAATCACTTTTCCTTTAAAACAGTCGTTTAACAATGAAGCGATACAAACCTTGTAAAATTCCTGAGATGGCAATGTCTCTACTGAACTACAGATAGGTAGGTGAAGAGAGTCTGCTAACTGGTGAAAAACTAAACATACTAATGTGTTTTTGTATTTATTTTATATTTATTAATATATCTTTTTTAGTTTATATTCACAGTTCAAAATACCTGATACTGTGAAAATAATCCGGTAGCAGAATTATGTTTTAAAATGTCTGTCCCCATTTTTTCACTTTTTTTCTCTTTCAAAATATAGCTGAAATATCATATTCTTTTTGTTCTTAACATCAGCCATATCATGCATATTGCATACCAGGGATTCTTCTGCCTTGCATCCAAACCTGCTGGGGTAGGCTCCAGGTTTCCTGCGATTCTACTCTGGATAAACAAGTTTAGATAATGTATTTATTGTTCCTAATCTCAGATGCCGCCTCTGGCGTTTTTTGCCTGTCCATACACCTATTTCCGACTCTTGCTCTGCTCATTAAGGGTTTACTGTTCTTATGCATGGGTTATTCAAGTTTCACTGAACCTAACTTTGACACTACATGCTTGTCTTTCTTTGTTTCTCTCAATACAGCTAGGTGGGGTCTGCACACTGATTCAAGCCTAAGAGTCCTGCTCTTCCTGAGCCCTTATGGTTTTCATGATCAAACAAATTGGCCCATTCTGGCCCATAAAAGGAAAAGACGAAAAAAGTGCCAGCAGTCAGCACACATTTGTTCAGCACAAATGACATAGAAAATATTTTAAAAATTATAAAATTGTTCATATTCAATGTCTGGTTTTGATTATGCTTATTTTTATCACACAAAAATAAAACCAGATAGTAAACTATGTAGTGTAGTAAGCTTCCATTAACATTAAACTCGTATCATATCCAAACCTGTTAAGTGACACAAAACTAAATTCCGTAGGAGCTTCGTGCCATAATTACTAAAACTAAAACTAAAACTAATAGATATAAAATTTAAATAGAAATGTCTTTGTGAAATACAAGCTAAATTAAAACTAAAAATACACGATGAAGGAAAACTAAAACTAAACTAAATTTCCAAGTAAGGTCAGAAAAAATATAGAAATAAAAACTAATATAAAAAGGCAAAACTATGATAACCTTGGTAGGCCCGGCACTGTCAGGCAGCACATTAATTGGCTGCTAAAATGCAGGGAGTTCACGATATTTTGGAAATTTATGACTTTGCTCAAACGCTGTGTAAGTTTTCTCCAATCCTGGTGATTCCTAGCTGTGTAGGAGACAACTGGCCATGTTCAAGGAGACAAAGCCAGCAACAGCAATCGTTAAGTTTGACTAGAAATTGTGTAATGCGTCGCAAGTTTTACCCAGCAAAAATACTGTAGTGGGGTTTCTGGATTATTACAAACAGTCATTGAGAGCTCTTCCATGTCTCCTGAGGTGTGTTTAGACTACCACCTGAAACAAGACAAATTTGACCAGACCAGATGCAGTCGATCCAGTTGACAAGTGTTTACACTCATCTTCCTACCCAGTTCAGATGATAAAACATTGAAGTTTCACTGAGTGCACGCATTTTAGCTCATCATTCCAAATGCACTTAGCAATAATTGTTTATGGCTTAGATTTGTATTAAAACTGAAAATGATATATTAACTCAAAAATGCGAGCTCTTATCAGAACAGTGATGGAAACTGGTGGCGCAATTCTTACAGTAACATCCCACAAAAATAATTTGGTGACGACATGTAAATCTTTGTTTGAAAAGGATTGATTTCATTTTGTAGGAGTAGACATGTGTTTTCATCAGGGACATATAACAACAGCTGCATGCTCAGGCTTGAAAGAGAAACAAAAAAACATGGGAATAAGAATATTCATCCAAATATTTGGATTACTGTATCATCCCACCCAAACCATTTTTTTTTCATTTACATTATAAATAACAGCTGCCTGCATTGTGAAGGCTCAATGGACTATTCATAGTGTGGCTAAAATAAGGTTTACTTGGTATTGGATATTTTATATACAACTGAGAAATTTGATACAGGGAAAGTGACAGAGATCTTCATTGCTAGGGAAATCGTAAGACCTATCTGTGAATTTATGTGCAATCGAGAAATTCATGCTCCTCAGTCATATGGCAGCTAAGTTTCAAAACTGTTCATTTGTGATGCCTTTTTAAGAATAGTGTATTTCTGGTGTTCATACGTAATACACCCAATTATATCTTTAACTCTCTAAAACAAACCATCTCTGTTTAGTTTACCACTAATTGCAGAGCCGGACAGAATTATGTTTAACAATGCAAGTCAGTATAATATGATAAAGTGTAACAGGAACGGCGCTAAAGAGATTTAATCCCCAGTTGGACTGCAAAGAATGAAGTGAATGCAAAGCCTAGCTATTGGATGAAGCAGCCAGTTCATTAATCATGGATTTCAACCTCAGCCCCAAAGGCATTAGGTCATGTCCAGTAAAACAGACCTTGTTGTATTCCAGCAAAAAAACAGAGCATGTTGCATTCTCTTCCACATTATAGCTTGTTTAATCCCAGTCTGGACTACATCTAGTATGAATCGTAAAATAAATGCCCTTTGGGCTCTCTTTCAATGGGCACGGTAGAGCACAAGCTGGAGGTGAAAGATCTGCAATCATAAAGAGTGAACTCCCACATGAGTTTATTGTAGCAGATAGCCGTGCACCTCTTTCCAGACCATTAATAGAAAATGTCAACTCTGGACACAAATGTATTAAACTCAAACAAAGCCCTATAAAATGGCAATTTTATTGCCATACCAGTCTGTTTACACCATGAAATTAACAGGGTTAACCAATGAGCCAGATAAACGTACATGCATGACATTTTAAGAGGGAGTTTTAAAATATGTTCTTTTTTAGCTTCCTCTACGTTTTTTTGTCTTGACTTTTCTAAACCAATTAATAAAATTTGTGAGAAATATATTTTATTAATTTGGAAAAAGTGCAAAATATGTCACTTTACTTGCCACAGAACAAAGAAGAAATACAATTTGGTAGTTCAATCTGAAGTTAAAAAATAGTCATTCTGATGTCTTCATTCATTGCTCTGCCTAACTGCCTTTTCTGAGTCCGGACCAAAATGTGTCAGAGCCATTTTAACAGTAACAGACGTAATGCAGAGCTACACAATTGGAAAATCTTTTGTGTTATTGGTTTAGCATTATTAACAAAATGCCTATATAGCCAAACACATCAAATCAATTCCACCTTTTCAGATATTAAGGAAAATGTTTTGGTTCAATTATAAGTGGAATTGTTTTCATGTGCATTGTTGGTTTTAAATGTTTGTGTGAGTTATGATATTGTCAATTAAATACTGTAAAATGACTATATTAACTATGAACAACATTTGCTTTTAAATATTAAGAGCACGTGAGAGAGTCCATTGAGCCCATCAAGTTTAAAACAATTACTGTTAAATTAAACATTATCAATCCCAAATAATCCAACTCGGTGATAGTCATACAATATGCTAAACGAACAGGGAATACCCTACACCGTAATATAAAGGGAATATCTTGTTTTAAGGTGTCAGTGTTATGGAATCTTCATAGTTTTTCTGTCGTAATGTTTCTTGTTGTCTGGCAGTTTGCCACTGCTCTTCAGAAAGGTTGTGTGTGTGACTGGTTTTTCATTCACTGTCTAGGTGCAAGACTTGCTGCCGCTGATCTTTGGATAATGTTGCTCTGTGATTCGTCATACGTTGTTTTTGTTGTTCTAAGGCATCTTGCCTGTGCTGGTTGGTCTGGCGTGATGTAGATGTTTCTGCTTCTGTGCGTTGGTGTGAGTATGTTGGCCAGCAAGACTGTTTCCTGTTGGTCGCACCTAGGCTGTATGTGCGATTTTCACTTCATCGGGAGGTTTGTGTTGAAGTGAAGGAAAAAGAAGGTGTAAAATGGTACTGTCATAATGTAGTTTTGGTCAGTAACAAAGGCGGGAGGCTTACCTTGAAGTGAAGAAAAGAGGAGGTGTAAAATGGTACTGTCATAATGCAGTTACGGTGAGTAACAAAGTATGCACCGAATCAACAGTTAAATACCACAGTCATTAATTAGTCACATTAAAGAACTGAAGACTTGAAGATAAACCTAAGACTAGAACACAGATTCCTCGCTATTGTTGTGGAGGGAAATAGTAGTCTGCGGTGTGTTGGCACCCTGCCCAGGATTGGTTCCTGCCTTGTGCCCTGTGTTGGCTGGGATTGGCTCCAGCAGACCCCCGTGACCCTGTGTTCGGATTCAGCGGGTTGGAAAATGGATGGATGGATGGATATAGTAGTTGTGGCAACCATTGTTTATATCGAGCACGGACAGACACAAGCAAAATAATATAAGGATTGGTATAGAATAGTACTTCCATATAAACTTCATGTTAGTGATACCACAGGAAATTACTGAATAGAAGGTTTTGCAATGCAATGCAAACAATTGTACTCTACAATAATATGCAGTCAATTACATGAACTTATATAATATTTATTATGTACACCAGGGGTCCCCAACTCCAGTCTTGGAGGGCCACAATGACTTCAGGTTTTCATTCTAACCCTTTTCTTAATTAGTGACCAGTTTTTGTTACTAATTTACTTCTTTTGAATTAATTTTAACTGACTTGCTCTTGAAGACTCAGACCCTTTAATTGTTTCTTTTTCCTTAATTAGCAGCCAAATAATGATGAGATACAAAATGAACCAAATCATGACCAGCAAGCTGTGTCTGTCATACAATATCTGAAAATAAATAAAGATGAAGGTCCCAGGAATGTTGATCTCTCTGGTCCACAAAACATTTTAACAGAGCTCTTAGAAAAATGACAATCAACAATTTTAGAAATGTATGCTATTGCACAATGAGAGCAGCAACAAGCCATGAAATTAAAGAACGGGTTTAATTAACGACAAGAGTCAGAGCCTAATTAAGCAACTGGCTGGAGTGAAATTCATTGGAGTTTGTGGCCCTGACTTAGCTGGTCTTAGGTTGGCTCACTCACTTCACATTTCATTTCTGTTTGGGTGCCATTAAAGGAAAGAAATGAAGCAATGCAGAGGAATGATGAAGAAATTTAAGGGAAGAAATATTAAAAAACAAGTCAAATAAAATGAAAAGAAAAGGAGTTAATTAGCAGCAAAAACAGTGCACTAATAAAGAAAAGGGCTAGACTGAAAACCTGCAGCTAACTGTGGCCCTCCAGGACTGGAGTTGGGAACCCCTGATGTACACAAATAAATGTAAATGTAAATTAACAGGAAACTGAATCAACTGAGCAACTTCAATAATATTTCATTTGAAACTAAACACATTTGATCAAATGAAGTGAATAATAATAATCTTCACTTCTTTGAGGTTGTGTATGTGCATGTGGGAACCCTTGTGTGTTCCTCCATTTGTGAGTACATCTGTTTAAAAAAACTATTCATCTTAAAAACTACTTCTGTAAAAATTTTGAAAATCGGTAGGCCAGATCCCATGACTAAACATAGCCCACTGCAAAAATTCCCGTTAAATGAAACAATTTCCACAGCATTTATCGTTCGAGATAGGTCACACATTTTTTGAATGATACGGGGATAAGCACTGGAAAAAAGCAATAGGCCTGGACCCTGTACCAACAAAAACATGATATAACTTGTTTGAAGAAGATAGTTAATTTTTTTCTGAAGTTATCGCTGTACACACTTTAGGTCTTGGCATTCAGGGCGAACATCTCGGAACCCGTTTGTTCGAAAATGTTATCTGTTTGTTGGAATGCAGTCATCCAGTAGTTCTACACAACATGAAAAAACACTTACTTTTCTATTAAAAATTGGTATTTTAAGATGTGAAAATCAATTTTGATTTTCCACAGTTTCACACACATACAGCTACCATTCTTAAAGGTATCAATGACTTCAATGTTTTGATCATTTAATAATAATCAAAACTTAACTCAATAGCAAATTTTTGACCCCTTCACCAAACTTCCATTTTCATGGAATTAAAAAGGAAAACACTGCAGTGATGAAGTCATTCATGTTTGCAATACAATGTTAAAAGTGTAAAAATAAATTTCAGCATGATAGAAGGCAACTGTATAAGGACAGTCCAATGTCTGCACTAGTCTTCTTTCGGCTGCTCCCGTTAGGGGTTGCCACAACAGATCATCTTCTTCCATATCTTTCTGTCCTCTGCATCTTGTTCTGTTACACCCCTTCTTCGGCCAACAGTAGCCCAATTTCTGCCAGCACACTGTTGGCTAACAGTACTGGTGGTGGTTGTTGTTAACCTGGGGCTCGACTGATCCGGTATGGAAATTTGTATTGTTGTCCGCATATTGATTTGGCAAAATTTTACACTGGATACCCTTCCTGACATAACCCTCCCCATTTATCCGGGCTTGGGACCGGCGCGAAGAAACACACCGGTTTGTGCATCCCTTGTGGCTGGGTTCAATGTCTGCAAAGTGGAAAAGTCCAGAACTAACTTACTGACAAGTGGTTAATGGCACTCAAGGCAATGACAAAGTGATCACCACAGAGGGTAAAAATGATTGTGCCTGGTAGCAGTTAAAAATGAAAGATGCAAAAAAAGACTATAACAGTGCCATTACATATTTCTGGGAGTATATTGTAGGGTACCCCTTGACCAATGAAAAGTTCTGAAGCAAATGTTTAACAAAGCATTTTTAATGTTTTTTTTTTAACATTTTTAATTTTATTAATGACATTTCTTGTACCTATATGGTCCATATTGAATTTCTCCTCTGCTAAGGATGATGGGTGTTTAGCTAGTAGAAGGATATGGGAAATCTACTGTCTCCCAAAAGCCATGCACATGTTATATACAGTACTAGTATAAGATGCTGTGTTAATGTGGTGGCAGTTAGAGGCAGTGAAAACCGATCTCAGCAGACACAGTGGTCCTCCTATGAGTTTAGTGCAGCCACAAATTCACCTTACACACCCCAAAAATGCTCACTTTTTCACTTTCCATCTTCTATACTCACTTGCATCCCTCACACAGCCAATCAAAATAAACAAAGTTTCACTCTTTAGGCAAATAAAGCTGCAGTCTTAAAACTGAACTTATAAAGTTTATTAAAATATTAAACTTAAAAATGTGTAGTAACTGCATAAACAATTGAAACGAATAGTTTATTTGTAAAATATCATTCCACACTATGGTGTAACAGCAATAATTCCTGGTGCATCTCCCATAATATTCTGAAAAGAAGCATCTTCAAGAAACCAAGACTTGCATTCTGTGGTCAAGGATACTGTCATCTTGTGTGCCGTTTTAATGCAGGGTTGGAGTGTAAATGGTTGTTTTTTTTAATTATGTTTTTTTTACTATTTTCTCATACATATTTTCAAAACTTCTTTCATTCACTTCTGTGGCATGTTTTTTCTTTGTTGAAGAATATGTTAGTGTCTTAAAAACACACTGTGTAGTAAAACGATCATGTATATTTTATATTCTCTTTTTATATTACTAAAATGGTTTACTCCTACTGTAGACTGCACTGGCAGATGTTGCAAGCCAATATAAAGTGGAGCAGGTCATGTGAGAATTACAGAAAGTAACCGTTTTTTCATTCACCTACTTTAAAAAGATGTGCAAACAGTACAAAAAAATTAGACAAGGAATATGTCGGCATACATTTGCTAAAGGAAAAATATGAGAAAGGTTAATTGTACACTGAAATATAGAGAGAATGGCAGAAATATATTATTTCATTCATTATAGCTTCATCATTTTATCCTTATTTTTTGGAATACATGCATATATAAATACACACTCATAATTATAAACATTTATGCACATACAGTATACACTGACATGGCCAGCATGGGGAAGTATTGGGTAGCGCTACCACCTCACAGCTCCAGACCCCGTCAGTATGGAGTTTCCACATCTCCTCCAGGTACTTGTGGCTCTGCAATAATCCTAAACACGTGTGTTAAGTTAACTGGCCTTTCGAAACTGACCTGTGATGAATGCTGGTATATAAAGTATGTGACTCTTTCCTGCAGTGTACTGCCTGCTTCTGTCACAACAGACTTTGCTATCCTGGCTATGGACAAAGGATTAAGTCAATTCAGAAATTAAATTAAAGCATGCATTTTCCTTCCAGCGCTATCTGTGCAGGATAATTGAAGATGTGAGTTCCAAAATCTGCTAATTACACCTTTTGGTAAAATTTAGTGAACACGTGATTGTGACTTGCATGTTGCATGCAGTTGGTCATGCGCCGAAAATATGTTTGAGCCTCAAAACCTGCTAATTGCAACAGTGTAGTGCTATAGTTTTAGGGATTTAGTTTCAAAATCTGCTTACGGACTCAGATTTTCCTATTTATCTCCAAAATTTATCTTTTGTACTTAGCTGATTTTGGAACTGAGCTCTTCAATTCTTCCTCTTATGGGTGCATCAATTAGACTTTTCCAAGGGATTGGAACATTTGTTCTTTAATTCACATGGTGTTGTGTGGCATCCCCATTTATGTTTGGTGTTTCTCTTAATGTTATCCATTTTGTTTTGCAAATTTTATTTGTTAAATTAATTGCATAATGCACTACCTTCATTCCTCCCCCACACTATGCAACTCTTCAATTCCACCCGGGGGGGGTAAACGTTAACATTATTCAAAGTTATTGTTTGTTTTTACCTGCATTTTTATTACTGTTTAATTTAATATTGCTTTTTGTATCAGTATGCTGCTGCTGGAGTATGTGAATTTCCCCTTGGGATTAATAAAGTATCTATCTATCTATCTATCTATCTATCTATCTATCTATCTATCTATCTATCTATCTATCTATCTATCTATCTATCTATCTATCTATCTATCTATCTATCTATCTATCTATCTATCTATCTATCTATCTATCTTCTCCTACATGCAGCATTTAGTGCAGAGTGCATTTTTCTTCCATACTTTTATCGATGATCTTTTGTACTGTATATAAATGATTGATTAAAAAAATCAATGAAAGTACTATCAAAAAATCAAAATAATAAAAAGTTCCAATACTGATAAGAAATTGATTCAAATTAAGCAACTGGGTTGAAACAAAAGCCTGCAGCCACTGTGCCACTGAAGAACCGAACTTAAGGACCACTCTCATAGAACAATCCGGAGATACACATTGCACATATAAAAACTCTCAACCTTTAAAAACAATTAAAGGCTTTACTTAGAATGAATGACATTCTCTTCCTTAGTCTATGTAGTAATAAACCTTAAAAAGTTACTCTTCAGGTATTGTGATTAGGTTATGGCATGCAACAAAATAGCATTTTTAGTAATTAACATCCATATAAATAAATGAATTGCAAACAGATCTACTATACCTTGGTATTCAGAAGAATAGCCCTGTTTTTCTATATTGGTAGCAAGGTCTGTCACCTCTTCTTGGTCTTGTAATTGTGTCTCAGCCAAAAGTTGACTCAATATATTCAAGTCAATTTTCAGGTGATGGTGGGAAGATGAGCTTTCATTATCTATATTGAGAAAGGAAGAAGTATAAATCATTGTGTCTGAAACATGGATCCATCACTTTGAAATGGAGACCAAAAGACAGCCAATAAAATGTAGTCTTCCAAATTGTTTGTGAAGACGAATTTTAGGTTTAGCTAAGGTTATGGTCACTATGGGTAATGCCAAAAGGGCGACTTAGTAATTTTAACCCTAAACCCCAGAACTTGTGGAACTCTCTAAGATGTCATCCAAGATTTAAAGTTTGGGAGTGATGATGAGGGTATTGAGGAAGTGAAGTGGTTGCAAGTGCAGGATTCAGTGGGCTTGTGAATTTGATGCACTTTATGTCATCATGTCACCATACTGTATGTCATCTAATTTTTTAAATACTCCTGCAGTAAATTACTAGCAAAACCATCTGGGCAAGCCTTATTGATTTCCTTCAGTTATTTATTCTCCTATTATCAACATTTTGAAATATCTTTATCTAGAGGTTCACTCCAATTTATCTCAGTTAAGGCACAAGAGGTGTATTTTGAAATCACATTTACAGTAGTATTTTTAACTTGATTTATACTGCCAAAAGACAGTGAACGTAGTTATACTATATTATAATCATTAAATACTATATTTCTCTTTTCCAACCATTAAGTACTCTCAGTAAATCTTGCTGGTATTTTGATACACTGATATATGTAAAACATCCTTTCCTTCTTGTATTGCAATAATTATTGGGTTCTCATGGTTCAGATTATATCATTAATATTACATTTTCATCTAAACTAGCTTTTGACATTACTATAAATGTATTTCTTGCCTCTTGATTCAGAGGTGAAAGTTGGCTATCCTAGTGTCATACCATTATCTTTACGGATTTCCATTTGAACCCATGTATCCTGCCTTACAGTATGTACAATATATTGCTACTCTTGCATCATTCTAAACAGGCTTGTCTGTTCTAAATAAGTTATGTCAGTTCTAATTCTATTCATATCCTTCTAGAGGATTTAGTCAGTTGTCTGTCATTGCTATGATATCATGTTTTTGCAGCTGGTGAAGCTGACATGACTTGGCTCTTTTAAATATTTCACAAATAAGAAGAATAAAACAAACATTGGGTCTCATCTTTAAGTTGTTTAAAGAGACATTTTTATATAATGAAATTATTATAATAATGAAATAATCCTTGAGATGTGCCCATTGTAGCCTCTAGCTATGCACCTGTGTCTACCATGGATTGAACACCACATACCTGTAGTTTGATCTAAACAGCACCTTGGTTTACAACAGCTTACAACTTAAAAAAAAAATTATAAAATTTTATAAGCCTTTCCTGTTAGCTTTACTCAAGGGTTCCATGCTACCTGTTGTGGCGGAGAGCCGGGTCTCATGCCAGGCATGGACGCCCCTGCTGCATCTGTTCCAGGGGAGCAACTATGGGCAGCTCAATACCTCCCCCGGGATGCTTGGTGGCAGCCTCCCTGGCGGATGGTGATCCCCCAACCCGTCGCATGGCTCCATGGGAAACGGAGTCCTCCACAGCCTGGTTGGGGGCTCGGATGGCCACTAGGGGGAGCTGCATGAAGTCAGCAGCCCGGCTGGTCAAATCTTCAGCCCCACCCGGAAGTGCAATTAGGTCCAGGTGGTCAAGCACCTGAAATGCTTCCGGGTGGGCTATAAAAGGGCCAGCCACCACCACTCAGGAGCGAGAGTTGGGAGGAGGAGGACTAAGTCTGAGGAGGAGTGGTGGTAAAGGGAGAAGAGTGTTTTGTTGGTGTGTGATAAGTGCTTGATGGACTGTGTATTGCCTGTGGGTCATGGGGAACTGTGTGCCCACGGGTGAAGAAAAATAAAGTCTTGTTGGTTTATATGTGCGACTGTGTCCATCTATGTCGGGTCAGGTGCCTATATAGCGCCTTGTTACACTGTCTTATAGCTTAATGGATATAAAACTGGACTATAAACATAAAGGACATTGATTCAGTTCCTCCCTCATGATTCCAGTAAAGTGATTTAACCTGTCTGTGTTCCAATGCTATAAAGTAAATAAACAATAAACACTATATATCTGTGTTTTTAAAGCAGCTTAGGATGATGTTTGCTGTTGAATGTCTTTAGCTTTTTTATATGAATATCTCACGATTCAATACAATCCATTTTAGGTTTCTCACTACTTTAGTCTTGTACCTATACCTATGAATGCAGCACATCTTACTCCTAACTGTCTCTGCCTCAAGGCCACACACCAGAATGCACCAGAAAGCTTCAAATGCACAACACCTGTTGGTCAATCAGTGCATTTATATGCACACACATAATCGGGAGTGATAATAAAGCAACACAGACATCATAAAGATTTGGTGCAGCCACCTGTATATTGTTTTCCTGGCTGCAAAAGTTGAATTTTAGTAGTATGATGTGCATAGAACAGAGTCCAAAACAGAACTGATTATTAGAGACAAAGATGGAGGCTTTAAAGGCCCATAAAGGAAGTGACGGCATCAAAAGAGCCAGAATCGGAAGTGATGTCTTCTGGACCGGAAGTGACGTCAGCAAAGGGGTCAGCACTGGGAGTGATGTCTTTCGAGGCGCCAGAACCTTGCAGGATTTCCTGGGAAAGGTCTGTAGGGAACTGAGAAAGACAGTCAGCACATTCTGCCGCTCCCTGGTAGAATGTTTTATTACAATTACTCAGGCCCTTTAGTTGCTTCCTACTCGCACGTGTGTGACACGGGTTAAGATGAATAACCTGATGAAGGCAAAAACCCAGTTTCTTAATAATCTGCATTTACATGCGCACGTAATTTTTTGGAGTTTTCCTTTGTCAGAACGTTCCAATTTCATTAAACTGCATAATGAAGATTTAAGCGTCATCATCGTCCACTGTTAATCAGAAAATAAGCATGATGCCTGTGATCATTTTCTTGTGTTTAATAAATGTGTTTAGCTCTACAAAGGACCTGGTATGCGTGCTTCTTGCCTTACAACCAGTGCTGCTGGAATAATAACAATGCAGGTATTTTTACTTCAGTAAGTTTTGCGTTAGGTTATCTGTTACTTTAAAAAGTAATCAGACCACATTACTTTTAATGTGTTACCCTACTGCTCACGCGATTGTGTTGCTGAGCTTAGCACTAAACATTTAATTCATCAACATAAATCAAGCAATTTCTGAAATATTGTGTCAAGTTATTTCAGCCAGGAGAAAGAAATAATGCAATAACCAGAACAGGTGCCTCTGAAAATGTACAGGGTGAGTCAAAATTATGTTAACATTTGAATGGCGGAAACAATTTATTCACAAAACATACTTCATATGTGCAAGATGATTTATAGGAATGTCTCAATCTGTTTGCTATCATGTTCAACGCACAAAAACCAACGAGCAACATTACCTTTTAAAGCCTGGACACACATTTCTTGGGGAGTAGATGATACCACTGTCCGTATTGTGCCGTTCACATCATTGATATCACGAATATCACAGGGTGTCAAATCAGGGGAGTGTGGAGGCCATGGCAATGGTCCACCATGGCCTATCCTTCGACCTGGAAAGGTATTGTCGAGATAAAAATAATCCATTAGTGTTAATATAATTTTTATTCACCCTGTATTTTGTGGACGCTTCTACCTAAGACTACTGAAAGTATATGCAAAGCAAATACATGCGCTGTTGAACAGAGTGCAACAGACTTGCGCAGACTACAAAATTCTTAATAGTAACCTGGTTATGTTGCTATCCAAACTTTCATTATTATTATTCTAGGAATCTACCTTTGTTAATCAGCTTTCAATGAGGCCAATAGCCCACTTTCTCTAATCAGAATAAAGGTTCCCATTGCATTTTACAAATCAGGTTTCTGTGAATAATCTGGTGATTTATGTGCACGTAAATGTGCTAAATGTCGTTATCAAAAGCATGTTCATCCAGAAGTAGTTCATTTTCTGCTTGTTCATGTGCTATATAATCAATAACTTTTAAGGGAAAGCAATGAAGGAGGCAGGTTTTCAGTTTAAAAGCTAAATCTTGCTTGTGCATGCTTCATCGTTGTGCACAAGAAGATCTTCCCAAAATGGTACATTTAATTAATTATTTACAAAGCATATGATTGGATATCTTACATTTGGATTAAATTATACAAGTAAAATGACATTTATTCTTGAACCTTTGCTGTTGTTCAGGATGGGTTCCCATTCAAGCCCATTGAATCAGCAATTTTGTTTTCTCTATGGAAACATTTTCTTGGCCATTACTGTATGCAGTGTGGAGTAATAGATTCAAAAATGATGATATTTATGTGGTGTCACTCGTGTGCGCATGGAAGACAGCTTAAGAGCTCAGGTGGTCGTCAGTATCCGCTGAACTAAATGATGGCTTTGTGGTCTAATGCCTCCACTCATCCTCCCTCTGTTAAACAGAACACTGACAGCCACTCTGCCGCTGACATCACTTCCGTTCTCCACCCCTGCCCCTTAGACCTGCCCCTTCCTGCTGAGTGATTATATAACCCAGGTGCCAGCCATCTTGCTCTCAGTTCTGTTCTGAATTTGTGTCTAGAAAGATGTTTCTGCAAATTATTGTGTACCGCACGCACAGAGTGACAGGGTCAGCCCCACACAGACAATAGCTGAGGGCTGGATTCAAGCTGAGGATGATAGATTGGTGAGGTACAGTAGCACCACTAACCACTTCATCACCATACGTTTTCTTATACCACAAACTTTTTAGAAGTAATTTTCAGCAAGTTCTGAAACTGGTTGGTGTAACATTTTGAAATATATAAGAGGTTGACAGAGTGCTTGAGACTGAAGTCAGAAAAAATACTATGTGTCTGTCTTAATGGTAGAGTTTTTGAACAAAAGTATTTTGAGAAAAATACATATTAATCAAAAAATCATAGGTATCTTGCTTTAGAAAATAAGAGAATTAAATATTGTAAAGAACAGCCAGGTGGAACCGGCTTCCTGACTAGGATATGAAACACCATAAAATAGGTGGCTGGGGGTAATGTCTATCAGAACTACACACTCCCCTAGGCTATCAGGTGGCAGCATACTGTGAATTCCAGTGGGACAACCCTGGTATTGTAGCCCCAAAGCACAAACCTGTAGGATGCTTTGTTTGGTGCCAGGGTGGTGCTGCTTAGAATAAGCGTCCCTATCAAGAGTGTCGTCCACTTGACCCAGAAGCACATTCTCAGTGGGAAATCACACCTCTGGAAGTGCTCCCCTGTCTGGCATAAAAGGAGCTACACCTCTTCACTCAGGGGGTCGGTCAGAGTTGGTGGACAAAGACTAAGCAGTGCAAACCAATGAAATAAGAGGAAGAAGAAAAGAAGCAAAGATAAGGAAAAGGAAATAAATTATATATATTAGGCTGTATAGTCCTGATTGCAAGAGAAGCATATGGCAAGTATCTGTGTAAAATAAACAACCTGGAAGTGATGTGAGGGGGGTTTGGGGTTCAGGTACACCCCCTGGTGGACACGATATTCTGTAAGAACTAGTTTAGACTCATTTCATTAAGCAGTATTAATACAAAGTAATGTGACTTCACCTTTATCTTTAAAGCTAAGTAACTCCATGGATTGTGTGCTGATTTCTCCTTTGTTTTCAGAACTCTCAGTCAATAGTTTATCTGTTAGTTGGCTCAAAGTGATGACATCCACCTTTCGTTCTGAAATCTCCCTTTCATCTCCTAGGGAACAGAAAAAATATTGATCATGGTACAAAAATGCACAATGAATAAAAATGTAATTTATGTTATGTTTGGTAATAAGAAAAATATGCAAGTTGTTCAGAATTCAGTTATATCATATAAATGTTATGTGCTGAAGGTGATTCATATTGGGTGGTACAGTGTCCCATCTGGTAAGAGTCTGTGTTAAGCTTTTACCTACCAGTTTTAATATTCTTGAATACTTGCTTTCCGTCCAAATGCCAATGATGTGCAATTACAGACTGTGGTCATTTTGCCACCATGCTACTTACACTGCGATCAAATTATGGTATTTGTGCATTGTCAGTAGGTATGGAGTATTAATTGAGTATGCTGTTCCTTCCAGTATCATTGTGTTGCATTTCCATATATTAAACCTGCCTCCTTTCTAGTAGAGAAGCTAACATTACTAAGCACGTTTTATATTGCGGCACACAATTTTAGGCACTAGCTTTAATAAATGCATTGTCAGTGAATGGCTTTGTAGCTTTTGCTATCATTTTGCTGACTACAAAGCTTGCTATAACCACTGCTTGAGGGCACATTTATGCACATTCCTACACTTGCATGCATCAGACACAGTTAGAGTTGCCTATCAAACTAGAAGAATATCTTTGAGCTTTAGGAGGAGAGTGGAGTCCCAAAAGAAATCTACACAAACATGATGACAACGTACAGAACAAGCATCATTAATTAAACTTAGATCCAGACAAATCAGTACAATCACTGTCAACTCATCAAACATACGTAACATAGATCCTCTTACAGTGCTCACCATCACATTATTTTTCCTTACACACAAAAATTGACAGAAATTAAGTGAAGATTTTAATGTGGTTTACTAAAAAAAAAAGCTCCTGCCAATGAATGATGTGCCATCTGTGGGCTGCATTCGAGTTAGGCTGTCTAGTGTTGTCGAGGTCCCCATTTCAATCTATCCATCCATCCATTATCCAACCCGCTATATCCTAACTACAGGGTCACGGGGGTCTGATGGAGCCAATCCCAGCCAACACAGGGCACAAGGCAGGAAATGAACGCCGGGCAGGGTGCCAGCCCACCACAGCATTTCAATCTACAGCACTTTAAAATATTTACTTCATGGTACTGAAATAGACTGGCTCAACATCTACAGTTGATTCCCATCTTAATCCCAGGGCTGCTAAGATAACATCCCACTTCTCATGACGCTGTAATGGAATATGCAGGTTTGGAAAAACAATAATGTACAGATGGATGCAACTAACATTAGTACATTAATTAAAATCTATAACCTATCGGTGGAAATGCCTAAGTGGAGCACATTGTTTCTTTATTATTTTAAAGGGAAAAAAGTCCCTCAAGAGTTTGACATTCTCCAAATATTTTGGTGTAATTATTCCTGCTGTGTGCTTTTTATCTATTATGAGTTTAGGTTGGTTCTTGTCTTGTGCCCAGTGCTGCTGACAGAAGCTCTAAATTCTGTGATTTTTAACTGGCCAGAGTGGGTATTGAGGGTGGAAGGATGGTTGATTTGTTGCAAGAGAGTGAACTGAATTTGTAACTTTAAAATAAGAGTTAGGTAGCTGATAAATTCAGTCAGTGGATTACATGGTGTTTGACTTTACTTCATATCCAATTCATTTTTGTAGTCAAACATTTCTCAAAAGATAAATATAAAATATAACCTTCTGTACTACCATACAGAGGTACATCGATATGAGTGATTTTGCCTTATGATGCATTGATGTCCCTTTCGGAATAGACTTGTAACTTGGGTCAGATTCTACTGGGAAAGACTTTGCCATCTTGAGACCTTGAATTAGAAAAAGCAGGTTTGAAAAATAAATTGATTCATAAGTAATACAGCAATTACACCATGGGGTTGTACATTACAGTACATACTCACAGTTATTTTAATAAGTATATACAACAAAGGTTCTCCTCTGTTAATTTCCAATAAGACTTTCTTTTTTTTAATTATGTTTCATTAAAACCATTCTGAGGCAACATGAAATAGTGTTCATCACATTTTCTTTCTCCTTGCCCCCATATATACATCTCTTATATGTATTCATATTTTCACAGGCGGCACGGTGGCGCAGTGGTAGCGCTGCTGCCTCGCAGTTAGGAGACCCGGGTTCGCTTCCCAGGTCCTCCCTGCGTGGAGTTTGCATGTTCTCTCCGTGTCTGTGTGGGTTTCCTCCGGGCGCTCTGGTTTCCTCCCACAGTCCAAAGACATGCAGGTTAGGTGGATTGACGATTCTAAATTGGCCCTAGTGTGTGCTTGGTGTGTGGGTGTGTTTGTGTGTGTCCTGCGGTGGGTTGGCACCCTGCCCGGGATTGGTTCCTGCCTTGTGCCCTGTGTTAGCTGGGATTGGCTCCAGCAGACCCCTGTGACCCTGTGTTCAGATTCAGTGGGTTGGAAAATGGATGGATGGATATTTTCACAGACCCAAATCTACCATATACACTATTGTAAAGAGCAATAACAGTGAAGCCAATGACAGAAACAGCATTTGACACATGAGTCAGCCTCCACCTGTATTTATAGGCTCATTAATGTCATATGTGAAGAGTGCAGGAAAGTTCTTACTTGCATGTGCTAATCAACATGAAACATACCTCTACTCTCCAAGGCCACAATTAATGAGCACAACAACCTTATCTCTAAACTTCTGTCTTCTTTACCTACAAAAATCTCAGAACACATCTTACAATGCTATCTACCATTTACTTTTTGACAGGGGAAGCCAAAATAACTCAATTAAAAAAAAACAATAATTGAGGAATTAATATGCAAGAGCAAGGAGACAGCTAGGAAATCAATAATTATTTTCTTTTTTTCCGCAATGCCATTTTGTTTTTTTTATCTCCAACATTTTGTGATTATTTTTTTATTTTGTCACAGCAGTGTTGTTTATGGAAGCACCTTTGTTTGCCCAAGCACATCATCTGATGTGGAGTTGCATTTCACATCATTGTGTTGCCCCTATGTAAGATGGAGGCGGGCATGGTCCTGACTATTCCTTTCCCAAAAAGGATAATACTGATGGTATATATCACCAAAGATCTTTTTTTCTCATTTGATTAGGTGGTTTTCCATCCCACTCTGTGGTGAAACTGAGAATGTAAAAGCCAAGGTACAATCCCATAACAAATTCTTATGCTAGCGAGGAGTATTTTATGATGGTTACCAGGAAAAAAGCAATCTAGAAGTCTGAACCGGGAGATCAATGAATACCGCAACCAAAGCCAAAACAAGAGATAAGAATCATAGTCAAAAACTAAGCATACGTCTAAGCCAGAAACAACTAATGAAAACAAGCTTTAGAATTGTCAAAAGGATGTTTTAAAAATAGTTTTGCCATCCGCAAATGCAATTGAGAAAATGGCATGAAAGGTGACCGTTTAACTTGTCTCATCATTACAAGGAGGTCACAATGTTCTTAACAATGTGGTTCACTGTCCTAATGACAGGAGACATACTGTAAATAATCAAAATAGCAGTGAAAATGATTTAAAAAAATATTAAAACAAAGTTTAATTTAAAAAAAAATCAGCAGCAGAATCAGATTCCTGGCATAGAAAAAAAACAACAAAAACATACAAAAACATCTGATTTATGCAAATTAAAATCACAAGAATTTATTTTTGTAACTCAAGAGGCACGCTATGGACACTACCTGGTTCTCAAAGTCTAATAATACAAGCATGCTATAGACCCTGAGGAGCACTGTCGTTAACATTATTCAAAGTTATTGTCTGTTTTTACCTGCATTTTTATTACTCTTTAATTTAATATTGTTTTTTGTAACAGTTTGCTGCTGCTGGAGTATGTGAATTTCCCCTTGGGATTGATAAAGTATCTATCTATCTATCTATCTATCTATCTATCTATCTATCTATCTATCTATCTATCTATCTATCTATCTATCTATCTATCTATCTATCTATCTATCTATCTATCTATCTATCTATCTATCTATCTATCTATCTATCTATCTATCTAGTAACTAAATTGCCTAGTGCACCGTAAGAGCTTTAACCATTCCTGGTTGAACTGTATGTTGGCAAATAGCAAATGGTGAAAAAGATCCAGACTCCTGGAAGGAACCGTATGGAAGGAAGTCTTTATACGTCAACTTTTTACGTGTAAAATAACATTTGTTATTCTTTTATTAGAAATTAAACTCTTAATGTCATTAACACAAAGACCAAGCTACTTTCGTTCATCATTCTGTATGATAAAAGTCTTACACTGGATCTTTCATTGAAGTTAATGTCCAGCTTTTAGTTTAATACCGCAAATTTTGGCTGTTTTGCATTAAAACAAACTGAAAGTTTTTAAATTAACAAACATCTGTACAGCAAGGAATCAGGACAACAGCTTACTGATTTTATTTGGCTCGACTGTTTAAACTCATATATTAAATATCTGTTAGGACACCAGTCAGATCTGGGTGTTTGACCAGATAAATAACCCTGTTTTTTTAATTACAGTTGGGGTGAGTATGTTTATCATACAATACTAGTTTAGTAATATCTTTATGCCTCAGGACTAACTAATCCAGCTACTGCACTCATCTCATTGTCAGCTCAGGAAAGTCTATAAATGGCACCTTTCATCACTATATAAGGTATTGTGGCCCAAAGTATTCTGGCATGTAGCAGGATGGCAGCTCATTTTATTTTTCTTTCAGCTCAGTGTGCAGCCTGTGGTTTTATGAGCCCATATTTCCAGTATTGGTTTGCATATTTTTCTCAAATTATTATTATTTTTTTGGAATGCACAACAGCGTTTTAAAGCAATTTAGATTCCTTTTCCTAGTGTCTGTGGTGGCACTTAGCCTGCTTTGGAGTGGATGCACTGTTACATACGATGGTCCTATTTTTAAATATCTTTTAACCAAATGAAATTTGCTTTTATTTGCCTGTGGAACACACCTTTAAAATTAGAGTATGGAGCCCTATGGCAGAGCAGTTGGAATTTGGATTTAAATCTACTCTGCATTTAAAAGTAAAGTTTTACATATTTTGCTTGATATTTCTTTTTTCATTGCTATATTAATAACTAACTGAAATTTACAGAACTGCTCAGTTATATTTGTTAAGGAGTTACGGTAAGAAAATGTTTGTTATTGCTGACCATCCCATCCATCATCTACAACACCTCACTTTGGATTTCTCTGATCTCATGAGTCAAGAATTTGTCCTTTGCAGATATAACTACATTCCATAATTGTTGTAGATTCTTGCTGGGTTGGAACCATGAACGTTACTTCTTTCTGTTACCTGCTTTACTGCTCTTTCATAAATACAAGTAGGTGATTTCTCCCGCATTAATAAAATGGGATGTTTTGTTGAATATTAGAATCGGCAAACACAAGCTGGGCTTGTTCTTTGTGTTTTTCCCTCTACTGAACCCCTATTCATGAAACTTTTGAAACTCCATAAACTCAGTATGTTAAGGGGAGTTAACTGTAATATACAGTACATGCAAAATTTCTCTTCAGCCGTTTTGGAATAATGCATGGTTTTTATGGTGCTGGCCCTTCTGTTATGACTCTCCAATGAAATTCTTGCAACTTCATGAAGACCATAGTTTAAATTGCTTCACTAATAATGCAAATACAATTTTTTGTGAAAGAAGACATAACCGTTTTTGAATGATGCACATTTTTTGTGTTGGTCCCTCATCACACCACCCCACCGTCATTTCCATTGAATCACTATCACGGAATGTAGCCTTCACTGTAAATAGGGCCAAACCTAAACAATATGCCAAATTCATTACCATTGGGTGAACCGGGGTGGCAGGATAATGCAGTTTTGGTTTTTCAAGAAACATGATCGCATTTCTTGATGGAACTTTACAAGTCTAGGTTTTTTTTAGGTTATATCAATAGTAATCTACTCTCTATATATAAAATCCTAAGCCTAAAAGTGCAACGATTTTGTGCAACAATTTTATGTGACATTTTTACGTCACATTTTTTGTCATGCTTTAAATTGGCCTTATTTTAAAACCTACATATATTTGTTTAGTATCATTCTTTTCAGAATTTATTGAACTTTAATGTGATATTGTTAGATTTTCAGATTCTTATTCCGTTTTTAAATTATAAACTAAAAAATATCAAGAACTCACGTCCCGTGAGAAAAGACTTTGTGCCAAGAGATTTAACCACACCCGGGGCCAGAAATAAAAGACAAAGAGTAGGACAGCTGCTGTACAGGCTTTTAAATGATCGAAGCGCTGCACGAGATGCAGATCACACAGCATAGCAGCAGTAGGAAGCCAGCAGGTGATCGAGCAAAGAGAAGGTAAAAAAAATATATTTGTTTCCAATTGTATCACTGTTTAAGAGGGGGTTTCGGAGGAGCGACCGCGTCTCCTTGGGGTGTGTTCAGCCCCCCTCTTCACAATGCGAGGGCAGAGACACAAAGTGGCTGGTGCATAACGCAGGCCAGGGGGGTTGGTGAGCAGGGGGCAAATCCCCTAGTATGCATGTAAAATTTCATGAACTATGACATTTTATTGCCCCCTAAGTCCAATTACAATCACCCTCCCTGATTACATTTTTTGAAACACTGGATTTAGCCTGGATTTTAAGTTGATTTTGTTACACATGAAAAATGTATTACAATCGACTTAGATATTTTAGGCTGCCTCCCTTTCCATTACAAACCCGTTTCCTGATTAATTTTTTGAAACGCCATACAAGGATATCTTTTAAGTAGGATCAAAAGCAACCTTCATGCAAAATTACATAAAAATCAATTCAGACATTTTACATGATTGACAAACAAACAGAAAAGACACAATCTGATGGTAAGGGGTGTCCTTAGTATGTTAAGTAAATAATTAATATCAAATGGTATTGGAAAATTCTAAAGACAGACAGAGGGTATTACGATTTTATTTTTATAGATTATTGTACAACATGCAAGACTTATTAGTGTGATTAGTAAAGATGACAAGACTTGAAATGAAACAACTATCAGGGGATCTTGGCAATACAATAAGCAAGATTTTGTAATACAGATTTTAATCCAAATAGGCTGCATGTGTTTATTTATTTCATTCTTTAATGCTTTCACTCTCTTAACCAGCAGTTTGTTGCACTCTGTCTTCCTAAAGAAGAGGTACTTTTAATTAAAAACTAGTAGATAATTTAATTGTTGGAGTGGATAGACTCGCTTATTTCCATTACATAGCATATCCAGAGCTCCTATTCTGTGTAACAACTGTCCTTGCCCTCTTAGAGCCCTTCTTCATACCTTCTTGACCTCATAAAACTGAAAGATGCAATTCTTGTACCTGTTTTCTGAACATCCTGGGTTAGCTTGGCTCCTGGGGAAATCCATTTTTCCTTCTGGGGTGCATATGATGCTACGGACTTCTGGTTACTTCCTGAAAACACAACAGAACAGTCTGTGAGACATTTAGATTTCTGGCTATGTACTGTAAATGTATTTATAAATGTATATGAGTGGAAGGTCGAGTGAGATAAGTGCTTGAGCACCAGCAGTGAAAGTTGCTAACTGTTAAACAGGCTCATATGTACCTACCAGTACATTTAGGAGTTTCATCGCACTCATGCTCATTGTAATGGAGTGCTTACAGTAGTATAACAAACAGAACTGTACCATTGACTGTTTCATATCTGTTCATGTCTATATCATTGTCTGTTTTCACTGAAAAGCATGTTTCTTGGAAAGGGGACAATGATTAACTTTTCTGTCTCACTGATAAATCATCCTTTGTTAGAATCCAGGGCCTTGCTGCTATCTGTACAGAGTTTGCATGTTCTTCCCCTGTTTGAGTAGCTTTACAGTTTATCCTCCACATCTCAAATGTTATAGGTTCATTGGTGATTCTAAATTAAACCGTTGTGAATATCACTGTGAGTATCGGCCCCCTGCTAAACTGCCATGCTATTCAGGTCGTGTTCCTGCCTTGTGCCTCATGATGTTAGTGCTAAGCTTTGCTCCCTGACTCTGAAATGGATTAAGCAGGTTTGAGATTCTTTATGCAACGTCTTATACTTTTAAAGGCAGCATGGTGATGCACAAGTTAATGCCACTGCCTCAAGGACCCTGTGTTCAAATCCCATACCTGGTTATAATCTGTGAGTACTTTGAATGTGTCTAGGTTTTATTTCAAGTGCTCTGGTTTTTGTTCCACATTACCACAAATGTGGATTTTAGGTTATCCGCCATCTCTAAGTTTGTCCCAGTGTAGGTGTGTGTCCTGTGATGGAATATCCAGAGCTGTTTCCTTACTTCATGATGACGCTGGGAGAGACTCCTACTGCCTGTGAGCCTAAATTAAATTAGGAAGGTTTAAAAATGTTTGCATGTACACTGCCATGAAAAATATGCCTCATCATTAATTTAATTCACAAATATTGGTAAGTTTTGAAGCATGGACTGCTCGGTTCAGGCCCTTCCACAGCATCTTTGTTGGGTTTAGGCCTGGATTTTGACTAGACTAATTCAAAACGTTTAATCTTTCTTTTGTTGAGCTGTTCTGATGCAGAGTTGCTTTTATGCTGTGGATTATTATTTTGCTGCATGACCCAACTAAACTTCAGTTTCAGGACACTGATGGATGGTCAGACATTCTGATACAGAAGAGTTGTTCCTTCAAAAATCATCCAGATCATGTGGTGGGAAAACATTCCCACACCATTACACTACCACCACCATTTTTGGCTGTTGGAATTATATTTTTTTGAATTTCTACTTGGAGATTAGTACAATTAATCTAATCTAATCATTCTGAATCACCGTGTTTGCTTCATGCCAGATATAATAGGACCTACGTTGTCCTAAAACTTCCATTTTTGTTTTATCTGTCCATAGAACATCCTTTGAAAAGGCTACAGGACCATTCAGGTGGCAAATAAGAGAACATAATTTGTTCTCCTTAATTAACAGTGGTTCCTGCCTTCCTACTGAAGAAGCCCATTTTTACATAGTGTCTTTGTAATTGTGGAGTTTTGAACAATGAAATTTGTTGAGGTAGGAGAAGCCTGCAGTTTCTTGGATATTTACAAGATCCTTTGTGACTTACTGGATGATTTAACTCTGCATACGTGGAATAATTTGGGCAGGCTGGCCAGTCTTAGGAAGATTAACTACTGTTCCAATTGTTTTATATTTGGATATAATGTCTGCCACTGTGGTGCGTTGGAATTTTAGAGTCTTAGCAATAGTTTTGTAACCTTTTCCAAACTCCTAGATGTCTGGTTTCTTTCAGAATTTCATTTGATTGTGGCATTATGTGCTTGTTGAATCTTTGAGCTGGCAACTTTGGTTCAGCATCTATGTATACGGAAACACTTGTGAGGCCCTATGCTCCTCCTGAACCACTCAGGTCTGCTGGTTTGTGACATCTGGTCATGACACCTCTCCTCTGCATAGCATCAAATCTCAATTCAGATTCTACGTGTGTAACTCCTAGTTGGTGGAATGAACAGGCCACCTCCATGGCAACTCCTGACTCCCTCAATGTCTTTAAAAAGTGTGCAAAGATTCGCTTATTCAGTGAATTTCTGTTTAACTGATAATGGCTTTAATTGGTTCTTGTAACTAAGAAAGTGCAACTAAATTGCATTTCGTTTTGAGCACCTCACTTGTGATGATCAGTTTTGTAACCTTGTCCTGTAACACATGTTTGTGAACAGTCCCCCAGACTGAGATTTACTCAAATACATTGACTTCTGTTGTAGGTTGCTTTGAATAAATATATATAGAAAATGAAAATACTCTGATAGTAAGGTTCCCAATAATTCAGGATTAAATTGAACAGAGATGGTTGAAATCAAGTCTTGTATTCATCTACCTGACTCTATTGTTGATTTTAATTGGGTTAATATTATTAGGGGAAATGACTTTATCACACACAACCATTTGGTGTTTGTTACATAGATTAAATAACTAAAAATGAATGTGCTATATTTCAGTCAGGTGCTTTTTATCTAAAAAGTTTTTTTTTTGTTGAAAACTTGAAAATATAAAGTGCAAGCAACTTGCAGTAACAAAGGAAATAGGAAAGGGAGGCAAACACGTCTTCACAGCACATATACATATATACATATATATATATATATATATATATATATATATATATATATATATATATATATATATATATATATATATATAAATGTTTGTGATAAAGAGAGGGGTTAGTAGCACGTGCTAATACAGCGTGTTGCCGCACCCACCACATGACAAACCAACTCAGGATCCAATATTAGGACCCGAGTGCAGCCATGCAACAGGTGACACCTCAGCACCACACTAGTTCAGATGGAAAGGAACCAGTGTGAGGTTTTTTATGGTGGCTGGAGTGCCAATTCTGCCACCAACCACCAAGTATTCCTTGCAGGTTGGAGGGCCTACATGCAGGGCTGGATGCAAATTAACGTCATACCCAGGACAGAGCAATTGCAGGTTAACGGCCTTGCTCAAGGGCCCAATGAAGTAGAGTCACTTTTTGGCGTTTACAGGATTTGAACCGGCAACCTTTCTGATTGCCAGTGCAAATTCCTAGCCTCAGAGCCACCAGTCTGTGACTTAGAAAGGCATTTTGATTAGCTCATTTGTTAATTTGGTCCAGGGGCTAAAGTGATGTACGAGGGGGAGTCAAGCTAAAGTTAGAAAATGGAACGAACATTAACAAAACTGATAAAGTCATTTCTCCATGTAGTCTCCACCCTTCTTAATTCAGTTGTGCCACATGCCTGGACGTGCCTGGATTCCAGCAGAATAAAAGGTTTTGTGTTGTCCTCGCAACCACTCTTGCACCCGAGTTATTGTCAAACATGACATGCCGAGGGGTACTAAAGTTATTAGTGCAAGTTACTGTGACTTTCTGGAGACACAATGTGAAGCCTGCTATTCAATCCACATGGCGGGGACTGTTGTCTCAAGGACTCCTTTTGCTGCAAGACAATACCTGCCTGCCCACACACTGCTAAGAACACCAAGACTTGCCTGGAGAAACTGAAGTTTGAAGTATTGCCACATCCTCCTTATTCACCAGATTTGGCACGTGTGATTTCCACCTTTTTGGATTGCTAAAAAATCATCTGGGTGGTCGTCGATTCAAGACAGATGACGACATGAAGAAAGCGATGCAAGAGTGGTTGCGAGGACAAGACAAAACCTTTTATTCTACTGGAATCCAGGCACTTCCAGGAAGGTGGCGCAAGTGCATTGCGAAGAGTGGAGACTACATGGAGAAATGACATTATCAGTTTTGTTAAGGTTCATTCCATTTTCTAACTTTAGCTTGACTCCCCCTTGTAATTTAAACTGATACTTGTAAATCTGCCAATCAACCTAAGTGCATGTTTTGAGACTTTGAGTGAGGAAACTGTGTGAACATAAGAAGAACATGTTAACCTCACTCAGAAAATACCCAACTATGTATAACAAGGCTCAGGGAAGTGTTACTCAGACCCCAAATATAGAAAAATCCCTTTTACAAATGGTTGATTTTAAGGGCACTTTCAGTCCAATTAGTTATTTTTTTAGAACGTCTAACAAAAATGATACGTTAGGAAAGGTTGCACTTACCATTTGGACGTAAAAATGTGTTTCAGCTGTTATGCCCAGAAACTAAAAATTGCAGCCTATTTTACAGAAAAAAAATCTTACTTTCCAATTTCTTGCAAATTAGCACATGAAATTGTATGTTGAGCTTTGTGTTTTTCTGTGACCTAAAAAGTGTCAAGAAGAATAAAGGTACTTTTTTTCTCTTGTAGCCTTGGCTGCAGCAGACTAATAGCAAGTCATCAATAATTAATAGATACCTATGATAAACCCCTAGAAACAGTATAATGAACTGTTGAACAGAATGTTATTTTAACTTCTGCGCTGCTCTGCTGGTTTTTCCAAGTGGGGTTTGCTTCATCCCCTATTGGCAAGTCTTCAGAACTAGCTAGCTTCATACAAGTCTGGAGCCGGAAGAAAATTCTTGTCTCACACCCAAAGACAAGAAATAAACAGGATTAAATTTCAATAATTTATGAACCATCTTTAAAAATTCTATTAATCTAAAAGTAGCCCTTGAAAAAGCTAGTATGGCTAGAATCCAGCTACAAGAAAAACACTGCTTTGCCATATTTTAGAGGGAATAATGCACAAAAAGCTGCATACATATGTGTAGCATAAACTTAATGTTTTGTCCTAGTTTTCAGAAAATAATCAAACTTAGAAGGTGCTGAAAATATAATTTTTATAGTCTTTACATAGGATTGCAAATTAACTGAGTGATTAGCATGGCTACCTTAAAGCTGAAGAGATACAGATTCGGTTTCCAGTCCTAGATGCTTTCTCAATGGAGTTTTTCACATTTGCCTTGTCAGTATGGGCTTTCTTTGGTCTTCTGGTTCTTTTCATATCCCAGTGATGTGCGTTTTAGGGCTAATTGGTGGCTCTACGGTATATCAGCTTGGTGTGAATGAGTATGGATATGAGCAGTGTGCAGGTGTGGTCAGTAATGTCTGCAGTTCATTCCTTCTTTGGGCTTAATGCTGCGAGGATAGGCTGTACCTTCACAAATCAGCTTAGCAAAAAAATGCCAATTTACAAAACAAGTCGATGTCTTTATGTGTACTGCACATCTTGCTTACTAAACAGAGTGCAAAATTACATTTAAATCTTCTAACACACATTTGTTATGTTCAGACAAGCAGCCCTTTGTTTGCTTAAGAGCTGTGTTGATTACACCTGACAAGTACTGAGTTTACATCTGTATAGACGATGAAAAGTTGAGATCGGACTTCTTTTTATTAGATGGAATGATCTTTATGAAGTATAGGCTTTCCCCTGGAGGATGAGGAGTGTGGCCCCTTGGTACCTACTGTGTACACTTTAGTCTGCTCCTTTATAAGTGGTGACCACCCTTTCAGCCTGCCAGTCTCAAGGCACTGTCCCTGCATTCCATGTGATACTGAAGTGTCACACTACTCAAAAATATTGCCATAATATGCAAAGTTTTTTCAGATCTCTGGTTTTTAACTCATCCACCTTTGCAGACTTGCCACTATGGAGCTTTCTAATCACTTCAGCAACCTCAGTTGGATCTTTCCAGGGAGCCTCTTAAACCTGCTACCGCCGATAATGTACCCGACGAATGAGCCAGTGGATGAGGACACAACACACATTTAGCAAGGGGTAGGTGAAACAGTGCTTTAGTTCTTTTATTAAAACAATCAAATCATGTCAAAAACAGTGTTCAAAAGTGCAGTGCAAAAAGTTCAATAAAATAGTAATTGAATAAAATGAAGCGAAGATGGAGGTTAAAATCAAACAAAAATAACCCTTTTAAAAATCAAGGTTAATAACACAGGCAGAAAACTGTCTTTTAGAATCTCGTCACACGGAGCCTCGCAGCAGTGGAGACACCCTACTAACAGACACAGCTGACCTTGTATGGGCCCAGAAACCTGCCGTTCCATGGCTGCAACAGGGCTCCCAATCCAAACCCAAGGCTCGGGTCCCCAAAGGGAATGGTGTTCATTTATTCTGAGCCTTGTTGACCCCCACTTCCTCCCCAGATTTATGTGGCATCGCCCCTTTCAGCACCGCATCACTCCGGCTCTCAAAACTGCTCAGCTGGAGAGATCATTTCTTCAGCCCTTGAGCATTGGCTGCACACTACCCTGAAGGGGTTCTTCTTTCTGGCTCCCTCCACTCTCTCTCTCTTACAATGGCACTTTCCTGTCTTCCTGTCTGCTTCTCTCTCTCTCTCCTCAATTTTCTTTAACCTCCATCCTCCCCATCGGTCTTCCTTTCATCTTGTCTCGTTTTTTCTCCTTCTCTCGATCTTTGTCTCTTTTTTCATGCTGCCGCTCAGTGGGCACAGCGTCCCAGTTGCGCACCACAGGAAAGAGATGAAGCAATTGTGGCAGACCACACCCTCATGTACATGTGTGTCTCGACCCAATTACCTCATAAACCTCCTGCAGCTTCACGAGCACACACACCCACCTAGATCGAGCGAGCGAGCGAGCCAACCAATCAATTTTTTATTTATTAAAATGGACCCTGATTGTTAAGTCATGGACCTGCTATACTACACCCACCCAATGCTTCTGGCCCTGCCTTCTCTGACTGGAGTATGTCCATTGGGTTTAGGAGTTTCTCAAAATTCTCCACCCCTCCGTCTCATCAAATATATCCAACATTTCCCCACTTTTGCTGAGAGCAGTTTTGACAACATCCCACCTGCCCTTCCTGAGTTGTTGAATGGTTTGTCAAAATCTCTTTGTAGCCATTTCAAAGTCACTGTCCTTGATCTCATCAAATTCCTTCTATCCACAAGCTTTTGATTTAGCCACTACTATAAGCTGATGCCTTTTTGGCATGCCGGTAGCTCTTACGTCAAACCTGGACTGAGGCATTCTCTAGTCATTTCCAGCAAAACCTCACTACCTGATCACTGTTAGATGTGCACCATCACCTTTTTACCATGGCTGTCACAAGGTCTAGCAAGCACATAACATTATAGAGATCAAAAGCTCTAAAATAGCAATAGCCATAGCAACAAAAACACAAAATGATGGTGGTGCCCACTGGAAATAGATACTGTATACAACATGGCAGTGTCCAGGAGTTTTCCTATGAGAAAAGAACAGTCATGTGCAATGTGGCATGCTTTAGTTTATCTTCATAAGGAAAACATGCAGCACCTCACACGTACTGCACTTCTCTGTGGGGATGTGAATGAGAGACATAAATAGAATTGATTAAACTGATGTTGCATGGAATATATGCTTTACACAGCTGCAGAGAAGAACACAGGTAAACGCAGAAGTGTGAATAAGCTTCATATTTTGCAACTGGGAAATCACTTGTGAACAAATTTTAGTGTCAGCTTTGCAAAACTGTATGTGAAGTGAAACTTCATATTTTGCTTTTCCTTATGGAGCGCCACTGCTCTATGAGCACACTAATGTAATATTCCTTTGCTACATTATTAACCTGACATTTCAGTTTCCTTAATTGGAGTAATCCTAACCTTCCTAAATAAGTGCGCTAAACAAAAAGTAAATTCATTTAAAGGATAAGCTCAGTATTTTTCAACTCAAAGTTATTTCTTTATAAACATGGTATATATGCATTTGACAAACAAAATTGTGTTTTAAAATTAAATATTTTCTATAAATTTAAAAAAATATCACCCTAACTGGTGCTTTACAATGGAGGACGATGTAACTGTATAAGTTTCGATATAAGAAAATGCAGGCCACTGATCTCCCCGACTTAAGTTGGCTACTATCATCCCTGTCCCTAAAAAGTCAGTCATCAATACCCTTAATGACTACAGACCGATTGTGTTGACCTCATCAGTCATGAAATGTTTGAAAGATTTATAGCTCAGCACCAGTCTCCCTCCCACCTTTGACCCTAACCAGTTTGCTTATAGATCAGATAGATGCATGCAAGATGCCATCAGTACAGCCCTCCATCTGGAACACTCAAGGACCTAAGTAAGGATGCTAATGGTCAGTTTAATATGATCATCCCTAGCATACTAATCGATAAGCTGTAGAGCCTGAACTTTTCCCCCTCCTTCTGCACTTGGATAAAGGATTTCCTCACTTACCGCCCACAAACCTTTAGAATTTGCCCACACAGATCCTCCACCCTCACACTTAGTACTGGCTCCCCTCAAGGCTGTGTACTGAGCCCACTTCTCTATGCCCTGTACACTTATGATGGTACGTCTAATTACTCCAGCAACATTATCATCAAGTTCACTGATGACTCCACAGTGGTAGGTCTCATAATCAGTGAGAATGAGTCAGTATACAGGGACGAGGCTGTCAGTGTGGTGCTCCAGGAACAATCTCTCAACTCCTGCAAAACTAAAGAGATGGTCATTGACTTCAGGAGGCACAGAGCAGAGCCAGCCCTTCCATATATCTATGGGGACCTGGTAACTTACATTTCTGAGGATGGGTCCTGGACAGCAAACAATCTGGCGGTGGTCAAAAAGTCCCAACAGCAACTGCATTTCCTGAGATTCCTCCAGAAAGTGGAAATGAGTGAAAAACTGCTGTTGACCTTCTGCCACTCAACCATCGAGAGTGTTCCAGCATACTATTTTTCAACATGGTATCCTGGCTGTACAGCAGCAGACAGGAAAGCCATTCAGAGGGTAAATCCATGGTAGATAAAATCATTGGCTGCTCTCTGCCATCCATCCAGTGCCCAATGCCTTTGCTGAGCCAGGAAAATCATTGAAGACCCTTCCCATCCTAGCCACTCACTGTTCACACTACTGCCCTCTGGCAGGCAGTACAAGAGCATTAAAAGTAAAACAAAAAGATTTGCAGATAGTTTTTACCCTTGGGCAATCCAAATTTTAAATCTTAAGAACTCATAAAAATGTTACTGTTTTTTTCCCCTCTAGTACATATGATGATTACTTTAGTTTATAATAATTTCCTGTCCTTTATTTATTTATGTATTGTATTTATTTGTCATAGGATGCCTGCTTTTTATATTATTTGTTCATTGTTGTTTGATGTACTTGCCACGTTTACAGTTGTAGCTTTTACAATTTCATTGTACTGTACAATGACAATAAAGGCTTCCTTCCTTCCTTCCTTTCTTCCTTCGAGGTGAAAAGATGCCTTATGTGTTTCCGATGCACAACAAAAGGGATCTGGAAACAATCCTTTAATTGCATATTTCTGGTAAAATTTTTGCTGTGGTAAGGATATTTTTCCTATTTTCTTTTGTGAGTACTCAGATAAATATGGAAGTAGTTCAAAACAAAAGCAACCAAGTGGCATGAAAAATTTACTGTGATTTGGTCTTTCAAAAGGAAATCAGCTCCATTGGGTAAAAGATTATTGTGGAAGAAGACAAACGATGAGATGGTGTTCACAGTATTTTTTATGTATTTTCAATTTAGACTTTTATGCACTTTTAATTAGAAATTTTTATGCACCTCTAATCAGAATTTTTGTGCATCTTTAATCAGAATTTTTCTGCACTTTTAATTGAATGTAAATGATTTTAACTATGTGTTTTTATTAATGTCTTGTGCATCGTATTTTTGTTCTGCAGCACATCTTGGATGTTCTGCTGAATGACAAATAAAATTGAATTGAATTGATTGACAGTTGGTCTTCTTTTAAAATGGCAGAATCTCATAATTTTTGTATTTTTTTTTTCAAAACTTACACGTATAAAGTACTTTACAATATGTTTGTAATTGCAAGACACATATCAATACTCGGCAACTGTCTCAGACGTATTCAGTAAATTAAGCACCAATAGTCTCCATTGGCAAGATACTTTTTTAAATTCATAGAAGATGCTTAACTTTGGAACACAATTTCATTCATCCATCCATCCATCCATTTTCCAACCCGCTGAATCCGAACATAGGGTCACGGGGGTCTGCTGGAGCCAATCCCAGCCAACACAGGGCACAAGGCAGGAACCAATCCTGGGCAGGGTGCCAACCCACCACAGGACACACACAAACACACCCACACACTAGGGCCAATTTAGAATCGCCAATCCACCTAACCTGCATGTCTTTGGACTGTGGGAGGAAACCGGAGTGCCCGGAAGAAACCCACGCAGACACGGGGAGAACATGCAAACTCCACGCAGGGAGGACCCGGGAAGCAAACCCAGGTCCCCAGATCTCCCAACTGCGAGGCAGCAGCACTACCCACTGCGCCACCGTGCCGCCCACAATTTCATTCAGCAATAGCATATATACTATTTTTGTTACGAAATAACTTCAACCTGAAAAATACCAAATTAATCTTTTAACCAGGAACAAGGTTTTTTGTTCAATAATTACCAACCCTTTATTAATACCCTCCTCAGCTGTTACTCCCTGAAGTAGTCACTACCAACCCCTCATCACTGTAATTATTCTATTCATTTTTATCATCTAGCTACTGCTAGCTACTTTCAGTTATGTTTTAATATAATGTTCCATTTTGTTCTGTTCATTTTTAAATTATTTTCTTCCTTGCTTCGTTACGTGGAAGTGGGGCTTAAAAGTGACCATATACAGCAGGCATGTCAAACACGCGGCCCCCGGGCCGCATGTGGCCCGCAACAGAAATCTGTGCGGCCCACATGACAGATCCTAGTTAGCACTGATCTTGTACAAAATGATTACTATCGTTTGTGATTGAATCATTCTGCATCTTCGGTGTTACTTATTGACTTTCTTACTTCTGCCTTCTTACAAAAGCGCGTTTTCCCATTGCATTACGGTACCGGAAACGTCATCTGCTAGTATAGCCACGAGCCTTGACCAAAGTTAATGAGCCGCAGCGTCACAACTGAAGTGCTAGGCTGCAGCAGCGGGCAGCAGGGGTGGCCTTAGGCATGTGCAAACTGTGCACCTGCACAGTGCCGCCAAATCCCAGGGGCCGTCACGCCAATATATATTGAATATAAAACAGAAAGAGAAAATAATGACACAGCTGACGGCAATGTGGCCAAAAAACATTCTGTTTCTTGTTAATTAGTACGCTGTATTTACAAATGTCGCTAGAGTCGGAGCAGTAAGCTATATGTAGTATTATAATGTTTTGCCGTAATGAGAATATCATGGGCCGCCACTTGGTTTTCAAGTTACAGACACGCGTAGGCCTATATAGAAGCGTGTCATGAGCACGAGGCGGCTATGCAGTGTCCGCAACGGACTTTGCCATCCGCCGTGCATAAGATACCGTATTGACATTGCCAGGCGAAGGGGCCACCGATTCTTTCTCTGCCCAGGGCCGCCACAAGCCTAGAGCCGCCCCTGCTAAAATAACTACTGACTGGGCTGCTGAGACTGGCCACTGGACAGAACTGACCATCACGAGTAGTAATAGCCCGCATATTTTCATGTTTTTTTGCTCTAGTTTCATGTAATTTTGTGCTAGTATTGTAATGAACAGTTAGTGCAGACTACAGCTGAAGATCTGAAGTGGACGTGAGAAGTTGGTGAGTTGTTTATTAACATATTTTTGTGATTTTGATTTTGTAAAATTATTGTAGGTCAGGTGGCTTTTTGCATATCGGCTTATTTTGCAACATAAACTTTGAAGTAAACTTAGTAAAGTAAAATTTGATTTTTGGAGGATTTGTTTTCCAACTTGAATTACTGAGCAATGAATTCAGTGAGCATTTTCATGATTTCAGTTCACACAAACAGGGCATTGTGCTGTTCTCTTACAACGTTGAGAATGCGCCTGAGAATATCCAAATGGAATTGATTGAAGTGCAGTCAGATTCTATTCTGAAGGCAAAATACAACAAAGTTGGTGTGCCAGGCTTGTATGCTTACCTGCCACCCTCGTATGTGCAGATCCGTACGTTGGCATCGAGAGTACTGTCAATGTTCGGAAGCACTTACCTTTGTGAGCAATTGTTTTTGTTCATGAAAGCTACCAAAACCCCACATCGCTCAAGAATTACCGTCGAGCACCTTTCATCCCTCATAAAAGTTGCAGCTGCACAAGATTTCAAGCCTGATATTGACGAACTGGTTACTAACAAGAGATGCCAAGTGTCGGGACAAAAGAAATAAATCTCACACTGTAAGGCTCCTATATAAGCAATGAATATAATATAATGAATATCAATCATCAATCAAGACACTATATAAAAGCGGTCGGGATTATCCTTCCGTCCCGTGAGTGCAAAGCGTAGCGGTATTCCGCTTATCACAGACTTACTACTTGCGGTACGAAGCGACGCAATGTGAGCAGAGTTCTGGTGCTCCCTTTGTTCCCTTGCTTTTGTGCGCGATGCGCTGGAAAAATAGACAAAATTATGTCTCTGGAAATAATTAATTTTGATGGAGTACAAATGCCTCACCGCGTAGTAAATATCAGGAGAGATGGTGCTTGCTTATTCTCATCTATAGCTTATTTAGTGCATGAAACTCCGTCTTTAGCGGTACAGATTCGGGCTGACATTGTACGACATGTTTTAAGTAATTGGTCAAGGTTTCAGCCATTTACAATGATGCCGTCAGGAATCTCTTATACAAATGAGCTTCAGTATCTCACTGAAATGTCAAAGTCTCAAACGTATGGTACCATTTCTGAGCTAATGGCAGCGGGAGAGTTGTTCCCCTATGAGTTTCAAGTATATTATTATGGAGTCTTACACTCCAAGTTTGGACAGGCACTCGAGGGGATAAAAAAACGTAGGTTTTCAGGAGATGTTATGAATGGGCACTTTGATGTTCTCATTCCCTACACTTACATGCCTGATGTACACATGGAGCGCACACAAATTGAGGATAAAAGTCAGTCGCCTTAAAAGGCGGGTGAGCCTAGTAATATAATAAGGACCTAGCTAAGAGGTTAAGACTCTAATACTACACTGTTGTATGGAGACTGCATGGAAATAAATTGCTTTTCTTTAAACTTTAAGTGTTACATTTTTTAAAGTTTTCAGTATTGGAAAGAAAGCTACAGTAACTTTGTGTAATAGTATAATAGTATTTGTTACAGTGCGGCCCGCTGACGCACGTATGGCAGCGAAGCGGCCCACCAATGGTAGTGAGTTTGACATGCCTGATACACAGTATATTCCAAAAATGTACCATGTTTGATTTGTCTTTGTAACTGCAGTAGTTAACTTGTAATATTTTGTAACAGAATGAGATACTGTTTTGAAAATTTAATAAAAAAATATTAATGTAAAGGCTACTAATAGAAATGGCTGCTGAAGTAGTCGAGGGATTATAAATCATAGTATTTGTTGAGAAAGTGGACCTTTGAACACATTTTATCAGTAATGGCTCATAAAAGGCATTCAAAGACCTCTGAAAAATAAGCAGTAGCAATCAATTGTACCAATAACTGAGACTTTGCAAAGAGTTTCAGTGTCCAACAGTGAGGCAGATAAGGATTAAGACACAAGATCTTTTCCATTGACTGATATCAAGCATAACTCAAAGAATGCAGACATAAGAGGATAAATGTTCATGGTAAGTTTTGCTTCATTGCTCAGCTGGATTGAGGAGCACCTTTCCATTTTCAAGGGACAAAATCCAAATTTCGAAGTAGCCTCAAAGAAGCTTCTGTCTCAGACTTTGCAGGCCTTTTTATTTTCAAGGTGGTGGCGGTGTGGGGGGTAAATCCAATTTTCTGCCTAGGCATCCAGTACTGCTATCTCTGTAGGCACAGTGATTAAGTAATTTTAGGCTGTTTTGCTTGGCATTTCATAGGACCTGTTCATGCCACAGTTTTTGTTGACAGCTATTCAGAGGGGTTACTCTGCCCAACAGGGCGATTAAAGAAAAAAAAAACGGCAGACAGATGAAAACAACAGATGAAAAGTGATGCTTCTGTGTAGTCAAGCAGCTGAAAAAACATAGACGCAAAATTGGAGTGCAAAGTTCTCCAGAATTTAGGGCACTGTTACTGAGCTTGGCACAGTAATATGCTGAGGAACTGAGAATATCTTGCAGACATCGGGTTTGAGGAGACAGCAACGTATCCTTTTTCTAAAAACTTATAGGAAATTCATGCTTTTTCAGTAGTGCTAGTGATTGCCAAATTGGTTTCTACTGAAGTTAAAATGCAGACATAATGAAAAGATGCTGGTCAAACACAGATACTTGAACAGTCCAAAGAACGCATATTGTAGAGAAGCATATTTATCTACAGTACTTGTTATAAAATCCTAATTTACTTAATTTCCTTATTTGTTTAAGTTATTTATTTGTTAGGATAAATAAATTGTTAGGAGGTCAATGGCTGAAATCACTGATCCTATTTTATTTCTGTAGTGATTGTTTTCTATTGCTTTGTTTCTTGTGTCCTTTTTAAATTGTATTTCTATCAAAACAGGAAAACAGATGTCTGAAACTTTCAAGAAAAACAAAATATGAATTAGGCCATCAGTTGTAAAATTTAAAAAAAAAAAAAAAAGTTGCATTCACCTTTTGGAGATTAATGCAATTTCTCTATAAGTAAATTAATTTCCACTGCAATTGATCTTGCCACGTGTTTCTTCATCGTATATGTGGTATGTATTGTATTAAACTAATAATGATCAGTAGGACTGTAAATGTTCACCTGCTGCCTTAGCTTAGAGTTAAACAATAAAAGAATCAGATGCTTCCATGTCCATTTTTGAGTAAAATATACAGGGGTATTGAATTAAGTGTTGCATGCAAATTTGGTTTCTAGAGAGACTCATTTTTGAAGTTGAAACAAATTCCATTTTTACGTATTGTTTGGTAGTTTATTTAGCCATTTCCTCATCTAATTTATTTCCCTGAAAGGCTGATTTGAGCCAGAGTTTATCCAGTATAATGGATGGCACACATGGACAGGCATCCCGGCCAGGACTAAACAAGGATCCTTACCCGGCCAGGAGGCCAGTGCAATTGAAGAACCAGGGGAGATGAACACTAATAAATATTTTCTCCTCCAAGGCGCTAGATGGAAGCCTCCCTGGGTTAAGATTCCCACATGGATGCCCGCAAGACATGCTGGGACCTGTAGTTCTGTGGGGCAGCCCTGTTGGGTTGCATGCGTCCACCAGCGGGAGTTGATGGGATTCACAGTGACTACTTTTTGGGACTTCCTATTGGCCCAGAAGTACTTCCATTGAGTTATGCCTTAGCTTCGGAAGTATTCCGGGGTCCTAGACAAAAGAGACCACAAGACCTCATTCAGGTGAGTCAGATTTGGTGGAAGAAGACAAAGCTTACTAGGAGTGTGGAAGGACAGAAGAACCGTATTTAGTTTATGTCACTTTTGAAACCTTTGTACAAGGTATTTCTGTTAAAAAACCTGCTATTTGTTTCGGGAATTATGTCCCATTTGTGTGTTGGATTTAGGGTCCTTGGTGGTCACACCAGACAACATCAGATATAAGCAGAGCTGCCCTTTCTTATATGCAAATCATGCACTGTATGTGGGGCCCATGATCAGAGGACCAATGTGAGGAAATCCATTGGAGGATCTGCAGACCTCCAAGATTCAGGAACTTCGCGGGACAGCCAATTGGATTGCATATTTTTTGTTATTTGGTTTACTTGACTTAAGTGAGATTACTTCTCCTACAACCCTAATCTTAACCAGAGTGTAACTAGACATGTCGCGTAACATCACTGAAGTATAGTGTAAAGCGACAACCTCTCCAATGGAGCGGAACTCTGGAGGTCCACGGCTTGACTCTATTGGGGATATTACTGTTTCATGAATCGTCAAATTAAATCATCTGTTGTGATAATTCTCTTTTAACAAGCAGAGAGATGGCTTCAAGTCAACACAGGTCAGGAGAGCAGGAAAGAAAAAAACAAAAGAAAAAACAAAATCATGAAAAAGCAGCTTCTGCTGCATTTGCAGTTGTGCTTAGGAACCTAAATGTGTCCAAATTTCTATAGGCTAGCTAGCATTCAGTTTTCACTACACTAAAGCTAGATGTTTACTGGAGTAATTTGAGTAGAATCACATATAATCGTTTTGATATGGAGTGTTTAACAGATATTATCTGATGTTTCAGTACCTAACTGACAATTGGTTGTGGATTACTTATCACTATATAGACCTCAGGATCTACACACATTGTCAAAGGCCGCTAACATTAATCGACTTATAAAGAGCTCTGAGCGTTGTTGCATTGAGGACACGTTTGTAAATTTCACCAACTCACACAAGAGGCTCTCTTGCTTTCTAGTTAGCTATTGGCTGAATTGTGGGAAAGCACCGAGCAAGCAACTTTGCCATAAAAAAAGTTCAACTGTTGGCTCATTTTATTGGTAGGTAACTTTACTGATTTACTTAATGCCTTATTGTCGTCTGCTGTCATTGGAAGCACAGAATGAAGTTTAGATACATTCATAAGTGTAGGTGATACATTCACATGTTCATTTTAAAAATATCTACATTTTCAGCTTCATTTTGACCCTGTATTTACTGCAATAAATAAGTTTATTAAGCATGTTCAGTAGTAGTATTATTAGTATTTTATATATTACTAGTAGTTTTTATTTTATTATTATTAGTAGTAGTGGCATTTTACATATTAATAGTAGTAGTTGTATTTTAAATTATTATTTTTATTATTATTAGTAATAGTGGTAGTAGTATTAAAATTGATTTTGTTGTTATTGTATCACATGTCACAAGTGACAACTGTTGGCTGTATCCATTAACAAAGAGTAATAACACATTGTTACACTGTATTATTATCACTAATTAGGAATTCATTTATAAAAGAAACAAATCAATTTGTATACCATTGCCATTATCTACTCTCTCTATATAAAATCCTAAGCCTAAAAGTGCAACGATTTTGTGCAACGATTTTATATGACGTTTTTTATCACGTTTTAAATCGGGGAGATTTTAAAACCTACATATATATGTTTGGTATCATTCTTTCCCGAATTTATCGAACTTTAATGTGATGTTGTTAAATGTTCAGATTCTTGTTCCGTTTTTAAATTATAAACTAAAAAATATCAAGAACTCACGTCCCATGAGACGAGACTTTGTGCCAAGAGATTTAACCACACCTGGAGCCGGAAATAAAAGACAAAGAGTAGATGACAAAGTAGAACATTGTAGAGACAAGGCAGTGAGACAAAAGGACAACTGTTGTACAGATTTTTAAATGTTCAAAGAGCCACGTGAGATGCACATCACGTGGCACAGCAGCAAGCAGCAGCAGAGATGAGAAGTGGCTGGCGCATAGTGCAGGCCAGGGGGGTTGGCGAGCAAAGTGAGCAGGGGGCGAACCCCCTAGTATAACAATAAAGTCCAAATCTATGGGTTGTTCACCAAATTGCAGCAACCCACCTAGTCACATGCTTGAGGTTACCCATGGCACAACAATGTACAAGTGGCTTGGCTATCATCACCTTTGCTTATTTATTTTTTATTTATATATGTATTTTTCAAATTAAATCTCTTATAATAAATACTGTACTAATGAAGTGGATTCAGGGATGGGGCAAGTTGGGGGGCCAGAAAAGATTCTGCTTAGAGCACCAGTTTGGCTAGGGGCAACAATGGATATAAGGCAGGAAAAAGACTTGATTTAGTGTCAATATATCACAATGCGCTGTCATGTATAAATTCACAGTTGCTCCCACAGAGGAAATGCACATTTTCCTAAAATGTGTCTCTTTGTGATGTGAGAGGCAAGTGGAGAATCTGGATTATAAGTAAAATTAACATTTGGAAAACATGCAAACTCTACGCTGGCAGGTTCAAACCGACATTTCAGAGTCTGTCAGACAGTACCCCTTACCACTTTTGCTAAGTTGTCACCCTGTGCTTCTTTTGCAGGTCCTTCAGTGGTTCATTGATTGTTATTGGAGTGTACAGTATATGTATTAGATAGAAGGAAGATGCGCTTGAAAAAAAATTGCACACCATGAGATGTGAAAGTGAAGGATATATGGGTGAAACACTTTAGACCAGAGAATTAATAGAAAAAAGAATAATTTCTAGTAAACCGATAGAAAGATTTTTTTACTGACAAAATAAGAAAGGAAAACAGCAATTAAGTTTTTTCATATGTATGTGCTTGGTAAAAACTCCAGTTGTATTTTTGTATATACTGATTGATTGGATGGTGAGTCGGTCCTTAAATTTGGAAAGAGCATTTGATTATCGAATGCTACAGCAAAAGAACCACAGATCAGCACAACAATCATCACATTTGTAACCGTTCTTGGACAATCAAATAAGATCTTGATGGATATTTTGACATCAACTGGGTTGATAGACTACAATTTGCTTTATCTTGTTACTTTAAAGAGCTCTTTAGAAATTTTCTTCCTTTTCATGGTTAGAAAGGAGATTACAATAAATGTCAGTATGGTAAGTATCTCATTGTTTAATAAATGTGCCACAGATAATTTTCTATATAACACACATATTGACTTTATTAAGCTTCTTATCCAGACCTGGATTATGGAGATGAGCCCCTCTTGCTGAGGCAAGAAAAGGGTTGCTAGATTACCTTGCAAATAGACAAAGGGTGATAGCTCCGCTAACACTGAGTATTTTAAGGTGTTAACCATGTACTGTATATGCAGGGTATACAATGTAAATTGAAATACCTGGATTGTTTGATTTCAGGGCTTTGTGAGTGAATTGAAGAGATTGTGTAACAGACAGAAAGACTAATGAGGTTATTATACTTCATACCTACAACAAGAACTTTAGCAAAAGCTTTTCCAGCAGTGGGAGTCAATTAGTACTGCACACAGAAAGAGCATCTAAGAGAAAGTAGCAATGGTGCAGAACTGAGCAAATTAATCCAAAATTAACACGACGACTGACATACTGAAAAGATGTACCTTGGACTGATTTTCCACAGCTAGGTATCAAAAGCGTATACATAGAGCCTGAGGTCAGTTTGACAAATAGGATTACCCAGTGGAAACACTGAAATGTTGAAGAGAAATGGGTCATTTGCAAAACCTTAAGAAAGACCACAAAGGAGAAATTGCTGGCACATGGTTTCAAAGGTCTCCTGGCTGTTTTAATGACAGGCCACTAAAATAAACTTTCAGTACATACCATACATCAACAGTGATTCTGAGCTGTTTATATTTTAAAGCTAAGTAGATTTAGTTTTCTTGCAACCTTTCTCCGAATAGTTGCTTTTTTTAAAAACCACCAATCTTCCCAGATCTCAGCTGGCAGTGTTTGATGAATGGTTCAGTAAATAGTGGTTTCCCATGAGCCAGAAAGTTTGAAAAATTCTTATCATACATAAACACTTAGTGACTGGGGTTGTTTGATATTTTATTAATTTAATATGGGAACTTAAAGCTCTTTTGATGCATATGTTTTAATAGTTTTTATTGATTAATGGATTTGGAGAAACTGCTGTTTTCATCGACTTATAACACCCTAAAATCCCTCTGATTTAATAGTTGCCGAAAATTAAACAAGAAAACCTGTCATTGAAAGCGACTGGTTTTCAATAAAAGAAGACAGAAATCTCCTCAAATTATTGTAAAGTAAATCTGGTCATTTTACGAACAGGTTTCGTTGAAGGAAAATTAACCTTTTATGTGTGCCCAGAAATAAACTAATTTTAGGTGGAACAAGCCTAAACTGTTTAATTTAATGATCTAAAGATGTGATATTTTGTAAATTGTGTTTCTTACTTATTCAGTTGACGCCTTTATCCAAGGTGACTTATAACATTTAAGTTATGATTGGTTACATTCCTTTTGTATTTCCGGTTGAAATACAAGTAAGTGAAGTGACTTGCTCATTATATTACATTTATTTATTTAGCTGATGTATTTGATTTTGATATAATCAGTGCAATTATTATTGTTTATTTGGCTGAGTCCTTTATCCAAAGTGACTTACAACCAGAGGCGGTCTTAGGGGTGTGCGGGGCCTAAGGCTGACCAACCCAGCGCGGGGCCTGTTATGTCAAACGGTGTTACCGGTATGTGTGGACTGTTTAAACTTGTGTGCGAATTTAATAAAAAATAATGTTAACATACACCGGATTTTCTCATTACAGTATTCAGCTAAATTTTTGCAAGATAACACGCGGACTTTATCAAAATATAAGAATATAATCTATTAAAAATTGCAATTCATAATTCATTACACTACCATGACTGTGCAAAACGCAATGTGGTGTCATATGGAAATTAGCAGCGACTCTTCTAGAAAAGTACCCAAATTGCAAGTATACTCAGAGTCTTGATTTGCAGGATGTCATAGTCATAACTCAGGTTGATGTTATGTCAGCCGGTTATCATTAGCGATGTATGTTTTTGTGCATAAACATTCGGACATGTTTATGACCTACAAATAAAATGTGAATTTCAGTGTTTCGACAGGAAGTGTGAAATTAATGTAGAGGTATCATCATGAAATCTCTTACCAGTTTCCAGGTTCAGAGACGGAAATCCACTTTTCTTGCCTTCTGATTGGAAAAGTCATTGATGACATCTTCATAGTGTAATCTGTATGCAATGTCTTTTTCTATAGATAGGATCGCCAGACCTCAAATGCTGTCTTGAGACATGGTTGATCTATACTGGAGAATATAACTTGACAAATCCGCTCGAACGGGACATGCAAACCTCAAAAGTAGGGCCCCTTAGTTGCACAGCCGTCACCCCACAACTCCACTCTTGCTTACAACATTTATGATACAATTGGTTATATTAATTGTGGATTTCCAATTGGAGCCCAGGCAGATCAAGTGACTTGCTCAGGGTCACACAGTATCAGTGGTGGGATTTGAACCCACAACCTCAGGGCTTGAAGCCCAAAGCCTTCACCACTACACTACACTACACATATTAGTGTTCTTCTTGCACTAATATTAAGTATTACAAAAAGAGAAAAATGTAATTGTTTCTTTTAACTATAAACAATGTTGACTAATTTACAGGTATTTGTTCCTATACACTGTTAGTGGCAAATCTGGAACATATGAGTTTGAGTAATTCACAATCAAGAGTATTAATTGTGTCTTTAAATGATCACATACTGTATACACAATAGCAATAGACGCATTAAGATAATGAATTTGATGAAAGCAGGCTTTCCCATCTTACAAACATCACACCCTTTTATCTTACATTGTGCGATGAAATTCAAAATTGGAATAGCTGCAATGAAAACTGATCTGCTGCTTAATGGAATGCAATGCTTATTCCACTTCATGTAAAAATCTAATTTATTACCTTATTTAATAATAGGTAACACTTTAGTTTAGGTACTGCAGAAATGCATCTATTAGTCATTTACTCTTATGCTGCAAGACTTTAGCAAAGGCTTCGTTTGGTCTTCATAACACCCGTAAAACACCAGTGCATTGGTTATTCCTCTTTGTACAGTGTGGAGTATTGACATCATGGCAAAAATTACTTGTTTATGTGAAGGATTCTCAGGTCATATACTAAATCTGGAATATCAATAGAAATGTATATAAGTTAAGCCATCTCCGACCACTCCAAAGAAAAGTTTTGTTAGTAGGTCACTAAGAGCGAGGTGCAGAGATGAATAAGCAATCTATTGATGCTTTGTAAGTGTTATGTAGTGTTTTTTAAAGTCTTTTTTCATATCAGTAAATGAGTAATAGATGCATTTTTACAGTACCTAAACTTAAGTGTTTCCCAATCAATAATAATACAAAATATTGTTAGACTAGACAAAGAGCCCGTTTCGACAACGTAAGATGAAACGGGCACGAGTTTGTGTCAGCAGTGTATGAAGAACAAATGATAAGTAACGAAGAAGTTGTTTTATAATGATTGTAGTCCGCTTTACTCATTACTGTACAGGCTTGTACTGTTAGTTGATGAATTTTCCAGGCCTATAGTATAATATTGAATGATGAATGTTCCAGTACAATATGGAATAGTAATAAGTATAAGCACCACAAACCTGATATAGGTGTATTGAATGAATGCGTAATTGAATCAGAATGCGTAATTAGGCCTCGAGCTGTAGTCAAAATCGCCTTTCAGGCCTCTAGAGCTTTAATTGAAGTCGCCTTTCTCTTTGAATTTTTGTCGCCGTAAATCACCGCCTGCCGCGATGTTGGGGTTGGATGTCAGTCTTGTAAGGTTTTTCGGGCAGCTGCGCAGAAGGCAACTGCGCATTCGGCTTCGGATGGACATGAGTGAGTGAGTGAGGAGGCAGGCGCTTTATGTATTAAGATGTGTGCTGTATGTGAACAACAATGCGTTATGTTCAGTTCCAATGTGAAGTTTGCATGCTGCTCTGTATTTGCATGGATTTGCATGCACATTCCAAAGATGGAAGAATAAATCTAATGTACTGTTCTAAACTATTCCAGTGTGATCAAATATTAGTAGTAGTACTGTCATGTTTACAGAACACAGTGGAATCCTTACACTTCCATATCTGTCCAAATTGCAGCATATCACCACGCTCTGTTATGTTAGGTTAGAATGTCGCCAGCAGCATGTTGTCAGCACTCTTCTCTGTGTGGGTAATTCTGCAACACCAAATGTAGTCTGTTCAACGACCTTTACAGACCCTCTGCAATCCTAGATAAACTGTTTCACAAAGCTTGACTAAATATTAGATAGACAGATTGAAAGATAGTGTGGTGGTGTTCATAAGCATGTCCTACAATAAACTGGCATAAAGTCCAGGACTGGTAGCTGCACTGCTTCAGACACGTCCATGTTACATTCTGCTTCTAAATAACCCTATAATAAAGTTCAGAAAATTGATGGGTGGATAGATATTTATGGTTCTGGTTCAATAGAAACCAGTAAATTTCCTCTTGCAAGAGGCATGTAAGAAATTCAATATTTTATTACTCAGTGAACTCTTTTTTTTGTGTGTGCAGCTTAATGAATTGGGGCGTTGCTGACCTGAAATCAGAAACTAACCACATTGTGGGCAAACTGATGCCTTGTGGGCAGTACAATCTCCCAAATGGCCATGCAGTAATTGGCAGCCCTTGCCCAACCTTTTAAACACGCTTAAAGGACTAATCTGTGGTAACGAAAGCACTCCTGAGCCATTAAAATACCAGCTTCTTATTTGGCAGATGGATATAAGTAGCCTGGCCGTTTGCTTCATGTTGTTTATGGAAACCACTGCCTTCTCCATCTGGTTGCCACAGTTCATGTAAGCTGCTGCCTCAGAGTGCCATTTAAACGTAAAATTGCACTGGTAAGCATCTCATTGTGCCTTTTAATAGCACCCGACAATAGCACTCCTTTAAGTTACTTTTGATAAAGTCATGCTGTCCGGTACAACAGCTGAAAATACAAGTATAACCCCATTAACATTTACTTGTCCAAAAGAATCCCTCTTAAAAATCTATGATATGAAAATAACATTTGAAAAACTGTTTTCATATTTTATCCACCAAATAGACAGATACCATAATTATGCTTTATATAAAAGACACACATCATGCATACAATTATAATCTCAGAAATGATTAATAGTTCCCTTATAACCACAACGCAAGTGACTTATAAAATGATTTCTTTCACTTTTATGAATCTCACATTTCAGGAACATCAGATATGTAATACGGTATAATCTGCTGTTCCTTCATGTTTTCTCAATTGCTGGATATATTCTATTTGGCTTTGACAAACCATTCCATTAATGATTTAACATTTCTGTTGTGATTCATCATGATAAAATGACAGTAAAATGATGTATGATAAACAATACTGGAATGTTTTCATGCAACAGTGAACCTTAAACTTAAGGTGTTTGCTTGGGTGAACAATCAACACCAGAAATAAAGAAATGAAAAGCCATTTTATTCCTAGATATCAATCAATAAACATTACATTTCAGGTAAAGGGCTTGCTTTCCTAAAGCAAACAAGATTGTAAACTGAATATTGCACATATAAGTTTGTATGTGTTCAGTGCTGTATTCTAATTATATGAAACCAGCAAACCCGCAATTCTCGAAAGAATCGCAAATCTAAGAGTGGCAATCACTTTCTGTTCCCTCCAATATTTGGAGGGAAGAAAAATCATGGAGGGTGGGTGCGTCCTGGGAAAGTTTTCATTTAATTAAATAAATATATTTGTACTGAAGCGGTTTTTTTTGGAGCCGTGACTCATTTGGTTCTGGTGTTTCAGAAGTGGGTTGTAGGCGCCTTCGTTCATTGTTTTTATCCATGCAGTCTTGTATTTGTTTTTCTATGGCTGTGTCGTTAGCTGGAAGTCGTTTCCTGACGGCGGCGGATTCGCGTGCTGAAGTGACCATGGCGGCAGATTCGGGCTTGGAGGGCTATATTACTAAACAAAGGAGGTATATGCGGTGGTGTGCGCGGTCGCGTTCGGGCGGAGGTTGTACTGTGTACGGCTTGCTTGTGGCCTCTGTGCATATATACAACCTGGCGTGCACGCTTTACCTCAAGTTTAGTTTATAGGTCATGTTGTGTTGTTTGGGCGCCACCTAATGACTCTGGGAAGCCGCTAGGTTTGACTCTGGGGTACTGAGACGCAGTGCACGTGCGTGCGCTTTTGGTGCGTCTGGCATCCGTGCATATATACAACCTTCATTTAGTAATATAGATTGGGAGACAACTTATGGGCTCATCAAATTGTAATTCCACCCCAAACTGAGGGTTGGTGCTGTTGCCTAATGCTTCTCCTACTTTCTCATTGACAGATCTGATGACCGGCAACACCAGTTATGTCACTTCCTGGTCACAAACCCCTTCTGCTCTGGCTTTCTCTTAAGGGGATCCACCACCATCTTAGGGCAGTCTGATTGTTGACTGACTTTTAACAAAATGATCCGAACATTCTTTTTTTTTTGTTTTGTCATTAACAGCGCCCTAACTCTTCATAATTTCTTTGTGGATTTTCTTAAAATATGTCTTCTTTAAGAGACACAGAGCACTGCAAAAATGTGAAAGACATTATATTGCAACAAGATCCCAAATTACTATAACACTGCTTTTGTCAGAACTGTGCTCTGATGAGTGCTGTCCAACCATTCATATAGGGATGGTTACAGTCTCACCATGCTATTTCAGTAACAATCTCAATGAATGAGAAGAAGAAGGAGAAGAAGAAGATGATGAAGCCATGCTATGAAGAAGATGAAAAAGAAAGTGCCCAAACAAGCTTGGCACATTGCGAGAAACAATAGTTGTTTATTATCGAAGTCTGCAATCTACAAATCCTAGAAATATAGACAGAGAATGTTACAGGCCAAGATATCTCAAAATGAAAAGACAAATATCAAAATCCATAAAAACAGGCTAAAGCTCATGTGTCAAGAATCCAAAAGGAACAAAGCAGTAGGCAGAATGTAATCCCATGGACAGTACACCAGTCACAGATACACACCTATGCACAGTTTTAGAACTGAGTCAGTTTAGTGTTGTCAGTTAACGTAACCTACATGTATAGAAATTAAAAAATTATGGCAACAGGTAACTTCAGAATGTAAAGCGTGCAATCGATTAGGCAGTGTAAGAGTTAAATATCAAAGGTTAATCTCCATACCATTTCTATAAAGTAATCTGGAAGGCCGACAATATTTTCAAAAGTGAGGTTTTGGAATTAACAAAGTAAATTAGTGATTGACACTCCTGTGACCAGAAGGCAGCAATATATTTCTTACGTCATAAGATAATGGTAGAAATGTCCATCCATTATGCTATATCCTAACTACAGGGTCACGGGGGTCTGCTGGAGCCAATCCCAGCCAACATAGGGCACAAGGCAGGGCGCCAGCCCACATACAGGACAATTTAGGATCGCCAATGCATTTAACCTGCATGTCTTTGGACTGTGGGAGGAAACCCATGCAGACATGGAGAGAACATGCAAACTTCATGCAGGGAGGACCCAGGAAGCGAACCCAGGTCTCCTAACTGCGAGGCAGCAGCACTACCACTGCGCCACCGTGCCAGGTGGAAACATAATCATGCCATTTAGGAAATTGTTTGTGCTTATTAAGCACAAGAAAAATTCACAAGTCAGATGGTAAGAATGTGACAGGTAAATAAAAGATGGGGTCACTCCTCTGGCCAGGTGACTGATATGCCTTTTGGGTCGAGGTAATGGCGGCCGATAATGGGGCAATTATATCCATTAGACACTTTCGATGTTTATTAAGCATTAGACAATGATAAGAAAAATATACAGAGTGAGGTAATCTTATGAAAAGAAATTGTAATAAAACGAGGTAGCGGAAAACTACCAGTGCTCACTTCATTGAACTGAGACAGCTTTTGCACATCTTTGCAATCCTGCTTGCCCATCCTGAGACTCTGGGTGTTTGTTTAATGCTAGAGCGAGTTCATTCTCCACAACACTTGTCTTTGGAATCTGGGACACAAAGCCATCCAGGTGGAGAGTAGAATGTATGAAACCAGGACCATGGAGCTGAGAGGCAACATTGCTAATGTTGCTGTGAACTGACATTTTTTAAAATTATTTTCTTGATATTGCAATGTTCTTAGTGGAAATTATTTATGGGAATACTAGTTTCATGTCTTACGGAACATCTCTAGTTGGGTTTAATAATTGTTTTCTTCATATGGGAAAAACTTAATCTTTATGATTATTTTGCCATTGTTATTTCACGCTGCCATTTTGTTTCTTTTATGGGTTCCGGCATTTTGTGGGGTTAGTTTCTAGGACACATTTTGTGCATCACTCTCTGTTATTTGGATAACCTTTAATAACTAAAAACAAAAGTTTGATTCTTGCATTTATGTTTGTTTCTCTGGTGTAAAAACTACCTTTTGACTACATGTTTAATTACAATTCTGGTTTTGGTGTTTGGTTTTCTGGTTGTCTTTGTCGTAACAACCCTTTTTCTGATCTTGACCTTGTCTCATTTTCCACTGTTTTCCCTCTTTTCAGGCTCTGGAAAGAATAGGTGGGGTTGAGCCCCTACAAACTCTAAGTGCAGAGATGCCACAGCCTATCTTCCAGTAACAAAATCATGAATAAATACGCAGCCTGTATTTGTAAGCATGAATTTCAGTAATCAGAATTTTTACCAGTAAGAGGGCAAACTTCACTTTCTTGGGACATAAACAGTAAACCAAATGCTCCCGCAGCATGTAAATGCAAAATAAGGATCTGGTTACGGGGAAAAAATTGGACTTTAAAAGAATCCCACTTTGAATTTGATGAAGAGCTGGAGTTTAAGTAAAAATGAAGATCTGTGATGGGTAAATATAATTGTAATGTGAACTAACAGTTGCAGTGTAGATTTTTATATGCATGGTCTAGAGATATCTATTCAGAAATGACCGGAGTGTAGTTATTTGTATTTGTGAAAAAAACAGTGGCTTTTGCATATCTGGGATTAATCTCAGTTCATTCAGTTAGGGGCTCCAGAAGAGAGTGTGTCTTTTCCATTCATCTTCATTTTACTGAAAGGTGCATCTAATGTCTTAGAAAGTATCCAGGTTAGGGAATTGAATGTTACGTCTGTGATTTCCAGAACATATTGAAGGGGTCTGGGGGTAATTGGGACACAACTGGAGCATGAACTAACACCTCTAAATCTACGGTCATGTCTTCCTTGATAAAAAGAATAGCTTACCCTAAGCAGTACGATGTGGAGGTGTGTTTATTTGTAAGAGTAGAGGTGATCATGCGACTAATGTGTTAGTGTAGCAGCTGCAGATTTGCAAGTATTATGCAAAACTGTGATGGATGAGGTAAGACTAAGTTTATTGATCAATCAACTTCCTCACCAATCTTCCCAAGCTCCGTGTAGTAACAAACAAATGAGATAAGTAGACAAAATAAGGTTCTTGAAGAGGGCTGTGGGGCTTGCTCCTTGATGATTTGACTTGTGACGTGTTCCCTTAATGTTAAATAAACATTTTCAGCCAGCATTGGCAAATGAAAACATATTATGGTAATGTAAAAATATTTTATACAGTAGTTCTGCCAAGTATAGTGCAAAATTTTACACAGAATCACAGCAACGTGTTAATACTGAGAAGAAATGGCTAAAGATCGTTGATAAGACATAAACCAAATGAATCATCATCATAATGCTGGTGGAAACTGGAGTCTATTGTGATGGCCCTGGGCACAAGGCAGATTCCAACCACGGACATGGCATGAGTACTTAACTTTTGAAAAAAGATAAAAGATTAAAACCCTTACCAGCTGCAAGGTCCCCTGTTTGTATGAGCGACACTAGAGTTTCCAAGGACATCTGCAAATAAATAATTTCTGTTTAGCAATCAGCAAGTATTGTTTTAGCAGCTGCAGGTTTACTTTATCAAGTACAAAAGATTATTTTACCTATAAAAGGAAACATGAAGGAATTCAATCTCAAAGCCTGGATTTATTGGGCAGGAACTAAGGAAGGTAGGGTATGATTTATAGTAGATACAGTAATAAAGTCTTAAGCATCTGATTTGAATTACGGCCTACTGCTTGCTTCTTTCAGAGAGTACTTGTTGCTGCTGCTCTCTTGGTGAACTTGTTTTGTAGCTAATGACTCACAACACACTCAGAGACCAATTTATTTGATATCTCGGAGCCCTGCATGCATTTGACTGTTCAGTCACTGATAGCTTCATTGGTGCACACAGTGTTAGTAAAAGCAAGCAGGCCAGTATGAACAGATCCTGCATGTACTATATGTGCCGTCTCCAGAGGAAGAAAGAATTTAAGGACATTAAAACAGAAAGTATAAGGAACAGCAAAACTCCTGAGATTTTATTACACAGTCATTTCATGGAAGTATCTTGAATAGGCCATAACTCAAAGATGTCCAGCAAGCACTAGTTCTGTGTTGGGAAACAGAATGTTAATGTAGGGCTGAGTGACAGTGGTTCAGTTTATGCAGAGTAAAAGACAAGCTACAGTTAGTCAACTAACGGTTAAGTATAATTGTAATGGTGAAGGAGGCATTTCGTGACAATCCAAACTGTACAACAAAGAGGTGTGGTTGGAGTGACACTGGAAATCTTGTAACATATTACTTCATCTGGCTGATCTCTCTCCTGTTGTTTCACACTAATCAAACAGAAGCATGGGGCAAAACCTCAAAATGTTTCTGAATTCATCTTTCTGATTCTCAATAATAGAGGCTAGTTGAGGTAAGGTAAAAGTTTAGAGTTTGTTTTCATGGCACACGTTGGATCTTCTAATAAAAGTACAGCAACCTTTATAAACCAGAGGAAATATTAACATTAAAGCTCATCAGTTCCTCCTGTTCATAGTAGCTACGCATGTTTAAATTCTGTCTTTCAGCAAGCCAAACTGCTATGAAAATCCAGCAACGGTTCCTGGAACAGGATGATAAATTCAGGTTAATGCTGTCTAGACTGAGAGAGACAGCCACTCATCTCCAAACTGTTTTTAAGTCTCAAATAAATCTGAGATGGAATGACTCCTTCATTTGTCAAAAATTGAATAATAATGCGCTGCGCAATACTACTGTGTACCTCCTGCTTGGACATGTTGATTACAACGGACAGGACGGGAGGAAAGAGAAGTTAGCACTACTAACGACAACTCCATGTATGCGTGAGTTTGTCCAATGAGTCAGGTCTATCTTGTACTATTTATAAGAACAGAGCATGAAAATTCCTGTTTATAATTGAACACCCCTCACAAAATAAGGCTTTATTGATGGCAAATGGCAGTTCCAATCACTATTAGGCAATAAGATCTAAAAAGTGTCCATTCAAGGCATATACTTGTTACTAAAAACGTCCACAAAGACCTCAGCAATGAAAAAATATCTCTTCTAGTTCTTCACATTAATTTGAACTTTCCTATCCAAAATAGAATGCACAGTGACATGCTGGATGGTTTTTTTCTTCTACAACACATGATTTTTATCTCTCCCCTTTTATTGAAAGTTTTGTTTTTAAATCCTCCAAATGCACTCAATATGATTAACAGGCAACATTAGATTTCACTAGTGAGTGTGCATGTGTTTGTGACAAACAAGGTGTTGCTATATTTACATTAACAAAATAAAAATGGATTGAAAAATTGACTGATACAAAGGCAATAATACAAAGTTCTAGTATTTGAAGTATTTAGAGTTAAGATATGCTCAAGGGGTTTTCAAAATGGAGGTATTACTAGTATGTAAGTATATGAAATTACCCACATTTAAAGAAGCATAAAAGTTTTTTTTTTAATATTTATATCAAAGAGGGTTGGGGAGGTTTAGCTTTAGTAATTAGATCATTAGAAAAAATTATATTGTGGCCACTTGGGGGTGCAAGCAAGCCCCAGACCCCAAATATGAATGCTCAGACAAGTCCTAAGTATAAAACAAATTGTTGTATTTTTAAATAAATATCTATACACAGCAGTTAAGTGCAAAATTATTCACTCATCTCCACTGGTACACCTCCCAGCCAAGTGTTGACTCTCTCTAGTCCTGGCTTCTACTCGCCTGGACAAGGCAGTGCATTTTTTATTATTTAAGAACCCAGAATAATTCCCGTGCCAGTGCTTAAATGTTGGAAGTACTTCCAGGCCATACAGTAGTCCCAAGCAGTAGGGAGTATAACTCCATGCAGCACCCCTTAGTGGCACCCATGAATCCCAGCAGGGTTGTGCTACCGGACTATAATCCCCAGAATTCCCTCTGGGTGTCTGAATGGGTACCGAAGCCCAGGGATGCTGCCATCTAGTGGGTCAGGGGAGCATACAGCCTTAAGACAGAGCCTCCACTGATCTCTCCATTAAATTGGCCTCCTGGCCAGTTACGGAAATGGCACCAATCCCAGAAGGGATGCCAGCCCATCTGTGCCGTCCATTAGTATATATATACTCATCAGTTCAGTTCAAATTTGCATTTTCTTATGTACATAGTAAAATGAAATTCGTCTTTGCATGTTGTATAATACCAACCAAAAACAATACAAAAGACAATCAATACAATAATTTCTGTCTCCAGAAAAGGCTAAATGTGTACATCCTAAGGTCAAGCAATGAAATCAGAGAATATGAATACAGGAATAAAGGAGGCCAGACAAATTTTAAAAACTGTCAGATCTGGAGATGACCACGCAATATTAGAAACCACAAGAAATGGGCTACAAACTACATTGGATTCTCTCAGTACACAGTGGAGAATTAATAACAAACATTAATGTACAGAAAATGCTTTTGAAAATTAGGGAAATTAGATACGATGAATTGCAAGTAGGAGCTAACAGAAAAGTTAACAGAAAGTGTGCCAGTTTAAATACCTCAAGATATTTGTTGTGAGAAGTTAAATCAAGAATAAGCAAAAGCTAACAGATGTATTGAACAAAAAAGTTCTGTTCACATTGAATACAGAACTGAAAAAGCAAGACCAGTGTAGAGTGTTTTATTAATGCAACCAATATGTGCATACTGAGGAAAGCAGATATTAAAAATTGTGATATGTTGTTTTGGAGAAGGAGTGAACTGAAGTACTGTGAAGAAAAAAAGAGGATTAGAACAACTGGAATGAGACAAAGGTGATGGCTGAGGCATGTATTTTGGCAAGGCAGCATTCGTTGAAGGGAGATTAGAGAGGAAAAGGTTTTGTTGAAGACAGAGAATGATACGAATGGACAACATTAAAGAAAACAGAATGAACCCGATTGTGAAAAGGAAAGTGCAACACAGGAAAAGTTGAAGCTGGGATTCCATGACAAGGACGTGCCTAAAGGCAGAAGACTAAGGAATGAATGGATTTGGCTGAAAGATAAGCATAAAAATTGAGTGTGCGTGTACACTGTAGGAGACCATATATCACAGCTACACATAGAATATGTAATCTAATAATTTTCACCTTTTAAAGCCACGCCAAAAATATCTATTGCCAGCAGTGAGCTCTTAAATGAAGAGCCAGCTTGGTAAGTTATGATATTTTTGGAATTTTTTTGAAGGGTAGACATGAATTATGACTCAAAAGAAATTCAATAATGTATTTTTACTGCAATAAGAATTTGTAGAAGCATACCAAATTTATTGGATTCATAAAAAATGTAGGTTTAATGGAATGGGATATTCATTAACATATTATTTTGTTTCTTCAAATTTTTATTCAAGCTCAAATTATTAAGAGGAATGCTTGAAATGACAAAACATCATTTTCATATTATATATGGAAGCATTGTGTCATAACAAAACAGTTCATGGCAAAACAAAACACAAGATACTTCACATAAAAACAAGTTAACAGTTTGTTTGCCATTTTTCTTGTTAAATTGGAGATGACCTGAAGTGCAGCAGCGCTAAACCTGAACACACGAGATATCAATTAATTCCAAATGTATCCTTCTACTTAGTTAATCTATATTTACTTATAGGAATAGGAGGAAGTGGAGCCACTCTGTATAAAATATCAGTCCATTACAGGACACACTGAGGTGCATAGTCATACTGGGCCGGACAGCTCTAGAGATGGGTTTTATTTCCATCCAGGCCACCATTTATGTGGAGCCGGCACATTCTCCCATTGACTGCATAGAATTTTTTCTGGGAACTACAGTTTCTTCAAAATTTCCATGTTACATTGGAAAGTATGTGTAGCAACTCTGGATGTTTGTGTAGTTTACTTTTCATCCTGTTAACAATTGGTTCCTCCTTCAAACATTGTGTTGATTGACTAGGCCCTATCTTCCTGACACTTCAGAGAAGCATAGGGAGGTCTCCTGTGCTATCCACAAACAAAAATAAACACCAAGGAGGCCATAGTGCTAAAAACTGCTATTTATTAGCCAAAACACTACAACTGAAAGTAAGATAATGAACACAAGGAATGATAAAGTACAATAAAGTTATAAACTGTAAAGCCCTCTAGACTAGCCTACACAATGTAAGCCCTTATCTATATCATTTTTTTTTAAATTTTTTATTGATTTTATTGAAATCACACAGTATGCCATACAAATAGATCAATTTTACAAGAATAGGACTGAAAACAAATCAACCCCGACCCCTGAGAAAGAGAGCATGGGCAGCAGAATAAAACTTAAACCTAGTAAAAATAGGCAATTAGATAAATTAATAAGTGAATATAGATAAATGGAGAAGAAAAAGAAAAAAAAAGAGAATAGGGAGAGAATCTGCTTCCTCAGTGCTTTAAAAGCTTATTCTAAAATGTTATTGATTAGATCCTGCCAGGTTTGGAAAAAATTTTGCACAGATCCTCAAAGTGAGAATTTTATTTTTTCCAATTTCAAATAATATATAACATCAGTTACTCACTGACTTAAAAGGGGAAAGTTAGGATTCTTCCAGTTGAGCAAAATAAGTCTGTGTGACAATAGTGTAGTAAAGGCAATCACAGTTTGTTTGTCCTTCTCCACTTTAAGCCCATCTGGAAGAACACCAAACACAGCTGTTAATGGATTAGGAGGGATTGTGACACCAAGGCTGTCTGAAAGGCATTTCAAAATTTTTATCCAGAATGATGTTAATTTGGTGCAGGCCCAAAACATGTGACCCAGTGAGGCTGGAACTTGATTGCAGCGTTCACAGGTTGGATCTCGCCCTGGAAACATTTGGACAATTTTAAGAGAGACAGATGTGCTCGATATATAATTTTTAGTTGAATAATTGTATGCTTTGTTATTGGACTTCTGTGCTCGTCACGGATTGTCCATAACGAACACAATGTTCAAGCATAGGGGTGTTCATATGTGCACTTGGCACCAGGACACCCTAGGACTTTGTGGTCGTGTCGTCGGACTTGCGGCCACATGTCTTGGACACTCGGGTGAAGAGAGGGGCGGAGCTATTAACTGATCACCACCTGGTGGTGAGTTGGCTTCGATGGTGGGGGAGGATGCCAGTCAGGCCTGGTAGGCCCAAACGTGTTGTGAGGGTCTGCTGGGAACGTCTGGCAGAGCCCCCTGTCAGAAGTAGCTTCAACTCCCACATCCGGCAGAACTTCGACCACGTCCCGAGGGAGGTGGGGGACATTGAGTCCGAATGGACCATGTTCCATGCCTCTATTATTGAGGCGGCTGACCGGAGCTGTGGCCGTAAGGTGGTCAGTGCCTGTTGTGGCGGCAATCCCGAACCCGTTGGTGGACACCGGCGGTGAAGGATGCCGTCAAGCTGAAGAAGGAGTCCTACCGGTACCTTTTGTCCTGTGGGACTCTGGAGGCAGCTAATAAGTACAGGCAGGCCAAAGGGAATGCGGCTTCGGTGGTTGCTGAGGCAAAAACTGAGGCATGGGAGGAGTTTGGGGAGGCCATTGGCTTCGAGGAGATTCTGGTCCACCATCCGGCGTCTCAGGAGGGGGAAGCAGTGCAGTGTCAACAATGTATATGGTGGGGATGGTGCGCTGCTGACCTCGACTCGGGACGTTGTGGGTCGGTGGGGGGAGTACTTTGAAGACCTCCTCAATCCCACTAACATGCCTTCCAATGAGGAAGCAGAGCCTGGGGACTCGGAGGTGGGCTCCCCCATCTCTGGGACTGAGGTCACTGAGGTGGTCAAAAAACTCCTTGGTGGCAGGGCCCCGGGGGTGGGTGAGATACACCCGGAGTTCCTCAAGGCTCTGGATGTTGTAGGGCTGTCTTGGTTGACACGTCTCTGCAACATCGCATGGACATCAGGGACAGTGCCTCTGGATTGGCAGACCGGGGTGGTGGTCCTCCTCTTTAAGAAGGGGGACCGGAGGGTGTGTTCCAACTACAGAGGGATCACACTCCTCAGCCTCCCTGGAAAAGTCTATTCGGGGGTTCTGGAGAGGAGGGTCCGTCGGATAGTCGAACCTCGGATTCAGGAGGAACAGTGTGGTTTTCGTCGTGGTCGCGGAACAGTGGACCAGCTCTACACCCTTAGCAGAGTCATGGGAGCTCGCCTAACCAGTCTACATGTGTTTTGTGGACTTGGAAAAGGCGTTCGACCGTGTCCCTCGGGGAATCCTGTGGGGGGTGCTCCGGGAGTATGGGGTACCAGACCCCCTGATAAGGGCTGTTCGGTCCCTGTACAACCGGTGTCAGAGCTTGGTCCGCATTGCTGGCAGTAAGTCGAACCCGTTTCCAGTGAGAGTTGGACTCCACCAGGGCTGCCGTTTGTCACCGATTCTGTTCATAACTTTTATGGACAGAATTTCTAGGCGCAGCCAGGTTGTTAAGGGGGTCCGGTTTGGTGGACTCAGGATTGGGTCACTGCTTTTTGCAGATGATGTTGTCCTGTTTGCTTCATCAGGCCGTGATCTTCAGCTCTCTCTGGATCGGTTCGCAGCTGAGTGTGAAGCGGCTGGGATGGGAATCAGCACCTCTAAATCCGAGACCATGGTCCTCAGCCGGAAAAGGGTGGAGTGCTCTCTCAGGGTTGGGAGCGAGATCCTGCCTCAAGTGGAGGAGTTCAAGTATCTCGGGGTCTTGTTCACGAGTGAAGGAAGAATGGAGCGTGAGATCGACAGGTGGATCGGTGCTACGTCCGCAGTGATGCGGGCTCTGCATCGGTCTGTCGTGGTGAAAAAGGAGCTGAGCTGTAAGGCAAAGCTCTCAATTTACCAGTCGATCTATGTTCCTACCCTCACCTATGGTCATGAGCTATGGGTAGTGACCGAAAGAACAAGATCGCGAATACAAGCGGCTGAAATGAGTTTCCTCTGCAGGGTGTCTGGGCTCTCCCTTAAAGATAGGGTGAGAAGCTCAGTCATCCGGGAGGGGCTCAGAGTAGAGCCGTTGCTCCTCCGCATCGAGAGGAGTCAGATGAGGTGGCTCGGGCATCTGATCAGGATGCCTCCTGGACGCCTCCCTGGTGAGGTGTTCCGGGCACGTCCAACCGGGAGGAGGCCCCTGGGAAGACCCAGGACACGCTGGAGGGACTATGTCTCCTGGCTGGCCTGGGAACGCCTCGGAATTCTCCCGGAAGAGCTAGAAGAAGTGGCCGGGGAGAGGGAAGTCTGGGCATCTCTGCTCAAGCTGCTGCCCCTGCGACCTGACCTCGGATAAGCGGAAGAGGATGGATGGATGGATGGATAATTGTATGCTTTGCACATATGGAGCTCGAGTGAATTCTCTGCATTGCTACCTTCCACTCCTTTTCTGATATGTTGAGGGAGAGATCCTTTTCCCATTGTCCTCTTGGATCTTTGAAAGGGAGGGACTGTAAAATGGTTTTATATATTGCAGAGATGCTGTCTAAGTCCTTGAAACTGATGAATATTTTTTCCAGCATAGAGAGAGGTGGGAGATCAGGAAAATTGGGCAGGTTCTGTTTAACAAAGTTTCTAATTTGAAGATAGCGAAAGAAATGTGTTGCTGGAAAGTTAAATTTAGAATGTAATTGTTCATAGGATGCAAAGACATTGTCTATGTACAGATCTCTAAGTGATTTAATCCCAAATGTTTTCCAGACATTAAAAACTGCATATGTTTGCAAGGGTTGAAAAAGGTGGTTCTCATGTAGAGGTGCCACCGATAAAAGATTCTCTATCTTAAAATGCTTCCTACATTGGTTCCATATTCTGAGTGAGTGAAGCACTATTGGGTTATTAGTATATTGGCGATAATTTGTATTTATTGGGGCGCAAAGCAAGGAATATAAAGAGGAACTGCAGGATTCTATTTCTATTGCAGACCAAGCCTGCATACAGTTAGGTCCATAAATATTTGGACAGAGACAACTTTTTTCTAATTTTGGTTCTGTACATTACCACAATGAATTTTAAATGAAACAACTCAGATGCAGATGCAGATTTCAGCTTTAATTCAGTGGGGTGAACAAAACGATTGCATAAAAATGTGAGGCAACTAAAGCTAAAGCTGAAAGTCTGCACTTCAACTGCATCTGAGTTGTTTCATTTAAAATTCATTGTGGTAATGTACAGAACCAAAATTGGAAAATAGTTGTCTCTGTCCAAATATTTATGGACCTAACTGTATGTTCATCTATTTGTGTCGATGTCCAGGTTTTAATATGTTGTATGTTTGCTGTCCAGTAGTAAAATTGAAAGTTAGGTAGAGCTATGCCACCTTCTGCCTTTGGCCTTTGTAGGGTCGCTCTTTGGATACGTGGATGTTTTGAATTCCAAATAAATGTGGTTATGGTTGAATCTAATTTCTTAAAGAACGATTTACTGATGTATATTGGAATATTTTGAAATAAAAAGAGAAGCTTAGGGAGGATGTTCATCTTAACAATGTTAATTCTTCCAGCTAAAGTGAGATGAAGGGTTGACCATCTATGCAAGTCTTGCTTGATTTTCTCCATACAGACAGCAACATTTTGTTGATAAAGAGCTTTATGTTTACTTGTGATGTTTACCCCTAGGTATTTGAACTGATCTGCAATGATAAAAGGGAAGGTGTCCAATCTAATATTAAATGCTTGAGAATTCACTGGAAAGATCACTTTTAGTCAAATTAATTCTGAGACCAGAAATCTTTTGAAATTCTGTTAGTGCTGTTAGGACTGTAGGCGCAGTATTTTGTGGGTCTGATATATACAGTACCATATCATCTGCATATAGAGAAATTTTCTGTTCATGTCCTTCTCTGATAATCCCCTTTATCTCATAAGCATTTCGACAGTGAACCACCAGTGGCTCAATGGTGATTGCAAAAAGTAGTGGTGACAAGGGGCATCCTTGTCTGGTACCACATTCTAGTTTAAAGTAGTCTGAATTAATGTTGTTAATACAAACTGAAGCTTCTGGATTGGTATACAGTAGTTTGATCAATGCACAAATGTTCGGGCCAAACCCAAATTTCTCCAATATAGTGAAAAGGCAGTTCCATTCAATCATATCACATGCTTTTTCTGCATCCAAGGGTAATAAAATCTCTGGGATGTTTGACTTTGCAGCTGAGTATATTACATTAAACAGGCGTAGAAGATTGGATGCTAAATGTCAGCCTTTAATAAATCCAGTTTGATCTTGTGATATTACTGAAGGCAGCACTTTCTCCATCCTTCTAGCTAGGACTTTGGAGAGTACCTTAACATCATTATTCATTATAAGTGAAATTGTCTATATCATTTACCCACTTAAAAATACCACCAACAAGCACTCCTCTGTCTTGTCACCTTCTGGTATCTTTTCCTGCTTTCAGTGGAATTCCAATTGTCCTCTAAATCCTAATCTCGATGAGAGACTGTCTTAAAGTTGCTCTTGTAAACTATTGAATATTCTTGACTCAGGTAACACTTCCGACGCAGGTCTCCCCCCAGTTGGGTTCCTGGGACACAAACTCAGGTTCACACCCCATGTGCACTACAGATAGCAACAACCTTAGTCAATCAATTCGAAGGAGAATGCTGTTATGACCAAAGGAGCTTTTAATGGTGATGGTATCTGTTTGTCACAGTGGGCTTCTTCTATAACAGCCCTGCTCACAACCACTTTTATGTAGTTATTGGAGAATACTCCCAGGGTTAGCAACGACCTCTAGAACACCTTATGTCTGTACTCTTAGAACTCCTTCCAGCAGCACTGGGCCAGGTCATCCTCCATGTGGCCTGCCAACTATAATGGGTATCTATATGCCATATATAAGATAAAGGGCCTAACTGCTGCCACCTGTCACACTGCAGGACTCTTCCTAAACAACCGGTCATTCAAAATTATCCTCCCTCCATGAACCCTGACAGTATCTAACTCTAGGGGTCTTACTTAACATACTGTAGTTAGCCAAGCCTGTTAAATGCAGAATTGACTGACCTCAGGTTTTCTGGAAGAAAGTAATACTTTACCATGCAGGGCAGACTCTTTTCCTGTTTTGTTTAGGACTATTAGGTCTTCCAAAGCACTCTATACAAATATACTGAACAGCACACCCTGACAGTGGCAGCTCAGTGAGGCAGATACAGACACATGAGGTGCATGTACTGCCACGGCTTAGGTCCTGACTTGAACGGTATAAAGCTGCCTGTAGCTTCAGTCCCAACTGGGTCCTCTTCAAAACCACATAAATGATAAAGCAGATAGAGAAAAGAGATGAAAAAATATATAGGAATTGACAGTGTCACATGTTGCTCTGTAAACTTCTTTGAAACCTCAAAAGTACAAACACATAGCAAGAAAGAGTCTTGGGACTCTGCATGTCCATTTTTTTCTATATTTCCATCTAGCAAGAATAGAAAATGACTGTTTTCAAAGAGATGTGAGACCACTGACAATACCCTCAAGGAAGAACATTTCTACCTGCACTGTAATTGTTACTAGCAGATTGCATTGTAGGTGATAAAAAACTACAGACTAATGACCAGTGATTTTGGTGGCAGCCTGTATCGAGGTAGATACAGAAATTGAATCCTTTTAAGTGTAAAACATCACTTAGAAGAATGCAAAACCACACAGGCAACAAAATAATTTCATACAAATAGCTGAGATGTCTGTTGATATTACTACAGTGTAATGATTAAATAGTTCATCTTTTCACCTTTCTTTTTCTCTTAATAGAGGACTCTGAAAAATGAATAATTAATTTGAGAATATTTATATTTTTAAACATACATACATTTGCCTTCATGAGATATTTTATAGCCTGCTGTCGTTTCTCTTCTGATAGCTGAAACAAACAGAAGAAACAAAATCATTACATATGATATGCCAGTCACCTTTAATCTCAGTTCACCTCTCGCATCGACAATGTGTGCTTTTTCTCCCTTGTGATAAATAACACCAAGTGAGCCGCGGTCTGAAGACCTCCAGGTGAAACTCTATTATGATACAGCCGTCTGGAGTCTGCCACCATTAGTGCTCCTCAAATCACTTGTTATTTAATAGTGGGTGGAATGACTTTATGGAAGTGCTTCAGTTATATTTTAATTCATGATCTGCATCATATTTACAATTCAAATGATCAATCCATTCATCCATTATCACTATTAAAAGGTTAGGGTAGCATAACACTGGTCTGCACCAAAATCCTCCTGTGAAAAAACATTGCTGTTCTTTAAAGATTTGAGTGTACTGAATCCTTTTTTTCACAACAACGACAGCATTTATTTATATAGCATGTTGTAATACAAATGATGTAGCTCAAAGTGCTTTACAAGATTAAGAAAGAAAAAAGAAAAATATTAAAATAAGATTAGATTATTAATTATTAGATTAGATACGATTTTTCTGCAACTAGAGCTTCTCTGTAAACCATTTCTGTGAGATACAGTATCAGACTCAGTGAAAAATGCTGTTTTGAAGAAAAATCGTGTTTTTTTAATATGTTACGTTAGTTTTATGTAATAAGTAGTTTTCATGCTCAGTTTATTATTTGAAACATATTTTGAGCTGAAAAATGGTAGACTTCCTCGTTGTTAACATGACTATAACATTGAAAACAACCCATGATCATGTATTTGCTACACATTTTTAGCTTTCAATCAGTATTTTTTTCTCTCTTATTATCCATCCATCCATTTTCCAACCCACTGAATCCGAACACAGGGTCACAGGGGTCTGCTGGAGCCAATCCCAACTAACACAGGGCACGAACCAATCCCGGGCAGGGTGCCAACCCACCGCAGGACACACACAAACACCAAGCACACACTAGGGCCAATTTAGAATCGTCAATCCACCTAACCAGCATGTCTTTGGACTGTGGGAGGAAACCGGAGTGCCCGGAAGAAATCCACGCAGACATGGGGAGAACATGCAAACTCCACGCAGGGAGGACCCGGGAAGCGAACCCAGGTCCCCAGGTCTCCCAACTGTGAGGCAGCAGCGCTACCCACTGCGCCACCGTGCTGCCCCTCTCTTATTATTCCTTCCGAATATCTAAGAAATTTATATTTAGAAGGTTTGGAAGGTGATTTTTATTGTTAAGAAGAGAGAAAGTTGTTGTTTAAATGTTTTTTACAGAAATATGCAAGCTCAGGTTGATCCTTCCATTGTTCTAACCAGGTAGCAGGTAAGATAATGGTAAAAGAATGCAAACTCTTTCTTTATTGAAAGAAAAAAAAAAGTGTGCCACAATTTTCTAAAGAATACAAAGACAGAAAAGTAGAAGGAGCTAGTAGTTCTATCTAGAATTTGGGTGCAACATGTCTTTAAAAATCCATTTTGTACACTAATTTACATTTTTTCCCCAAGAACATGGGAGCAGTCTCTGATGAACACAGGGAGAGCTTCCATCAGGACATCACTCAAATGGGGGAGACATTAGAGTGGAAAGTGGGGAGAGCCAATGTTAGCAGACATCTTAGGTCATTCTACTGTGAAATACTTTCAGAGGATTATAAGAGGAAAACCCTTTTATGTAGGTAATAATTATATTTTAAACAATCATATGTGAAATTGCTTTCAAGTCTAAATAATTCATTTTAAAAATATGTTTCATTTTAATTTTGCATTTCCCTGTAGGGATGGATAAAGTATCTATCTATCTATCTATCTATCTATCTATCTATCTATCTATCTATCTATCTATCTATCTATCTATCTATCTATCTATCTATCTATCTATCTATCTATCTATCTATCTATCTATCTATCTATCTATTGTCACACACTTGCGCATAAGTGGAAGCTGAATGGACCAAGTGAAGGTAATTTCATGCCAGGCCAGTGGGTGGTGTGGTGCACTAAACCTTTCTCTGTTGTCTCTGCAGACCAAATACGGGAAATTCTGCCTGATTCAACATCGAAGACACTACTCCCAGTTCTGGCCCCAAGACTGACATCACTTCCTGTTCCGGCCCTCAATGACATCACTTCTGGTTCCTTGCCTTAAATAACAGACTACTTCCTTCTCTGCTCAGTTCAGTCTTAATCTTCATTGTATGCACATCAGTGCAATTATTTATACCCTTTTGCAGCCAGGGACAATATACGGATGGCTGGCCCAAACTTTTTTTGTATGTGTCGAGGCTGGTTATTTCACACTATCTATCTATCCTATAGTGTCTTTTCTATTTATTATTGACATCCTTCCCATCTTCTATAACTCTGTGATGGCCATTGCAGCCTTCTACACTGTAGTGTGCTGGGCTGGTAACATCACTTCAAAAGAGGCCCACCGAATCAACAAGCTAATTTAAAGGGCAAGTTCAGTTACAGGACACTCTCTGGACCCCCTAGTTATATTAGCAAAGAAGAGAACTAAAACAAAACTGAGTGCCATTATGAACAAAGCTTCACATCCTCTCTCTGACACAACAACACTGAGGACTTTCAGCTAACAAATCATTCAGCAGAAGTGTGTCAAGAAACGATACTGGGGCTCCTTTATACCAATGGTGATACGCAGGCATAATGCCTCATTGGGACTGGGACAGCCAAATCAGAAGTTTTTCTTTCTTATTAATTTTCATCTTTGTTCAAACCAAAGTGTTTGTGGGAATTTATTTATTTACTGATATACCTATTTAAATATTTATTTAATTAAAAACCTTCTGTAAAAAGGCCAAATTCCCCATGGGGACAAATAAAGTTTTATCTATCTATCTATCTATCTATCTATCTATCTATCTATCTATCTATCTATCTATCTATCTATCTATCTATCTATCTATCTATCTATCTATCTATCTATCTATCTATCTATCTATCTATCTATCTATCTATCTATCTATCTATCTACCTACCTACCTACCTACCTACCTACCTACCTACCTACCTACCTACCTACCTAAATCTCAAACGTCTCAAAAACTGGATGTGCTAAACCAATAATGCTGCTAGATTGGCTTCAGCACCCTCAAATTTATAAAGAACACCAGTGTAATCAAATTAATAAAAACAAGCAACATTTGCTTTAGTGTACACAGGATACTCACTTCAAAATTATTCATTAATTTAAAAATAAATTAATGAGCATTACCGGTGCACTACCCTGATGGTGCAGTATCAGTTCACGTAATGCAGACCTCTGCTCCTGGAGCTCCAAGGACTGGGAAGAGGACAGTTCCTGTAAAAAAGCATTAGTTCACTTACTAATCGTTAATTAGTGTTTCCATATGGATTTAGAATATGAATACTGTATAAACAAAATGTGTTCTTTAAAATGTAAGGAAAAAAGAAATACAAGAAAAATATAAACTACTTTCCAAATAAAAGTCTAATAAGTTTTCTACATTAAATATAATTCTCCACATCAAAGAGTGTAGTCCACAGAAACTGGGTGGAGTAAACCAAGATTTAAAATATTGAAACTCATCTGGAAATGTTTCAGCCTGAAATTAAGGAAAGTGTTGGAACCAATTTTGCATCCTGTAGTAAATATGATTTTTGATTTACTTCATAAGGATTTGCTTGGTGTCGTTCAGATCATATCTGCAGTATTCAAACATGACACATCATCTAAAGCCATAATGTGCTTTTCCTGTAACACCTAACCCTGACTAACTAATAAAACATTTTGTTGTATTGTAGTATATTGTCCTTATGTCATGAAGCACCTTCTGACTAGCTGGGTAGGGACTTCAGAAGAAAACCAGAAAAAGTCCAAAAAACTGTTATACGGTCATTCTTATATTCTTCATTAAAAGCTGAAATAGTTCTATTTTCTCAGGTTTTATTGTAGTTTCACATCATCTTTGTTACCAGTTTCTTTAAAGGATTTTCATTTCCCAACAAAGACCATCACAAACACTGTAACAGATAGTTACATGGTATTCCCCAGGGTCTGCTCCCCACTAAATTCAGAGCAAGCTGAACATAAGTGAAGGACCTGTCATGCAGTAAAAGAATATTTCCTGAGGGACACAATGATTTGTGTCACAGTGATAAGGAACAAACGGGTCTTTGCTTGCAAAATGGAGTAACTCTTTTTCGATGCCGAGCATCATTTTACAGAAAACGTGGTTTAGGAAAGTAAAGTTTTTAAAATTCATGGAAATACTTAACTTATCCAGATTAACTAGTTAGTAACTAAATTGTGTAAGAAGTTGATACAGGCAGAGCATTAGCTTCAGGCTGACCTGGTAATTACTTGCCAAGGTTTTGTATTTGCTTCTGTCTAAATAGGGTCTGCCCTTTTTCTCTGATGTATTTTTGGTCCTCTAAACCCAAAAAACCCCAAGTATAAGTAATTTTTGGACCATAATTTGTACAGGAAATCACAAGTTTATGAAAATGTGTCATCAACAAAAATGGTTAGAAAGACTTGAAGTTTTACTTGTCATGTCAACTGACACCAGGGTTCACCCTCTAATAGGATACAAGGAGTCAAAGTTACTCCTTTTTGCAGAACTTAAAAAAATGGGGAGCAATTATATATACATGTGAAGTGTCATTTTATGCTATTTCAAGGTTGCTGAATAGGTATATGATAATATTTTTTATTATCTGATTCTTTTCTGGTAGTCCTAAGAACGACTCTCTAAGAACAACTCTCTTAAGGTTAAAAATGACTACATTTAAACATAAGCATATAGGGCATTCTTTTAAGGTTAGTGATTACAGGTTAGTAATTACAAAAATTGTTATTTTTAATCATTTACTAGGGATCTTGTCCACTATGGACCTCTATCAGAGGGTGACAAATGACAGACTTCTATTATAATCGAGAATATATAGACTTTGAACATTTAAACTGAAGATAACATTTTAATATTTTAAGTATTTGATACAATTATTCTTGTTTAATATGTACTTTTATGTAATGAAATAAATCATTCAATTTTTTATGAACACCACAAATTAGGGGGGCTTATGTTAAATCAGACTTTTTTTTTTTTTTTACCAATTTATTTGATCAAATTGTAAAATGACTGTTACTGTTGAATGTTGGTGTACTCTGTAAACTTTTCGTAATATCCTCTTAATTTTGGTGAAAGGTTTTCACTACGCTAACCCTGCCAATTAGGCTGTAATTATAATTACAGGGTGGATGAAGTAAAGATCTTGTTAACAGTGTAAAGCACATTTTGTTCATTAACACAGTAGTATTTTCCCAGTCATAAAGTTTGTTTAAGTCCTTTGGAATTATGTTAAATGTACAAGCAATTCTGCCATTTTATTTTCTATTTCACAAGATTACTCCAACCATCTAGCCATGGGGACAACTACCAAGAGGCACACTTTGAGTTACACTCAAATTGGGTCAATTTAAATTGCTAAGCAGCCAAAATTTCACATCTTTGGAATGTGGGAAAAGCAGAGTGTATAGAAAACAATGCACACTCACAGGCACACAGACAGAACACGCAAAGTGTACACAGGCAGTTATAGGCCCTCAAATGAAACCAATCCTCTGATGCTAAAGTTTACTTACTATATGTGATTTCATCATTTTTAAAATCACATTAAGAAGTAGTAACGTCTACACAGACAAGTTATAATGCATCCACTGAATACTTTACCACAAGTGAAGTATTCTTTTAAATGTAAGATCCTCTGTTTTATGTGGAATGTAGTTTACTAATATATACTGAATGCTAATTTGAAGCCCCTTATGCACTAGTGTTCCTCCAAGAGTGTGACCCTCAGTGCTGTGAAGTAATCTAGTCTTGGATTCCCATTGACTTGCTTCTGAAAACATCTGAGTAATCACAGTTTTATTTTTTTACAGTGCTTGCAGTGTTTAAGCTGCTTGTGCTGGAGTGATGCTACACTTTCATCATTTTGGCATCACTTCTGATACTGAGAGCAGTTTAATACATTTTGAGCAGTTTCATTTTATATAACTTTTAAAGCTGTAGATGTATTCAACTATCAGGGGGAAAATGTCACATTTTAGTGCAATTCTTGCATTTTTTATGTAATTACTATTTCCACATAATATACTGTACAATTTATATTACAACACTATAAGTGAACAATTCAATCAGAGCATGAAGAATAAAAACAATATATATATAAATACTCTTACTGTATATTTTTAAACCCACTTCATATAATTCTGTGTATCTCTTCAGGAAGCAGCCAGTATATGGGCAACAAAACCCCTTGGCTTACCTCTTACATCACAAAACACACAAAGTACATGCTAAGTGTACAGGCCATCTTAAACAGCCCAGTGCGACTCAAAGCTCTCTGCAATGGAGGCATGCCTGTCCAGGGCTCGGTCCTGCTTTGTACCTGATTCTTCCAAAACCTTAAAAACTGTATTAAGTTCATTCAATAAATAAACAGATGGATGGCATATTTGATAAATAATACATTTGAAAAAGAAAAACAATACTTTTAGAAACCATTCACATTAATAATTACAAATGGCCTGTAAAATCAAACATTGTGAAGCCGGAAAAAATATTTCTTTTGGCAATAAACAAGCTTACTCAATAAAAGTGAACTGAACATTTGAATTCACTTTCCTTTTTAATTTATTGGCTTCGGGATTCCATTGCAATGCATACATAACAAATTACCTAGATATTGAAAACTGATCAGATAGTCCACTGCCCTAACCTTCCAGATATCAAATAAAGGAAAAGATTTAATATGAAGTAATCTTCAGACATACTAAATATGTGAAAGTTTAGCAAACATTTAGAACATTCAATTATTTGTAGACAAGCTTGATGAATGTCTTCCAGATTATGAGTTTACTGTTCCTTGTAAAATTGAAATTATTTTCTACTATTTCTTAGTAAAATCGTAAGCAAGTAAACTTTACTTATATAGCACCTTTCATAGACATAACATCACAAAGAGCTTCACCTAAAATAAATATATTCATACATACATACATATATAAATCCAATAATTAAACAAAAACTCTTAGAAACCGCAAATGTCACTTATCTGGAAAAACTAAAATGAATAAAATCTAATATAAATGCCAGTTTAAAAAGATAGCTTAAAGTGGGGAAGGACAAACAAACTGTAATTGCCTTTACTTCACTATTGGCACGTAGACTTATCTTGCTCAACTGGAAGAATCCTAGCCCTGCTCTTTTCAGTCATTTTTAACTAGAGTTGTATATTATCTATTAAAATCAAATTCTTACTTAGAGGATCTGTATAAAACTTTTTCAAAACTTGGCAGGATCTAATCAATAACATTTTAGAATAAGCATTTAAATTGATAAAGCAGATTCTCTTCCTTTTTTCTTTATTCTATTTATTTATTTATTTATTTTCCCTACTATTAAAGTTTTACTCTGCTGACCTAGCTCTCTTTCTCAGGGGTGGGAGTTGATTTATTTCGAACTTAGTTTTGTAAAACTTGACTTGCTTGTATGGAATGTTATTTGATTTTAATAAATTCAATTAAAAAAGGGGCCAGAGGAAGTGAATTCCGAAGTCATGGAGCTACCACCTTGAAAGCCCAATCATCATGAGCCTTTAATTGAGTCCTGGGTACAGTTAGTAGGCCCTGACCAGAGGAAAAAGAGACCGACTTGGAGAGTAAGGATGGAAACGTTCCACCACATACTGTATTTCGGAGCTTGGCCATGCATGATGTGATATGTATGAACAAGAACTTTAAAATGAATTTTAAAGTGCATCGGGAGCAAATATAATGCCATTAAAGCAGGAGTAATAAGGGCCTTTCTATTTGTTCTTGTTAGAAGCCCTGCAACAGCATTTTGTTCCAACTGAAGATGGATCAACAAGGAATTGTTCAGAAAAGTAAAAAAAATTAGTACAAAATAAAGCATGAACAAGCGTCACCATCTCAGCCCTTGACACAATTGTCCTCAGTTTGGCAATATTCCTTAAATGAAAAAAGCAAGACTTAGTCAATGAGCTAACGTGGGATCAAAACTCAGAGAGACTGGTGATAAGTATCACCTAATGTTTAGGGTGAATATAAGAAGAAAATGTTCCAAACCTCTGTATTACTTTTAATAAGGGTTTTTCGGGAAGAAACAACCAGCATCTAATTTAGCTGAAGACAATTATCTACCATCCAACACCTTAAGGCAGTCAAACATTCATTTAAAACAGACAATTTATCCAGTCTAGTGTAATTCTTGCATTTTTTATGTAATTACTATTTCCACATAATATACTGTACAATTTATATTACAACAGGTTTAAAGGAAGGATACAGCTGGCCATCATCTACATAAACATGATAAGAAATACCATTAAAACTACTGATAATCTGTCTCAGTGGAAGCATATATAAAAATTAAACAAAATAGGCCCCAAAACAGAACCCTGAGGAACCCTGAAGCAGTGTCTAATGCAAATCGTCCAACTGAAACAGAAAAGCTTCTATCCTGAAGATAAGGGGCAAGCCAATCCAAAGCAGAACCTGAACTATCAATCAACTGTTGTAACCTATGAATCAGGATCTGATGATCTACAGTATCATATGCTGAACTGAGATCCAACCAAATTAAGACAAGATTCTCCTGCATCAGCAGCCATTATAAAGATTTCTGGAAACCTTAATGACAGCAGTTTCAGTGAAATTCATAGTGTGAAAACCAGACTGAAATTTATCACAAATCTTACGCACCTTCAAAGCCTCTGCAAGTTGCACAGCAACATCCGTTTCTAAAATTTTAGATCGGAAAGGTAGCTTAGATATTGACCTGTTGTTATTTGGCAGAGTTGATTCAAAATTTGTTTCTTTGAGTAATGGCTGAACAATAGGCACACCTACAATATCTGGGAACATAGCCTGATAGGAGGGATAGGTTTATATCAGAAACTAAGCAAAGGCCGATAGTCTCAAAAACCTTTAACAGTAAAGATGATGGTAAAACATCAAAAGGGCTTGATGAAGTCTCATGTTGCCAACCATGTGTCTGTAATATCATCCAGACTAATAGGATGAAATAAATCCAACATAGCTGAGTATGACCAACTATTAGCAAAAAGTCTTGATAAGGGAGATATATTTGCCCTAACAGCTCTGACCATATCAACAAAATAATTTAAAAAGTTATTACAATCACTAGTCGAGAAAACAGGCACTGGTGGAAAAGCAGGAGAGACCAACTTGAATACAGTGTCAAAAAGTAAAAAAGAATTTCTCTTACTAGAGAGAATTAGGTTGGCAAAATAAGAATCTCTTGCTTCTTTCACCACATCATTGAAATCGGTTTTCTCTGATTTAACCGGTGAAGTGATTTTCCAAAGTCACTTGAACTTTCTATACTTGCACCTCTAACATTCATTTATCCACAGTGATGCCTCCATTATAGGAACCAGTCTTCATTTAATGGGACTACTTTGTTCAACATAGCAGTGCAGTGTTGAGGTAATGGCTGGACTAATAAATAGATCCACCTTATTAGAATTTACAATCAGATCAGAGTTAAACAACATGGAAAATTTGCCAGCAGCTACTTGATTAAAAATGCGGGATTGAAATATCTGCTAAGGAAGTCTATTATCAAAATTTACAGACAACTCAAGTAAAACACATTTATGGTTACTAACAGGATATAAAGCTTCACAACAAACATAATCAATATTTAGACCATATGAAAAAAGCAAAGTGCGACCAACTGTATGTGTAGAACCAGAGACATTTAAAAATTCGATAATGTTAAACAACTCAGAACTATTAAAACTTTGTCCAGTAGTATAATAGATGACAAAAAGTAAGCAAAATTAGAAAAGAATGAGCCAACTGAACTAGAAATATGATTAATCAATATAGAGCAAAAAGGATTTAAATAACCCGCTTTAGTCATTTGCACTTTAAAAGAATGAAAAGACTCTGTGCTAACCCGCTGACATTTGAATCAGTCTCTAAAAATCACAGCAAAACCCCCAGCTCAGCCCAACATCCGGGGTGTACTAATAAAAGAGAAGTCCACTGGGCAGAATTCAATTAAATACACATATTCCATGCATTTTTGCCATGTTTCAGTCAAAAACAAAAAGCCCAGCTTTTCATGGGTAAATAGATCACAGAGGAAAAAACGATTTTTTTCCGACAGAGCAGTTGTTCAGCAGCAACTTGACTGGCAAAGAACAGGCTACCACTATGTGGACCGAGAGGATCAAGGTGCAGCACGCACACTCCACAGCCATGATGATCCCTGCCTCTGAACCCCTGGGAACAGGAAAACATGAATGGGCTGCTTTAAGAATCAGGAAAAAAGATCCTGAAGCATGGAATTCTACATAGACTCATCACAGAGGACCTTGCTGTTCATCTTCAGTACCTTATCTCCAAAAACATTTGAAGTGAACTTCACTTGGGTGCCAAGTAATGTTTCTTTTAAAGTAGATTTACTGTCATTAATATTAATTTTACAGAAAAATTGTACCATTTATTTAGCATAACATATACAGGCAGTGCCGATGGTAGGTTATTTTGCACCCTAGGTCAAGCTTATTAGTGCGCCAACCGACTGTTCAGTAGCTAACCCGGGTGGGTGGGGTTCCCCCCCTTATTATCTGCACCCTAAGCAAATGCCCAATTCACCTTAATGGTGGTGCCGGCCTTGTATACAGGTTAGAGTCATACTCATTTGAATCCATGATAAGATGGATAACATGGAACACTTTGCAAATTCTGAACAATATCTGTCTTAATAATTTACTGTGTATGAACCAGGCAATTGAACACTTTGAAATAGCGGGTGGCAGGGATCCATTTAGGTCTTACTTAAGGGACTCTGGAAATGGTAGTCAAGGACATAAACAGATTGATAAATAAGTCATTAGACTGTTGACCAAAGTTTTCAGTCTTAACTGCATTCAAACTCAATTTGAAACCAGTTCAGTCCTTACTAGAGAATCCTAGATTACCGGGAGCCCGGGATTCCTGGACATTTTTCATTCCCGGGAATGAACCTGCTGTAATTCCCGGGAAAACGGGAACGGCCAAGCTCGCATATATAGCGTGTAAAAGTGTAAAAATCGATCAAGAAATAACAGAGTTATAGTTGAAAATAATTAAGGTGGCGCCATTGCCGCAACTTGCACTTCATCAGACAACAGCTTTGAACAGCAACTTGAAATTGCAATGCGTCAGTCTGTTACATCTGCATTATCTGTGCCAAGAATCTTGCCATCACAGAATGATGACAAGAAACTGGATGCATCAGTAAAAGCTGAAATGGCGGTGTTTCAGCGGAACGGCAAGTGTGGGCGTTGTTTGCAACAAGTGTATCAGTATCTGATGACTGTGCCGCCTACTTCAGTGGAGGCAGAGCGTGCTTTCTCAGCGGCTGGTGTACTCTGCACGAAGGTGCGCTCTCGCATGGACGACCGCACGCTGGACACATTAATAATAATTCATTACATTCATATAGCACTTTTCTCAGTACTCAAAGCGCTATCCACACAGGGAGGAACTGGGAAGTGAACCCACAATCTCCTTACTGCAAAGCTGCAGCACTATCACTGCGCCACCTGTGAAGATGCTGTGCTTTTGACGCTCTTATTACCACAACTAAAGATACATGTACTTCTATGACAGCATGAACTGCTTGTAGATAAGGTTAGTCTTTTATTTGTGTTAACATATTGCAGTAGTTTTATTAAAAATAAGTGTCGGTCATTCTAAAACCGTTCACATGTGAGATGCCTGTGCACTCTGTCATCCCGAATTCCCGGGAATGGATAAACCTGTCTGGGAATGGATTCCCTAGTCCTTACATCCTTTACTCAATAAAAAAATTTCTTTAATTCCTTAGAAGTTGGATACTGTTTAGTATCCGTGGCAATCTCGTATCATGGTCGTTATGTCAAAGGTCATACAGCACATGCATTTCACACCTAGCAACCATACAGTATCATAGCAACAAGACACACAAAATGGTGACGGTTATGAAAGCCAGAAACACAAAATGGTATAGACCATGAAAAGTAAATACAGAAAATGGTTACAAAGTAATGTTATTATTAAATAATGTAACTATCAAGTAATGTTTTATTAAATCAATAATAAAATTATAAAAGGTAATTCCTCAAAATTAAGAATGTTTTATAAACTAAGTGCAAGGTTTGAAATAAAATTAATATGACCTTCTTGACATTGTTCAGTTTTATATACCTTATGAAACTCTTACACTCATAGTTTGCATTCCCTTCAATAGATTAATAAAGTAATCATCAGTCCATTGATAGTGGACTATACAGTATATACAGTAAAAAGACAAATGAAAGGACAATATAAAATACTGGTCTCTTGTCTCCCCAGCAGTGATGAAGACCTGTGCTCTGAATTCTGAGATTTTTGAAACCTGTCTTGTCCCTTCTCCTTGATTTGTCTATAAATTCTATCTTTCTCCCTTCAGATCCAGATGGAATAGACTACTCTGCAAACTGGAGATCACTGAGTGAAAGAAAAAGAAAAGATGTTCAAGATGAGCATCTCATTGGCTCTAACTCAAAGAAAACAGATCCATGAATGAACTGCTGCCCTTCTATTTTCCATTTTTTCGCACTTTGTAACCTATAGCAAGTCTAAACTGTTAATTATTTTCTCATTTGTTAGCAGTTCTGACAACAAAGCAGTACAAGCATTGAGAGAAATATCATTGGTCATCAGCTTAATTGGACTATTCAGTCTTATTCTTGTCCAGATATTAGGTGCTGTAGATGCCACATGGGCTGGATGGGCATCCCAGCTAGGAGAGGGGATGGTTCCTAACCTGGACGGGAGACTTCTAATAGGCAGATAAGCATCCTGGCTCGGGAGGAAAGAAGAAGCAGACCCGGAAGGAAGGATCGGAAAGGATGGACGGAGAGCCCATTGAAAAGAAAACAAATAGCTGGGGGCTTGTTATTCCCCCAGCACACTAGATGGCAGCAGCACTGGATATTGGTACACAGTGGGAAGCCAGCAGGGCATGCAGAGAAATGTAGTCTGGCAGAACAGCCCTGCTGGAGTCACTGGGTGCCACAAGAGGGTGCTGCAGGGACACAAGCTCCTTGCTTAATGGACTTTCGTATGACCCAAAAGTACTTACATCGGGCAGGGGCCCTGGCATTGGAAGAACTCCGGAGTCCTTAATAAAAGGGACCGCATTCCCTTGGCCAGGCGAGTCGGAGCTGGGAGGAAGAGAGGCAACACTCGACTGGAGGAGGACAAAGAGGTGGTGAGAGAAATTGTAGTGGTAAATTGAATTGTGAAGACCTGTGTTTTTGTACTTTTGCAGCTTTGGAGAGGAGTTTGGTGAATAAATCAACCTTTATTCAAACCCGGGAGTGTGCTTGTGTGTTCGCTTTGGGGTTTTGATTTCGCTGATGCCCCGGTTCCTACCACAGTACCTGATCCTCTAAAGACGTTATATACAATTGCCATCATTGTAGGAAGAGTAAGCACCATAAACTTGTTCTCAGGTTCAATATAAAGACATGCAATGCTTATGTCACCGCTTGTTGATCTAGATCATAAGAGATGGGTAACGAAAAATCTGTGTATTTGTTTTTTGGTCAAATATGACAAACTTGAAGATCTAAAGTTGAGTGAAAAATGGGGTTCTAGTAAATTAGGTACAAAACTTTCAGTCTTTAATAAACTGCTCTCAATTTTTACATCTACAGATCATTTCTTGGATGACTCATCCATGCCTGCACATGGCATAGAATAGCGGATGGTGATGCATGTATGATATTGAATATTGTTATAAAATCATAATGTTCTTCAGAATGCCTACAAAAATTTGTTATGTAAATGGATGAGTATGATACAGTTTTTAAGAAACGCTTATGCTGAACATCTTCAAGTCCTATGAGATTATTTGGCTTTCAATGCTTGGACTTTAAGTTTGGACTTGTATTCGTTTATGATAATTATTTAACATATGAAATGAACAATTCCAGTATTCCTTTCTTAATGTAATTAACAGCATGTTAATGCAAGTAATCACCTCTGTAGTCTACTACCCATTTATTTTACTTTAGGTGCTCCAAAACTTGAACGCACCTTCATTCTCCTATTTTAATCTTGAAGAGCAGCAAACTCATTTACTTTTCTGAGTTTCACGTCCTTGAATGACTCTTGAAGATAACACACTGTTTGTTTCGCTATAGATCACATTTCCTCAGATGCACCTCTGAAATACTTTTATTTGTTGATGGCCATGCACACTTAGCGGCCTGTTGTTAGTCTTGTATCTTTGTTCGCTTTGCTACGATGCAGTTCTTCATTGGCTGCATTTATCAATAAATAGCTGTGTAATACTGAAAAATGGCCGACAAGTTTGAAAAACCATTAAATGCTGTCAGCAATGTAAATTCCTTTTTTTTCCACATAAGTACATTTTGCTGTGAGAGGAGTCCACCTTGCTGGTTGGACTGGAAGGCACACCTTTCCTTCACCCAAGAGCAGTGAAGACCTGATTTCTCTCATGTATCCTGAACATATGCTAAAGAGAAGAAACATTCCTAAAACTACCTCATCAACAGTTTCTTCATTAGATAATTGGTGAAAGAACTGTTTTATGTCCCAGAGAAATAAAAAATTGAAGGTTATTTAGTGTTTAAAAATACAAATACTCCTTTATTAGTGATCGAGTTCCATTCCAATGACCAAATCATTAAACAGAGTGGTAACTAAACAAAAATCACCATAGCCAAGGCATGACCACGACTGTGCTTACAACTTTACTTCAGCCTTCTATGATCAATTTCTTTCATCCTTCATAAAATGAAAATTTTTTACCACATTTAGTACTTTCCACTTTATTACCTCTTAGATCTTTGCTCATCATTCTGATTGTTTTAAAACTTATGAACATTTTTTAAGATTCAGTTTATTAGTACCGCACATATTCATAATTTTTATTACTGCTTTCGTTCCTGGTGATCTATCCTTTAATTTTTAACAACATTTTGTACATTCTAATTTATCACATCTTAAATCTTTGCATGTCATTCTGATAGTTTTAAAACTTACGGACTTTTTAAAGATTTTTTTTAATAGTACTGCACATATGCATAATTTTTTCCAACTGCTTTTGTTCTTGCTGATCTTTTCCTTCATCGCCTTTCTTATCTTTGTGTGTCACTGGTGTTTGACTAGAGTGTAATGTATTTAAAAATTATGGTAACGACCCATGGGGTGTAAGAGATGGAGGAATTGATTCAGTCTTTTTACGGTGCTTGCTAGTTAGTGGCCATTGAAAGAACCGTTGACATTATATATAGTGATTGAGTAAAGGACTATAAGATACACAAGGAAATGTTGGGGCACCAACCCTGTCATCCCATTTAATCAAATTAAATAAAAATGATTAAAAATTGCCACTATGGGTGCAAAAGGAAACAGAAAAGGCCAAAATGAACAGAGAAGTCACCAGGCTTTGTAATTCCACAAATTTTGGTCACCAGGTGGGAGCTCTGTCCTGTGGTGCACTCTGTTCAAAATAGAATGCCACCTTCCAGTGCCTGTTGGATTTGTTTGTGGGAGAGTGGAAGGGACAGAGTATCTCACAAGGTATCTTCTCAGTATTGCAGATGGAACAAAAGAGGACAAAATTAGCTTCAACACTTCCTCTTGACCTGGAGAGGTAATACATACTTCAGATGACTATATATTTATATATATACTGTATATATTTATATATATGAGGTGAGGCACAAAAATAACTGGACTGGGCTTGAGGCTTTCCCGGAAAACCGTCTGGAGGTCGGCCAGACGTGAATCATAGAACTATATCCCCTCCTAAACACCCACTCAAACCGTCGACTGGCTAGGTATATCCTGTGAATAGCCCAGCCAGTATTTGCACAACAATCACTACATGAGTTGCCGCTATAATGTCGGGTGAAAAAATCAAACAGCAAATAAACATTAAATTTCTCGCAAAATTGAACAAAACAGCCACAGAAACTTATGAAATGATAAAAACAGTGTACGATGATAACAGTTTGTCTCACACACAAGTTTTTGAATGGTACAAATGTTTCAAGGAAGGACAAGGAAATGTGGAAGATGTTCAATGCCCAGGTCGAGAGGGGAGTGGGTGCTTTACCAAGACAATGCTCCCGCGCACAATGCTTTTTCCGTAAAAGCCGTTTTTGACTGACAAAAACATTCCTATCCTCGATCATCCTCCCTATTCTCCCAATTTAGCTCCCTGTGATTTTTACTTGTTCCCGAAAATCAAAAGTGACCTGAAGGGAACACATTTTTCTTCAGTGGATGAAGTGAAGACAGAAATGGCAAGCCTGTTGAAGAGCCCCAAGCCAGAAGACTTTCAGCACTGTTTCAATCAATGGAAGATACGTATGGAGAAGTGTAAAGATCGTGAGGGGGGTATATAGAAGGTGACAATGTTTAGAATGCTGTAATTCTTCAATAAATATATATTTTTTTACCAATCCAGTTACTTTTTTAACGGGAGGAAGTGGAGGTGGAAGTGCTGCCGGAAGAATTCCCAGGGGCACCCGGAGTGCTTCTGGGGGCTTTCTTGACACCAGGAAGTGTCGTCAGGGGGAGCACCTGGAGCTCATCCGGGTCAGTATATAAGGGACCGCCTCCCTCCAGAAGCAGAGCCATAGTTGGGAGGAAGGAGGCGAAGCTTGTGAGGAGGGGAGAGGAGGTCATTGTGAAGAGAAAGAGAAAGAGAGAGAGAGAAAGGAAGAGAGTTGGTGGATGAAGGCATTGTGGTGCTGAAAGTAAAAATAAAGAATGTGTTTTGGACATTCTGGTGCCTGTCTGTCTGTGTCCGGGAGTATGCTTTCCACAATACAATTATGTGAAACTGATGTTAAAATGAATTCCATATTAGGTAAGGAACTTTTATATGAATATTCTGAAACTTGTTGGCCTAAAATAGTCTTTTGACCTTTCTAGCTACATTTACAGTTTTTCACTTCAATGCGCTTCCTGGTTTACTCTTAATACAAGACAATTTCCACGAGTCACTCATGCATGTGTGATTAGTGGCACTGGGCTTCTTCCCTGATGCTTTCTTGAGAACATTTAGGAGCACATTATCCATTTTCTTAAGATTTCTGTTGTTCTCAGTTAGATAGTTACACATTCTGCAGTGTGTGATCTCTATTACATTTCTTAATCTTCATTGCATTTTTATTGTGTTCTTATACCAGTTGTTAAGGACACCACATGAGGACTGACATCCCGGACAGAGCTGTACTGAAATCCTTCTCCAGCTGGGACACCAATGGCATGGAAGAATGGAGGAATGCAACTAACTCGGGGCATTGTCTCCCCTGAGCCGCTAGATGGCAGGACCCCTGGGTTGCAGGGCTACCAAAGATTCCCACAAGGCACACTGGGAACTGTAGTTCGTTGCCTCAGCCCTGTTGGGATCCGTGGGTGCTGCCAGGGGGCACAGAAGGGACCAATAAGCCCTACTTTGTTGGGCTCCAGCCTTACCAGGAAGTGTTCCAGGGCCATTGCTTTGGGATACCGGAAGATTTTATATAAAAGGAGCAGAACCACTTCAGTCTGGCAGCCAGAGTCGGGAGAATGTGAACAAAACTTGTGACAGCTGCAGAGGAAAAGGAGACAGTTTGCTGAAGAAACAGAGCATTGCTGAGTGCTTTTTACTGCAGATCAGGGTTTATTGTTGTGGTGTGGGAAACAATTACTGTGAAGGGTTTCACACCAAGTAAAGCCCTTTGAAAAGAGCAAACTTATGTCCAAGCTTGTGTGTGCTGGGAGTTTGCGGAGCTGCAGTACCCCCTGGTGACCACAAAGTATACTGTATGCAGTATATTTAATTTCCACTCAAATATTTAATTATATTATTCATTGTGACAGATAGGGGACATTACAGCACCCCAAACCCCAGACGCAACCACCATGACACAAGTCCTGGTATAATTAAAATGTTTAAATACTGTAGTTGCATCTTTTCAAGGTTCCCCAAGTTGACCAGCAACTGAGTTGGCAGAACAGGATCCAGCATGAGTCAAAAGTTTATTGAAAATTTAATAAAGAAACAAATCATAAAAATTCAGAAAAAAGTTATTACACATGCAGAATAAAAGGCAAAAAGAAAAAAAAAGGTTTCTGTTCTGTTTCATTACAATCTTAGCATTCTCTTGTCAAACTTTAAAAGTTGTGTGATTTCTCAATGGCAAACTTACACAGGCTTCACTTAGTAGATTCAGTACATTCTATACGTACGACACATAACTGTTTGCTCTCCGCGCCTTACCGACTGCAAGACAGATCATAAACTGAACTAGTTTGCAGTCAGAATGACAAGAAATAATTACAATATTCCATTTTCAATTTAGCTTGTTGGGGTTATAATAGAACCTCCCATTGACTATGCACTAAAATATAGGCAAACATTTTAACATAACTAAGAAAACACCTTTTGAAAAGGCTTCAACAGTGGAATATATACAACACAATTCTTTTTCTCTGTCTTTTACTCTTTGTTCTCCTCTACATCTCCCAGGTGAGCTTTGCTCATCCTGCACGCCCGACTCCAACTCGCCTGGATGAGGTTGAGCAGTCTCCTGGTCTTGGGGGTATTTGTGGTGCTGGGGCATGAACAGATCAAATGGAAGCCTCACAAAGTAGGGATTACAGATTCCTGCAGACCCGCCTGGTGACTACAGTTCCCAGCATGCCTTGCCTTCTATACAGGTAACGTCACCCAGGGGTTCTGCCACCTCATGTGTCAGGGGAGCATGTAGCTCTGCCACGTTGTCTTCCCCTGTCCTTCCATCACACTGGCCTATCAGCTGGATACTGTTCCTTGGGCCAACCCTGCCAAGATGCCAGAGTGCCCACTTCTGAATTGGCATCATTTGTCACCCTCCTGGCTAAGGCAGGGAACACTCTTCCACTCTTTCTGTTCAATTGCCACCTGGGTCTTCCGGTCATGTAAGGGAAAGGAGTCTATCCTGGCAGGGACACTAGTTCCTGCATGCCATCCATTACATCATATACTTATGTTTTATATAGATGCATAGTTTTTATTGTATATGGGTCTGGATGTAAATTTGTGTATATAGATATATATTCTATTGTGTTTGATATTTTATACTTTCAGATGCACAGTTCCTGTCATCTCACTTATATTTGCTTTGTAACAAATGGATTGGGACGGTCCAGGAGTCTCATTTATAAAGCTTTCATATGCCCAAAAATTACTAGAAATATGCGTATGCAACTTCCCAAGCAAACGTCGGAATTTATAAAAGAAAACTTGATGTGATATTTATGACAACTTTGACCCATGCATACGCAACATTTCAGAGAAACTGGGAAATGACAACACCCTTGTTCAAGCAGGGAAATGCAGAAAAACTAGTTAAATGACGACTCCCATGCATAATAATTCATATCACTGAGCTGTTATTATAATGTATGTTGATGTGGCAAATATATTACACCTCCAAAGTGATGAATATGATGTATAGACTCTATTTACATTGAAGAACTGTTTTGGTTTTTCATCAGCTTATGTCAACTACCTGTTGAACTGGTCAGGAATATGCAACTCAATGGAAAATAAGAAGGAATGGATACAAACTTATGGTGACCAAGAGGGTTCTGGATCTCCATGTTGAGAATGGTGACAAAATAGATGGAAGAGAGCAGCACTTGATACATAAGATAAGGACACAGGGTTTCACCAAATTTAAAACAGTTTAGTATTTGTGTTTGATTGAAATTGAATGAGTGATAATGAGCTCTTATAGACACTTTCAATAAAATAACCAGTTTTTATCTGACCTCAGCATTATACAATACTCTTTTATTTGAACCTTCTACAATAGATTAATCCAAATCAAAAAGTATTTACTTGTGGATCATGGTAATCTTATCAATATCCTCAGAGGAAGAAAATGTGAAAATCAAATAAATAAATACTGCAGTAATTTAATCCTGCTATAGTAAACAGTGTTTACAAGGTTTTAGTTATTTACCTTGAAAGATGGATTTCTTTTGATATCCGTGGTTTGTCTGAAAACACCTAGATGCAACAAAGATAAGGACAGTTAGTATATTACTAGGAAAAATAAAATAGTCAAGGCAGCTTGATAAAGTCAGCGCTATGGAGCAGTCTGTCCCAAACCCTCATTCTGCTTTATTCTTCTCCTTCATCACAACTTTCTTATCAAGGTATCTCATTTAGCAAAATCTGTGCCACAGAGCAGGATAGGAACAAACACATACACATTCTAACTTGAATAGATCCCGACTGGAATAGGCTCAACATCAGATAAAACAAGCCATCTTTGGCAAACATATGAAACTACAAAACCCCCCACAGCTGCCGAGTCTGGGGTTTATGATATGAAAACAGACATTTAGAATTCAATTCTATCTCTGTTCTCACATTCCATTAGTCACCATACAGTCTGTGTGATGGTTGGAATTGATAGGCAGTCGCTGTTAACTGCTCCAGGCATTCCTCACAGATAGCAACAGGAAATGTTTGCTTGCTGAGTTAAAGTCATAATTTGTTGCCACCCAAGACAATCTATAGGACTCCTTTATACAAAAGACAGAAAATGTAGGGAAAAAATTGCTGAGCGTTCCACTGTATGTGTAAAGAAGTGTTTGGAAGGATAATTTGATTTGAAATTAAGCCAGTCATTTTCTATTTGCATTTGGCAAGGAGCAAAAACTTTTTTAATGAGACTTCTGTTTAGCATATTGCATGTGCATGTATTTGCAAGCAGACCTTGTCCAAAAAAAAAAAAAAAATAGACGCTGTGTTTATACTTGTGTAATCTTTTCCACCATTTTTATGCACATAATTATATATGCACATTTTGTGAAACGTCATTTAATATTCTAATTATAAATAGACAGAAAATTGATTTCCTCCAGTTGTGAGATAAGCAATTCAAGCCTTAAATATATAATATAATATAATATAATATAATATAATATAATATAATATAATATAATATAATATAATATAATATAATATAATAGAGAAGTGGTGCCTGCCTTAACACAGTAGCTACTTTGTCTATCTAATCAAAATGTGTGTGGTCTGAAGGTCAGAACTGTTAACTAAGACACAAACCTCTGGCTCATTAAGACAATTTACGTAGCTTTCATGATTTGTTTCGGTTAACTTATGGCGCAAAAGTCAGCATGTTTTTCAAGATAAGTATGGTGATAGAGGGTGTGATATGTAAACAGAATTATCTCTCGGTTAGTAACATATTTATATGAATTGCAAGAAGCATATCTGCTGGACTGCTTCCAAGCTGTCATGAATAAAGAAACTAAAGCAGCAGTGTCTAATCTCTTGCTCTCCCTCTGCCCAAGACATGAGCAATAGCATCTAAATGAACTGGCAGAGCACAAGATTTTTTTGTGACCTGTGTTCTCAGCACCCCTGCTCCCAAACTCATTTTAGAATTGTCTGCACAGTTTAATCTGGCATGTAATATATTATGGGGGAAAAAAATCTCCACAAGCTCTGTGTTAAGCAGATAAATATTCAGAAATACTGTATGACTAAATGTGTGTCAACTTTCGTCCTAGAAATTGTGCTTAGCACCTGGGCTTAATGAAAAAATAATAAGACTTAGCTCCAGGTTTTGAAGATAACCAAAGATTAATTAATATAGTTATAAAATATCATATCTATAGAATTGCTATTTTTGATTTTCCTCAGCAAACACAAGACCTATAAACAATAGATGACAAAAAGGGTAGCATAAGGACAGAATGTATACAGTCCACCTTAACAAAAGGACAAGTGTCTGTGCATCTCTGTGTCTGTCCAATTGCTGTGTCTCTGTTATCCAACAGATGGCATATCACAAACATTAGCGTTGCTTATTCTCACCTGGACAAAGCTGGTAGCACTATGAGGATTACGTTTTTTGATTCTCCAGTGCCTTCAATAACATCCAGCCATCCCCGTTAAGGGGTAAACTCAGGGATATGCAGGTAGATGAGCCCACAGTGTCCTGGATAATGGTCTATCTGTCAGGCAGACTGCAGTTTGTGAGACTCAACGGCTAAGTTTCTGATACAGATAATGAACAACACTGGAGCACCACAAGAAAGAGTCCTGTCTCCTTTCCTGTTCACTCTGTACACCTCCGAGTACAAATATAACACCAGGTCATGTCACTCGCAGAAATTCTCAGGTGATTCTGCACTTTTGTGGGGTGCATTGATTAAAGAGGGTGAGGCAGAGTATAGGAATCAGGTGGAAAAGTTTGCTTTTTGATGCAAAGAGAATCATCTGCAACTTAACATTAGTAAAACCAATGAACTGATTATTGACTTTCACCGCACCAAACAAACCTCTGTGCCTGGTGACTATTCAAGGAGCGGATGCAGAGATGGTTTACTCCTATATGTAATTGGGGGTCCACATTAATGACAGGTTTGACTGGTCTTTTAACACAGAGGAGCAATATATGAAAGGACAGAGCAGGCTCTTTTTCCTTAATAGACTGCATTCCTTTAATGTGGGTAGTGACATCCTTCACATCTTCTACAACTCTGTGATGGCCAGTTCAGTCTTCTACACTGTAGTGTTCTGGGCTGGTAATATCACTTCAAAAGAGGCCCACTGAATCAATAAGCTAATTTAAAGGGCAAGCTCAGTTTCAGGACACACTCTGGACCCCCTAGTGGTACTAGCAAAGGAGAGAACTAAAACAAAACTGAGTGTCATTATGAACAAAGCTGCACATACTCTCTCTGACACACCAACACTGAGGACTTTCAGCTAACGAATAATTCAGCAGAAGTACAGTATGTCAAGAGATGCTCCTGGGGCTTCTTTATACCAATGACGATACGCCTACATAATGCCTCACTAGGACTGGGACAGCTAAGACAGACGTTTTTCTTTCTATGTGTGTGAATTTATCCATCCATCCATTTTCCAACCCGCTGAATCCGAACACAGGGTCACGGGGGTCTGCTGGAGCCAATCCCAGCCAACACAGGGCACAAGGCAGGAAACAATCCTGGGCAGGGTGCCAACCCACCGCAGGACACACACAAACACACCCACACACCAAGCACACACTAGGGCCAATTTAGAATCGCCAATCCACCTAACCTGCATGTCTTTGGACTGTGGGAGGAAACCGGAGCGCCCGGAGGAAACCCACACGGACACGGGGAGAACATGCAAACTCCACGCAGGGAGGACCCGGGAATCGAACCCAGGTCCCCAGATCTCCCAACTGCGAGGCAGCAGCGCTACCCACCGCGCCACCGTGCCGCCCGTGAATATATTTATTTACTTATATACCTATTTATAAATTTATTTAATTAAAGAACTTCTGTAAAAAGGCCAAATTCCCCATGGGGACAAATAAAGTTTTATCTATCTATCTATCTATCTATCTATCTATCTATCTATCTATCTATCTATCTATCTATCTATCTATCTATCTATCTATCTATCTATCTATCTCAAATAGCATTTAATAGAGACACAGCAACTGGACAAACACACTGCACTCTAAATATTAATGCTGAATACATTCAATTGAGAGTGACTGCCTGATGACAGAAATACGCTTATCCACCTTAATAAAAGGACAGATGCCTGTTATAAAAGATAATTTGCCAAATATCCATCTATAGATCTGTTATTTTTGATTACCCTCAGCAAACACAAGGCTTTTAAACATAAGATGACAAAAAAGGTTGCATAAAAATAAAATGTATACAGCCCATCTTAATAAAAGGACAAGTGTGTGTATGTGTGTGTATCTGTGTGTACATCTGGTTGCTATATCTCTGCCATATGGTATGGGATTCGTAAAAGCAGTGCTTACATTAGTGATGTGCCACCTGTTGGAATGACAAATGCAATGAATTTTATTACTAAAAATGTTTGTGATGTGCTATCTATTGAAAAGACAAATGGGTTGGCCCAGACTACAAACATGATTCTGGGACTTCACCCAGAATTGAACTTAGGATATGATCTTATGCCTGAACCAGAGAATATTTAATTCAGAAATGTGGATGAAATTTGGAACAGAAGTTCACTAGTGAGGGGAGGAGAGTTCATGCTCAGTTGAGGGTGACAGAAAAGGGAGAGAGCAATACATTAGAGGGGAGATCGAGAGTGCAGGTACTGTACTTAAGTGGCTAGGCCACCCTATCAAGGAGTAAACCAATGCTCACCTTTATGTTTTCCTTTCTATTCTGTGTTTGGAATTTAAACAACCATTATGGTAGAACTCCGACCAATACACAGTGATTTTAGAATATTTAGTGGGCTGCAAGATCCTACATCTACTTCGCTTTTTCTCTCAGGCTTGAGGATGCTCTACCCAATACCGAAGACATCACTTCTGCTTCACCCGCATGTCTCACGTCATTTTAACTAAGTACTGGAGTTCATTTACCTGCTACTTCTCAGTGTTGTATTTGACTGAAGGAACCTTTACAAAGAAGCTACCTTATCAAATTAAACAAGAATTCCAGGTTGTATCCTATTTTTTCATATCCCTTTCCAATATTTTTTATACATAAGTGTAATTCATTTTTGTGGACCGAAGGTATGCAGAAACATACATCCGTCATCAGCTTTCAACACAGTATGGAGTAAAATCTTTACAAATTGTCTGAAAATTTTAAGAACGCCATTCAAATGTAACAGATGAAGACTGGTCAGGTCAGCTATTCATGTTCACTACTGCTGACAGTCCCAAACAGTCATGTGATCATTGACGTACGTGAGAGTAAATCGGAATAAGGATGTTGATGTAGTCTTATAAATAAATTGCAAATATATTACGACTTACCCTTATCTACAGAATATATACCATTTTCTAAATCTGCTTAATACTGAGCAGGGTCATGGGGGTCTGGAGCCTATCCCAGCAAGCATAGGGTGCAAGGCAGGAATCCCTGGACAACGTACCAGGCCGTCACTAAGAGAACACACTCACACAATCAAACACACAACACACACACTGGAGCCAATTCACCCAACCTGCTAATCCCCATAACCTGTATGTCTTTGGACTGTGGGAGCAAACTGGAGAACCTGGCGGAACCCCATACAGATGCAGAGAGAACATACAAACTCTGCACAGGGACGACCCGGGAAGCAAACCCTGGTCTCCTTACTCTGAGCCACATTAGTGGCTCCCTATAAAAAATGGATGTAATACTTCAGTGTTTGGTTCAAGTTAGATTACTGCCTTGCTCCTGATGTTGCTGGGATAGGTTCTGACCCCTGACAACCCCAATTTAGACAAATTAGGCAAAGGAGGAATGGTAAATGCATGGCTGAATGGATGGAATCTGACATTAAACAGGAGAGTGCCTCAATGGATATGTCTACTTTGCAGCAAGCAAATTCATTAATTATTCATATTGCACATGTACAAACTCTCACACATTTCTTATTTTGCAGAATAGAAACAGATAGAACCTAATGTATATTACACATTATCATTATAGCACTGACAATAATAAATGAATACAAATTTAGACTCTGTAATTTATAAAACCAAACTGCTGAGGTAAAATACTCATGTGTGGGTCAGAATAAATATGCTTAACAGCTGTCAGACAACAGTCTGTTTTTCTAGTCGCTGTATAATTATATAAGCCATTTTACATTCCACCCACCCCTCTCAGACACAATACTTTGGTTTGTTCAGTAATAAATGAAAGCAGGGAAATAGCGATTGTCCTTTTGACCTCCTCTTGCAAGCTGAGGCACCTCAGTGCTGAAAATAGCGTTGCAGAAAGTTGTACAAGGTAAAGTAAAAAAGAAGTACAAAATGAAACTGTGTGTCTGTCTTAGAAATACATATTTATTCTTTGAAGCAACAGTTACACATACAGTACATGAAGCAGTGAAAGGAATGATTTGGAATTGGAATGGAGGCACCACATTCTTAAGAGACCTCTATTGGAAGTCAAATATAATTTATTAACTAATGTGAAGTCCAGGGCATGTACAGCTGCCCTAACCCGACACAGACAGGCAGGACACAAGGTTCTCCACACAGCACACCTTTATTTACAGATGGGGAAAGGCTTTCATCACTCCCGAGAAGAGCACAATGTTCACAACACCAAAGCAGTGTCTTTCTCGTTTCCAGTCCTTCTCACCTTCACTCCTCCTCCCAACTTTGGCCCTTGAATACTGGTGACTGGCCCCTTTTATAGGGCTCCCAGATGGATTCCAGGTGCTCAACAACCTTCTTCCGGCAGCACTTTCTGGTGTAGTGGAAGTTGCTGGCAAATTGGGTTCTGCAAGCATCCAGGCAGCCCATGGGCCTCAGTAGGGTTGAGCTTCCATGCTCCAAACCCATGGCCCCATTGTAAGTCAAGGGGGCTGAACTACAGTATATTGGTCCAGGGGAAGAAACTGTCCTGAAAATACTCTCACATTCAGTCCTTCCTTTGTCGGAGCATCCCAGCTGGGTAAGGGTCCCAGCCGTCCGCCACACTATGTAAGTTAGAATTTCACTGTAATTTGTACACAAGACAATGCTACTACTACATGCAATATACTGTTCTGTAGTGTGTACTGTTACAGAAAGTTTTACATAACGCTTCATATTTTAAAGTTAAAGATGAACCTAATATCTTTCTAAAGGGAAATACTTGTAAAATGAATCAGCTGGGAGTTTAAGGGTACAGTGGGTTGATTTGACACCCTCATAACACTAAGGCCCAGTGTGTCTGTATGGAGTTTTCATGTTCTCCTCATTCCTCTTTATGTATTATCTGGTGTGTGCGCCTTATGTAGGTATGGCTCCCCTTCAGGAGTTGATTACGGCCCTTTGGGTCAAGCTCCTAAACAGCCTGGTAAAGAAAAGGAGTAAATAAAGGCAGCACAGCAAAAACATGAAACATCTACAAATGAAAATGAGAAAATCAAAGTATCCTGAAAAGTCATGTTATGAAGACAGTGCATAAAGGAAAGAAGTGGATGAAAGAAATTGAGAAGAGGAAGAAGGTCTGTAGCGAATCATGACTTCAGCAACTTGGGAAGAATTACAAAATTTAAAATTGCAGGTTGGCATAGCTGTTATTTACTAGCTAAAGCCACATAATTGTGGATTTACTTCCTGCAAAGAGCGTATCACAGCATTCATTAGAGTTACAGTTGTAAAGGATGTAGCCTTTTTTATGCTCTGCTATAAAATATTGAAGCAGGGCTTGGCGACATCGTACTTTGGGAACTTACATTTTTAATCTTTAATCAACACCATGGCTAAGCAAGTCTTTGGCAAGATTTCGAATGAAACTATTTTTGTAGTATAATTAGGTTTCTAAGAAGCAAATGTCTTTCCACTGTAATCCAGCTGGTCCAATGTCAATATGTAACCAATATCTTTTCAGGGTTAGAGAATCCTAAATATAACTGGCTTGTCATTGTGTTCTAACCTAAAGTTTATTCCTCATTTCTTTGGCAGCTTTACATTACATTCTTTAGAAGGTTTCATAAAACCCTAAGCTATTATTTTCATCTTATCCCGTTCAGGTTGAAGGGCAACATTATTGTGTTGGCGGTTTGTGTAAAACAAGATTGTCAGCACAGCTTCAGGTCCTTTTTTCCAGTTGGTTTTGGAACAGCAGATTACACCAAAACATGATGACCTTTTTATGATTTTACTTAAGAAGTACTTTTTATATTCCAAGAACATTTGCAAACATGTATTCCCACATGTTTCTTTATATAGTTGATACATTTTAGCATTAATAGTTTCATAAGTACAATTAATCGTATTTCAAATAAAAAGCTGTAGTATAAACGTATATACAGTACCTTTTGATGCAACAAGCATGAAGTAATTACTTGTTGTTTGATGTTGTATTTTATGTTTGGTGTTATATTCATCACCTATTATTGGATTTATATATTGTGACGCATGTGCACCCGAGGATCTCCTTGCTGGCTCCCTTGAAGTAGGTGGTAACCCCCCAGGGCAAGAGTGGGTGCCGTCACTAACTGTGTTGTCTCCTTCTCTCCCCGCAGCTTCGAGTAGCCTCCCAATGAGGGAAATTAGCTCTACCCCTTCTGGTCCTCCTGTTATAAAAAGCCAAACTGCCTCCACTGAGCTGTCTTTTGGGACCGATACCAGACACGTCAGAACTCTACGGGAGACCTCTTATTTGTTACGTCGGCTAACCTGAGCCCTTATTTTCTTTTGTGTTTTTCCCTACGGGGTTGTGCTAGTTGCTGCCAGAAGGTGCTTGTTTAAGTTAAAGAAAAGGAGCAGAGAATTAAACGGGACGACCCAGCTGGTGTCCCAACTATTTTTAACTTGTCACTGCTCTGTTTCAACTTTTGCGTGACCAGCTCACAATATTCTCATACTTCTGTCACAAATCACTGGGAGACATGCAATAAAGACACATCTTACTGTGTACATATGACAATACACTAGAACTGTATTTAATTAAAGCATTCTAAAGTTGTGTGCAGCCCAAACTAACATTAAGTTTAATAAAAACTCCTTTCAGTTTCCTTGCAAAGCTACATTTCATTGAAATAACACAATAATTACTGCAAACGCACAAACTAGGCCATTACCTCTTTGTGGTTGTACTGCCAAAGTGGAAAATGGCACAAAAACAAAAAGACTTCCTTTTCTTTTAAAATGCCAGGCTAGCAGTTCAGGTGGATTTCAACATAGACTAAGCCCACCTGTCTCTTTAAACCCTTGCTTTTCTACTAATAAAAATAAGCTGGCAAAAAGGGACAATGAGATTGACAGAACTATATATTTAACAAAGTTAAAACCAGAAGATCAAGAAAAACAGATACCTAAACCACAACGCTAACTCTTAGTCAAAATGCTTGCTGTAATCCTTAAACCGGAAATCTTTAAAAAATTACATAACACCAGTGTCAGATGTCAATAAGCATGAGGTGTCAACTTTTAAAATGGTGTGCCGATGACATTGCATGATGCGACTTCTTGGAGACATGGCCAAGCAGCTGGGGGACTGTGTTGCAACAACCGCTATTCAAAACAGTGGCATCCATGAATAAATACAATGGCTTCAAAGTAAAATAGATACATAATGATAGCATTAGTATATGTCTAGAGACAATAATTATTATTTCTTACTTGGCTGATGCATTTATCCAAGGCAACTTACAACATTTAAGATACAAGTGGTCACATTTTGTTTGTTTTTCCAATTGGAGCACAGGCAGGTGAAATGATCATACAGGGATTTGAATCCACAACCTCAGGGCTTAAAGTCCTAGGCCCAAAGCCTTAACCACAACACCATACTGCCTGCCGATTATCATATAAAGAGATTCACTGATTTCTAAAACCTAACAAAAAGCCAAAGGACCTTAAAACAAAATTTCTACAGATCAGAAAAAAGATATTTTTTTTCTGAATCGTAACAGCGGTGGTCTGCCAAATGTCCTTATCTCTGCTTTTTTGCTGTCCCTTACAAAGACAAAGGGATGCGCACTTATGCTTGGAAACGATCAGTTATATCCTAGTGAGAGAAAAGGCCACTTGGCCCAAAGAGAGGATAGGAGTAAGGGCTTGAGCCACTGTAGCCACCCCTCTGGACATGTCCCTGTTGGATTTGATTTTAGTTTTATTTTGGCCAGAAATGTATTGGAATTTCTTGAACTTGACGATCTTTTAATCTTGTAATATTCCGTAAATTTTGTAACTTTCCTTAAAATCTCTGACACTTGATCTAACAATTTTGGACCATCAGGACTTTCCTTGAAAACTGCAGACTGTCACAACAATATGTAGGGAAATCTGCAGTTGATTTTATTTTTACACAAATGGAAAGAAACACTTTAATTTTGTGCCACACAAGAATATCTTCAAGGTGTATCGCTTAACATCTCGAGGTCTCCTTCCAACACTCCTGCTCAGATTATTTATCCTTAATGTTCAGTTTCACAGTTTCAAGTTTAATGAAGGGACTTTGGGTCCATTATTGCAGAATTAAGAACAGATTACACAGACTTCTAAAGAAGTAAACATATTCCTGATCTAAATATTGTCATGTTTCAGCCACTGTTTCTCCCCTGGTTGGGGTTCAAAGTCATGTTTCTTGTGTATTTTGTCCATCATTGTGCCATTTGTTTGTGTTAATGTTTTATTTTTGTTTGTTATGTGCATTATTCTTTGTTTTTGTCAGTGACTATAAAATGCTTTGGTTATGTCCCATTTTGGTTTGTGGGTGGGGCCACCTGTCAATCACTACCAGGAATTGCAGTGCACCCTATAAAATGGAGGGCCTTCCATAGTTCCTGGCAGTTCATTTTGAATGTGCTAGGGAGTGGAGTGGTTTTTTTTTGTGCTTTGAGGGGCTTTTTGTTATTGTGATAGCCTGGATTTTTGACTTTGCCTTTGTATTGGGACTGTGTTTGCTGTGGATTGTCTTGCTTTCTCTGGCAATTCCTTTTATTCTCTAAGGACCTTCTGGTGTTATGGAGCATTGTTGATAAAAAAATAATTTTTTTATTTTATAAAGCTTCTTCTAGGACCCTTTTATTTCTACTCTGGGTTTTGATGGTAATCCCCACTGGAGGGCAATTTCCGTAAATATTTATGGAACTTACGGGATGTACTTTTGGGACTCCTGGTTTACGACAAATATAAGGTCATTTCACTTTCACTACAACAATTCACATATGAAAAACAAAATGGTGCATAGGCTTTGTAGTCCTATTAAAGACTGATTGAGGTTCACTTTCATTTTCAATTTAGGGGCTCAGTTTGACAAAAGATATGTATTTGTCTGGTTTCAGTTTTTGCAAAATGACTCTGTGAAACATTGCTCTTTTGGCTGCTTATTAATTTATGAGCTGATAGTTGTTTAAATATTGTTGCAAATACATGGAAAAAACCTTCATCATTGAAATCTATTAATACTGTACATATTATTCTTGCTCTGTGCTGTTCTTGATATAGGAATTAGGAGATGATGTGGTAACGGTGTTCCTATCTATCTGTAATATGTGTGTGTGTGTGAGACATAATGAGTCCTGTTAGGCTGCTGTATAAGGATATATTTGCTGCTTAAGCAAATAGTGTGTTATATGAAGTAATCCAATCCAAAGCATAAGGTTCCCTTTTGTAAACCCTTTCTTTAGGTGCATTACTGAAAGTAAGCATTGGGAGACAAAGTCAGAGATGCGACATTGCGCTGGTTTGGTCATTTACTGAGGAGAGCTGCTGAGTATATTGGGTGAAGGATGCTAAGGATAGAGCTGCCAGGCAAGAGAAAAAGAGGAAGGCCTAAGAGAAGGTTTATGGATGTGGTGAGAGAGGACATGCAGGTGATGGGTGTAACAGAACAAGATGCAGAGGACAGAAAGATACGGAAGATGATGATCCACTGTGGCAACCCCTAACGGGAGCAGCCAAAACAAGAAGAAGAAGATTCTCTTTTAAGTATTATGGTATCTGGGGACATAACACTATTCTTGTGTAAAAGAGGAGACAAACAAAGGTAAACAGTTGGGGAGCACCATTCTGAGTAAACCTGGTATATTAAATACCAGCATGTTAAACAAGTGGAGATACATCTTTGCAAACAGCAGTTCTAGAGAGAACTGCCTAGGTTAGTAGCACTCTTGAATATGTACAGTAGGTTTTCGACAGGAAGGTGAGGGTCCAGGTGGGAGAACAACGGAAGTGATGTCAGCACTGGAGTGGTGGTTAGGTTTCCGTTCTACAGAAGGAGGAAGAGAGAAGGCATTAAACCACAGCGCCAGCCCCCGGTACTGCAGGTTATTACCATCACCTGAGCCCGTAAGCTGCCCCCCATGTGCACACATATGACACTTGCTTATTTTTTTACGGTACTGTAAGATATAATGATCATTAAGTGAAATAAAATTAATTTCTGTGTGCACATGCAAAAACAGAACAATGTAGCATGCAAAAGTGTCAGCCAATAAATACAGGTAACAAGAGCTAAATGATTACGAATTGAGCTTTTTAGATAATATGATATGTTGGCTATTTCAGGCAAATGTTAACGTAAGTAGGAGTGAGTCAACAATGTTTCCTTGTCATCCACGGCAAAATTTAACTAACTGCAACTTTTATACTAGAGCACAACTTTTGTTTCTGCACAAAAGGTAGCATGTAACCTTCCATAATTTCTGAGGTGCCTGATGATTACAAAATGAACTCGTCTTTGTTCATTGCTAGTGCTTTAGACCTAATTTAGCTTGAAAAGAAAATAAGTGTCTGAATATGCAGTTTCCTAACATAGGTAATAGACAAAGCATTGCTGTAGTTCTGTTGGAACATCTTTTAAGGAATTTAGATTTGCCAGTTTGAATTAAAAAGAGGCATGCTGGCATATATTTGGCAATCACTGAATAGTGATGTGAAAAGGAGTCTACAGAGCAATGTTGACATTTCAATGGCAACATATTACAACGGATTTTCTACTTTTTTTTGTTGAGAATGACTTTAATGTGCAGCCCACGCACACATCCAATTCCATATATGTTTATTTGAAATAAATGTCAGATGTGTCAAAGAAACCTCTTTAAAATCTTTATGGTGGTTGGACCAAAACTTGTACTGTACTTTCCCTTTAAAGGAAACAGTATATGATTTAATTGAAAAGTCACAGACTCCTTTCTAATAATCAATATGTGCATATTGTTTAATTGTCATTTTCATTAAATGAATAAGATATAGGGGAGCATTGAGGCACTGAAGGCATCATCATCACCTTTCAATTAAATGGTTCTATTTCCTAGCAGTGTATTCTGGTACAGATGTAAACTGGCAGGCCACAAGGGCAAATGAAGATAAAGTACTGGGAGATAAAATCATTGTCTTCAGACAAGTGGGAGTCAGAGCCAGGAATCAAACTATCATGTAACTTCTTTTTATTTGCTTTTCCTGAAGAGGATCACGGTGGCAGTAGGCCAAGCAGGTCAACCCAGACTTCCTTGTCCCTAGCTACAGACTAGAGAATTCCTAGACATTCACAAGCCAGCCGAGAGATATAATTCGACCAGTGTGTCCTGGGTCTGCCACAGGCTTTCTGAGCAGTGAGATTTGCCTAGGGCTGCTCCAGAGGGAGAGGCCTGGGGGGCATTCTTACGACATGCCCACACCACCTCAACTGACCCCTCTCCATCTAGAGGATCAGTGAATCTACTTTCAGATTCTTCCAAATCACTGAGCTTCTCATCCTATCAGTGTCAGTTGATCCATCTTACGAAAAAACCTAGTTTCACATTCTTTATCCACAGCTAATGACCATGGATGAGAACAGGGATGTAGATTGACTGGTAAACCGAAAAGCTTTTCAAGAGCTCATTTGGGATCACTCACTTTCCCCAACTCCATAAGCTGATCCCACCCAGGATTCTTCCTGAAGCTTGCCATCAGCCTCACACCCAGGACAATTGATTTTAGCAGCAGATGCCAAGTATTTTGTAACTGTGCCCCCTTTCCATACTCTGCTCCAGAATAAATTTTGTCATCCTTCCACACATGGAGAAGAGAGATGAAAATATATGTGTTAATTGTGTACATTCTGTTAATGGTAAAACACCATTTGCTTTGCAATTTGTTTTTGGGAAGCAGAGTTTCACTGCAAATTCAATTTCATGTGACTCATTTTACTCAACATGATCCAAAACAAGGCACAAATCTGTTTTTGGTTGAGCACTGGTCTTTTGAAAGGTCTCGTTTGTCTTGATGTCATAAGTAATATAATACATGTATCCTGTGTCTAGCACACATGTAGCATAATAACTATGAAAAACCCCAAATTGTTGGCGCCCAACAAACAAGCACATAAAATACATAAACAACTGACACAATGATATTACTTTAAGAACAATAAAATTATTAACAAAACAAAACTAAAACTAATAATGTACTGTAACAAATGCGCATGGGAGGCAGTGTAAGGGCTCACAAAGGGATAATTCCATGCCAGACCAAGGGGTGGCAGGGTTCACGAATCCTTCCTCTTTTTCATCGGCAGACCAATTATGGGAAATTTCGCCTGGACTTGACAATGTCACTTCCGATTCCGGCCCCAACAACATTATTTCCCCTGCCAGACTTTAAAACGTTTGCCTGTCTGAACTGTTCTGTGTTGGACTGAAGTCTGTTAAGACCTGTACCATTTGAACGACAAACTCTGATTTGGCAGCCTGTTTCAAGTATACGGACTGCTGCTCCAAACCTTTCTAATTGTCTTGTGGAATCCTTTTGCAGCCCAAAAACAAAAGCAGAATAGGAATGACAAATTAATGACATATTCCAGACAGTCATCACTACAAAAATATAGGTTTGATTAAGTAAACATTTTTGTCGTATTTTTATTACACAGTGCACATTTTTTACTTCAGGGGTACCAAAGAAAGATAACTTCCTTCTTCTAGGCATCTAATGTAATCTTTCCCCTCAATATGCAGCTTGTCCAGAACAGGTGGATTTGAGATGGCTCAAACACTAACCCATTGGATATAAAGTCAAGACCAGTGAAGGTCAAGAATATGAGGCACACTGGTAGTAGTGTGTACTAATATGATAATTATTAATGTAATTGTTAACATTGTTTTGCATGTAATGTCTTACAGGTAGAACCCTGGTTCAGTGATTAGCACTGGTGATCCAGATTTCTACAAACTTAGATTTGACTCCAGAGCCAAAAGCTGTGTGTGTTGAATATTTGCATTTGCCTTTTTTGCATTCATTTTCTCAGAGTAATCTAATTTCCATCCACATGTTTGGTTACCCTCTAACTTAACATTAACATGTCATGAATTTCTGAGCTGTGCTCCTGCCTTATGGATCCGGCATTTCAGGTTCTAATCCCACACATGGTACTATGAACTATGGTCTGTATGGACCACATATGTTCTTTCTGTGACTACATGGAGTGATTGTAAAGCATGTTAGGTTGCTGACAATGCTGATACACTTGAGAGTGTTTGGTAAGTGTGTCCAGAAATGCACTGCCACCTGCTCTAGGGCTGGCCTTCTACCACCCTGAATTGGAATAAGTGGGTTTTGAGCATGTTGTTACGAGTCCCCAGTGATGGACAGTTGACTCCTCCATTGACGATTTCCACCTCATTTTCCAAGGTCCCTAGTGTTATCCCTTAACACTGTATTTGAAAGAATCTGACTTTTTAGAAAATTTTAACAATTTTGATTAGAACAGGCCATTCAGCTCAACAAGTTTGCCAATCTGATTCTCATATTATACTAATACAGGGCTTATTTGGAGCCACCAATTCATGTTTCAATGATGTGAGAAGAAAGGAGACTACCAGGAGCAAACTAAAGCAGCCCTATTCTACACATAGGCAGTGACTGGGCAAGGAAGTGAGTCCAAGACCCTGGAGCCACGAGGCAGTTGGGACTAACCAGCAAGCTGCCTTAAACATAAATCATAATAATCTTTATTACAGATGCGTGCGCCACTTTTGTTATAGATTCAGAGACGCATTAACAGCACCTTTTACCTCACAGTCTACCTTAAGGGCTTGTTGTTTGATAATGTAGGCTTCTCTCTGCTACAAACGTGTTTCCTTCTAAAGAGTATAATTATATTCTGAGGGAGAGCCAAAATGCCTTAAAAAGAAATTAAAGATTTGGAATGATTTATACCTATGCATTGGTTAAAAATAAAAAAAAAATGCATTGTTTCTACTTGTTTCCATTTGGTTGGTAATATTACAGACAAAACTGACAAAAAAGCTTTTTTTTTGTTTTTTTGTGAATTTGAGAGCTAAGAAACCAGCACAATGATAACTATGAGAACATACAGTATATTTCAAATTAAGCTTATGATGTTCCATTGAAGGTCTACGTGCCATATGTGCTAAACATTTAATCTTAGCAGTCTCTTTGTTATTTTTCTACATTGATTTTTGTAAGAGTTAGTGAAGTGCTACATCTACAGTATATACAGTACATCTATGAAAGAAAGAAAAAGTAAAAGTTATTCTCACGCTGTTGTGCAGGCTTCATCTTATAAAGTGCAGGAATAACCTTTATTTTTTTGTATATTTTTATGAGTACTTCTTTTTATTGTCTTAAACAGTAAATAGAAGGTACACTTTAATAATTTTCTGGTTCTTCATATGTAAAGCATATGCATTTAAACTGGTACTTTTTAGAAAAATGTACTGCTTCACTCAGTCAGCTAACGGTGCGAACAATATTAATAAATAGGCAACATTACTTTGTGATTAGAGTCATCGTTCATTAAAGTTTAAAACTACTGACTGAATGTACGTGTAATTTAAATAATTTAACATGTTGAACGAAGTAAGACAGTTTTCGAACACAGTTGTTGTTTATGATTGTTCAGTTATATTTTTATGAATTACGTTATATGACGTCTGCAGAGAGTGGGATTATCGAACACAGTAAATGACATTAGAAATATACTTCTGAGTGTGTCTTTGCTTCATCTTTAAGAAGAATACAACACTTACAAAAAAACAACATCTCGACTATTAATTTTTTTTATTAGTTTTAGAGGAGATATTGTATATCTATATATATAAAAGTCAATGTGTGTATGTATGTATGTTCCAGCATCACGTCCAAACGGCTGGAGCGATTTTCATGAAACTTGGTACACATGTTTCTCATTGGTCGACTTAAAGTACTGTATCTTGCGATCTTCTTTGCATGTTATCATCCAGTTGACACTCGGAATGACCACCAGAGGGCGAACAAGAAGTGACTGCCATCATTCTTTATGTTTGAGCACCACCGCACCCCTGTTGCTTTTGAAATTAAATAGAGTTGGCCAGTTCCGAGCGTCAGCTGAATGATAACATACATACAAGACCGCAAGACAAAAACATTAGTGAGTCTTCATTGTTTGTTCATTTATTTTTATTTTTAAAGTTGTGCTTATTTTTAATTATATTTTTCTCAAACAATTAAAAAAAAAACCTTATTTTCCTCCTGGGCAATGCTGGGTATTTCAACTAGTCAAGTATAAAACCCCAAATTAACCTTTCACATTGTTTTTACTTATGTTGAACAAGTGCTCATTTTTAAAATTAACTTGTTGTAAGTTAACCTGCACTGACATCACGTGTATATATTGTCACAAACGTGTGCGTGGGAGACAGTTTATGAGCTCAAATAGAATTGAAGAAACCACCCAATAAAATCACTTCCAGTTCCAACCCTCAAGGTCACACCTCTTCCTACACATCACTTCTGGTTTCAAGCCTCAAGATCACACCTCTTCGTAACCTCACTTCCTGCAGACCCACCTACATATACTACCCTCATTTTCTTTTGTGCAAGTTCCATTTTGAACTCTGTCTGTAAAGACGTCATTTCATTTTTTTTCCTGTGTGACAGTATATGGGGGATTCCCCAAACCTTTGGCAGTGTTTCTGTGCTTATTTAACAATACATAATGTTCAAAAACATTTATATACAGTATTATAAAATGAAAAATGCAAACCAATAAGTAGTCAACTATGGTTGCTTAAATTAAAATTATAACATTCTGCTCCAATTAAAAGTACAATGCCTTAAAATTCATTAATTACGGAGAAAAGGTTTGTGCTTATAAAGAAAGCCGCATTATTTTAAATCCTGCTACAAGTGTCTTATCTATAAAGGATGCATTATAGAGTACGATGTTCTGCTGTATATATCAAAGACTGAATATAGTTATTTACTGTATATGTAAACTTGAAAAGAGAGAGAGAGAGAGTTTGGGAGCATGTGCTGATTACACCCACCTCATAGTAAACCACCCAGACTGAGACCCGAGTGCAGCCATTTAACGGGTGACACCTCAGCACCACCCTGAACAGTGTGAGATTTTGTACAGTGGCTGGAGTGCCAATCCTGCCACCAAACCCAAGTTGGAGGACCTTCTTGCAGGGCTGGATGCAAATTAAGGTCATACCCAGGAGGAAAACTTGGAAAACTGTAAATAATTCAAAGTTGTTGTCTCTGTAATTGTAACATTATAAATATAGTGGCTAACAATTATCCTTTAGCATATGTAAATGGCTCCACAGCGTGATAATGTATGATAATGGCTCCAAGCTCACTTTAACACTAACCTGTGTGCGACAGATTATTGGGCTCCACTGCAATACTGCAATGATTTCCATACTTGTTGAGGATAAATTATATTTTATGAAGGCAGCTTGTCGTAAGGCTTTAAAGAATACTGTTAAACATGTCAGATCATTTATCCACCCATCCATCCATTATCCAACCCGCTATATCCTAACTACAGGGTCACAGGGATCTGCTGGAGCCAATCCCAGCCAACACAGGGCGCAAGGCTGGGAACAAATCCCGGGCAGGGCGCCAGCCCAACGCAGGGCACACACGCGCACCCACACACCAAGGACAATTTAGAATCGCCAATCCACCTAACCTGCAAGTCTTTGGACTGTGGGAGGAAACCGGAGTACCCTGAGGAAACCCACGCAGACACGGGGAGAACATGCAAACTCCACGCAGGGAGGACCCAGGAAGTGAACCGAGGTCTCCTTACTGCAAGGCAACAGCGCTACCCACTGCGCCACTGTGCTGTCCCCAGATCATTTATTTCTTTGTAATTTTATCAATGCCACCACAGTGGCATAGCCAACAAAATATTACTATAAAGGCCCAAACAGAACTTTTGCTTAGGTACAGTGGAAGAGATATTTAGGCACATATTGAAAGAACAGTCACTTATCGCAAAGGCCAGCAACACGAAAGTCATTGATCATTCTTTATATTTGAAGAAAATCACTGTACTCCAGTTCGTTAACTAAAACCAAAATTGCAAGCAGATAGTCACACTAAATAAACTTGTAAGTAACAACATATCTTGCAAAATTATCCCTGTGTTTTAAAATATTCCGACATTACTGTGACTCCCTATCCAGGTCTAGCTTCTCCCTCATTCCCAACTCTGCTGTGTGATAGGCTCTTACTCTTCACAGCCATAAAACTGAGTTCCGCAGGTTCAGTGAATGAATGAGTGGATCTTGTAATCAAGAAAGCTGAAATTTAAATGCAATAAATTAAACCAAAAATATTGCCTGTTTCCACGCTGCTATGTTTTAATTTAAGAACTGTGTTTTTAAACGAAAATGGTCTCCATCCACACTAATCTTTTTACATTGTTTGCAAAAGTATCTCCATTCACGCTAACACAACCAAAAACACATACAACATAAGACATTCTCCTTCACTAAGGATGTGTGCAATGGCGGAAAAATCCTTGAAAGGATGGTAATGCTGCCTGTCACAGGAGTTATTGCAACTAGTAAACTGTTTGCCTTTTATGCGTTATTCAACTTGAACAAAATGCACTTTAGATGCCTGCAGGTGAGCAACACAACAGCCATCATGGAAAGCAACTCTTCTATGTCTGCTATGTAGGAATATGGTTTTCTTTCATGAAAGGTGATCAATCAGGAAATGAGATGTTATAATGGACAGAATCTAATCAGGATAGGGCTACGTAATAAGCACAACCAAATCAGAATGCAGAGTTTTCCAAACCCTACTTTTTACCCATCCACATTACAACGCTTCCCAGAAGTATACAGCTCTGGAGAGCGTTTTCAAAAGTCTCCATTTTGGGGGATAAAAAAGCCACGGTAGTGTGGAAGAAAGATGTAAACAGATACTAATGTGTGTGTTTTTAAACAAAAATGTATTGGTATGAATGTAGCCTTAGTCTTAGCCTAGCAAGAACTCCAGTTTTGAAACCCCTTTATTTAGATCTCTAGTTTGAGACTTCTAGTCTGATTCTCTGGTTTTGCCTATTTAAAGCATAAACCTAAGGTAGTTTGACTTTTGGTGGTCATCTGTTTTAAATCTCTGACACCTTAAAAAGGAAAACGAAGCCAGGGAGAGATAAATCAGTCCAGAAACACAAAGATTCATATGAGGTTAGCAGCATGAAATGTAGCCACAGGGTTGTTGTAAGTGAGAACGTGAGTAGCATCAGTATATTTTTCAACACTAACTTTAACTGAAACTACATCCCCTTAAAATACCTGTGCAGCATTTTCGTGACTATCAGTTTATTACAATGTAAAGTGAAATGGCAATTCAGCACTGTGACATTCACTGTTGTGCTAACAAAGGGAAAATCTGAGCACAGATGAGAGGAGAGGGAAGACACCAAGTAAGCAAGAGGCTGTGAGTGTGGGCCATGACTTGCAGCTTGGCTTGCATACCAACTATTTCCAAAGTCTCCAACACCTTTCAGCCAATACTACAGTTGTTGTCATTTCATTACTATTATGAATTGGTGGAGAAGTTTCCTATGAAGAAATAAGCAAAGGGGCAGTAGAAGTATGTCTCAATAAGTGCTAGCCAAAAAACTACAAGTAAGTCCCCAAAGCAAGAGAAAGTAGGCAGCTAGATTAACCTGTCTATTACATTAATAGACTACTTAAATTTATACCTTCAACTCTAAAAAAGAAGATTTATGGGGTTAGATGCATAGCGCTTTTCAGCAAAGAGAAAGTGAAGTCAAGATTAATGAAATAAAGATGGGGGGAAAAGGAGCTTCCTAGGGGCCTCAACATCGACAGATTCAATTTGTGCGTTGAGCCGTGCTATTTGTCAAGTAGAGAAATGAATGACTTTTTTACCTTTGAAAAAAATTGGCATGCTCTTCGTGTATGATGTATTGATCTAAAAATATGTGCTGCATTTTAAGTGAATCTGTACTTTTCATTTTAATCTAAATGGCACACTTTTAAGTTATAAGCACTGTAACCGTTTACAAATAGTGAAAACATTCTGAAATTGTCAAACACAGCCTAATGAAATTTAAATAGACCAAGCACTTCACAGGACACCAGTCTATCAAAGCACACACTGACACTCACTCCTTCAGAGCCAGGCGTAGATTTACCAGTCAATCTAATCTGAACACCATGCCATGATACAGAAAGGTCCTACAGTGAGAACAAGAAAGTGTCTGGGCTATGATTTGAACCCCGGGCTCTGGATCTGTGAGGCAGCAACATAACACAGTCTTCAGATAATAATATGATCCTCCTGATTCTTGTTTACCAGCCTTGCAACAGTCAAGAGAAACTCATTCAGTGCCGGGCTTATTAGGTCATAGCAGTCGAAACATTAAGAACATGTTTCATGAGAAAAAATCCCATGTGAACCAATGAAAGTAATTACTACTGTTTTTGTGATGGCTTAAGTTGAGTAAGTAACAAACATTTTTTAAGCATAAACATATTTTTGTATATTCATTATTTATTGGCCATGATTTTACAACACTAATTTATGGATTGTCTAATGCAAGTGCATAAAATAAATATAAACTGAAATTTCTAATTCACTTCATGAGTACTTCACAATGTACAGCCCATTAGCGAGGTAGAGTTAGTTGTAAAACACTCAGATTGTGTATATGACAGTTAACCACCTGCTCATTTCAATAATCATTTAATTAATAGAATTATTCTGTATGAAAACTAAGAGATCTCACAAACTTCTGGTGGATCTGAATTATGTCTAACCAATGCATTTATTTATCCTTCATTAAAAAGTTTGAATAAGATTATGGTGTAACACCTATTCTGTGCATTTTGACCTTCACCAGTCTGCCAACAAATTCTAAGGGCTAGTTTATACTTCATGTTCAGAACACGCATGTGCACGCATCATGGCTGCTACCCGTTCCCTGCATTCATCTGATGCGTCCTCTGAGCACAAACTCAGAAATGAATGCAATGCATACACCAGTTGTCATACCAGCAAAAAGTCGGGGGGCGCAGTGTAATAAAGTCGGAATGTGACGTCAGAGTCTCTGTTTACTATCTACATGTGACAGAAGGCCGCTTTGCGGATCGTACAGGATCAATGTGTGTGCTTCAATGTTTGATGAATGGTTCAATATGGTGAAGCAAAATGCCAACATACAATTGCATTCGTGGAACTTTTATATTCAAGCGTTGCATATTCCCCAACGTAATAACACGATACATTTTAACAGTTTCACATACCGTCTTCTGTGCCGTCTTTTTTTTTTTTTGCACCTTCACAACAGCATCAGAATATACGGCAGTGGATTTGAGCCACTGAGAAAAAAATTAAGGACACAGTGAAAAGATCTATTTTGTTATTTAACTGTAAATTTCGGCTTTAATCTTGAATTGTCCACCTTGTAGTTTATTTTATCATTAGAGTAAACCGTTGTAAACATGATCTTAAAACCGACCCAGTTAATTGCTACATGCTTCTGGGGCTTCCTCCTGAACTGACAGCAGCAGAAAGCAGCAATAGATCACCACACAGAACACATTAAATTTATGATATTCCAGCTCTCTGCACATTTAGAATCCTTACATTTATACTTGATATCACTTACAAGATGAATTGCATTATAGTATGTATATTACATTTTACAGATAAATCGTTAACTTCACTTAAATAATGAATACTGTTAATAATCACATTTAGGGGCAGTATAGTGCTAAAGCAGTAGCACTGCTGCCTCGCAGTAGGGCGTCATGTCCTTGGTGTTCCCTGCCTGGTATTTGCATGTTTTCCTGGTGGGTTTCCACAGTTTCCTTCCAAAGACATGACGGTTTGGGGATTTGGTGATGCTCAAATGATACTATTGTATGTGTATGCTTGCGTTCAGCTTGCAATGAGCTGATGCCCCATCCAAGGATTTTGTTTCTGTCTCAAGAAAGAATGGGTGCATCTCTGGATGGATGGATTTAGTCATTAAACATCCTTTTCAGAGATATTGTGCCAAGTTGTCCTTGGACAATAATGGATGTTTCAGGCAATTCACAACACAGGGAAGCCGAACATTTTCTCACCGTGTTGATATCTTGCAATGCCACCTGGTGGAATGTTCCAGATGTACGTAAAGTATGCGCGCAAGAATAAACAGTACAATGCTTGCGTAGCAGTAGTGTTCTCTGGAGCATGAGTCACGTGAAGTATAAACTGTCCTAAAGAAGTTGTGGCCAGTAGGGTTAGGGTTTACCAGCACCCCAAGCCCCAGACAAAACTACAAAAAGTTCAACCAAAGGTTAATTTTATTGGCAGACACTACCTTGTAGTACACAATTCAATCCTGTTCAATCCTATTCCTTTCTCTTCTCCTTCACTCTCCCCAGGTGAGTATTGTCCACCTCCTTTCCTGACTTCAACTCCCTGAGTCGAGTGGAGGGCTCTCTTTTAACTCCAGACCTGAGAGTACCTCCATTGCTTCTTCTATTGCCTCCAGGAAGCACTTCCAAGTCAGGCAGGACTACAGCAGTCCTTGTATCATCACTATCCAAGAGCTTCTCTTGGCAGCTCCCACAGAACCTGACAGGGCAGGCCCATGGGACCACAATTCCCATGCTGCCCTGAAGGCATCCATAATGAGTTATTATCCATAATTGCCAAACAGTGTACAGAAGGACGCTCTGTCTATAGCAGGCAATCACCCATTGTGCCAACCTTCCCAGTTCCCAAGTCCATCCCAGGTGTCTCTCAGTGGTTGTTAGTTCGCCAGCCCCACTGTAGCCGCTGTAATGTCCTTCCACATCTGGGTCCTGGCACAGAAAGGAGATGTTGTCATTCTCTCCCTAACCTTTCATTACCTGGCCAGGAAACAGAGTGAAGTCCACACCAATGGGGACATCGGTTCATCTCTTACAAGGTGTATAGCAACAGCCTGTTGGTAATTATACACAGCATTAACAGAGTACTCCAACAAAAAATTATATTTTTTTAATGTATTGCCTACTGCCTACTCCGCATTGTCTGAAGTGATGACCAAGTACAATCCTCTTGTGCATGACAGTAAAGTGTGTTCAGGCATAACCAATCTTTTTATTGAAGACCTACTGACCCCGTAATTCATACGTCATTATGTTTATGCTCCATGTGGTAAGCCACAGCTGCAGTACTTCAGGGTTTTTCAACAGCAGTTTGCAAAACTGCAGTGGTGAATTGACCTGCTTATTAAGGGATGTTGGATATTTACAAGTATGAGCCACACTTTCCTTGTGATTATATCTTCAGTTATTTTTCATTAACTTTTAATCTCTAATGGTACATCTAGCTTAGACCACACTCTACAATGTTGACATCACATGAAACACCCTGGAAGCCCATGACTGAGATATTGCTAGCCAGGACACCTGATGGATGAAATGAACGGTTATGTGGGTCTTTGAGACAGCATGGGACAGTTATTTGGAAATTTAGTATTTGGCACACTGTATTAATTCCCGAGGTGAAATTGTCTTTTTGCATGACCTTTGGAGGTCATAGCGAGATGGTATAATCAACGATATTTTAGCCAAACTATCTGTGTTTGGGATGTTATAGACACATGACTAAATTCCTGACATGTAGATAGATAGATAGATAGATAGATAGATAGATAGATAGATAGATAGATAGATAGATAGATAGATAGATAGATAGATAGATAGATAGATAGATAGATAGATAGATAGATAGATAGATCTTTATTTGTCCCCATGGGGAATTTAGCCTTTTTACAGAAGTTCTTTAATTAAATAAATTTATAAATAGGTATATAAGTAAATAAATAAATTCACACACATAGAAAGAAAAACGTCTGTCTTAGCTGTCCCAGTCCTAGTGAGGCATTATGTAGGCGTATCGTCATTGGTATAAAGGAGCCCCAGGAGCATCTCTTGACATACTTCTGCTGAATTATTCGTTAGCTGAAAGTGCTCAGTGTTGGTGTGTCAGAGAGAGTATGTGCAGCTTTGTTTATAATGGCACTCATGTTCCCAGGTGGAAATTTGACTTTCTACAGAAGTTCAAAGAATCAACCAGTAAATAAATTAATATTATTATATTATAACATAAAACAAATACACACCAGATTAAAGAACGAAAACTAAAAAGAAAAAAAATCTGACTGGTTAAAGATAAAAAAACAGTAGTCCCAGTCCAAGTGAGACATTATTTAGATGTATTGTTGTTGGTATAAAGGAGCCCCAGTATCATTACTCTACTTTTCTACTATCTCCTAGGGGTTGAGAGTGTGTCCTATGACACAGCCTACCTTTTTAAATAGTTTGTTGATTCAGTGGGCCTCTCTTGAAGTAATATTACTGGCTCAGCACACCACAGCATAGAATATTGCAATGACATCACAAAGCTGTAAAACCTGTAAAGTATGTCCCTATCCACATTTAAAAGAATGCAATCTTCTAAGAAAAAAAAGCCTGTTCTGCACTTTTTATATAAATGTAGCAGTGCACCACCTTCACATCTACTCCCTGAATTGTGACTAGGACACAAGTAATCTGCAATTGTTTTATGAGTATCTTAAAAGTTTTCTGTTGTTCAGTGTGTCTCCATTGAAGTTTATCATATCAGGAATTTTTTAAACTCTAAATTATTTTTTTTTCCCGAACATCAATGTAAAGAACACATGGTAAGTAGGAAGAAAAAAAAATTGGTGGAGTATTCCTTTAAAGAAGATATAAATATGGAAAATACTACAGTGAAAATAAACTACCATAAAGTCTAACTGGGATACAGGATACCTCGTCATAATCTTACCATGATTCCAGTGCTTGTTTCGATGAAGGCTTTGGAACATTTGTTCTGGAACGTAAAGGCCATCTCCTTGGGGGAAAGAAACAAGACATTTTAATAGATTTTTTATACTTGAATGATGACTAAACAAGAATGTTTTGTGTCCCTTAGCGGCTCACTCACAAATAGTGCTCTTCAATCATTCTTTTCCTAAAGTGTATAGCCCCATTTAGTCACATTATCTACAGTTATGCTCTTATGTAGATGAATTTATTACCATAACATCAAATGTAATTAAACCTCTTTAATTTACAGAGACTCAACTGGTAGCTAACACATCTGATCTGACTGAAGTTTTTTTACTGTTTTAATAGCAGTAAGTTGATGAGTTATGTTTACCTCGCTGTCTTATTGGTTGATTTTCCAGTCCTGGTTGCAGTAATGTTCTAGAACTTAGAGGTTATTTATACTATTTCTTGTTTGTACTTCTGTATAGATGAAGATAATTGAGTCTGCCCCTTCAGTCTCAGCTTTTAAATCCAGACTGAAGACTTACTACTTTAGTTTAGCATACCCTGACTAGAGCTGCTGATTAGGTGTGCATACTGTACTTCTATTTGTTAATCATTTGTACAGCAATACAAGTAATACAGTATTTATAAACCATTACTAACTGCCTCTGTTCTGTTTCTCTTCTCAGTACCTGGATGTTACACTTGGTACCACTGCTCTACAGCCAGGCTGCTCTCCTCTGAATGGAAAAGTCACCTCAGATAAACAAGCATTTGAATCAACGAATGCAAAGATTTTCTCAATAGATTAGAGGGCCAGCTCACACTACACTATAGAAAACTAAAGATGGGGTAGGTGGCCAGTTGGCCGAGGTCTCCAGGACTGTGACTGTGTCTGAATTTGGTTTTGATTTTCATTTTTACAATTTTAATCTCCTCCATTGTCAACTGGCTGTAGTTCAACAAATAATTAATGGACAGATATTGTTATTTTCCATTTATGTTTAATCAATTCTACCTTTTTCTCAGTGTGTTTTAAAAAATTTGTATTTTGAAGTGTACTAGTTCTCTATATTATTAATTAATATAATCCATAATTGTATTTTAACTGAGAATTGTTCACAGTACTCTGCACCTGCATTCAGTGAAGATCTCTATACAAGAAGAGCTCTTGATTTCTCTAACAATAACAAATGCAGAAAGCATAAAGAATGCATTGAAATCATCTATGATTAATTACTGCTGGATTTGGGTCATTGGCATGCACAAAAAAAATCTACTACCAGCCCCCTGACGCAAAACAACTGACATTTTCCCATATTGGCTCAATTTAGAGTTGCTCATTCTGCTAGGCTTTCTAGTGGCACACCAGACCTTTTACAACAGCAGATTTAACAGGGCTGCAGATATCCAGCTTCACCTCCCTTCTCCCAACTTGAATTCCAAAATAAGTGATTAAACTCTAGTTTGAACCAATCCCTGCCTGTACTTCATCAGATAAGAAAGGTGTAAATCAGAGCTGAACTGATATCTTTGTACTGGCCCCTTTAGACCAGAAGGCATCAAATATATATCTAAGGCCGGAACAAAGATTTATAATTTAATGAGTAACAACTCTGAATGACAAAATAACATGTCCTATAAATAGGCGCTGATTTTGTAACTGGAAGTAACTTTAATCCAATGACAAACAGTTACACATTCATTCAAAAACTAGCTGCACTCATCTCTCTGGGGAACTCTCTGCTCTCACTCTCAAAAATGACCTCTTGCACTCTCTGAAACTAAAAAGACGATGAGCAGCTCCATTTTTGGGGAGCTGAAAATTGGCAATCTCTTCTCTTTGTTGACCTGTAAGCTGTGACCCATTCTGGTAAGCCAAGCCCTATACCAGTGGGCTGAGAAGACTGAGAAGCAGCTATTAATTCAAAAAGGGCACATCAGGATGTAAAGTACAGAACACCATGAACGAAGCAGCACACCACTAAGAGAAAGAGTCACTCCAACACAAGTAGAATGCTCCATTTAAACCCGGAGCAACAGCAACAACTCCACACAACACTGTGCAACATCCCTAAAGACTTGGTATCATAAAGCTGTCTAATTGTGCCAAGATAAATTGGAACCCTAGGTAACCAGTAAACAGCCTCATCTGTGTTACACGTTTGTCTGTCTCGTCTGTCTGCATCCTGTCTTATATGTCAGTATGTGTATGCAGTTATCATATTTCTATAATCATTGTGTTTGTCAATAAGCTGTATTATTCTTTTTAAAACAAGAGTACTTCAGTTACCTTGATATAAGATTAATGGCCTGAGACCTGCCTCAGAGAAAAAAGGTAAGGTAAATAAAAAAAGAGCCTTACCTAATGATTTAATTAATTACCAGCATTGCCAACGGCAAGACTAATAATTAATTATGCAAGTTAAAAAATCTTTTCTGTTTTCCTATAATAGTCACAATCTGCCTAACTCACACATCTTTGTGATGTGACAAGAAACTGCAGGAAGAGTAAAAGACCAAGCAGACGCAGGAAGAATGTGCGACCCCACACAGACAAGTGTTAACCAATATGATCTTATGCTGCACATATGATAAATTGTTCAGAATATCATACTTCTATAATATACAACTCAGCGATTGTCAAGATGTCATGAAAAGGTATTTCTATGTATTTGGGATATAAAACAGAATTGAGATCAATTTGTTTTGGAAGAAAATGTTATAAAACAAAGATGCACTTTATTTTTTTTTATCCTAAAGGGCTCTATAAATTAAAAATGTAATTTATTATTATTATTATTTTTACAAATTAAAGTACCTTATATGGCTTTAGACATTAGGTAAGTATCTCTAACTCTTCAGTAACATAGCGTAACATTCTCAAGCCTGAAAGCACTTGATACACAAAAAAACAACTCCATAAGCCAGAAAAAATGATGAATTTCAGATGTAGATTTTTAGGTATCACAGATTATAGAACTTTTTAAAGCATGAATTGTCATCTGCCAACACTAGATGGCACCATTTCAATAAAACGGGACATTTTTCAAAATGTAGCAAACATCAACTCTGAAATGTACAGGTTCAATCCCCATCCCCGACATACTATGTATCCTTCAATATGTTATGTCCTTGGTTGTGTTCTAACTACAGTATAAAGTATGCGACTGTGAATGAGATTTTATATTGGTCAAATTCATAAGATCACATTTGTTTGTATGAATGTTTTATAAATGTGGCCCAAAGCTTTTCAAGTAGGAATATCTAAAATAAAATCCAGTAAGTGACACATTTTGATAGAAAGGACAAACTCTGAATGTGGAAACAAGTTGGAAAATAAGCATCAGTGACTGCAGAGATCTATGGCAAGGTCTTCATGTTTCTTGTGTGTGTCTTTAGTTTCACTTGATCATTCAGTATACGTGGCTTATTGGCATACAGAAAGACATCAGGAATTGGCTTTGTGTCTACAAGGATAGCAAAGCTCTGAGTTAACGTTCCCCCATTTTTGCAAATACTTTTTAATCTTCCAATTACTAATGTCTCCAACTGCCTTAACAGGGCCATGTGTGCTGCCTATTTGTCACTTTGACCCCTGTAATGACAGGATGGGGTTTGGAACCCACTGAGCCAGTAGTATACGAGATTTTTTTTTAAATTTTAACTGCAAAATGTGTTATTTTCAGAATATCTGCAAACTATTTTGTCTCCCCTATAATGGTAATATTGTTCTGATATTTTTCAGGAGAGAAAGACAGAAGTTATAAATTGAGGTAATCATACACACTAATTATTGTGCCTGAGAGTAGTAATATATTGAATATTGATAAGCACATACAAGGAAGGATTTCACTTAATTCTGTACATATGACAATAATAGCCATATAAATGACTAAGGGTCTGACAACAAAATAAAGCAAAAGTAAGCAAAAATGATAATGAGACCCCAATATTTGCATATACAAATTCTTTAAGCACTACTGTATGTGAAGCACTTTAGGATCCAACTTTCCATCCATTTTCTAAACCACCCGGCTCACAGTCAGAGTGAGCCATGTGCTTATTTCAGTGTAACTGGGTGCAAATCAGAAATTAAGCTTAGACAGGGTGTCATTCCATTGCCAGGCAAGGGTGTCCTTTAAAAAAGTTATATACAAAAAAGATTTTACTAGGTAGTGGTGAATGACATGGTCTGCAAATCACCCAGCAGCAGCTCCAGTCCTTCACCCTGACCCCACGTATGACATTTTATATCTACTAGATGAATGCTGACCTTGCTGTGCTTGTGGACTGAATGCAGTGTCGGAACACTCAGTGTGATTTATCTTGGTTCTGAAATATTTTTGGGCGACCTTTCTACCTTGTGATTCTTTGAATTGTAATATTGTTTGGTTTTACAGCACTTAGAGACAGGTTTTACCTTGAAACACACTATATGAAATGAAAAATAATTTTAAATATTTATCTTTGTGAGAAAAAAATAACATTGTGTAAGTGAGGTTCTTTGGAAAGAATGTTATTATGACAGAAGCTATATAAATTAAGAGACAGAGGGAGATAATATACAGATTTTATTATGAATAATAAGAATGCTGCACACACAGTTCACAAATGTTTCATACTATATCAAAATTAGGGCTTTGATATTGTGGTCACTATGGAGGATGTTATAGAAAAATTAAGTTCTAGAACTGGTGAGCCCTGATTCGGCACATGACACTAAACCCGTCCCATACTTGACGTACAGTATCCATCCATTCTCTTCCGCTTATCCGAGGTCGGGTCGCGGGGCAGCAGCTTGAGCAGAGATGCCTAGACTTCCCTCTCCCCGGCCACTACTAGCTCTTCCAGGGGAATCCCGAGGCGTTCCCAGGCCAGCAGGGAGACATAGTCCCTCCAGCGTGTCCTGGGTCTTCCCCTGGGCCTCCTCCCAGTTAGACGTGCTCGGAACACCTCATCAGGGAGGCGTCCAGGAGGCATCCTGATCAGATGCCCGAGCCACCTCATCTGACTCCTCAAGATGCGGAGGAGCAGCGGCTCTACTCTGAGCCCCTCCCGGATGACTGAGCTTCTCACCCTATCTTTAAGGGAAAGCCCAGACACCCTACGGAGGAAACTCATTTCAGCCATGATCTCGTTCTTTCGGTCACTACCCATAGCTCATGACCATAGCTCATGACCATAGGTGAGGGTAGGAACATAGATCGACTGGTAAATTAAGAGCTGAGCCGCTCCTTTTTCACCACAACAGACCGATGCAGAGCCCGCATTACTGCGGATGCCGCACCGATCCGCCTGTCGATCTCACACTCCATTCTTCCCTCACTCGTGAACAAGATCCCGAGATATTTGAACTCCTCCACTTAGGGCAGGATCTCGCTACCAGCCCTGAGAGGGTACTCCACCCTTTTCCGGCTGAGGACCATGGTCTCAGAGGACCATGGTCTCTTTCACACTCAGCTGCAAACTGAGTCAGAGAGAGCTGAAGATCACAGCCTGATGAAGCAAACAGGACAACATCATCTGCAAAAAGCAGTGACCCAATCCTGAGTCCACCAAACCGGACCCCCTCAACGCCCTGGCTGCGCCTAAAAATTCTGTCCATAAAAGTTATGAACAGAATTGGTGACAAAGGGCAGCCCTGGCGGAGTCCAACTCTCACTGGAAACGGGTTCGACTTACTGCCGGCAATGCGGACCAAGCTCTGGCACCGATCGTACAGGGACTGAACAGCCCTTATCAGGGGGTCCGGTACCCCATACTCTCAGAGTACCCTCCACAGGATTCCCCAAGGGACACGGTCGAATGCCTTTTCCAAGTCCACAAAACACATGTAGACTGGTTGGGCAAACTCCCATGCACCCTCCAGGACCCTGCTAAGGGTGTAGAGCTGGTCCACTGTTCCGTGACCAGGACGAAAACCACACTGTTCCTCCTGAATTCGAGACTCGACTATCCAACGGACCATCCTCTCCAGAACCCCTGAATAGACTTTTCCAGGGAGGCCGAGAAGTGTGATCCCTCTGTAGTTGGAACACACCCTCCGGTCTCCCTTCTTAAAGAGGGGGACCACCACCCCGGTCTGCCAATCCAGAGGCACTGTCCCTGATGTCCATGCGATGTTGCAGAGACGTGTCAACCAAGACAGTCCTACAACATCCAGAGCCTTGAGGAACTCCGGGCGTACAGTATATGGTTTCTAAGAATACTTGATACAAGCAAAGCACTTTTCACCACTCACACTGTATAATAATAATAATAAAAAAAAACGATGATTGAGATGATGAGTGCAGCAACAGTGTGAATGCCTCATCAAATGCTGCAAACGCCACAGGTCATTCAGTTTGTTCACTGTTTTCCTTTTAAGACATCTTTGTAAAAATTGAAGTATGCAATGTGAGCAAAATCCGTCTTGAAAGACAAGGAACTGCCTGCTTAAACTGAGAAATATGTTTTTTTTGTTTAATATTTGTTCTTTATAAGAAAATACAAGCTTGCCAAAATTGAAATTCTACTCTTATTTCAGTGTTGATTCTTTTAGGTGTGTATAATCACAATCTGCTACAGCCTACAAAGAATGAACTGTTTGCATAAAGAATGCATACTACTAATTCATATATTCATTTTTCAACTGTTTTGCTTTTGATTCCTTGATTGGCGGTACATGAACAGCTATCTAGTGATAAAAACCTTGTGTTACGTGTCATCATGCTATGCTTTTCCACTGGTCCCACTGCTGCCTTCTTCCAATGACAAATCTCCCCATGCCATCCCAACTACATCAATGACTCCTACCACATCAATTGGAATGGCTAGTAACGAGACCAAGTGAGGAGACAAACTGAGGAAACCACGCACAGGAACAGCTGCAGAACCAGATGGAGTCAGTCCTTGAGTTCTTAAGACCTGTGTTGACCAACTTTGTGGTATCTTCCTCTATCACTTCTTCAGTCTGATCCTCAGGCTCCAGAAAGTGCCACTGCAGTGGAAAGCATCCTTTATTGTTTCTGTTCCAAACAAGGATGGCACCTCTTCACATAATGAGTAGAGACCAGTGACACTCACATCTCACATCATGAAGACCTTTGAAAGGCCGCTCCTGGACTATATGAGTCTTCTTATGGTAGACCACCTGGACCCACTGTAGTTTGCCTATCAGACAAAGATTGGAGTGGAAGATACAATGATCTTCTACACAAGGCTTATCCTCACCTGGACAAAGCTGGCAAGATTATGTTTTTTGATTTCTCCAGTGCCTTTAATACCATCCAGCCATCTGTATTAAGGGGTAAACTCAGAGTTATGCAGGTGGATGAGCCAATGGTGTCCTGAATAATGGACTGTCTGTAGAGCAGAATGCAGTTTGTGAGACTCAAGGACTGTATTTCTGATACGGATGTGAGCAACAATGGAGCACCACAAAGAACAGTTCTGTCTCCTTTGCTCTTCACTCTGTTCACTTCAGACTATAAATATAGCACCAAGTGACATCACTTGCACACATTTTCTGATGCTTTTGCACTTATAGATGTATTGATAAGGGGGATGAGACAGAATATAGGAGTCAGGTAAGAACTTGGTTTCTTGGTGCAAAGAGAATTGTCTGCATCTTGACATCAACAAAACCAAAGAACTAGTTATTGACTTTCAAAGAGCCTCTATGTCCAGTCACTATTCAGGGAGTGGATGTAGTGGTGTTCCACTCCTACAAGTACTTGGGGTCCACACCAATGACAGGTTAGACTAGTCTTGGAACACAGAGGAACTACTGTATATAAGAAAGGACAGAGCAGGCTCTTCTTCCTTAGGAGACAGCATTCCTTTAATATGGGAAGTGACAGCCTTCACACCTTCTGCAACTCTGTGATAGCCAGGGCAATTTAATATCTTTTCAAGGTGACCTCTAAGATCAATAAAAGAATCCAAAGTATTATAGAGGCCTGTACTCCTAAACCATGTCAAACTGATCCATCCATCCATTTTTCAACCCGCTGAATCTGAACACAGGGTCACGGGGGTCTGCTGGAGCCAATCCCAGTCAACACAGGGCACAAGGCAGGAACCAATCCCGGGCAGGGTGCCAACCCACCGCAGGACACACACTAGGGCCAATTTAGAATCGCCGATCCACCTAACCAGCATGTCTTTGGACTGTGGGAGGACACCCACGCAGACACGGGAGAACATGCAAACTCCACGTAGGGAGGACCCAGGAAGCGAACCCAGGTCCCCAGGTCTCCCAACTGCGAGGCAGCAGCGCTACCCACTGTGCCACCCTCTCAAAGTGATCCCGAGAGTAATTTCAGGAATAAAAGCTCAGACGTGGGTGCAATTTATTCTTACTTGCACAAGAAAACCCAATAGTGGTTTATGATACTCCAGGCCTCCAAAACTATGATAATGTGCAAATCAAATTGTTGTTGATATTTTGTGGAGTATAAAGATGACATTGTACTAAAAGGAATGTTTAAATGAGCAGAGGTGTAAATTAGAACATTAGAACAATCTAGACGAGAACATGCCATTCAGCCCAACAAGGCTCACCAATCCTACCCACTTAATTCTTCCAAAATAACATCAAGTTGAGTTTTGGAAGTCCCTAAAGTCCTACTGTCCACCACACTACTTGGTAATTTATTCCATGTGTCTATGGTTCTCTGTGTAAAGAATAACTTCCAAATGTTTTGTGTCCCTGTGTTTTTGATGAATTCATTTTAAAGTAACATTCTTGGTTCACTGTACTAATTTCCTTCATAATTTTAAACACTTCTTAATCTTCTTTAATTTAAACTGAAAAGGCTCATCTCTTTGAATCTTTCCTCATTACTCATCTGCTTTTAGTCCTGGAATCAGCCTAGTCGCTCTTCTCTGGACATTTCCTAGCATTGCTATGTCCTTTTTGTGGCCTGGAGACCAAAACTGTACACAGTACTCCAGATGAGGCCTCACCAGTGTGTTATAAAGCTTGAGCAGAACCTCCTTGGAGTTGTACTTAACATATCGTGCTATATACTGAAACTAACATTCTGTTTGCCTTCTTAATGACTTCTCAACACAGGTAGTTGATAGTTTCAAGTCCACTATGACTCCTAAATCCTTCTCATAAGGTGTACTTTTCATTTTCAGACCTCTCATTGTGTATTCAAACCTAACATTTTTACTTCCTATGTGTAATACTTTACATTTATTGACATTAAATTTCATCTGGCACAAATCTACTCAAGCCTTTATGTTGTCCAAGACCCTCTGTAATGATTTAACGGATTCCACATTATCTGCCAATCCACTTCTATTGGTATCATCTGCAAACAAAACCAGCTTGTTATTTATATTCCCTTCCAAATCATTTACTGTATATATATTAAAAATAGCAGCAGCCTTAGCACTGATGCCTTTAGAACACCACTCTTAATGTCAGCCAGGTTCTGACAAGTCTCGCACCATCACCCTCTGCTTCCTGTGTCTGAGCCAAGTTTGCTCCCATCTAAACCCAACACTTCTGTCTGAAAATAGAAGTGTACTCAGTGTTCAGCTGTAAGTGGTTTCATTTCAAAACTCTGGTCATTTCTATAACTTGATCTAAAAACAAAAAAAGAAAAAAAGCTGCTCATTCTGAACAGCATTTGCATGTGTGGCACTCTAATTGCCTGGCCTATAATATTTGGAAATACTTTAATATATTGTAAATTCATTTACATAATACTGAAGACTGCCATTTTTGTAATTAGTAAATTAAAGTTTCTGCATAATTGAAAAAGTGGATTAAATTTAACGTAAATATATTTACTGGTGGCACAGTGGTAGCGCTGCTGCCTGCTAGTAAGGAGACCAGGGTTCGCGTTCTGGGTCCTCCCTGGGTTGAGTTTACATGGTTTTCCCATGTCTGTGTGGGTTTCCTCCCACAGTCCAAAGACGTGCAGGTTAAGTGGATTGGTGACACTAAACTGGCCCTAGTGTGTGTGTGTGTGTGTGTGTGTGTGGTGTGTGTGTTCCTCTGTGATGGAGCGGTGCTCTGTCCAGAGATTGTTCCTCCTTTGTGCCCTATGCTTCCTGGAATATTTCCTCATGACCTGTTTGGGATTAAGAATCTTAGAAGATAGTATAGTGTAAAATATTTACAATACAATATGCTCCTGGATCTTATCTTTATTACTAATGATATTTTAATCTCATCTTCATTATTAATGATACTTTAATCCATTCATCTATATTGTGAATGCTGGCAACAACAAATCTGAATTTAAAAATCTCTAGTGAGGCATCTCTAACTTTAATGTCATTTTTTGTAACTAAGTGATTGCCACAAGATCATTGGGAAATACCCAGTTGACGATAATCAACAAAGTATGAAAGCTGGATTTTCTGTTAGGATGTTTTTCTAGGGCGGCACGGTGGCGCAGTGGGTAGCGCTTCTGCCTTGCAGTTGGGGGACCTGGGTTCACTTCCTGGGTCCTCCCTGTGTGGAGTTTGCATTTTCTCTGCGTGGGTTTCCTCCCACAGTCCAAATACATGCTGGTTAGGTGGATTGGCAATTCTAAATTGAGCTTGGGGTGTTTGTGTGTGTCCTGCGGTGGGTTGGCACCCTGCCTGGGATTGGTTCCTGCCCTGTGTTAGATAGATAGATAGATAGATAGATAGTTGGCTGGGATTGGCTCCAGCAGACCCCTGTGACCCTGTGTTCGGGTTCAGCGGGTTGGAAAATGGATGGATGTTTTTCTATTACTTTATAGCCAACATTACTGAACCATAATAACTGTTCATTTAAACAGAGTTTTAACCTTCAAAAAAGTTCCACGGCAGTGCACTTTTTGATTGCTCCATTGTATGTGTAAATCTGCAAGAGTGCTCTGCCTTGGTGAAGAATGCTAAAGAAGAATAAGCTGATCTCAAGTGCAATAATGAGCCCTTACAACTCCCAGCCTGCTTGTGTAGACTCTGAATGTTCTCCGGGTGCTCCACCGTGCCACGAAATGCATTAGTGTTTGATATTGCTAATCACGCTAATGGGAGCTTTTTTGGACAAACGGTGAGAAACTGGCTTAGTTGTGATGCTCATCTGTGATTGGTCAGCTAAACGTGGGATGGACTAGTTTTGTGGCATTTTTAGCAAAAGAGAGTGGAACTGCTGAGAGTATTTAGTAAACAAATGAAATAAAGTTTGGACTTCGGTATCCTTAAATGTGTTATACAGGGAGCTGCAGGGAAACGGAAAATTTTGGAAATAGGTGTTTGCAACCCTGGGGCATTGGCAGTTGTTTGGGACCAATGCAAAATCGTTTAGAGCCTGTTGCCATTAGTTACAGTGGAGTGGTGCACAACGAGAGTTCGCTGTGAAAGCCTAATGTGACTGCTCCGCAAATGGAATTTTGACGTCATTACCAGTTAGAACATCATGAGTGTGTCTGCTCATGTGATTACAACATGGGTGCGTAATTTCGAAGAAACGGGTTCAGCTTTAAAAGAGAAGTCCACAGGTGGAGCCACTTTGCATACTCCCCGACAATTGATGACAGCTATTCGACAATTATTTGGAAGGCGTGTCATTTCATGTAACGGTGACATTCCATGGCCTCCGCGATCCCCAGGTCTCACTGTTTGTGATTTTTTTCTGTGGGGGCACCTTAAAAGCCAAGTGTACCACACACATCCTGCAACCATTGCTGAACTAAAATGGAGGATTGAAGAGGAAATCGTTGGCATTCCTCTTGACATGTTACGTCGAGCGCTTCAGAATTTCCACAACAGGCTGTCAGAATGTGTATGGGGAAATGGACAACACTTTCATGATGTTTTCTTCAAAACATAAAATTAATATTGAATGAATATTGATTACCATCATTAATTGCATATGCTGTACGATACATTTCATCATTAAATGTATTTTGCAATGTGTTTGTTTGTGTATTGAACGTCAACTGAAAATGTCCTATTTCCCTGTGTCACCCTGTAGTTTTGTATTTAATGAGTAGCATAATCTGTTCTTGCATTCAGCCTTGAGAGTTGTTACAACGCTCTGTGCCTGCGCTTGATGATGAGCGCTGTGCAAAAACAAAGTAGTTTCTACTATTGTATTGTATTTCTGAGGTAGCAATGATAAATTGGCCATCTAGGTCTGTGATGAGGATTACTTGTGTTCTGTTTTATGTATTGCATTTACTCCATTTTTTTGACACCCATTGCACACCCAACCTACCTGGGGGTCTCTCTTTCTCTCTCTCTCTCTCTGAATTGCCACTCTCAAGAATTCTTCCATTTCTTTCCTTTCAAGGTTTTTGTTTTGAGGGGAGTTTTTTCTTGTCTTCTTAGGGAGTCTAGGCTGGGGGGTTTAAAAAAACAGGGCCTGTTAAAGCCCATTGAGGCATTCCTTGTGGGATTTTGGGCTAAACAAGAATTAAAATAAAGAACATGGGCTATTTTGGGCTACACAAGAAATAAATTGGTGTTGGCATTGTTATTATGAAGATCCGCTGTCCAGTATTTTTGTAAAGGCTTGTGAGCCACCAGAAGTTCTCCCAGGGACTGTAACATAACACACCAATGGCTCATTGTAATGTTAATCAGTCAGTTTAAATTGTCCTGTTGTGGGTGTGCCCTGTGATGAACTGGCATCTCTTCTAGGGTTAGCTCCTGTCTTGGGCTCAATGCTGCCAAGACGCTGAATTGGACAAATGGGTATAGAAAATGTATGGATGGATTGATGTTTAGGAGAACTAATAGTTACTATACTATCAAAATGCATAGTAGCAGCATAGACATTATAAAATTATACTGTTCTGGACTTAAACAAGAATAAAACATAATGTCAGAAACAGAAAGAAAATGTATTTAGCCAAATGAAAGATTTAGATAAAACTGTAAAATTTAGAAGAAATAAGAGTCCTTAGAGTCAGGACTGGGAACAGTTACTCCTGAGCCGTGCACACGATTTATTCCATGTAAACTTTAATAAATTTTACTCAGTTGTACAGTGTGTACATTACTAAATGATCTGTGAAGAAATGAGTGAAGAAAAAAAAAAAGAAAAAATCTGCCAAACCAATGTAATAAACGGAAATCCGGCATCTGAATGTTAACACAATGTAGTGAGGACTGACGTGATTTCAAATTAAACACACCAAATTCAAGATGCATTAAAAACATTACTTTGCATATATTTTTGTTGGAAAAGGCTAATAAAGCCTTCTCATTAATTGTTCAATTATTTTTTATAGAGGGACTTCAAAACCTAAGCAAAATTCCAGTGACTCAATTGCCTGCTACATGGTTTTGATCTACAAAGCCAAGAAACAAATCAACGCAATTTCCTCAGGATTGCGCCAAGTTCAAGCAGTGAGAGCTAAAAAATTTGTTTATGAGTCAAAGTTTCATTCTGGTTTCTTACAGGGCTTTGTCTTATAAAGAGTCTAATGGCTACAAGTAATGTGTGTGGTCTTGTAGCTAAAGCTCTGGAGTTTAAAGTGGAAAGTTGCTAGTTAAGTAGGCAGCACGGATTGTGTCGGCTCACCAACCTGTCCTTCGTCTGCAGAAATACGTGAAAGAACTGGACTGGAGGGCAACAATATTAAAATTGTTTTTGAGTTAAAAGCATCAGATTTGTTTCTGTTTCTTGTTTTAATCCATGTTCCAAGTTTGAAAATATTTTTTTCAATCATGAAATGAATGATACACCAAACTTTAGCTTGTTTTCATTTGTGCAATTGCTTAGAGGCTCTACTCAGTGAGAGGGGAGAGTGCTATATAAAAAATAAAGAGAACTGAATCGTTCACTGCTCCTCTCTGCGATTTGATCTTTACCACTTGTGTGCTTTCCTTATTCTTAATTGACAACAATAGACTAACTAAATTAAAACAAACGTTTATGTTGCACATGTCCATACATTCTTTCAGCTACTTAACACTTATGAGGTCACAGTTATTCTAAAAATGATCTATTCTGATCAGATTGTTAAATATTTTATCATTAAGTAGCAAAAAAAATAATTTATGGTAAAAAATGGCAGTTTATTTATAAATACACGCAATGCAGTGTGTTGACTTTGTAGTGGCAGGGTCAGATTTCACCATTCATTGGCTCACCAATCACTTAAGCAGGCTGCAGTGCAATTGGAGAAGTGGGAGCCCCAATCTGACACTGCCTGGTATGGGGAGCACATAATATATTTAAAAACATAACATAACAGTGTGTACTGTAATACAGTAATCCCTCCTCCATCGCAGGGGTTGCGTTCCAGAGCCACCCGCGAAATAAGAAAATCCGCGAAGTAGAAACCATATGTTTATATGGTTATTTTTATATTTTCATGCTTGGGTCACAGATTTGCGCAGAAACACAGGAGGTTGTAGAGAGACAGGAACTTTATTCAAACACTGCAAACAAACATTTGTCTCTTTTTCAAAAGTTTAAACTGTGCTCCATGACAAGACAGAGATGACAGTTCCGTCTCACAATTAAAAGAATGCAAACATATCTTCCTCTTCAAAGGAGTCAGGAGCAGAGACTGTCATAAAGGCAGAGGAAAATCAATAGGGCTGTTTGGCTTTTAAGTATGCGAAGCACCGCGGCACAAAGCTGTTGAAGGCGGCAGCTCACACCCCCTCCGTCAAGAGCACAGAAAGAGAGAGAGAGACAGAGAAAAACAAGCAGGCAAAAATCAATACGTGCCCTTCGAGCTTTTAAGTATGCGAAGCACCGTGCAGCATGTCGTTTCAGGAAGCAGCTGCACAAAAGATAGCAACGTGAAGATAATCTTTCAGCATTTTTAGACTAGCGTCCATATCGTCTAGGAGTGCGAACAGCCCCCCTGCTCAATCCCCCTACGTCAGGATCAGAGAAAGTCAGCGCAAGAGAAAGAGAAATGTAAGCTGGGTAGCTTCTCAGCCATCTGCCAATAGCGTCCCTTGTATGAAATCAACTGGGCAAACCAACTGAGGAAGCATGTACCAGAAATTAAAAGACCCATTGTCCACAGAAACCCGCGAAGCAGCGAAAAATCCGTGATATATATTTAAATATGCTTACATATAAAATCCACGATGGAGTGAAGCCGCGAAAGGCGAAGCGCGATATAGCGAGGGATTACTGTAGTGTGTCTTTGAACAAATGGAGAATCGTTGAACATTTTTCTGGAGGTAGGTTCAATGTTGCAGATTTGCATAATGGTGTGAATTTTGCACAAGCACACAAACACATTCAGTGTTATATATTACATTGTTAAAGGTGTGAATATAGCACAACCCTTATGGGGACCAATTTAGAGGGACATGGGGAAAGGATTTTGATGGTACATCATGGCTTACCAGTTTGTCTCTGTCAGGAAGACAGTAGATCCAGACCTCATAATAAGCCTCCATCCCTGGACCTCAGCTCATAATAAGCCTCCATCCCCACTACTGGCTGTATGTCTTCAGCTTACTGGGCTTTTTAAACAACATGTCAACTATAATGAAGATGGACTGATATAGGACTCCACGAAGAAGGTAAGGCTAATGTCGCATGCACTGTTTTGCTATTTTTTTTGCCTGACAGCATTAATCACTCTTAAATTTAATATTTTTTTATCAGCATGCTGCTGCTGCTGGAGTATGTGAATTTCCCCTTGGGATTAATAAAGTATCTATCTATCTATCTATCTATCTATCTATCTATCTATCTATCTATCTATCTATCTATCTATCTATCTATCTATCTATCTATCTATCTATCTATCTATCTATCTATCTATCTATCTATCTATCTATCTATCTATCTATCTATCTATCTATCTATCTATCTCAAATAGCATTTAATAGAGACACAGCAACTGGACAAACACACTGCACTCTAAATATTAATGCTGAATACATTCAATTGAGAGTGACTGCCTGATGACAGAAATATGCTTATCCACCTTAATAAAAGGACAGATGCCTTTTATAAAAGATAATTTGCCAAATATCCATCTATAGATCTGTTATTTTTGATTACCCTCAGCAAACACAAGGCTTTTAAACATAAGATGACAAAAAAGGTTGCATAAAAATAAAATGTATACAGCCCATCTTAATAAAAGGACAAGTGTGTGTATGTGTGTGTATCTGTGTGTACGTCTGGTTGCTATATCTCTGCCATATGGTATGGGATTCGTAAAAGCAGTGCTTACATTAGTGATGTGCCACCTGTTGGAATGACAAATGCAATGAATTTTATTACTAAAAATGTTTGTGATGTGCTATCTATTGAAAAGACAAATGGGTTGGCCCAGACTACAAACATGATTCTGGGACTTCACCCAGAAGTGAATTTAGGATATGATCTTATGCCTGAACCAGAGAATATTTAATTCAGAAATGTGGATGAAATTTGAAACAGAAGTTCACTAGTGAGGGGAGGAGAGTTCATGTTCAGCTGAGGGTGACAGAAAAGGGAGAGAGCAATACATGAGAAGGGAGATCGAGAGTGCAGGTACTGTACTTAAGTGGCTAGGCCACCCTATCAAGGAGTAAACCAATGCTCACCTTTATGTTTTCCTTTCTATTCTGTGTTTGGAATTTAAACAACCATTATGGTAGAACTCCGACCAATACACAGTGATTTTAGAATATTTAGTGGGCTGCAAGATCCTACATCTACTTCGCTTCTTCTCTCAGGCTTGAGGATGCTCTACCCAATACCGAAGACATCACTTCTGCTTCACCTGCATGTCTCATGTCATTTTAACTAAGTACTGGAGTTCATTTACCTGCTACTTCTCAGTGTTGTATTTGACTGAAGGAACCTTTACAAAGAAGCTACCTTATCAAATTAAACAAGAATTCCAGGTTGTATCCTATTTTTTCATATGCCTTTCCAATATTTTTTATACATAAGTGTAATTCATTTTTGTGGACCGAAGGTATGCAGAAACATACATCCGTCATCAGCTTTCAGCACAGTATGGAGTAAAATCTTTACAAATTGTCTGAAAATTTTAAGAATGCCATTCAAATGTAACAGATGAAGACTGGTCAGGTCAGCTATTCATGTTCACTACTGCTGACAGTCCCAAACAGTCATGTGATCATTGACGTACGTGAGAGTAAATGGGAATAAGGATGTTGATTTAGTCTTATAAATAAATTGCAAATATTGCATCTATCTATCTATCTATCTATCTATCTATCTATCTATCTATCTATCTATCTATCTATCTATCTATCTATCTATCTATCTATCTATCTATCTATCTATCTATCTATCTATCTATCTATCTATCTATCTATCTATCTATCTATCTATCTATCTATCTATCTAATCAGGGCTATCACCCTGGTACCTGAACCCTTTCTAATGACTTTTGTGTAGTCATGTCATTTTGTAACCTATTTAATCCAGACCAGGTTCACAAAAGGTGCTACAGTCTACCCCAGATAGCATAGGGTGCAAGGCAGGAACAAATCCTGAACAGGGTGCCAGTCCATTGCAGAGCAGACACACACACGAAAACACACTAACCACACACCAACATCAATTTAGTGTTGCCAATCCCTCGAACCTGCCTATCTTTGTGATGATGCGGGTTCACTCCACGCTCCCATCCAACTGCTGGGAGCTCTTGAACCCAACACCGTCGGTAATGTCACCGAGATGAGCTGACGATCTCAGCACACCTCCTTCTCTCATTCTCCCCAGCTCACCCATAACTCGCGTAGCCGGCAGAGACCCAACACCAACGAGCTCCTTTCAGCCGACCTCTGTCTTGACTGCCTCCGGACATCGCAGCCAGACAGCCCGAGGTCGGCTCTCCTCCCTTCTTCTTTTGTGCTCACGTAGTTGCTTCTGAGACCCCACGGGAGGACACCTGCCTTGCACACCTTACTCACCCGAACATTCAGTGGGGTTGACTAGCCCCTAGAGCACCTCAACCAAACACTCCTTTGCGGAGCCCTAGCTCGTGCTGTTTCCTCCTTACAGGTTGCCAGATCATAGCTGCTAAGATGGCTCTTTCACGTCCTTTAACCTCCTTATTCTTCCTCTATACATCTATCCCCCCTTTCCTGGTGCTGACCCATATATATACACATCCGCCCTGCGCCTCCGTGGGCACAGTGCCTTAATCACATGCCGCAGGAAACCAATGAAGCAACTGAGACCAATCGCACCCACACATGCAGGTGCGACTCACTCCAGCTACCTCATTAACTCCCCACAGTCGTGCAATCACACCCACGTAGAACGACATGGCTATACGGATTAAAACCTGGCCCTTTTTCTTTGAAGCCGCAGACCTGGTATACCACAATCTTTTGACAGTGGCAAGGAAACTGGGGCACCTGGAGGAAACCCACACAGACATTGGGAAAACATGCAAGCCCCACACATGGAGTACCCATGACATGAACCCTTGTCTCCTTACTGCAGGGCAGCAGCACTAGCACATCACCACTGTATTGCCCACTGATGGGAAGTTTCTTCATTTTATATATGTTTTATCACTTGACTTCACCTCTCCATGAAGAGAACAGTTGAGAGGATAGGGTTAAAAGACAAAGACGTCCAGGTGCCTCAGAGCATGTTTAAACTCAACCACAAAGGGCACACTACTGGAGGAAATCTAAAAGCACCGACACCTGACTCAGCCCAGGAAGGTCATTTGCCCCAGCTCAGTATAAAGGAGTGGCTCATGCAATCACTGACCCTTCAGTTTTGGATGCTGTGAAATGAGGAACAGTCTTGCTATTTGTTGTTTCTGCTATTAGCAGTATCCTATAATTAAGAAGGATGGAAACTTTAATACAGTAAACAATTTTTGATTGGTTGAGAATATATACAGTATAGATACATGGGGCAGCATTGTATTACTGTGGACAGTGTTGTAACCTCATGGATCCAGCATCCTTGGTTCAAATCTCACGCTAGATGTTTTCTGTTTTGAATTTTGAATATTTACCTAGAGTCTGTCCCAGTTTTTATCCCACATATTCTAAGACATGCAGGTTATTTTAATTGGTATTTAGAAGCAAGCTTGACAGTGGGAGTGTGTACACTCACCAGTCACTTTATAAGGTACACTTGTTCAACTGCTTGTTAACACAAATATCTAATCAGCCAATCACATGGCAGCAATTCAATGCTTTTAGGTATGTAGACGTTATCAAGATGACCTGTAGAAGTTCAAACTGAGCATCAGAACGGGGAAGAAAGGTGATTTAAGTGATTTTGAACGTGGCATGGTTGTTGGTGCCAGATGGGCTGCTTTAAGTAGATGGGCTACAGCAGCAGCAGACCACACCGGATGCCACTCCTGTCAGCTAAAAAAAGGCAAGATTGGAAAAACCTTGCCTGGTCTGATGAGTCTCAATTTCTGAAGCAACATTTGGCTGGTAGAGTCTGAATTTGGCATCAACATAATGAAAGCATGGATCCATTATGCCTTGTTCAGGCTGGTGAAGTTGGTGTAATGGTGTGGGGCATATTTTCTTGGCACTCTTTGAGCCACATTTGAATATCATTTAAATGTCACTGCCTACCTGAGTATTGTTGCTGACCATGTCAGTCCCTTTATGACTTATTCTGATAGCTACTTCCAGCAGGATAACACTCCACGTCCCAAAGCTCAAATCATCTCAAACTGGTTTCTTGAACATGACAATGAGTTTTTCTTCTCCTTTCGGCTACTTCCGTTAGAGGTTGCCACAGCGGATCATCTTTTTCCATATCTTCCTGTCCTCTACATCTTGCTCTTTTACACCCAGCACCTGCATGTCCTCTCTCACCACATCCTTAAACTTCCTCTTAGGCCTTCCTCTTTTCCTCTTACCAGGCAGCTCTATCCTTAACATCCTTCTCCCAATACATTCAGCATCTCTCCTCTGCACATGTGCAAACCAACGTAATCTTGCCTCTCTGACTTTGTCTCCCAACCATCCAACTTCAGTTGACCCTCTAATGTACTTGTTCCTAATCCTATCCATCCTCGTCACACCCAGTGCAAATCTTAACATCTTTAACTCTGCTACCTCCAGCTCTGTCTCCTGCTTTCTGGTCAGTGCCACCATCTCCAACTCATATAACATAGCTGGTCTCACTACTGTCCTGTCACAAATTACTCCTGACAATCTTCTCCACCCATTCCACCCTGCCTGCACTCTCTTTTTCACATCTCTTCCACAATCCCCATTACTCTGTACTGTTGATCCCAAGTATTAAACTCATCCACCTTCTCCAGCTCTACTCTTTGCATCCTCACTATTCCACTGACCTCCCTCTCATTTAAACACATGTATTCTGTCTTGTTCCTACTGACCTTCATTCCTCTCCTGTCCAGAGCATATCTCCACCTCTCCGGGGTCTCCTCAACCTGCTCCCTACTGTCGCTACAGATCACAATTTCATTAGCAAATATCAAAGTCCACAGGGACTCCTGTCTAATCTCGTCTGTCAACCTGTCCATCACCATTGCAAATAAGAAAGGGCTCAGAGCCGATCCCTGATTTAATCCAACCTCCACGTTGAATTCATCCATCACTCCTACCACAGACCTCACCATTGTCACACTTCCCTCATACATATCCTGTACAACTCTTACGTACTTCTTTGCCACTCCCGACTTCCTCGTACAATACCACAGCTCCTCTTGAGGCACCCTGTCATATGCTTTCTACAGGTCCACAAAGATGCAATGCAACTCCTTCTGGCCTTCTCTATACTTCTCCATCAACATCCTCAGAGCAAACATTGCGTCTGTGGTGTTCTTTCTTGGCATGAAACCATACTGCTGCTCACTAACCATCACCTCACTTCTTAACCTAGCTTACACTACTCTTTCCCATAACTTCATGCTGTGGCTGATCAATTTTATCCCCCTGCAGTTACTACAGTTCTGCACATCCCCCTTATTATTAAATGTCTGTTCCAGTACACTTCTTCTCCACTCCTCAGGCATCCTCGCACTTTCCAAGATTCCATTAAACAATCTGGTTAAAAGCTCCACTGCCATTTCTCCTAAACACTTCCATGCTTCCACAGGTATGTCATCTGGACCAACGGCCTTTCCATTTTTCATCCTCTTCATAGCTGTCCTTACTTCCTCCTTGCTAATCCATTACACTTCCTGATTCACTATCTCCACATCATCCAACCTTCTCTTTCTTGTTCTCTTGATTCTTCGGCCTCTCAAAGTACTCTTTTCATCTGCTCAACACACTCTCATCACTTGTGAGTATGTTTCCATCTTTATCCATTATCTCCCTAACCTGCTGCACATCTTTCCCAGCTTCGTCCCTCTGTCTAGTCAATCGGTACAGGTCCTTTTCTCCCTCCTTAGTGTCCAACCTCTCATACAACTCATCATATGCCTTTCCTTTAGTCTTCACCACCTCTCTCTTCACCTTGAGACTTATCTCCTTGTACTCTTGTCTACTTTCTGCATCTCTCTGACTATCCCACTTCTTCACCATCCTCTTCCTCTGTATACTCACTTGTATTTCCCCATTCCACCACCAGGTTTCCTTTTCCTCCTTCCTCTGTCCAGATGTCACACCAAGCACCCTTCTTGCTGTCACCCTTACTACATCTGCTGTAGTTGCCCATCTGTCTGGTAAATGTTCACTGCCACCCAGTGCCTGTCTCACCTCCTCCCTAAACTCAACCTTGCAGTCTTCCTTTTTCAACTTCCACCATTTGATCCTTATCTCTGCTCTCACTCTCTACCTCTTCTTGATCTCCAACGTCATCATACAGACCACCATACTATGCTGCTTAACTACACTTTCCCCTGCCACCACTTTGCAGTCTTCAGTCTCCTTCAGATTGACTCTTCTGCATAGGATGTAATCTACCTGTGTGCATCTTCTTCCACTCTTGTATGTCACCCTATGTTCCTCCCTCTTCTTAAAATACGTATTCACCACAGCCATGTCCATCCTTTTGGCAAAATCCACTATCATCTGACCTTCTTCATTCCTCTCCTTGACAACATACCTACCCATCACTTCCTCGTCTCTTCTGTTCCCTTCTGTTCCCTTCACCAACATGTCCATTGAAATCCGCTCCATTATCACCACTTTCTGTCCCTTGGGTACACTGTTCATCATTTCATTCAACTCACTCCAAAAATCTTTCTCATCCATCGCACACCCAACTTGCAGGGCCATATGCACTAACAACATTCATCATCACACCTCCAATTTCCAGCTTCATAATCATTACTCTGTCTTTTCACCTCCAGAACACTCTTGACATACTGTTCCTTTAGAATAACTCCTACCCCATTTCTCCTCCCACCCACACCATGATAGAACAGTTTGAATCCACCTCCGATCCACCTGGCCTTAGTCCCCTTCTATTTAGTCTTTAGCATGCACAATACAGTGGAACCTCAGTTTGCGAGTAACTTGGTTTACGAGTGTTTTGCAAGACGAGCAAAAATTTTTAATAAATTTTGACTTGATAAACGAGCGAGGTCTTGCAGTACGAGTAGTATGTATACACTTTGTCTGCTGAGTGTCATGTGATCACAACTGAGCTGATGGTTCTTCTCTCTCTCTCGCTGCAGGATTGTGGGCAATCGTCTCCTATTCTCTGTCTGAGTTGGCGTGCCTCACTTATATAGTCAACATCCGTACGAGTATATACTGTTTACTGCAGCATTAGCATTGTGACTGTGTGTGTGTGTGTGTGTGCTCGCTCACGCGTGTGTGCTGTGTCGTGCGAGTCCCCGTCTTGCACCCTAAGACACGAAGCTGAGTCTCAGTACTTTAGCAAAACCAGCTTTATTCAGCTTGAAACAGCAACAGCGTGGTTATTTATTGTAGCAGGATCTGCCGCTCTCCTATACACAGACACTGCAGTCAGGCAGTGCCCTGCGCATTTATAATGTTCCTTGTTCCTTGTATCACCCATTGACGACAGGCGCTTATAAAAATGTCCGCGATCTTTTCGGATTCGCTTTTATGGCGAACTGCTACAGCGCTGGGATACTGCAATTGCTTTGGGACACTCTTCCGTGTGTCGTCCCATTGGGTGCAATCCCACAAGAGTTTAGAAACTCACTCACACCAACCATGATTCTTTTCAAAGGTAAAGTGCAGGATAATTTGTTTTATGTATTTTTACTTTATATTTTGTATTAATCATTTTTATATGAATAGTTTTGGGTTGTGGAACAAATCATCTGAGTTTCCATTATTTCTTATGGGGAAATTCACTTTGATATACGAGTGCTTTGGACTACGAGCATGTTTCCGGAACGAATTATGCTTGCAAACCGAGGTTCCACTGTATATCAACCTTCCTTCTCTCCATCATATCTGCTAACTCTCTCCCCTTTCCAGTCATACTGCCAACATTCAAAGTTCCTACCCTCAGTTCCACTCTCTTTACCTTCCTCCTTGCCTCCTGCCTCCAGACACATCTCTCCCCTCTTCTGTTTCTTTGGCCAACAGTAGCCCAATTTCCACCAGCACCCAGTTGGCTAACAGTACTGGTGGCGGTCGTTGTTAACCCAGGCCTCGGCTGATCCGGTATGGAAATTTGTATTGTTGTCCGCATATTGATATGCAAAATTTTACACTGAATGCCCTTCCTGACGTAACCCTCCCCATTTATCCAGGCTTGGGACCAACATGATGAAACACAATGGTTTGTGCATCCCCTGTGGCTGGGTTTTTGACAATGAGTTCACTGTACTAAATTGACCTCCACAGTCTTCTGATCTCAATTCAATAGATCACTTTTGGGATGTGGTGGAATGGGAGAGTCACATCATGGATGCACAGCCGACAAATTTGCAGCAACTGCATGATGTTATCATGTCAATATGGACCAAAATCCCTGAGGAATGTTTCCAGCACCTAGATGATTCTTATGCCATGAAGACTAACTTCAGCTCTGAAGGTAAAAGGGGGTTCAACCCAGTGGTAGCAATGTGTACTAATAAAGTAGCCGGGGAGTGAATGTTTATGGATGTCTGGTTACATTTACATTTATTTAATACATATATTTATAAAGTATATAGTATTTTGTAATCATTTACATGGTGGTTCAGTGACACAGGGGTTAACTGTGGGAGAAAGCACCTTTACCTTGTAAAAAGTTGTCTTTAGTTAATAAACCAGGAAGGAGAAACCTTAATCATGTGTCTTTATTTCTCTTCATGAAGAGGGAGTGCCCTGCCACAGCAAGCTGCTTGAGGGATTTACCCTGGACAGAATGCAGAAAGTATGTTTGTAGGCAGCATGTGGTTACACATTTCCGCAAAATTAGCCACACAATACTTGACAGTAGATTTGATTGGTGATAACAACTCTCACCTCAGTTGCTAGCCAGTCTTGCTATATTATAGACATTTTGAACCCATGATCACTCCTTCTATGGCTATATCTACTGTATATACAGTATGTGGCCATGGTCACATGTGACCTTAGACACTTGGACTCTTAGTCTTGTGGAGTGCTTAGCTCCTCTTTCTAAAGTTTGACCCTTTGCCCTAACCGCACATCCATGTTTTGCATGCTCACATCAGTTTGCCGGTTTGATTTCACAAAACCTGCTTTAGCAACTTTTTTCTACACTCAGCGACTGCAGATGTCAGCTTTTAGCTAAGTTCCCTATTTTACAGAAAGCTTATGCTTACATTAAGCCTAATTTTAATGCTTAATACCTTAACCTTTAATGCTACATAGATACATTTTATTTGTGTTTTGTGTTATCATTTTCCTTCCACTTCACAAGGGCTTGCAGGTTTGCCTGACTTGTGAATCTAATTTGGTCTGCTGTATTAACAGCAATGGTGGTTTGTATGTACAGTTAGGTCCATAAATATTTGGACAGAGACAACTTTTTTGTAATTTTGGTTCTGTACATTACCACAATGAATTTTAAATGAAACAACTCAGATGCAGTTGAAGTGCAGACTTTTAGCTTTAATTCAGTGGGATGAACAAAACGATTGCATAAAAATGTGAGGCAACTAAAACATTTGTTTAACACAATCCCTTCATTTCAGGGGCTCAAAAGTAATTGGACAAATTAAATAACTGGAAATAAAATGTTCATTTCTTATACTTGGTTGAAAACCTTTTGCTGGCAATGACAGCCTGAAGTCTTGAACTCATGGACATCACCAGATGCTGGGTTTCCTCCTTTTTAATGCTCTGCCAGGCCTTTACTGTAGCGGCTTTCAGTTGCTGTTTGTTTGTGGGCCTTTCTGTCTGAAGTTTAGTCTTCAACAAGTGAAATGCACGCTCAATTGGGTTAAGATCAGGTGACTGACTTGGCCATTCAAGAATTTTCCATTTCTTTGCTTTAATAAACTCCTGGGTTGCTTTGACTGTATGTTTTGGGTCATTGTCCATCTGTATCATGAAATGCCGCCCAATCAATTTGACTGCATTTAGCTGGATTTGAGCGGACAGTATGTCTGAACACATCAGAATTCATTCGGCTGCTTCTGTCCTGTGTCACATCATCAATAAACACTAGTGTCCCAGTGCCACTGGCAGCCATGCATGCCCAAGTCATAACACTACCTCCACCGAGTTTTACAGATGATGTGGTATGCTTTGGATAATGAGCTGTTCCACGCCTTCTCCATACTTTTTTCTTGCCATCATTCTGGTAGAGGTTGATCTTGGTTTCATTTGTCCAAAGAATGTTTTTCCAGAACTGTGCTGGCTTTTGTAGATGTTCTTTAGCAAAGTCTAATCTAGCCTTTCTATTTTTGAGGCTGATGAGTGGCTTGCACCTTGCAGTATTTACTTTCATGCAGTCTTCTCTTTATGGTAGACTTGGATATCGATACGCCTACCCCCTGGAGAGTGTTGTTCACTTGGTTGGCTGTTGTGAAGGGGTTTCTCTTCGCCATGGAAATGATTCTGTGATCATCCACCACTGTTGTCTTCCGTGGACGTCCAGGTCTTTTTGCGTTGCTGAGTTCACCAGTGCTTGCTTTCTTTTTCAGGATGTACCAAACTGTAGATTTTGCCACTCGTAATATTGTAGCAATTTCTCACATGGATTTTTTCTGTTTTCGTAGCTTAAGGATGGCTTCTTTCGCCTGCATGGAGAGCTCCTTTGACCACATGTTGTCTGTTCACAGCAAAATCTTCCACATGCAAGCACCACACCTCAAACCAACTCCAGGCCTTTTATCTGCTTAATTGATAATGACATAACAACGGACTTGCCCACTCCTGCCCATGAAATAGCCTTTGAGTCAATTGTCCAATTACTTTTGAGCCCCCGAAATGAAGGGATTGTGTTAAAAAATGCTTTAGTTTACTCACATTTTTATGCAATCGTTTTGTTCACCCCACTGAATTAAAGCTGAAAGTCTGCACTTCAACTGCATCTGAGTTGTTTCATTTAAAATTCATTGTGGTAATGTACAGAACAGAAATTTGAAAAAAGTTGTCTCTGTCCAAATATTTATGGATGTAACTGTATATAGTGGTGGACGGCCAGGGTCCTTGTTCAGCTGGGATGCCCCTTTGCTGAGAGGACCAGGGGAGCAAGCCTGGGTAAAACATTACCTCCCACGGAGCACTAGATGTCAGCCCCCCTGGGTTGTAGTGGTGCCTAGGAGTTCCGCAGGGCTTCATGGGAGTTGGAGTTTGGTGCAGTCCTGTTGGGATCCCTGGGTGCTGCCTGCTGCAGCTGTTCCTAAGCCCATGTGGGCTGTTCTTCTGCCACACTGGGAAGTGCTGCCGGAAGTGGGGCAACAAGCACCTGAAGCACTTCTGGGGAAGGCGTTGCCCACAAGTGAAGAAAAGAAATAAAATCACTTGTGCTTTTATCAGTGTGCCTTCTGCATCTGTCTGTGTCAGGTTGGGTAGCTGCTACACCCCCTAGAGTTGTCACAATATATATATACAGTATATATATTACAGAATAATTAGCCTTCTGTTGGGCTTTATAATGGAGCTTATGGATACCGGGGCCCTGTTATAAACAAAAGCTTTGCAACTTACTGAATATGTCCATTTTTCTAGCCAAAGGTATTATCAAGTGTCTATCCACATCATAAGAGTACACACATATTGCAAAATGGTTGGAATGGGCAACAGGCATGGGCTGGCATCCCAACAGGGTCAGGATGTGGTTCATTACCCAGTCAGATGTTCACTGTAGTTAAGGGATGGGGGGAGATGATGTTTTCAAGCTACATGCTCCCCAGAACTGGTAGGTGGCAGCAACCCCGGATTCAGGTACACCAGAAGACACCCACAGGACATGCTGGGAGTTGTATTGCTGTAGAGCAGGCCTGTTGGGGTCCCTGGGTGCCACCAGGGGGCACTGTTAGGAGCTGTGCTCCTTGGTTTTTGGCACTTCCAATTGACCCAGAAGTACTTCCACCGGGCTATGCCCTTGCATTGGAAGCACTCCCGGGTCCAAGATGAAAGGAGTCACTCTGCCATATCCAGGAGAGTTGGAGTCAGGAGAGAAGACAGGCAACACTCTGCTGGGAGGAGTGAAGGAACAGGAGAAGGAGAGGGGTGAAGAAAATATTGATAAAGAACCTTATTGTAAGGTATCTTTATGAAAAAACCCACTTTATTTCAACCCAGGACTGGTATAGTGTGGTTATGTTTGGGATGCTGTAACACCCCCTACTGGCCACATAATGTTTCCGTGTTGTTTAAGGAGGGTAAAAATCAAAAAGTAAGCCATTATTGTAAGATTCAGTCATTTTAAAAGGAAACCAGCTGTGTATTTTAATTAGCCACCTACCCCATTTGTCTTCCTTCGCAGCTCAATTTCAGCCCCTGGAACAGAGAGGGGGTGCTTGGCCACAAGGGTATGGATTGACCTTGGAAAGTCATTGCCATGTGTTGTTATTGGCATTATTGATTGTTGATGCCCAGTTGTGAATTGCTGTTTCTGTTTTGTAGACAACTAGGTAATGATAACTGAAAAGGCACCTTACAGTATGACTACTTGTATTATTTCAAATTACAGAAGCTTATTTTTTTAACAAAGTTGCTCTCTATTGCCACTGAACTGATAATGCAGAGTTATGTAGAACTGTCACTCTCACCTCACAGTGCCAAGGTCTACATGAGTTTTACATGTCCCCCCATGTATTTATGGATTGATTGGCATCCATGGCTTTGCTCAAACACGTTATCCTAAGTTCTTTTATTACCATATCCTTAGAAGAGCACAGGAGTGAGTCACCATGCATTAAAAAAATTGATATTTGATTTGTGGTGCTTCAGTCTGCTCTACTGCACACTCTGCTTTTTTCATTTTCAGAGTATATTTGGTATTGCAGAACACACCACAGAAACTGCAACATGCAGGTGGCATGGCAATTCAAAAATGTAAGGCTTTTATTAATAATACAATCAGTGTAATCAGTTCAGCTCAGATTCATTGTTACTGTATGTGTACAAAGCACAATGAACTCTTAGGCCGGGTTTATTCTTCACGCGACGCGACACATGCTGCAGGGGACGCTCCTGCTACGCAAGCGTTGTACTGTTTATATTTGCGCGCGTACTTTGCATACATCTGGAGGAATCCACCAGGTGGCAGTGGGAGATATTATCACGGTTGAGAACATGTTCGGCTTCTCTGTGGTGAATTGCCTAGAACACCCATTAAATTCCAATGACACCTTACCGCAATATCTCTGAAAAGGATGTTTATTGATTAAATTCAGGAATGTGTCCATTCCAGCAAGCATTGGGCACGAGTGAGAAACAATCCCTGGATGAGGCCTCGGCTCATCACAAGTTGAATACAAGCACACACATACACTAGCGTCATTTTAGCGGCACCAAATCCCCAAATCTGCATATCTTTGGAAGGAAACTGGAGCACACTGAGGAAACCCAGCAGGAAAACGTGTAAACTCCAGGCAGGGAATATCAGCGACGTGACTCCCTGCAAGACAGCAGCGCTAACGGTCCGCCACTGTGTCACCCCATGTGTGTAATTATTAACAGTATTCATTATTTAAACGAAATTACCGATTTATCTGTAAAATGTAATATACATACTTTAATGCTTTTCATCATGAAAGTGATATCAAGTATAAATCTAAGGATTCTAAATGTACAGAGAGTTGGAATATCATACATTTAATGTGCTCAGTGTGGTGATCTATTGCTGGCGATTCGCTGCTGTCAGGAGCAGAGGAAGCCCTAGAAAAAAAGATGGCACAGAAGACGGTATGTGAGAATTTTAAAATGTATCGTGTCATTACAATCGGGAATATGCGATGCTTGAATATAAAAGCACCACGAATACATCTGTATGTCGGCATTTTGCTTCACCACATGGAACCATTTATCAAATATCGAAGCGCGCATACCGATCCCTTAGGATCCGTAAAGCGGCTTTCTGTTACATGTAGATAGTAAACAGAGACTCTGACGTCACATTCCAACTTTTAACACTCTTCGCCCCCTGACTTTTTGCTGGTACTGCAACTCGTGCACGCGTCGCGTTAATTTCTGAGGACCTGCTCAGAGGACGCATCAAATGAATGCTCAGAAAGCGTGGCGGCCATGATGCGGGTGCGTACGCGTTCTGAGCGTGAAGTATAAACGGGCCCTAAGGTGCTCTTTTCACTACACTGCCACTTGGCGAGACTCTCTCTTTGTTAAATAACAATGCAGAATGTAATGGGCAAAAACTCAACATCTTTAAGGAAAAAGTAATATGATTTGAGGGCGCATCTATCTGTTATTAAAAGATATGGCAGAAAATAACCACTGAAGAAACAGAATTGCAGAAGTAAAAGTAGGATAAGAAGCAGACAATAACTTGGCAAAGGGGAGAGGTGGGGGTTGTCATAACTCTACCAATGATGGCGGCTGTGAGCAGACAAGCGAACAGGAAATGTATTCTTACCATATGAACAATAATTCCAAGAAGTATTTCTAGCTTCCTTTCTTTATCTCAAGGATGCCTCATTAATACAGTAGGCATATTTTCTTAAACTGAAACCTTTGCTGCTTTAAAGTGGATGTATTTGGTAACTTTAAAGACTTATTCATTCCCCTATGGACCCATGTACCCTTTATCCCAATGTAAGCTGTAAGAGCAGACAAGGTATTTTTAAAAATTATAAAACACTTCACTTTAGAACACAATTTTATGAGGCAAATTATTATATACAATGATTGTAATGAAATAAAGAACTCTTAAAAAAAACCTACCCTTCAAAAAATGAATGAGTGAATCACAGTATGTTCAGTGAGAATATCTGTTTACCCAGATATTGCATGAACTAAAGTATAACTGGAAAATACTACTCTACTTTTCATAAAAATGTGCATATTACTGAAAACAATATTAATAACCATTAAAAAATGTTTAAGGTGAAAAAAAGCAGCGCTGGTCTGTTTTTTTTAAAGTTGTCCTTTCCATTACAAGGTCACTTGGGAACCAATTGTAGATTTGACATCAGCTAATCATGGGACAGTCTGCACACACACACACACACACACACACACACACACACGCACACACACACACACACACACACCTGCTCCATAAAACATACACTTAGTTTTTAATTTAAAGATACATCCAAGAATGCGCTAGAACACATCATCGGTAATGTTTTCCTGAGGTCATTGGATGTTTCGGGTCTCACAACATCAGACACCCTTGCTCAGGTGACCCAGCCAGTGTTGATGAGGCCCAGGATTGTGTCCCTGCAGTAACAGCCCACGATTGAGACCTCCTCATCCAAAGCCACCTGGTAGCCCTATCTATAGCCTCTCAGGTGAACTTTATGGTTCTCCTTTTGCAGCTCCTGTGATGCCAAGCAGGGTGTAGACCTTGCATAAAGAGTGGACTCACAAAAAGCATTCCAGCCACTCCTTTGGCACTGCTCCACCAGCTCATGATACTTAGGGCTGCTTTTGTTCATTAGCCTCTTCAATGCGGCCCTCCCAAGGGACTGTCAACTCCACTATAAGCACTTGCTTTGAAGAGGCAGATGTTAACACCATGTCTGGCGTCAAAGAAGTTGGTGTAATGTGCTCTGGGAATTTGAGCTGTCTGCCCAAGTCAACCTGCAAATCCCAGTCCAACGCTGAGGTGAGCAGGCCAGCTGCTAATGAAGTCTGTGGTTGAAGCTGCTCTCCTGTCCTGACAAAGATGATACCCCTTTGGCTGCGAATGATCTTATTCTTCGCCATGACTCTAGAGATGGCCTCCATCAGAGATTTGAGCACCTGGTCATGTCGCCAGCAGTAGCGGCCCTCACTTAGGACTACTTTGCAGCTACTGAGGATGTGCTCCAATAAGCCCTTTCCAGAGAGGACATACTGGAGACTCAGTCTTGCCCCAGGTATGAAAATTTGCTGGGCTTGGTAGGACATCATATACGGCTTGAACTATGAACTTGATACTCTTTGGTTTAGCCTGCCAGATGTCCCCCCCAAGATAATTTCCACTCCAGCACTCCCACCCACCTCATCCATGCTCCCTGTTGCTGCATACCCACCATTCTGCTGGTTTGCTCATCCTCCACACCTGTGTGCACTTCCTCCAGGACTAGATGGCATCTGTCCTTACCATGTACTTTGTTATACTGAGGTTGTGGTATCGCTCCCAAACCCACCCACCCTGTTGCCAAAACAACCACCACAGCCTTGTGTTTCAGCTGAGATTCCGCTACGCCTAGACTATCCTGGGCTCTCCACTTCCTGCCTGTCTGTACCAAGATCATACACAGGTTTGGGATGAAGATTCTATAACCTCCACTCAGAAAACTTCTGGCAGGTGATCAACCTTAGTTGTAGCTGCTGTACCACCATGCTACCCACTACACTTTATACTTAGATCTTGAAAATGTATTTTAATATAACATTCTTAACAAATTAGAGCACTTTATGGACTGTGAAAAAGCAAAATATATTGTCACGCATGGGCGTTGGAGGACTCCTCTAAGGGCCGAGGAAAGGTATGCAATAACCTGCCGACACGAGATGGGGGCTACCGCTGACTTTGTCATGTTGTTCTCCTTCCCTCACAGCTCCGAGAAGCCGCCCGGTAAGGGCACTTAACCCTGCCCCTTCCGGAAGTTGTGCTATAAAAGAAACGCTGACAAAGAGAAAGGTATCTTTTGCCGGGAGACCGGAATAAGCCGCACGGCGGAGCACGTGACTCTCGAAAATCCTTTAGAAGGAGGAAATCCCTGATTGGGGATAGTGCATTGGCACTGTTTTTCGTTAATTTCTTTATTTTGTTTGTTTCGTCTCGCAACGATTAAAAGGGATGACCCAGGTGGCATCCGAACATTTTGACTGTTTCGAGTCTGTTCTTCCACTGCCCGACCACAATATACATAGATATAGTGCAACAAGATAGTACTGCAATTAACTCCAAAAATCACTCAAGGAAGCTGAGCTGCAGATAAAAAAAGAAAATATTATTGAGGCACAAGATACAGCAAGTAATGAGATTATGCATCCAAGCTCAGCAGACAGCTAAGTTTCATTAAAAATCTTAAAGTAAGAAAACACTTATGATACTAAATTAATTTTTGTCCTATTCCAAAAGAAGACTTTCATCACTTAACAAAAATAAGTTAACAGTATAACATGTTTAGTTATCCTGTATAACACAGGGATGGAAAGGGAGAAGAAAATGTGAGAATAATGTGTGCAAATTTTCTAAAAATATCAACACTTAATAAAAAGAGTACAACTGCTTATTTGAGACATCATGGTCTTGACATTTATCAGTATGTCTAAAGGGTGTCAATTCTGGCATTTTGCAATCAACCAGAATGATTCTGGCTTTTCTGTGCTCTGGAGCGTGATCCACTTCAAGAATTTTGTTAGCTGAATTTGATAATTCTTTCATACATACCATAATGCATACATAAGTGAAATTTCAGGATGTAATAAGCAGCCTGGAGCTTTGAGTTAATGATAGTTAGCAATAATCTTTCTTTAGCATATTCCTGAAATAGCAACTGGAGCTGTAACAATTGCTTTTGTAGAAAAGACAAAGCATTTAAATTCAAAGGGCGTTTATTACACTAAATAGTAACCTTTAGACAGAAAACTAGAAATTAGGAAGGGGCAAATACGTTTTTGCGACACTCATATCGTTTCATTGTTTTGTTTGATATCTCACCAGCTAGTCAGGGATTTACACGTGCAGTTATCATAATCCACAATTATCCTGGTTTTTTAAATACACTGATTTGAAACGACATCTAAAAAAGATGAATAGAATTGGCAGTGAGAGACAGCAGTGCCTCCTTTCCGTCTCCGAAGGGAGCAGATGTGCCAAACATAGACCAGCAAACTGACGGGGGTCTTATGTTTAGCTTTTTTCCCCCTAGACCATTCTCTTTATATTTAACATAGACTCAATTTAATTTAGTGTAAGTCAGCTTACCAAAATTTTCACATAAAAATGCATGCACTGTACCTTTGGAGAAACAGCTTTCAATTTTTAGCTCAGGCGTGAGGTTACTTTGAAAATTCCCCTTCTTATGCCTTTGTTCACCTGAAAATGAAATGATTTACACCATTCTTAATGATTATATTCATAGGACTACATAATTAAAAGGTTAGAAATTTAGTCCAACAGCAGAAGTAATTTCAGAAAATCTTATTTTTTAGCTGTTTTAATGTTTGATATCTCTCTAGAATAAAATCTCAATAAAACACTGAAGTTATAGTTTGTTACATTTATTCAGAGAAAATATTAACAACGTGTTAATTATCTTAATAGCTTCAGTGCATTTGGATTTGAATGTATGGCATGTTTCCTGAATAAATATCAGTGTTTCTGGAGGTGGCTTATTTAACAATATTTGTGTTTGGGACGTTGTGAGAAAACGACTGGATAACTTGAAATGTGGATTATTCAACATGAGTAATGAAAGATTTTTTAATTGACTTTTTGATATTGCTTGTTGCTGTACAGGGTTGTTCACAATAGACTCATATTACGAGGGATGTTTAAAAAGTTTCCGCACTTGGAAACGGTGAAGGTGGGTGGAATAGTAATTGGGGATTAAAAAGTTGGTAAGACATTATGAAAATTGCATTGCAAACGAAGGTGACTATGTAGAAAAGTAATATTTGTTTTTGAAATTCTTAATAGAGTTAAAAAAGTGTGGAAACTTTTTGAACATCCCTCGTACATCAGAAACTATGTTATCTCCATTCTGCATGGAAACATGAGATTAAACATTTTCCTTAGTCATCACTACATACTAAATAGGGTAAGTAACATAAACAAGTATCATCGTTGGGTGGATTATTCCTTTAAATACAGTATAGAATATAGCATGGTAAGGAGAAATGCACATTTTCTGTATTTAACAGCCATATATTTGTAAACAGAACGGGCACAACGAATTTCAGAGTTCATATACTGAAAATTTGGAGAAATAAAGTAGATTTTCTGCACACTCATTTTCACTTTCCAGGAAACATTTCTATCACAGAAAATCTAGGAGAGTTAGATAGAAGATAATTGTCGCTTAAATCTCAAACAACTGCATTACTAAAAATCGTCAGAGCACCAATTATTGTGAGAACTGCACAAGATCCTGAACACAGTTACACCTGAATAAATATTCATGATAGTTTAAGATATAAACAGTGGAAGAGGTCATTAAACAACCATTGTTGTAGATGACCCATTTCTCCTAACTCTGTCCATAAATGTCTGTTTTTACTCTCCCCCGTGGGCACCTCATGTCCCCTGTCATGATACAAAATCCCACTTAAGAAATGAGGAAAAAATTTCCAGGTAACATTTTACATTTGATTTGAGTGAAGAGAATATCTCTGTCCATCTCCTATTTTTAATCAGTTTTTGCCTTTAACAGTAAGGCTCAGGGGAAGCTCTTATCGCTGTTATGTGTCTTACATGACCTTTGCTGATGGGGTGTGTTCCCAGTTTGCAAGCAACTAAAGTCAAATTATCAGACTGAAAGGTAGGAATGATAAAATCAAATTCCAGCTTTAAATGCCACAAATAAACTTAAAGTTGTTCTTTTTCAGTTTAAATTCCACCACTTCTATACACTACTTTGTTAGTTGTCCTTTACTATTCTACTGTTTTCAATTTTATTTTTTCTTTCCTCTCTTTCTTATCTTTCTAAAGAAACCCATCACATCCTTTCAATGGACAGACATGTTACCAGTACTATACCTAGCATTTATGTTGATTTCATATCATATGCATTTCCAGTTTGAGTTAAAATTGAAATTATATGGGATACCACAGTGAATGGTGGTAAAGCTTTATCACTGTTTCTTTGGGTTTCTCCTTTCACATCCCAAAGACATGCATTTTGGGTATGAACAGTCACCTTAAAAAGCCAAACACACATACTTGTGGTATGAGCACAACTGGAGTGTTCTGCTGCTCCTGAGTGGCTGGTCTTCTAAGCTCTTCCTACAGCCCTTACGGCCCTTACGGCCTCCTCTAACTCTGAGGTGAGACCTTGGCCACTCACCCAAGCAGTGGTCTAGCTCAGCTCCCTTGTATCATGCCATGGAAGAAAACACTTGTAGCACATCCCAGTCGTTGCTGCCCTTGACATAGCTTAACTGGCAGGTATTGATATGATTGTGCTTCTGAAACACAATCCAGAACTCATGGTCAAAATAAGCAGACAGGGATATCTTACTACAAATAATCCAAGGAAAAACAAGCACCAGAATTTAAAATAAGGCCATAAATCAAGGCCAAAAGTAAATATGGCAATGTTCCTTGGTAGAAATTAAGAAGTTTGAGAATGAGAGGAGACCATTCAAGTCATCAAGCATGTTTTGTTCACCTAATGATTAATCTGTCCTAATATCTCATCCAGATCCTTTTTAAAGTTTTCCAGTGTTTCTGCTTCAACTACATGACTTATTTCAGATACCCTCAACTTTTTGCTATTGTCTTGTATGTAAATACAGTAATCTCTCGCTATAATGCGCTTTGATTTTCGCAGCTTCACTCTATCGTGGATTTTATATGTAAGCATATCTAAATATATAACGTGGATTTTTCGCTGTTTCGCGGGTTTCTGCGGACAATGGGTCTTTTTACTTCTGGTACATGCTTCCTCAGTTGGTTTGCCCAGTTGATTTCATACAAGGGACACTATTGGCAGATGTCTGAGAAGCTACCCAATCAGAGCACACAGTTAAGTTCCTGTGTGCTGATTGCCTCAGCGACGGAGCGCCGAATTCAATTCCGCTGCGTTAACCAGGAAGTCTCGTCTCACTCATTCAGCATCAACATGCTCCTGCTACTGCTTCAGGGGCCGTGCCCAAGCACCAACGGAAGATGCTAACGATTGCTGAAAAGGTGGAAAGTTTTGGATATGTTGAAGGAAGGGAACAGCTACACCACTACAGGACGCTATTACGGCATCAATGAGTCCACGATTCTTTTTATTTAAAAAGAAGGAAAAGAATACAAGATCTACGGCCGCAGTGTCCTTTTACCAGGGCGCAAAACGAGTTGTAAGTGGATGTAATAAGGCGGTAGTCCGGATGGAATCTGCTTTAGGGATTTTGATTGAAGACTGCAGGAAGAAGAACAACGGCGGTGCTACACATTCGCCTGAAGAGGCTCCTTTAGAAGAGCTGTAACGCTCTCCTTTGTTGTGCAGTAAAATTAAACTCATCGTTATCGGACAAGTCGTCATATCATTGTTGGTGTGTAACCATAATTAATTTTTTATGTACAGTACTTATTACATGTACTGTACATAGTTTAGTATCACTGTACACACATTTTACTGTATACAATTTTTCTTGCATTGTACATATTTATTGCTGGTGGCCGGTCTGTCGTATGTTGTATGCTGTAACATATGTGATATCGGAGATGCTCGATATCTTTAAAATAATATTTAGGTTTTACTATATATAAACAATGTGTTTACATACATAATTTCAACAAATCTTACCTAATATCTAAGCGAATACAAAGGGTTTATGCTGTATAATTGTGTGGGAAATGTTTATAATAGTGTGGGAGAGTTTATAAGGGCTTAAAATATATAAAAATAACCATATGAACATATGGTTTTTACTTTGTGGATTTTCACCTTTCGCAGGGGGTTCTGGAACGCAACCCCCGAGATCGAGGAGGGATTACTGTACTGTTTTTTTGAGAGTTTTAATGAGATGAATCCAAAGATTGTATGGATGGCAATGAGCCCCACCATCTTAAATAGCAGTGAGGCGATGACATCATACATCCCTCCCATGTGACCAATAGTGAGTGTTGTTACTATAAACTCCATAGTGGCACCTATGTCTAAAAACTGCAAAATGGTTGTGTGAAAAGCAGTTAAAATAAATTCAAAAATAAGTAACATTTAAATTAATAAATGATAATCAAAATATATGAACATATTGTAAAGACTGCACTATTTTAGTAAAAATAGGGAAATCGACATATAAACTATCTAAGGTCAAACCTAGCAAATCAAGGGTTGAGAATAACAAACTCAGGGCGTGAAACCAAAAATCATAGTCAGAGACATTGCAAGAAAGTCAACAACTAGACCAAGCACACAGACAGCCAAGTGGGCAAGTCAAAGTTGAGGAAAAGAAGGACAGAGAAAAGTTTGCAACTAGTCATCAAATATAATGAAAGGAAATTAAACACTTGTGTTTTTGGGTTGTATCCACTAACTTGGACAAATCAGGAAGTACAGGGTGCTGACTGTTTAAACTGCTAATGGAAATGACATCATGTGTTGCATGTTCCCAGCTGTCCTGACTAAACAATCTGCAAGAAAAACAAAAAGGCATCGCTGGAGAACGTGATTTACCTTTACCGCTGTCAATAATTAAATGTAATAAAAATATTAGATTCCTTGGCGTCGAAAACCCCCAAATCCACTATTTTTTGAGACCAAGGATAAGCTAAAATAATTAAAAACCAAATATCAGAGCATGATGTATGCGTTTCCCATTCTCCTGTTTGTTTTGTAAAGCACCTGGTTTGTGAGAGGTGCTATCAAAATAAAGAAATTTAAACTTATTTTGACTGTTAGTGTTTTAATCTGACATCTACTGCCAAACAGCCTAAACTGCCCCAATGAAGCAAATTAGAAAACCATCAGCTAATTCTAATATGAAGACGCTTCACTCACAGATACAGTCCAACAGACTATAATACCCCTCAAGCTCCCTCCCTTATTCTGTCTCTCATGCTGAATTCCAAAAATAAATGCTACTGACAGCAAAATTTTCCATCCGTATGAAGCCAAAGACCTTCTTTGAGGTCAAAAAGGAATTCATGAAATGAGGCGAATGGACATAAAATGGTGAATTCTATTTTAATGCAAATTAATATCATTATATGTTTATATGTAGACCTCAAACTGCCTCAAATTCCAATTAAATACATCATATTCCAAAAAGCAATATAATCAGGCAGCTTCTTTGTCTTCACTAAGAAATGCCTGAAATAAAAAAAAAAAAATGGAAAGTGGATTTTATTTGTCTCCACTGCTGAAAAGGAGACTAAGATGATCAAAAGCAACAAAGGAATGCATATTTTCAAAGAGCATTTGATTAATGGGATAAACTGATTGCCAAGGAAATTTTAGAAGACCTTTCATTGTTTCAAGGAGATACTGAAAAACACTGCCTTACTGTTCTGCAGAAATCTAATGTAAAAGCATTATTTTTTAGTTAGACAATATAAGACCAGTTATTCCTGTTTCCTTTTAAAAACTCCACTCAGTTTTCAGATGTTGCTGAGAAGCCCCTAAATAAAACCAAATGTGCCCTGTGATACTAAAATGGATTGTTCACAAACGAATTGATAAAATGCCTGTTATTTTGACCCACACTATTTAAGCTAAAATGTACTTTATTCAGATGCTATAAAGTGGATAAAACTACTCTACTTCATGTCATTGAAAATGCTATGCATCGCATGTTAACTTCAACAATAGCCAGATTTGAATTTATATCTACTATAGCCTAATGCTAAAATAACAGCAAAATTCTAGTAGTAATAACATGTACTATAAATGTCAGCTCGTAGCAAATGTTTTCCAGGTCTGGACATCAGTGACACCTTTATGAAAGTTTGCCACTCAAATTTTTTTATGGTACAACCTGTTTTCTTCACAAATTTGGATAAAGATTAGAATATTTAGGGTTGTCTGATATGAGGGATAGCCAAAGTCCAAAGAAATTTTAGAGTGCCAACCCAGCCATCCCATTTAATAACAAATCAAGAAAACAAGTGACTCTTAGCAGCACAATAAGCAGGTACTCGATGGCATTTAACACACAAAAACTTTCTTCTAAGGGTCTGTCTGAGGAACTCTTTCCTGCAGTAGGGAATGAAATGCCTTTACATGGTTTGGAGTGGAAGGGGTAAGGCGTCTCCGAGCAATGAGCGCGGAGTCACTCACCCTCAATGGGCATCTTCTAGGAGCTGTGGAGGGAAGTGAGAGTGCCCATTCTCGTCCTGGAGTAATAACGCATACCTGATCTGAGCCAATAAGGTGATAGACAGATGCTGTGGACACCATGGGGCACTCCAGCTCCTCAGATGACCAAAACAAGCAGTCACTGACACAAGTTAAAAGCAGAAAGACTCTTTATTGTGGGAAACTCTTCCACACCAAGCATTTCTTGCCACAATTACAGCCACAAGTACATTAAAGCACAAGATAGCACCCAGCACCTCTTTGTCTTCTCTCTGTCACTCACAAATCACTGCCCCCTCCACTCCTCCTCACCTTCTTCCCAACACTGGCTCCTTGAAGTGAGCCGGGCAGCTCTTTTTATCTAATCTCTGGGAGTGCTTCTGGTGATATGATGCTGCAGCTCTGAATCACCTCTGGTTGAGGTTGGAGCCCTACAGAGTATGGACTCCCAAATTCCACAGCTGCCCCTGGCGGCCCCCACGGGACCCAACAATGCTGTCCCCCATGACTACAATACCTAGCATACCTTGTGGGCACCCATGCAGGGATCCAAGCATGGGCTTTCTGGCATCTAGCACTCTGGGGGAGATAATGCCCTGTGCACACTCTCTCCCCAGATCACCATCTCGAGACTGACCCAGCTGGGTAAGAACACGGGTATGTGTTACAGGGTCAGAATGAACAAAAAGCTGAAAAAACAGGCATGGTTTAGAAAGCAAGAAGTCAAAACTAATGAGTTTCAAAACCAAAATTTTGAGCAAAAAAAATCTCAACCAGATTAGTCCTAATTATTACTAAAATAGCCTTTCCCTAACTATCACTACACAAAAAGTAAGTTGTTTGTGTTTAATTCAGAAAATGGGATTCTGGTTGATGCATATTACCTTTTTAAACAGCATAAGTGTGATAATGTCACATTACGTTGACATCCGCACACGTGACTGGCAATGGAGCACAGTTGCCAACAACATTATGATGGCAACCATAAAATTTCATGATGGTGCCTCACAATAAAATAATAATTCAAAATAATATTGTGATAACATGAAAAAACAATACTTACTGTAACAGTTATGAATATTAGTGAACGTTATATTGAGACCTAGGTGAAAATACAACAATCATAACCAAGACTGGGTTTGCCATTATAACCAGCTGCTGACTTTATTCTACTCCTATTCAAATCTTTGTCTTCAGGATCATGGCATCATTGTAGACCATACCCACATGCAGCTGATCTGAATGAATATGATCTTCTGTAGCCTGGGCCAATAGACCCACTAGTATTTACCTGCACCATAATAAGCCTGCATGTAAAACACCATTAATAATTAATCTTTACATTTATATAGCACTTTTTTCACTACTCAAAGAGCTCAGCAATTGCAGGTTAAGGGCCTTGCTCAAGGGCCCAACAGAGCAGAGTCCCTATTGGCATTTACAGGATTCAGTGCAGATCCCTAGCCTCAGAGCCACCACTCCACCTGACACCATTCCACTTAGTGTTGTTTATGGACACATACACATTCTTTACATACACAATAAAGCAGTGCCTACCAATGGAAACACATTTCCAAAGTGAAATATTGTAAAATAAACTAACATCCTACACAAACATGCAGACAAAATGTAACAGTGCACAGTATCATTAACAAGTTATATGTGATATACTTTTTTGGCTGATGCCTTTATCCAAGGTGCGTTACAACATTTGAAATACAATTGGTAACTTTTCTTTTGTTTTTCCAATTGAAGCAAGGGTAGGTGAGGTGACTTTCTCATGTTTGCACAGCATCAGTATCCAGACTTGAACCCACAACATGAGGGACTGAAATCAAAAATCTTAACCACAATACCACACTGCCTTTCCTTGGTCGTTTATATGTCCTCACAACTCTAAACTAAGTAAGCACATTTGAAAATGCAAAAAATATTTATGAGGTGGCACATTGAGTTCTGGGTTAAATCCAAGCATTCTCACTGTCTGTGTGGAGTTTGCATGGAGTCTGTGCAAGTTTTTCCCCACGTTTTCCAGTTTCCTCTCTGTAGACTGTCCCAGCATCATTGTTTCTGGTCTAGCTTCAGTTATTAGCATTTTAAGATTTAAGATTTTTGTTTAGTAATGTTTAGATAAGAAGCATTAAATTTGCCTTTTCATCTAAAACAGACATAACTCAAACAAATACAGTTAATATGATAAAATTACAGAAAAAAACATAAATACTTATATAATTTTAAAACAAAAACGTTTGTAAACTACTTCAAATGGCTTGGAAGTAGATTTGTGCCTTATGCACTTGTATTAAAATACCTGGTTTTAGGAAAGGACTGAATGACAACATATGTTTAATTTTAAAAAGCATTGTTTTACATATGAGCACCCTCTAAAGGTCCATTATAAAGCATCCATGAACACATTTTAATACAAGTCAAATTAAAAGAATTTTGAATTTCAGGTCAGACAGGCATGGTGCTGCATGGTGCTGCTGACTTTTATTTAAATTAAATATTTATTGTTACATTTACAGTGCATCCGGAAAGTATTCACAGCGCATCACTTTTTCCACATTTTGTTATGTTACAGCCTTATTCCAAAATGGATTAAATTCATTTTTTTCCTCAGAATTCTACACACAACACCCCATAATGACAACATGAAAAAAGTTTACTTGAGGTTTTTACAAATTTATTAAAAATAAAAAAATTGAGAAAGCACATGTACATAAGTATTCACAGCCTTTGCCATGAAGCTCAAAATTTATCTCAGGTGCATCCTGTTTCCCCTGATCATCCTTGAGATGTTTCTGCAGCTTAATTGGAGTCCACCTGTGGTAATTTCAGTTGATTGGACATAATTTGGAAAGGCACACACCTGTCTATATTAGGTCCCACAGTTGACAGTTCATGTCAGAGCACAAACCAAGCATGAAGTTAAAGGAATTGTCTTGATCTGGGGAAGGTTACAGAAAAATTTCTGCTGCTTTGAAAGTCCCAATGAGCACAGTGGCCTCCATCATCCATAAGAGGAAGAAGTTCAAAACCACCAGGACTCTTCCTAGAGCTGGCCGGCCATCTAAACTGAGAGATCGGGGGAGAAGGGCCTTAGTCAGGGAGGTGACCAAGAACCCGATGGTCACTCTATCAGAGCTCCAGAGGTCCTCTGTGTAGAGAGGAGAACCTTCCAGAAGGACAACCATCTCTGCAGCAATCCACCAATCAGGCATGAAATCTTAAAATGGTTGTGCACCGACACTTCCCATCCAACCTGATGGAGCTTGAGAGGTGCTGCAAAGAGGAATGGGCGAAACTGGCCAAGGATAGGTGTGCCAAGCTTGTGGCATCATATTCAAAAAGACTTGAGGCTGTAATTGCTGCCAAAGGTGCATCGACAAAGTATTGAGCAAATGGGATTTATCAGTTTTTTTATTTTTAATAAATTTGCAAAAACCTCAAGTAAACTTTTTTCATGTTGTCATTATGGGGTGTTGTGTGTAGAATTCTGAGGAAAAAAATTAATTGAATCCATTTTGGAATAAGGCTGTAACATAACAAAATGTGGAAAAAGTGATGCACTGTGAATGCTTTCCGGATGCACTGTAGGTGCATCCCCAGGCTGTGGTACATTTTTTTGTTTTATGTATTTTTTTGTTCACTTTATGCACCATTGTTTAGGTTAATGTCATGTATTATGTGCTTTGTTCTCAATCCCTGTGCTATATTCCATTTGTTTTTTGGGTGGTCCCCAAGGAGGACCTACAAATCTGGTGGGATTCCCAGAGTACTTGGTGGTTCACTTCAATTCTTCTCAGGAATGATGAGTTACTGTGACTTTTCTGTGCTTATTGTGATTAAGATTTTTCATCTTTATGGTCTGTTTTTTGACTTTGCAATTGGGCAGTATTTTTGGAACATTGTTCGTTTTGGATTGCCTTATTGTTTGTCTTTGCTGTCAACAGAGCTTCATGTTATGCATGGGCATTTTCATTAAAAATAAACTTATTTCCGTTACAAATTTTCTATGAGGCCCTTTATGTGTCTAGCTGTTTTAATGTTATTTCAAGAAAATAGCATTGCACACAATGAAGATAAACTTACATAACAAATGACTTCATAGTCAAACTAGAAAAAAGGGAAAAAACATCAGAAACTTAAATAAGACAGCAGAAACAAAAACAAGACAAACTCTAAAAAAACAGAATTCAACCCCCACTGAAGAGAACGAGAGGAGAGATCTCTGGTGTGTTACATTTTATGGGTGAGTTTATATTAAACAGACGCAAAGGTTTGATGCTAAGTGACTGCCTTTAATAAATCCAGTTTGGTCTTGTGATATTACAGAAGGCAGCACTTTCTCAATCCTTCTAGCTAAAACTTTGAAAATTATCTTAAAATCATTATTCAGAAGTGAAATTGGTCTGTATGATGTTTGAGAAAATGGTAATTAATGTTTGGCAAAAAACCTGAGTTAAAGTTTTGTTGTTTCCTGCTTCTATAAATGCTGCTAACAGTTTTGGAGCTAACTTGGTTGACATTTTTTTTATAAAATTCCAGTGGGTAGCCAACAGGATCTGCTGTTTCCCCACTTAATTATAGCATGCAGTAGCTCTGAGAGTATCATAGGTTGGTCCAATTTGTCTGAACTAAGAGTACCCAGCTGTGGTATTTGTTTTGCATCAAAAACTCCTTAGATTATGTCACATCTTCTTTAAACTGAGAAGAATAAAAGGTCTTATTGTGCTCCGTAAATGTGGCAGTTATATTTTAATAGTCAATGATTTTACCTCCAGTTGCATTAGTAAATTATGTTATTGTGTTGTAGACTTCCTGCTTGTGGATTTATATAGCTAAGATCTTATTGGCCTTATCTCAGTGTTCATAGTAATGATGTCGTGATTTAAAGACTAGTTGTTCAGTTTTTTTAAATTCCAATTGTAGAGCCTGGTTTCCAATAATGTGCACTATTTGGAGACCTGGCATATTCTGAAGATCTTTCTGATTAACTCTGATGCTGGGTTTTTTGACAATATTTCCCCCTCAGTAGGCATTTTTGGAAGTACAGTTTGGGAATCCAAGTCATAATATTCAGCATAAGCAGATATATTAGAACTGATCTCCTTGCATTACTTAGCTACTTCTTAGTTTATTTCTATATTTTTCTTTTAAATCAGACAGATACTTTTCTAATTTTAATAAAAAAACTGGTGAGAACAGCAGCTTATATTATCTGCAGTTGCTTTTACCAATTATTTTTAAAACTAAAACTGGGAAAAGAGTCTTGAAGCAAAGAACCTGGTACACCAGGTTCTGCTAATCTGAAATGGTTTTGCATTGAGAATGAATGAAAATACAATTCAGTGTCAAAGCAATATGCAAGTATACAGTACAATACAGAGGATGAATGAGTACAGGTGATACTGGGCATCCAAAAGAATCTTAAGATGTATCACATGAGCAAGGGCAAATTTAGGTGGGTATAAAATAGCACATATACATAACACAAAATGCACAGTTCAGGGTTACTTGGGGTCAGATCACATCTGGTAGTAGTGGACACAAGACAGAAACCAGCCCTGGATGCTAAGTGATAAGTGAAACAGCAGAGTTTTGCTTTACATTTGGCTTTGTAAAATTGCCATTAAAATTGCTTTTGTATGTGATTTTGCAATTGTGAAGTGCCAACCTTGTTATGATTATGTTTTTTTTTTTGTATATTTTTTGGAATGGAAAGCAAGAAATATTGCTCCCTAAGTGTTATTTCATAACTGAAACCAGTGTACATTTTCAAAGGCTCATTCCATGTGGCTCCATGTGCTCTCATTTGTCTCGTGTGCTGCCTCCTTGAATAGTCACAGTGCTGATTGTGCCTTGCCCACCTGTGAAGAAGCACTATCTGTGTTCAGTCTCCCCCAACTCAATAAGCAGATGCAAGCCACAGACCTTCCAGAGACTCACTAATGGACAAAAATACAGATCAATAGATTTTAGCAACACAGAGACACCTCCAAAGTGCTTGCAGGTCAGTGCTTTCCATTGGTACACATTTGCTTGTTGAGAAAATCCATGTTTCAAGATTTTTTTTGGAAAGCAAAATGCATAGCAAGTTCACTTTTATGGAAATTATTTCTCTCATCACTTACTGCAAATTACGTGTGCCATACATTCAAATAACCACACTCACAGATGGAGTCACCAGCTAACCTAAGCTGCACGTCTTTAACGCTAGAATCCCTGAAGCCTACGAATAAAGTCGTAATTCCAGGCCACCTTAAATTCCTTTGCACCTCTTCATCAGCGTCTTTGTTTTGCAAATGTGTCAATCAGCACAAGCAGCCTGCTATTCCATCCCCTACCGACGGAGCTGAAGTCAGTTGCAAACCTCTCCCAGCTCAAGTCTGTTTATCTGGGTGTGAACACATAACTAAGACAGAAACTTTTGTCATGTTATTGTAAAAACTGCTAAAATGTTGATGAGTAATGTATAATGTGTGAGGACTGAAGTTCAAATATCAAATAAACACTTTCACAAGAGGTATAACAAAAGTTATTCAATTTACATGTTGCTGTCAATATCTACAAACCGAAACCAAACTATCAGTTGAATGGCGGGTTTAGAGGTAAGAACGGCTGCTTCTAAATCAAGAGGTTGCAGGTTCGATCCCGGGTCATCCTCACATTCACCATTATGAGTAGTGAGCTGCTGTTATTATTACTATTATATAATAAAAACATACATTTGTTTTGAGTCTGTAACAGTCTCACATCCAAATAAACAGACTTGAGCTGGGAGAAGTTTGTGTCTGACTTCAGGTATATTGGACGGTGATGGGATAGCAAGCTGCCTGCAGCCAGTGCTGATCGACACATTTGCAAAACAAAGATGCTGATGAAGAGGTGCAAAGGAATTTAAGGTGGCCCGGCATTATGACTTTTTCCATAGGCTTAAGAGATTATAGTGGGAGTAAAACCAGAGTGTCTAAAATAATTTCCAGTCAGACATGCAAACTCCATTCAGACAACAACTCTGCGCATGTAGCAGCACTAACCAATGCATCGTTGTGCTACCTAAGTATAAAGTAAAATAATGAAATTTAACAAATAAAGAACATACTGTAAATCACTTTTTGGGTACTCTTCAGCCATATAAGTTTATGAAAACAAATAAACACAGCTACTGAGGTAGAACACCCTCTCTCTGTGCCTCTTCAGTTCTTTTCTATAGACGTGTACTGTACTCCCATGCCATTCACATTCCTCAAAGAAATGTTCTACTTGGATGTAGAGGTTCAGGCCAACCCAATCATCAATCATCGTCAGGTTATTTATTCATTATGACCACCTTATGACTTTCGATTGATTCATTTTGCAGTCTCTGACAAGTAAAAATGAAAGGTATACATCTTGAATGTAGATATTTTCTTACTGAGTTGGCATGGGAGCCAAAAACCTTTACTTTTAAACTGCAGAGGATAATAAATTAATAAACATATGCTCAATGGTTGGCTTGCAATGACAGAAAATGAACAAGTATACATTTGGATCCGTTTTCTAAATGCCTGCAGTTCTAGTTTTCCCAGTAGTTGATGCTGTAGTTTCTTCTTGGCTTCCGCAAAGCTTGTTCTTCTAAGTGAAGGCTGTCATCAATAAAAATCCCAACTGAATTGCAGCCATATATGCCATCTACTCTAACTTTTTTGCTCATAACTTTATAACAATCTGTACATCAGCTATTTTTATGCCTGAGCCAACACAAAGAGAATTCTGAGGCCTACCCACAGCTCACTGTAGTTTATATAATCCTTTATATAACCTTCCAGAACATTCCATTCACCATCTATCTATCTATCTATCTATCTATCTATCTATCTATCTATCTATCTATCTATCTATCTATCTATCTATCTATCTATCTATCTATCTATCTATCTATCTATCTATCTATCTATCTATCTATCTATCTATCTATCTATCTATCTATCTGTTTAGGCTAGCTATTAGGACAAGCTATTTGATCCAACGTAGCTTATAAATTGCATTAACCTAGTGTGTCTAAGAGAATGTGGCATCGTGAATTGAACTTCCCCAAGATTTTACTTTCAACATAATTGCAAAGTAACTCGTTCCATCTAATTGTTGTTCTATTTGTGAAATAATGGATGCCAAAATTTATAGTTGGAACATATATATATATTGTATTATACATAAAGGTAAGACCACTGTTCAATAACAGACACTATTTTTACCTTTCAATCAGTTTGTTTGTAGGTTGTGCATGTGTCTTGATTTTGGTTGGTCACAAGTATACATGTGTGATTTTAGATGTTTCTTAATTTGTCTTTATTTTGTTATGGTGTTCCTCTCATTGAAATTCAATTGGTTTTGTAGAAGAAATACTGTAGTGATTCAAACTTGTTTTTCTTCACAAATAGGTACATCTCTCAAAACATTGCTTAAATGAGTGGTATGTACCTTTAAGAGTCTTTCTTCAATGTAAGAAATTAAAACTGTGGTTGCCCTGTGACTTCAGGGTAAATTTCCAGAATGTAGTAGGTTGTAATAAACTTAAATGTGCTTCAAAAATTAATAAAGCAGCCTTTCTCAGAAAAGAGACCTTAGGCTACAATTAAGTTAGTGATGCTGATGAGCAGAGCTTTGGTTTCATTTCCACCAAAGAAGTGTTATGCTTTGTAATGCCCACTTGCAATATTTTCCTTTGCCTTTTTCTCTTGAGATCCCTATTTTTGTCACAATAGAGGCTACGCATAAACACAGCAAAAAGCAAAGGAGATGAGGATGCTGACTTTTATGCGACTTCCTTCTGCATTATGAAAGCCGTCATCATTATCATCAGTAGTTTAAAAGCCATTTTCCGAGTTTACTCAGGTTAGTCAGTTACCCTCCATATATATTTTTACCATATCACTCAATAGCACCTGTAAATATGTCTTCTTTGGCCTTATTCTCTCCAATGCCATCTTTGGGTACCTCTTGACCCTCATTCTCTTCACGTCCATCTTGGTGTGCCTCTTGACCCTCATTGTCTACACCTTCATCTTAGTGTACCAGTTCACCCAAAAATCTTCTGCCTTTTGCTCCATGTGCCTAAAATATTACGCTAATTCTAGTCAGAGGGGATGTCAAACTTGTCAATCGCAGTTGCTAATACCATTGACTGAGGATGTCTGATGACACTACCAGAAATCAAAGTGGTTGAGAAATTAGATAACTCTGTGATGACTTTCAAGCAGTTTCAAATTTCCAAATATTGTAAGCTCACCGATTTTTCTGACATCAAGTAATGTGTTGGCTTTCAGAGCCAGTGCTATACAAATGTTCTTTGGGTCAATGAATTCAGCCCTAATCTCTGACCTTTCTTCTTTTTTTTCCATTTTTTTTGTGGTATATAAAACTGCAACATCACATGCATGAGCCTTGCTTCTGTTTGCAAGGTCCAAAACACTTGTGGTCCATATTCTTCATAGTCGCGTTATATGCATTGTATTTTCCAGGTGAGCACTCATTGGTTGTCAACTCTTACGCACACAGAGCTTGCAACTACAACTTAAGACAAATAACTCTTTTTTTGATGTATCTGCGTATAGCATAAATGACTTATTAAAGTTTGAATATACCATCTGTATGCCCAGTCGGAACGCCTGGAAGGACCGGGAGAGGGATTATACCTTCCTTTGGGCCACGAGAGGGCAGCCGCCCTGGTCTGTATGGGGGCCACGGGAACTGAGCATGGAAGCTTAACCCTACAGGGGCCTGTGGCCACCACCAGGGGGCGCCCAGATGATTGAAGAGCCCTGGATGTCAGCACTTCCACCACACCAGGAAGTGCTGCAGGAAGATCGTCAGAGGGCACCTGGAGCACATCTGGGTGGATATAAAAGAGGCCGCCTTCCTCCAGTTATTAGCCGGAGTCGGAGGAGCAGAGGCGGTGGAGGAAGGACCAGTGAGAGGCTGGACTTTAGGGAGGTGTTTGGTGCAGGGGGCACTGTGTTGTGTGCGGGACTGTAAATACTGTAAATAAACGTGTGTGTTCGGGACTTCCTGTGTCGGTCTGTGTTGGTGTTAAGGGCTGGTTTCCACTCATCGCATAGAATTTAGGCTGATGATTATGATGACTAAGCTGTTCAACACATGTTTACATCTATCCAGATATTATATAGATTGATGAATGCTAAAATAGATAATTTTCAATGACCTCTCCCATTTTTTATAATCTAATGTTCTAGCTTAGTGTTTCCTAAACTTTTTTATCGCAACCAAATTTTGATACTCTTCATGTCTTCAAAACCCAATCCATGATGACCTCCGTAAGATAGGGAGATTGGGTGGGGGTTCCCCTTGAAGAATTGCCACCAACAGTCACAGTGGGGGAAGGGGATCTTGTTCTTCTTGGAGTATCACTGCCAACAGTCTTGGGAGGGAAGTTGCCTTGGAGAAACGCAGCCAAAATTCAAAGCAGAGTAGTGTCAGTTGTTTAAACTACCCATGAGACATTTTCACTAGATGTGAACCTTTCCCATTCAATACAACAGTGAATCACAACTATGCATGACGCAAGATGTGACAGCCCGTGACCCATTCTTTAAGAAACTATGATTGAGTTGGTTTCCTATCGAGAGTTCCTTAGAAACTATGATTCTAGTTGGTTTTTGATAGAACTTGGATCACCGCCGATATCTTTGGGTACATTTGTCACTGTCACTGTCCTGCTCCACTGACAGACTGAGGAGATCGTTCCTCCCCCAAACTATGCGACTCTTCATTTCCACCCGGGGGGGTAAACGTTAACATTATTCAAAGTTATTGTCTGTTATACCTACAATTTTATTACTCTTTAATTTAATATTGTTTTTTGTATCAGTATGCTGCTGCTGGAGTATGTGAATTTCCCCTTGGGATTAATAAAGTATCTATCTATCTATCTATCTATCTATCTATCTATCTATCTATCTATCTATCTATCTATCTATCTATCTATCTATCTATCTATCTATCTATCTATCTATCTATCTATCTATCTATCTATCTATCTATCTATCTATCTATCTATCTATATGTCAGGAATTTAGTCATGTGTCTATAACATCCCAAACACAGATAGTTTGGCTAAAATATCGTTGATTATACCATCTCGCTATGACCTCCAAAGGTCATGCAAAAAGACAATTTCACCTCGGGGATTAATACAGTGTTCCAAATACTAAATTTCCAAATAACTGTCCCATGCTGTCTCAAAGACCCGCATAACCATCTATCTGATATCAACACAGTCCTCTTTTGAAGAAGTCATTGTCCATTGTCCATTATTTCATTCTGCCTTCTTTCTGTCTTTGTCATATTATGGCATTTCATATGTTCAAAAATCTTCTTAAATTCTAAAATTGCATTTGGGTAAAGGAAACACATCTCTGTCCTCAGATTACCATATATGAAATAATGAAATGCAACCAAAGCATTCAAGAGGTAACACCTTATGCTTATCCATTAATATTGTGTGCAAGATGTGATAAATACCATAAATACCATGCATGCTCTGCTTCCCTTGCTAATGAAGTCCTCATGAATTGACTGGCTCCAATTAAGTGCATTTGACCAGGAATTACCACTAGGATTTTCCAGAATGTTGTGTTATTTGATCACTAATAACCAGTGTCTGTTTTGTTCAATGGAAGACTTTATTTAAAACTGAACTATTTACAATTGTTTTCTTATATCTGTAAACACCTATTATACCTGTGGAGATTGGGGATCTTCCATCCATTGTCCAACCTGCTATATACTAACCACAGGGTCACAGGGGTCAGCTGGAGCCAATCCCAGCCAACACAGGGCGCAAGGCAGGAAATAAACTCCGCGCAGGGTGCCAGCCCACCGCAGGGTGTTCACACACCCAAACACCAAGCACACACAAGGGACAACTTAGAATCGCCAATGCACCTAACCTGCATGTCTTTGGACTGTGAGAGGAAACCGGAGCACCCGGAGGAAACCCACACAGACACAGGGAGAACATACAAACTCCACGCAGGGAGGACCCGGGAAGTGAACCTGGGTCTCCTAACTGCGAGGCAGCAGCCCTACCCCACTGCGCCAGATTGGGGATCTTTTCATCTTAATTTAGTTTCTCAATATTTTAAACCTGCCAAAAAACCTATTAATAACATAATAATCTCAAAAACCATTTGATTCATATCAAGACCATGGATACCATAAAAAGGAATACTGTAGCTGATTCAAAATATACTATATTGTTGCACTGTTTATTGCTTCCTTTAAATTTTTGAACATGAGGAAAAAATGTATTTTCAGCATTTTTTTCATGTGAAAAAATTAAAGTTTCATCAGTGATTTACAGTACGATAAAATTTTATTATAGTTAAAATGTGTTCTCAATGTATTCTGGCAAAATCGCATCATTTCTTGGTGCACACTATGTGTCATGTGACATAATGGTGACAGTCCTCAAGAACAATTTGTGCTGCTGAGGATTGTCTGAACTTCATATAAAAACAAATAGAAGGTTTTTGTGAAAGGACATTTTGTTTTTGAAATTCAGTTTGAGAGCAGGTGCTAGATTTGATCTGTGCCTGTTTAGCAATTTCAGGTTTTTGTTTTGTTCCTCTGATAGCAAATTGTGTGTGTTTTTTTTAACCTTGTCTATTGAACAGTCCCTATTTTGACTACACTTGTAATTATTTCCCTACAAAAAGTAAATCTCTGTCTCTCAAGCAGGAAAATACTACAAAAGATCTGTTCATTTTATGGGACAATTTAAATGACAACATGTAATGTACAGAAATAACAGCAATAGTATGCTATCAACATTATGTTTTAAGTAGAGGTCTGTGTGGGACTGATTTTTCGAACCCTGCAGAACTTCATCCTACGCCCGCCTGCTTCTGCACACACTTGGCCACATTTGGCCCACTCTTGTCTGCACCTTAACAGTTTTGTGATCCTCCTGCTGGCAGAAACACATTCTTTCCATTAAGGAAAAAAATGGATGATAAGCCTGTTTAACGTGATCTTGTACAAGGAGGTGGCTGAAGGTCCTCTCTTTGTTCCAGTTGTCCTTTTCACTTTTTTTGTGATGATTCTACTTTACTAGTATTTAATACAGATCTTCCAGCAGGATTTAAATAATAATTTCTGAGCAGAAGTCTGCACATCTTTTTCACAGAAAATAACAAAAAAGAGCAGTATATAAGTAACATGTCTTGTTTAAGTTTTGTAAGTAGGTAACCGCTTACTATTCTATATTGAAATAAAGTACGATCTATGTTAATAATTACTATTCATTCAACAAAATGTGGAAAGAACACAGAAGGTAGGTGCTGTCTACGTACAAGTCACACATATAGGTTTTGCTTAACATAAATGCTTTTCTAGTCACTGTATTACCGGTAGCTTAACAAACACTTCCCACTTTCTCAGAGTACTCTTTGCTTATCAATACAAGTACACTGTAACCAAGCAAAGCCCTGTGAGCGTACTGGCATCTCCTGGTTTGCTCACAAGCTCTGTGAGAAAGGAGGGCATTACTAACAGCTGTATAATGAACTTCACTGCACTCCTTGAATTAGTGCAATTGCGATTATTACAAATTATTACAAATCTCTTCTCATTCCTGTGCCTTTGCAATCCTCTTAAATAAAAGATATACAAACAGAAGCTTTGGGCTAAGAAATGTTGCTCATTTATAGAGCATGTGGATAAGAGTTGGTGCTGAACAGTTTGTTGACCAGTTTTTTCAGATGTCAAATATGTGATTCTAAATCAGTCTTCGCATCATTAACAGTTTCAGAAAAGAGATCATGTTGAGTATCTTTTTGTTGATGCGGTCAAACGTCAAATTGCTGACACACTGAATTCAGTACTATATCTTGTCTCCACAGACGGTTTGAGTGACCTCATAAGGTTGCCTTGTTGTCCAGTATGTTTAAAATACTGAGAAAATCGTGTTAAGAATATGGCCACTACAGTTATATCTGGTGTAGCCATGCAAAGCAGTGATTGTGTTTGCTCCTCAGTCAGTAACAGTCAATTCTGAAAACTCTTACGTTTTTCAAGCAGTAAAGTGCAAATGTTACCACCCATTTTAATCGTGCTTGCTTCCAATGAGGTCACAAAAACTACCTTTGATACAAGATTGTAGTTCTCATTAATATAATGCTAGCAGGACAGGTTTTCTCAAAGTTTTCGTTCCAAATATCAGTTGTGACAGCACACTCATAATTATTGACGGTCTCTACCATGTCATATATAATATCCTTTCACAGTAGTTCAATAATGAATATAGGTTCTGTTCTAAATTTAATTTTAATTTCCCAGACTCTAGCTACATCCCGCCTGATCCTGCCTGAAATACTGAAATTCAGTCCCACGTCACAAGCAATTGCATTGAGTGCCGTGAGTGCAGACCTACCTTAAAGTAGGTACCTGTAAGTCTACCTTAAACTGCCTAACTAATCTAACAATTGTCTGTTTATATACTGTATATTAATAATTTTAGTTGTCACTTGGAGGCCACTTTTCATAAGCTCTAGTGAATATTCCATAGAATTGTAACAGTTTTGCGTACCCAGCTTTAAAAGAATGTAAGGCATATCACTTAACAAAAGCAATACTCTGTCTGGACAGATGGCATAATATAACTGGCAGTGGCATAGTTTGAAGTGGAGCGTAGAGTAACACTAGATACACTTTGGATTGCAATACAGGTAGACATTCACTTATCCGGCACCACTGGGACCTGAGGAATTTCGAAATTGTGAAAATGCCGGATCACAGAAAGATAATCTCTAAACTAAAGCTGAACATCTCATCATACCTTGAAAATATCGTAGAAAGCAGTACAAGTTCAGGGCGGAGTGGTGGCTCTGAGGCTAAGGAGCTGCGCTGGTATCCCGAAGGTTTCCGGTTCAAATCCCCGTCACTGCCAAAAAGGCCACTGCTCTGCTGGGCCCTTGAGCAAGGCCCTTAACCTGTAATTGCTCCAGGGGCGCTGTACAATGGCTGACCCTGCGCCCTGACCCCAAGGGGTATGCGAAAACTACCAAATTCCTAATACAAGAAATTGTATAAGGTGAAATAAAAGAACGAACGAACGAAGTTGGATAACAAAGGAAACAGAAACATTAAATGAAAAGGCAAGTAAAATTGAGTCAATTAATTTGCATACATGTGACGAGGTTTAGCAGCCTCAGTTGTGTAATGAGACATGGCTAGTCAATCGTGTTCTTCTCAACATGCTCATTTCAAGGCATACTTTCTGTGTCATTCTCATTTAACAAACTTACACTATGGTCAAGATTACAATTATGGGAAGATTATCTTTCTCAGGAGCAATGATAACTATCGATTAGCCATGTCTTGTAGTGGGGGTGTCGTGTAGTAGAAGCACCATGTAGTGCTGCGAACACAGCCAGGCTCTTTTCAGTGTTTCCGCTGTGTAAATGTCACAGAAACATATAACCAGATTAACAAGGTGACAAGACTTGGAACCCATCTTGAACATAGAAACATTGCTTATGAACTGGATAAAGCACAAGACTCACAATCAGATCACTGTCAGCACCATGACGATCACGGCAAATAGGCACTGAGCCTATTTGAAATGTTAAAAGAAAAAGCTGCACCTGAATATGATGTGCACTTTACTTCTAGCGCTTTAAGAAGCGTTTTGAATTTCACAATGTGAAAGTGAGTGGTGAAGCTGTAAATGAGGATATAAAGACAGCTAAAGGGTTTGTTGAAAAATTCAACAGACTTGCTAGTGAAGAAGGATATTTGCCTGAATTATGTGGGTCTGCTTAATGATAGAAATTGCTTTACAACTGCCTGCTCAGAACCATACCTGTAAATGCAGGAAAACAAGAAGGTGGCGCTTGCCTTTGCTTACATGAGTATGGCAATATGTAAACAGATGTAGTGCAACCAAAATTGAATTCTGTATGTGAATACGGTGGCCATTTTGAAATTGCAGTGGACTGGGAATTCTTTGAATTTTAAAATCAATGCCAGAGTAAAAGTCTACCTGTAACACAAAATGCCTTATAGTCAACTTGCTAACACAGTTTTGTAGCGACAGACTTCCTTGCAAGTACTTTTACAACTCACATGGCACAAAACAACAAATGAGTCTGAGTAGAATATTTCAAAAGAACAGGGTACAAAATGTTCATCTATCCATCACTCGACACACTTAATCCAATTTAAGTTTGCCAGAGTCTAACTGAAACAGGATTTTAAAAAAAAGAATAAATGAAAATATGAATGACAGAATCCACTTATCTTTCACACAAAACAGAACATGCTGCCTCAATCCACACAACACAACTGACTTCTTGGACATACAGTTAGGTCCATAAATATTTGGACAGAGACAACTTTTTTCTAATTTTGGTTCTGTACATTACCACAATGAATTTTAAATGAAACAACTCAGATGCAGTTGAAGTGCAGACTTTCAGCTTTAATTCAGTGGGTGAACAAAACGATTGCATAAAAATGTGAGTAAACTAAAGCATTTTTTTAACACAATCCCTTCATTTCAGGGGCTCAAAAGTAATTGGACAATTGACTCAAAGGCTATTTCATGGACAGGTGTGGGCAAGTCTGTCGTTATGTCATTATCAATTAAGCAGATAAAAGGCCTGGAGTTGATTTGAGGTGTGGTGCTTGCATGTGGAAGATTTTGCTGTGAACAGACAACATGCGGTCAAAGGAGCTCTCCAAGCAGGTGAAAGAAGCCATCCTTAAGCTGCGAAAACAGAAAAAACCCATCCGAGAAATTGCTACAATATTACGAGTGGCAAAATCTACAGTTTGGTACATCCTGAGAAAGAAAGCAAGCACTGGTGAACTCAGCAATGCAAAAAGACCTGGACGTCTAAGGAAGACAACAGTGGTGGATGATCGCAAAATCATTTCCATGGCGAAGAGAAACACCTTCACAACAGCCAACCAAGTGAACAACACTCTCCAGGGGGTAGGCGTATTGATATCCAAGTCTACCATAAAGAGAAGACTGCATGAAAGTAAATACAGAGGGTGCACTGCAAGGTGCAAGCCACTCATAAGCCTCAAGAATAGAAAGGCTAGATTGGACTTTGCTAAAGAACATCTAAAAAAGCTAGCACAGTTCTGGAAAAACATTCTTCAGACAGATGAAACCAAGATCAACCTCTACCAGAATGATGGCAAGAAAAAAGTATGGAGAAGGTGTGGAACAGCTCATTATCCAAAGCATACCACATCATCTGTAAAACACGGTGGAGGCAGTGTGATGGCTTGGGCGTGGATGGCTGCCAGTGGCACTGGGACACTAGTGTTTATTGATGATGTGACACAGGACAGAAGCAGACGAATGAATTCTGAAGTATTCAGAGACATACTGTCTGCTCAAATCCAGCTAAATGCAGTCAAATTGATTGGGCGGCATTTCATGATACAGATGGACAATGACCCAAAACATACAGCCAAAGCAACCCAGGAGTTTATTAAAGCAAAGAAGTGGAAAATTCTTGAATGGCCAAGTCAGTCACCTGATCTTAACCCAACTGAGCATGCATTTCACTTGTTGAAGACTAAACTTCAGACAGAAAGGCCCACAAACAAACAGCAACTGAAAGCCACTGCAGTAAAGGCCTGGCAGAGCATTAAAAAGGAGGAAACCCAACATCTGGTGATGTCCATGAGTTCAAGACTTCAGGCTGTCATTGCCAGCAAAGGGTTTTCAACCAAGTATTAGAAATGAACATTTTATTTCCAGTTATGTAATTTGTCTAATTACTTTTGAGCCTCTGAAATGAAGGGATTGTGTTAAAAAAATGCTTTAGTTGCCTCACATTTTTATGCAATTGTTTTGTTCACCCCACTGAATTAAAGCTGAAAGTCTGCACTTCAACTGCATCTGAGTTGTTTCATTTAAAATTCATTGTGGTAATGTACAGAACCAAAATTAGAAAAAAGTTGTCTCTGTCCAAATATTTATAGACCTAACTGTAGGTATTTAAATGTCCGGAGTAAAATTTTACAAAAAATTACAATGCAGACTCTCTAGCTGGGTTTGATTTTTTATAATTCCTTTAGTTATTTGTTTTTCAGAAGAATCAGAGCAGAAATAGCAGTAGATGTCCCCATTCTTACTTACGATCATGATTTCAAGATACCGACTGAAGAAACATAACTGTTAGTGCCAGAGGCTGAATGAGAGTTCTGCTTCCTGTTTGACTCATTCTCTCTTAATCTCGTTGGCATTAACCCCAAGAGTTACTCAGGCTTGGAATTCTACGTAATTACATTTAAGGCAGAGTGAGACTCAAGGTGATGTTTAACGATCTACTTTAAAGTGTGTGGAAGATCAGCCTCGACACAGACAGACACTGAGACAGCCAATGTCCAAAACACACATGTTTATTTCAGTTCTGCACAACACAGCCACAATACCTCACACAGCTCAGTCTTTTTCCTTTAATTTCCTTTTCTTTCTGCCACCTCCACTCTTCTCTCGCAAGCTCTGTCCACTACCACCCGACTCCGGCTCTCTGAATGGAGTGAGGCGGTCCCTTTTATGGCACACCCAGAAGTGCTCCCTGGTGTGGCGGAAGTGCTGCCCTTGCACCCGGAAGCACTCCGGGTGTATCTGGTTCCTGTTCTGGCAGCACTTCCTGGTGTGGCAGAAGTGCTGCAGTCCATGGCTCGGGAACCATCCAGTCACCCACTGGCAGTGGCTATGGACCCCCACAGGGTTGAGCTTTCCAGCTCTGCATCCGTGGCCCGAATGCTATCCAGGGGTGCTGCCCTCTTGCATGCCAGGGAAGATATGGCCCCTCTCCCGGTCCTTCCCTTCTTGAGGTGTCCCGGTGGGGCAAGGTAACTGGTCGTCTGCCACAAGTGTTAAGCCAAACAGCATTGTGTTGCCATCTGGCAGATGATATGACATCATGCTGCTAAAAACATGAATATTACTACGCGTTTTACTACTTTAAGGTAACTCATCAATATCAACCAAAACACAATGACATTTAAACAAGAAGCTGCCAAGCCATTTTTAGAACAAACAGAAACTGAACCATTAGTTCAACCTAACGATTGTGAAGACAATGTGACTTGATCATTAGACTTTGACATTCATAGTGAAATTGATGCATACAGCACTGTACGATCAAACTGCCGTTATATGTTTAATGAATTTGAAGGTTCACCATGTTGCAAGTAGCTTCATGGCAAATTACAATAAAACAAAACGACAAGAGGGATGTTAGCCCTCTAAGTACTGTTTATATTGCAGTAACAGTCGATGTTTGTTTCAGGGGAAATGTGGATGTCACTAAATCTTGTACTGTGGTAGCCTATAATAACACAATGGGTGCATTGCTGGTTCAGATCAAGCACTGGCATTCTCCACTCTGCTAGATGCAAGCAACAGGAAACATATTATAAGAAAAGGGCACAAAGAATCACGCTTCTACTGTCCTGATTGCAACATCGGGCTGTGCATTGGTGGTTGTTTCAAAACATATCACACGAAGGATGTGTACTAAATCGGTACAGCGGTGGACATACTTTTCTTACTTACTTTCTTACCTTTCTTATATGTTGACATTTTAGTGTTTATATGCTTCTGTTACACATAATAACATTTTTTCTTGTTGAAGAAATGTAATGTTTTTCACCTGGTTTTCTGGGTTAAAGATAAAACTAAGGAGGCTATAGGATGAGGAGCTCAATGATGTAAGAGGATCTCAGAGCAGAACCTCTGCTTCTTTGGGTTGTGATTCATAACCTTTTTACTTCATACATCTGAATTTTACACTTTTGTGAAGAAAAGTTGCTTTAATTTTTGTTTGGGTTTAATAATTTTTATGATAATGTGAGCAACATCATCATATTATCCTTTTGCATTTTCTATTTTGTTCGCAGGTGACACTGTTTTGTTTAGCTTTGCTACGGCTATAGCCAGTGACGTGACAATGAAGCAACATTGTGATTTCAATTCCTTTACCTATACAAAATGGCTGCACGCAGTTCATAGTCTCCTAGACTTGATCACAAAACATCTTCATATAATTTAATTCGTTTTTCAACAGTGGTTAGGGGAAAGACAACAAAGTAAATGTAAAGAAATTTTTCACGTGTTATTTTTGACTTTTTAATTCTGGTTTAGTTCTTTTTTTCTTGATACTTGGTTTTATTTGCTTCTCTGGTTTTCAACCCCTGCCTTTCCATTGACTATGTTTCTGCCTGTCTCTTTCATATTATTTTTAACAATATGTCACAGGTGTCTGGTCACACTTATAGGTAATCTAACTTAGACACCATTAAAATATCCGACTACGCCACCCAGTTTTATTAAGAAACTGGGAACTCCTGAAATTTACCAATAATAGCACACAGGTTTCTTTAAATTGGGCGGTGAGTAAACACACAATGAAAGACACAACAGTAATTTCAGGAAAAGGCAACAGTAAGTTCTATTGTACAGGACAATATAAGGTACATTAAACAGATAAACAAACATAACAGAACCTAAACATATCAAGAATTAATTTCCTTTTTTTGTAAAAGGAAAATACACAGTCCACACTCTAAAAGTCCGTAAAAACAGGAATTGGAGGATACAACCTTTAGTGGTGCAGAGTCCAGTTTGGGCACTGTGTTACCCCAACACTTAATTGTTCACAGAAGTTGTGTGAAATTGTTGACTCCCTGTCAGCGTCTCTTCGTTGTCCCTTTTTCTTCCACTCTGGGCTCCTTGTGTTGCTGGGACCTAGGCACGCCTCATTCCTCGTCTGTCAGCTTTACTGGGTCCTTTCATGCAGATTCCCTCTCTCACTGAACCCACATCCGGCGTCTCCTTGTGCAGCTGTCTCTTCCTCCCTGGAAGTGTTGCCGCCCTTGTGCCTCACGTTGTGCCAGCCAGGTACCCTTGTCTGCCTGCGAGCCCCTGTGCCCTGTCCGAGTGTCTTGGCAGTGTTTCCTGTGGACTCTCCCTCCTGCCTTCTGCTGACCAGCAGTTTATATTTACTTCACCCCTCTGTTGTCAGTCCTGGACAAACAGTCTAATCAATGGCACCTCTAAATTGCCTGGGTTTAACAATTAATAAAAACATAAGTTAACAAAATGTATGGTTACCAAACATTAATAAGTTCAGATATGCTGATTAGAAACCAATATTTCCAAGCCAGGTAAATACAAACATTCTCTAAGGTCAGACTTCAAAGCAGTGATTCCCTTGCAGGACAGCAAATACCATTAATAGGTACAGATAGCCTTTTAACTTCTCACCCCCCAGTCCCCAACAGTGGGTGCCTAATGGAACCACCCAGTGCACAAAAAAAATGTAAAAGTGTCCCCCTCTGACAAATACATCTTTGACTTGCTCAGTTCAAAACATTCTGGATAAAGAGGAGCCAGCTGAGGTGATTTCTGCATTAGTACATTAGAACAATTTTGATGAGAACATTCCTCCCTGCTCAACAAAGCTCACCAGTCCTATACTCCTCAATAACATTGAGTCAAGTTTTGAAAGTCCTACTCTCTACCACACTTAATTTATTCAGTTTGTCTAACTTTTGTGTGAAATTTACTTTTAATGAGTTTCTAACTGTGTCCCTTTGTTCTTGTTGAAGGACTTAATTTAAAGTAACAACTGGAATCTCCAGTTCTTTCTTAATTTTAAAAACATCAATTGTGTTGCCAATTAATTTCAATTTGCTTAACCTGAAAAGGTTCAACTCTTTCAATCTTTCTTCTTTGTTCAAACTTTGCAGTACTAGAATCAGACAGTTGTATGTAATCAGAACGTCCTTTGGCACCTTCGACATTAGTGTACCAGCTATGACCCATGTCAAGCACGAGTTCTTAGGGGTCATCTTCAAGGTTCTGAAAAGATTGGCAATGCCACCTCGAACAAAGAGGGGGTGCTGTCATTAACATCTTCTCCATTTTCACATGCAGTTCAGAGTCTCACTGGCTGGATGATGAGAGACCTCGTTTCTACTTCCACACAGAAAGCCCCGCCCTTTCTAGGTTGTCACTGGAAGTTGTGGTTCATTCAGAATCTGCAGCTGAAGAAGACAAAGCTGATGTACAATTACACCCATCGGATTACAGTTCTCTCTGGATTTATTTTCTTTTTCTGTGCCTGTGCTGTGATGAGAGATTTTACATATAACTTGATGAATATTTTGTATGTCTTTATTTGTAATTTAGGCATAGCAATGTAATTTAGTGTTTACCCCCCCCCCCCCCCTTAAGAATGGGTCTGTTTGAATTTTACGACAGGATTTGGGGAATGGGGCGGCACGGTGGCGCAGTGGTAGCGCTGCTGCCTTGCAGTTAGGAGACCCGGGTTCGCTTCCCGGGTCCACCCTGCGTGGAGTTTGCATGTTCTCCCCGTGTCTGCGTGGGTTTCCTCCGGGCGCTCCGGTTTCCTCCCACAGTCCAAAGACATGCAGGTTAGGTGGATTGGCGATTCTAAATTGGCCCTAGTGTGTGCTTGGTGTGTGGGTGTGTTTGTGTGTGTCCTGCGGTGGGTTGGCACCCTGCCCAGGATTGGTTCCCTGCCTTGTGCCCTGTGTTGGCTGGGATTGGCTCCAGCAGACCCCCGTGACCCTGTGTTCGGATTCAGCGGGTTGGAAAATGGATGGATGGATGGATGGATTTGGGGAATGTGTCTTAAACCAGTTTGCAGAGTGTTTCTTTGCTAAAGTCATATCTACCCCCGCAAATGGGCTAAGGTGTACTTTAACATATGGTTTGGGGGCAGGTTTTAAGATGTTCTATTTCCCCCATTGGTCTGAAGTATGGCTGTTTGGAATTGGCTTGTCTCAGAGGCCTTTAAGTACAATGATGTCCTATTGGCTGTAGGGGTTGGACAGAAAATCTATATATATGTATATATATATATATCTATATATATGTTCAACATCACACTCTCTCTCTTACTAACCAACATCTGAAAGAAGCATCTCTCTTGCTAACCTGTGATGATGTAGAAGTATCTCTCTCTTACCAACCAACATATGATGAAGAAGTATCTCTCTCTTGCTAACCTGTGATGATGAAGACAACACAATGAAGAGCACAGCTCAGCAGCCATTTTGAACAGATATGTGGCAGAAAGCTGAGCACCAATGATGCCTTAACTAGAGACATTTAAGTACCTACAAGTCTGTGTGCCGCCTGAACTACATATCATCATTTAATCAGGTTGTATGGTTGCCAATATTCAAATATACTTTGCATTGTGTTATTATTTATGAATATTATCAATAATACATTGTTTAAACTGTAACTTAACTTCTGCTTGTCTTTTTACTACATCTAATTGCCTGAGGTTATAGATATAGAAGGGAAGGTGGGGATAAGTTATATACAATAATACCTTATAAACAGTGGTAAGTCTGTGGGATTAGGCATTCTAAGGCTACATATTAATAATACAATAGGGGAAAATAGAGCAATATATATTACTCTACCAAGACAATAACAGCCTGCTTCTTTGAATGGTTTTGTCTGGGCTGGAAAACATCTTTATCTGGGAGTGTTCCCAGTTTCTACTAATTTTCAGATGCATTGTCTTAATAGTAGGACAAAACATTACATAAAAGATTACATAAGTTTCAGAAGGCTGTTCAGGAGAATTTAATTTCATAATTACACCACCGTCATCTGCATCTGCAAAACTGAGCTTATTTTTTATCTGTAATATTACATGTTTATCATTTATTACCATAAATATATATACAAATTTATTAATAATAAGTTAAATTTTGTAAAATGTTTCAGTTCACTAAGGAAGTGGTGTACTACACACTTTGTCCGGGTCCATCTTTGTCTCGGTAGCAGCCTTACACACGTGAATTACTTGCATAGTGAACATTCTATCTTGTGTTGCTTGTAACCTTTTGCACCTTACTAATTGTAATGAATGTTCAATATACAGTAACCAGGGGCCCAAAACGTATTTACACATTTTCACAGTTGTGGGGCTCCTGCACCCCTAACCCCAATGAACCGCAAGAGATAACTGTATATCTAATCTAACTTGTTAGGAACAACCTAGGAAAGTCAGCATCAAGATTATTTTGAGAAAAAAGGGAATTAAAAAAGACAAGAAAAGGAGCAGGCTAACTCAAAGTCAGGACCAAGCAAAATTTCAAAAAACCAGGAAGACGAACTATCAAGAAAACAAGTTTTTTGGAATTGAAACAATTGTCGTCAAATGATATTTACAAAATCCAAAGCCGGACCGATCAGGAAATGAGCCTTAAACAACAACAAAAAAGAAAAAAATACTTAATACATATTGAAATTTGAAGATCTGAATCCCAAGAAAGTGATTATGTGTATGATTTGATTAGCTGCAATAACACCACATGTTGTGTGGGCATCTGTCATTTAATGACAACAAGTAAACATTACGGTTGCCACCACATCACAAAATAGAACTGCAATTTAGGCTTCAAAATGGCAGCAGAAATCATGATAAAAGTTAGTAAATCTAAATAACTCAAATTAAATATTAAAAATAGTGTGAGAAAATTAGACAAAACCAAAAGATTGTAATAGAATTCACATCATCCTGTATGATTAAATGTACGCCTAAGTGTGCTATGTGATGGGCTTATGCTTCATCCTGGATTGTGTTCTGCCTTGTGTCTAATGCTGCCTGGACAGGCTCTGGAGTTTCACTAATCAGAAGAGTGGGTTTAAAAAAAAACTTTGGTTTATGATAGTGTAAACACTTTTACAATACATTTGTAGTTCAAGTCAAAAACTCCTTTAAACTTTAGAATTTCAGGCTAAAGTGCTCATTTAATCTCTTGCACACTTCAAAGTGTGTCAGGAGGGTTACAGTGTCTTTTAAAAACTGAACATAATGGATATGTGGATTTTATGACTTATCCTTTCCAAGAAACTATGCATTCCCCAGTCATGCATTTGGCAATTCTAGCAAGTAATCAGAACTGAACTCAAATACTTTCAATTTTGTACGTGGCAGTCAGCTTTTAAGGTTGAAATTTTCCACACCTTTTCACTTTGGACTTGAGAAGTCTGGCAATTCTAGGACTTAAACATCTTTATCTTTTAGTGATGCATTAATCCTAGAATGTCAGTGTGGGTATGAGAGTGAATCATTTCATGAGTATAACTCATATTGAAGGATACATGCAACAGTAGGGTATATTCCCTTCAAAATTGGAACCTTTAATTCTCTCTTGCTTCTCTTCGCCATTGTGTATGAAACAGGTGTAAGACGCTAGGGTTCGCTGTTGCCCCTTAAACCCAACAGACAGACGCTCAGAACACAGGGTAAAAGCACTCAGAAGTATTTTAATGCTTCTTCTTCTTAAACAGTGCCTCCAAAGCACCCTAGCCACAATAAATAGCCAATTAAACTACCAATTACAATAATTATAAATACAATTCTCTCCTCCACACCTCCCAGCTAGCTCTGTCATACATCTCCTGACTCTGGCTTGCTTGCTGGGTTCACAGCAGTCCCTTATATAGCCCTTGACCAGGAAGTGCTTCTTTCCTTCCATCCACGTGACTTGCTAGCACTTCCAGGTCAGATGGAGAACTTGCTTTTTTCATCAGCCCAGAAGTACTTAGGAGCTTCCGTCCTTATGACTTGGGAGTATTTCTGGGCTATGGATAAGGCATGACTCCTCCAGTCCTCTTGCAGCATCCCCTGGCGGCACCCACGGTACCCAGCAGGGCTGCGTTGTCGGACTCCATGCCCTGGGAAGCTGTCATCTAGCGCTTTGGAGGAGGCAGTGTCCACAAGTAGCTGCTTCCCCCCATGCTTTTATTCTTTGGGCATCCTGGCCAGGTTGAACTGCCGGCCATCCATCAAACTGGGTACCCCATTGTCTTCAGTCCACCACACTTTGACTTTGAATGACCACTGGGATTTTTCCCTCAAATATTTCTATCAATTTGACTTTGTTGTTGTTGATCTTTGATCCTGGCCACTGACAAGCTGCTTTATTGTGGGCTCTGAATGGAATACTTATCCATTTCAAAGTCAAAGTCAAAGTGAACTTTATTGTCATCTCAACCATATACAAGTATACAGATAGATGAAATTGCGAAGCTCAGGGTCCACAGTGTAACAACATGACGTGCAAATAATAAATTAAAAATAGAATTAAAATTTAAAATTTAAAAATTAAAAATTAAAACACAAACAAGACAAGACATTGTGCAAAGATATGACAAAGAAGTAGCAGCAAATTTCATGGCACACATTCAAAATTCATGTAAATTAGCCTCTGAATGGTAAGCGGTGTAAATCTAAACACTGATATGTGTACATTACTTTATCCTGATAATGTAGAAAACTGTTACAAAGATGACATATTGCAATGCTGTATATATTTATATAGAAGCTAACTTGTTAAGTTAGTGATTAATGAATTTCTAGGACACTAACATTGTTACACACATGTGTTTGGGAGTCAATCAAAAGCGCCAGAAAACGGCAATTCCACGGCAGGCCGGAAGGTGGCAGGTTGCACTGAATCTCTCTCTTTTCTCTCGGCGGGAAATTCTGCCTGTCCCAGCCCAGAGGACATCACTTCCTGTCCTGGCCCCGAGGACATCACTTCCTGTCCCGCTCTGATGACATCACTTCCCTAGAGTCACCTTATAAACTCTCCATTATCCCTACCAAGACAGTTCTACTTTGGACTTGAACCTATGCACAACCACTGTAACTTAAGCCCTTTTGCAACCAGGGAAAGTATACACCTTCGTTATATAACCTTCGTTCTATTTCCAGTCTTTTATTTCACAACATGTATGTGTATATAGGCAAGCATGAAAATATAAATATTTATTAAAAGTAATTTATTTGCAATTGGTAGGGCATTTACATTTTATGTAATATTGCACGCTAAACACAACACACCACCACATCCTAGTTATAGGTAAAAGTTTCATACATCCCACTTTATAAATCAATATTTGCAAAGCTTGAGGAAGGCCACATTTTCTTGCTGCCTTAGCACTGCATGTGTAGCTGGTTAATGTTTAACATGGAATGGGGGATTTGAGTTGCACAGCATCATTTTTTTTTATGCTAATGTTTGGTGCTGTTTGCTCACACTTTCTGTCCCTACTGTCATTACTCCCCAACTCATTCTGTTTTGTGCCAGAAGTGGTGAAGACTCTAGAGCATATTTGTTTATTTTTCAGTTGCAAACAAAAGTGAAGTGGTGGTCTGGGGCAAAATGTACTCAAACATATTAATCATTTTCAAAATGCTTCTGTTGTAAAGACTGACATTATCTATTTTTGGTATAGCTACAACAGGAGTCCTAGCCAGAAAGGCTGCTACCAAACACTATTATTGCTATTTAAAAAGTCTCAATTTCCATCATCAGAATGTAGCCTTCACACCTTATCTGATAAGATGATTGATACTGGACCAAGTAACATTACAGGGATTTTTCTCAGGGGAATCACCTGGGGCCTCACGTATAAACGGTGCGTACGCACAGAAATGTTGCGTACGAACCTTTCCACGCTCAAATCGCGATGTATAAAACCTAAACTTGGCGTAAAGCCACGCACATTTCCACGGTAACTCATACCTTGGCGTACGCAATTTCTCCGCTCGGTTTTGCAGACTGGCGGCACCCAGTGTCAAAGCAGTGCTACTGTTCCTGTGTGGTTACTCTTTCTTAGATCCACATCCACGGCGGCAGCTTTATCAAATACACTGAAATTAACCGCATATCGTTCATAAATTTAATGCATCTGATTGTAATTAACCTGTAACAATATAATGGTCCACAGAATGGTCAAACTACTGTTCCTGTGTGCTCATCCTTTCTTTCTTAGCTCCACATTCCTGACGCGGCTTTATAAATACACTGAAATTAACTGCATATTGTTTATTAGTGTAATGCATCTGATCGTAATTAACCTGTAGCAATATAATGGGCCAGGGAATAGCCATAGTATTCCAAATACCATAACTGCTTTAGCGTTGTTACGCTCACTGCACCTTCTTCTCCTTCTGTCAGCTGCTCCCGTTAGGTGTTGCCACAGCGGATCATCTTTTTCCATATTACTCTCACTGCACCACTCGGAGTATTTATATCACTGTATCTGAGTGTGAATCACAGCAGCAGATGATCGGAAAGAGAATTATCGGTATACAGTTTCAAGTACACACTACCTCAACCACGGCAAAAAGCGTCAAACCCTTTCCTGTACGGACTTCGCGTTTCAGAAACAGTTTCATCCCAAGAACTATAAACGCACTCAATCACCTCACTGTAAACTTGCACTACAGTTATAATATTGCACAACCTGCGCTACTTTATAAAGCGCGTATGATGACAATATCATTTTTAAGATGAAATGCAGCAAAATATGTTGCTTATAGTATACAGATAAAACTTTAACTTCATTTTAATTATCTGTATTGCTAATAATTAAACATGTGAGGACACGGTGCCGCAGCGTATAGCTAGTTCAAGGATAGCTCCTGCCTTGCGCTGTATTCTTGCTGGTGCTGACGCGACACTGGAAGGATAGACGAATAGAATAATTAAACATGTACTACGAAGATATTTCAATGTTCCTTAAAAGTTTTGAAGAATCGGCGTTCTAAGCTTACAAATGGCTTAACGTCTATTACAGAGCTGATTGTGTGGCGATTGGAGAAAGAAAAGTATGGACAGGAATTGGAGGTTAGTACGTTTGAAAGAGACAGTACTTCTGTAATAAATTATTTCATCGAAGGTCGCACATGGTGCAGCAAGCCTCTTGCGTGAGATATGAACAATCACTGCGCCACCGTGTTCCCATGTTTAATAACATGCTTTCATTCCTATCATCATGAAAATGATATCACGTATACATCTCAGTATTTTAATTATTCAGAGAGCTGTAATATCTCGAATGTAATGCATTCTGTGTCCTGTCGGAGAAAGAGAAAGAACGGAAGCACGTAGTGATTCACACACATAGAGCACATAGAAGATCAAACACAGAAAAAAAGCATTTAACATGCTACTTGAGAAACTAGTAAAATAAACGATTTTAAGATGAAGTTTATGATGTTCTACTTTAATGGCAAAATAAACTACGTGATTAAAGTGGAAATTTCGAGATTAAAGTTGACATTTCGTGCTTTTTTCCCACTGTGTGCCTATGTTTTTTGTTTGTACCCTAATAAGCTTTCATATGACACTCAGACGGTGGGCTACAACTCGCCTTTTCACAGCGACTTTGATATGTGATTTCTTTTTTATTTCAGGCACTCTGCGACTTTGTGAATTTGATCTTTCGAGTTTTTCCGAAACTCTGTCACTCGATCAACTTTCTTTTGTTGATTATACCACTGTTTAAACCAACAAATAGTATGTTTTTCCTTTGCCTCCACTTGGTATTCGCTGAAATTCTTATATTTTCCCCTGTGCTTTTCCCATTGTCTTTTCACAGAAGGCTATTTATATTGATTTGCATATTCAAAGAGGCGTAATTCTGGGAGGAGTTAGGGCGGGACAGAAGGCGCGTGCACGTGCGTTACTTTTCACGCAAATCGGGATTTATGTAGTGGAAGAACGTGAAAGTATGCGTGCGCACAGATTCCTGCATCTGGATTTTTCTGTGCGTATGCACAATCCTGCTTTTGTGCTTACGCCATGTTATAGTGTGAGTTCTACGCACGGCGTTATACATGAGGCCCCTGGATACCCAAGCTCAAACACAAGACTCAAGGACGACTAACACTGATGAACAGATCTTTGCATCAGTAGTCAACCAATAGCAAGACCATAATTCCTTCCATTAAAAACCTTGTATATCCCACATTGTCTGTCTTCTAATCAAGCTTAATAGAGTGAACGCGGCCATAACTTTGGCTGTCCATAGCCAGACCCCAGAGTCCATACAGTGTTCATTTAAAATATGTTAAAGCAATCCCTTTACTCCAAAGGGCAACTGTGCTGCTGGACTAGAAGAATAGAAAACTTGTCTGTGTTGGAGTTGGATGAGGTTATCATTAGTCCAAACCTTGCTGAAGAACAGTAAGTACACAAGCATAGAGAGACCATATACATCAAATCCACATGTTCACCCTGTTAATAATGGGAGCTGACTGATCACCAGCCAACCCAGCAGGCGTAACTTTGGTAGCAACAAGAGGACCAATACAGTTTGTTTGAAGATAAACTATAGTATCACCTACAACCAGAAGGTGCAACCAAGGAGACAAAAGAGACAAGCTCCTAAAACAAAGAAAGAAGAAGAGGATTCTTCCACATGTCCAGAGAAAGCCGAGCAGGAAAAGAACAAGTCATTGCTTACTTCAGACCATAAGTACACCTACTCTGATTATGAGAACGACTGTATTAACTGTGACTTAGCAGTTAGGACAAAGCCAACAAACTGTAACTGAAAGGTAATAACCTTGTGAAGGATAAGTTCAATCTGTTATTACGTTTCTATCTAAATCCATAAAGAATTGCACAGCAGCAATTCATACACATGCACATACAGAAACTGTGTCAGGAATGGTAATCCAATGCTCATATCCATCTTCCGTTATAAAATACCTTAATTGTATTACTTTGTTTATTTCGACAAACATGTTTGGGTAATTTATGAAAGTAAGTCATTTGCCATGTTTGGTTCACAACAGAGAAAGTGAAAAGGTTTAATGTAGACTTTTGCTAATTTATGAATCTTGGTTATAAATTGTTCAGATCTCTTTATACTTTTTTCTGCCGTCCTAGCTGGAAAATGAAACAGAGATCTCATTTGACCTATGTTAATTTGGTATACCCCTTTGTGGGCAACTGTTACTTGTTTTAATTAATTACCACCACTGGCGACGGCAAAAACTGATAATAGTTAACTGAGTGATTAACCCTTCATTTTTCCTACAATGCTAAATTTTATTTTGAACATACGTGCACAAATTTGGGCATTACTGCCTTGTGCCAGGATGGTGTGTAACCAGTGGGAGTTACATGTGTATAAACAACAAAAGTCAGCCTATGAAAATTAGTACTGTGAAAACAAATAAAAAAAATAAAATAAAACTAAAAAACAGTAAATACAGCAGAGCTTAAATTGGTGTAACTGCACAGAAAAGGCCTCTTGACTGGTGACCCACTGGGACCTTCAACCTGTTATTCAAAACTGAAAAAGCAAGCCTCAAGCTATGGCTGGAGTTTGATACAAGAAAATAAACACCTCAACCTTGATTTAGACAATGCAGTTCAAATAATGGCGTGTGTTTAGTAAAAGGAACTTAAATGAAATATACAATATTTCCTTTACTAATTTAGGAATTTTGAAAATGCCCCAGCCCTGTGCCTGAAGCTTCTGCGTTTCACTCTGGCATCCTTCAACCATGAATTGGATTAAGCAAGCAAAGGAATGAGTGAATAGAAAATGATAATTTATAGTTTCTGATGTTATAGAGTAAGTACATACACTTCAATATTTTAATGATTATGTAAAATGTTAAATGTTACTATTGCTTAATGATATGAATAATCCATGTGACACTTGCATACAGTATACCACTTTGAAATTGGCATGCAAATTCAGAATGAACTAATTTGCACTGTCAAAGAATTCAGAGATTGCAATCGGCCATAGATATCGTGATCAGTACCTCCCTTAATATAATAAAAGAATACAATTATACAATACAATACAATTTATTTTTGTATAGCTCCAAATTACACAAGGAGTGCCACAATGGGCATTAACGGGCCCTGTCTTTTGACAGCCCCCCAGCCTTGACTCTCTAAGAAGACAAGAAAAAACTCCCCCCAAAAAAAAACCCTTGTAGGGAAAAAAAATGGAAGAAACCTTGGAAAAGTCAGAAGAAGGATGGATAAATACTGTATGGGTTAGTTGCAGTGTACCTGAAATAGTACTGAACTAGCAGTGGATCAAGACCCTATGGACCCTCCTTAGCCCCGTCGAGCACTGACCACACACTCCCTTCACTCCTGACCACCTGCCTCCATCCCAAAAAGCAGGGCTGTCAATCCTGCCTCTCATTTTCTTTTTCCTTTAACCTCTGTACTCTCTCATTTTGCTATTGTCTCTTCTTTCGCTGTGCAGGGTCCCTTTTATGCACTGATTGGGTGCAGGCGCTACAATCAGCTCTCCGAGGTGTGAATGAAGCACCTGACCGATCCACCTATGTTTTCACATGAATGTGCGTTCAGCCAGGCACCCCAATCAAACTCGGAGTGGCACATGAACCCGCACCCACCTGCACACTCCAGAACTCCCAAATATTTATTTAAAATAAGCAAAGCCACATGTCTTTCTCATCACAGAACTGCATAAATTACATAGAAACTAAATAGTAAAGAAACAAAGCAAAATTAACAAAAGTACATAATTACGAGAGAAACATGAAAAATAATACCCTAAAATAAACAAAGAAAGAACAAAATGGTAAGTAAACATAAGCCAGGGAACAAACGTTGGATGTAACATAACAACTTGGTTCTCAGAGTGGGCAAAAGCCAGAGACACCAGCATAGGGGATGGAGTGAGACAAAAACAAAAGTGATAACCTAATTTTAAACATACAATATTCCCTAAAGAAACTAGAGGACAGGTGACCAAGACGATACTAGTGATATCTGACCCTTCTCAAAGAGATCTTGTGAAGCCACAGAAGACAGGCAGAAGGGCAGAATAACTCCTGGCTGGAAAGGAGTTGCACATAGTCTCTGGTCAGAAAAAGTTGTTATTTCTCTTGGGCTAACCCTACCCCTAACCCCGGTTTTAACTTAGGCAACCCAGAAGTGAAAGAAAATGTTTTTTAGGGGTGTCGGGAGGCACTTTAGCATGGTGGCCCTAAGCTTTTATGGATATATCTGATATTGTAGAAGTCGTTCTGGTCTTAGGTGAAACAAACCCAGGAATGAGTTTAAAGTCACCACAGACATGGGGTTATTATTGTAGGGTCAGGAGATGAGAATGGGCAAAGGCCAAACTGGTGAGACTAGGAGGGGACAAGGTGTGGAGAGAGACATAGTGGAGGTGAAAGAATGGAGTGCTCTTCAATGCTTATGGATTAGAGGAAAGTGTCTCGGCCAATTTACCAGGTAGATTAGGTATCCCAAAGTGGGTGCTGAATCCCTAGAGTATACAGTGTGGTTGTTTTTTGTTAATTTGGAATTTTTGCATTCTCTGTGTATTCACCCGCCCCTGTGTATTAAGCTATATTTACAGTTTTCTTATTTGTATTAGCCTCTTACACATTAGTATTGGGTGAAGAGGGTTGCTTTTCTAGGAAAAATGACTGAACAATTTATCATGAGGTAATTACACACAGTTAGAGAAAGTCATATTGTGACATTTGTCTCAACACTGATTCAGATATAATCCTTGGCTGACTTTTAAGCATTCTTCCTTTTATTGCATTTTAGAATGCACCTTTAAATGGTAAACACCATTTCAAAAAACTCTTAATTAATATATTAACATCAAAATAATTTTTGATATGAAAGCAGACTTTTATAATATGGCAGCCTAATGTTTAGCTTAACACCTGAAATGTTTGATGTGGTGGAGGACACATAATCAAAGTAGGAGCCCAAGGGTTCAGGGTGGAGTGGCTGCTCTTCCATCTGTTGCACTGAGTAGTGGTTCACAGTCACATTCAGGTATCAGTATTAAATATCTTTTATCCTTAAACTGTGCTCTCCTTTGGCAATGACTATTTGAAGAACATTTACCAAATTATAAACTGAGTAATATTTCATATTCAGCAAAGAGCCAAACAAATATAAACTTCTTCTGCAGGTGACACCATAAGTCCCTCACACCATTTTTAAAGTTGACTGAACTATATTATGATGTTGGACAAGGAGGTGAGTGGGGAAGCAGGACAACATGTAAGAAGGACTATAATATGTTAATTGTAAACTATAATCCAAAAATGGGCAGATGGTTAAAACAACGCAAAAACAACAAAATCGCAGTTATTCAAAAAAAAAAAGCACAAGCAGCAACAAAAAGGTGAAAACACTAAAGACACAAGAACAATCCTAAATTTGAGTGCACAAAACAAGAGGTGTTTATGCATTTTATTGTTATTTTTGCTGTATTTGAATTATTATTTTTTCAGATTTGAATGTTATTTTTGTTGATTTTGTTTATTATAGGTTTATTGTGTACTGTCTCTTTAAGTTGACTTGTGTACCTTGTTCTTTGTGGATGGAGCTCCAGAAGATGGGACCCTTCTGATGTCACCAACCCTGAGCTCTCCCTCTGGCTATTTCAGTCAGTTGAAAAGTCTCAAGAGCTGCAGATCATTCAGTTATAATGGAGTTATGTGAGTACTGTTATTTTTTGTTGTATTTACTGTTTTTGTGATTTTCTTGTGTGTGATTAAGGATTTTGTTATCTGGATCTTTTTTGGACTTGTTTGCTGTGGATTGCATTTTTAGACAGCTCTTTTTGCTCTTTTGAGCAGTCTTCTGTATTTTTCCTTTTCCTGTAAATAAATTATGATGTCAAAGATCTGTTGCCTTTTCCATCCATAAGCCAGAGGTTGATGGTTATCCTGCCTCTTGTATGACTTTTTGATATATTTGTGGAAAGTTTGAGTTGTTTTTCCAGCTGTCCTTTTATAAAGTCTGCTCTGGCTGAAGCCAGGAGATTGTATATGGGCCTGGCTGAGTTAAAATGAGCCTCTTCTAGGCAGGTTGGTGAAGATGCTGGCCTGCATTTTGGCCTGTGTTTGGAGAATTCACACTCCTTTTTTGAAGACTCCATAGCCTGACAAGTGGTTTTTACATTGGATGAACAGTCAAGCTTCCCTTGTTTTTCTTGCCCTTCAATGATTGGTGATTAATGTTTCTTAGTAACAGATTATGGTGGGTGGGGCCAGGAGAAATCCTGCATGTGAAAGGAGGAGCCAAGAATAGAGCCCCGGCTCCACCTACCGCTAAGGCGCAGGGTAAAGCATTTTTATTTAGTTGTTTTTAACTAAAACAAATAAAACTAACCACTCTAACACCCTTGTGCATTTTAAGTGGTATAAAATGGAGTTTTTACATAAGTAGAGACACTGTATAGTGCTATGAAAACCATCAAATCATTTCAGACAGGGAGGTTTTTAACATTACAAAATGGAAATTCAAAAAGGAGAATGAAGCACCCAGTAAGCATCAACATTCAAATGCTGATATTTTTTTTTTCTGAGGCATTAAAAGTTGCAGTGTTTGATGTGTTAAGGGTAGAATAACCTCTTGCAAGGAAAACAACAGTCATTTACAGTATATGCACAGAAGGAAAACATTTGACCATCTTGTAGAGTCTGCATGGTGAGTTCTTACTGCGGCAATAATTGGGTCAAGCTGCTTTTCTGCAGTATAGTGTGAAAGTATACATTTGAGCCAAGTTAGTAATAAAAAATTGATGTATTTTGAATAACAGTCTGCAGCAGAGCACCAGATTCCCTGTTTGACTTTGCAGGCCATATGTGGCTACTTTAATGCAGAGAACAGTCTCCCCTTGTGAAAGTCTTTCTCTAATGTTCTGGCTGGAATGATGTTTGAAGCCATTTCTTGCTTCAACGAAAAATTTGTAATTCTCAAGAAATATGTTTGCCCATGAAGAGTATGGGTCCATATTGGGAGTTAAGTTCCCTTATATTTAATGAGTTTTTTTTATTTAATTACCAGTTATTTGCCTATTTTGATTATGAAACTACAGAATATGGTGTGTCTGAAAGGATACCAAGAAGAAAATGAGTGAAATGCAACCCGACAGCCTGATGACCACATTTTCAAGAAATAAATGGAGTCTAATTATAGATATCCTATGTCAATAATTACCTCAACTTATGGGAGGCCCCTCGTCACCATACAGGAAACAGCAGAGAGCACAATACATAAATGAAATAATTTAAAACAGACTAGAGAGTTACGAAGGACTACACAAAGGGTTATTATAAAAAAGATTTTAATATGCCTAGACGTTTTTGTTGTGATCATTCCAACAACACAGCAGTACCACGTCTGCATGTCTGTTGTCAATAACTGTCAGCCAGGGTGTCCTTTAGTTTACAGCTGGATCTTGACGCACTGAGCAAGTAATTTATAAGAAGAAAGGCTGGACGGCTCAGTTACCAATTGCAACACTTCAGGTAGACTGAGATTTATTTTTTCAGGACTTTGAAAACTTAGCAGGAATTTACAACTTGAAATGTAATATCTCATCCTTAATTTAAACATGATCTATAGAAAAGTAAACCCCATTTTGTCGTATTTGCTATGCAATAATGACACCCAGGGTATCTAGCACCTGGTGCGTGTCTCTTATCATCTTTTCACATCTGGCTTAAATGGCACACGCACAAATGGGCTGCACATTGGTTACTTTTTTCCTTTCTTAAATATTCAATTCCCCTTCATTTTAAGCCTTTTGGTTACTTTATCAGCTTACAGTTTATTCTAGTTTATACAGCTTTGCTAAAAGAACATGTTCCAGCTTATTTTCTTTGGCAAAGCACACTAATAAATACAGATTCAAAGGAATAATTTAAAATCAAAACCTAAACGTTCACCCTTATGACTATTTTACCAACCTTCCTTGACTCCTATAGATACGCAGAGCACTGGAGCTTATCCCAGCAGCAGTGAAGACTGGATAGGACAACCACATCACCGCAGGGCATGACCATGGCTTCACGCACAACTACAAGGGGTCATCTGAAAGCTTTAAGTCTTATGAATTAAGAGGAAAACCAGGAAAACCAAACATGCCTTCTGTTTAAAAAAATGCTCATGCTCATGACCCTGGCTCTGGGACTCTACTAAAGCAATATGCAAACTGTAATAGATTCAGCTTTTTTGGCAGAGAAGAACATGTGTGATTTTGGACTAGCCTTTTCTGAAACACTTTGCACCAGCTGATGGAACTGGTGCTGTACAAAGGTTTAAGAACCATGGTGAGTTTAGCCGCAATCTCTGACCTTTTCTTTGTTATATATTCTCTCACAGGGCATTAAACATGAGGCTTCAGACAGACGAACATATCTTCTGTTTGTGAGGTCCAAAATACACTTGTTCCTTATTGATTCTCGCTGTATTCTACTCACTGTACTTCTGAATGAGCATTCATTGGTTGTCAGCACCAAGAGCCCATCCCTATGACTAAAGACAAAGCGACTCGCAGACTTGTTGAAGTGAGTCACTTGGCAAGTTGATTGCCTCCAACTGGCTAAGATTATATAAATGATGGCTATGGCTGAAAATTGATGGAAAAGTCGTGTAGTGTGACATATCCTTCAGACATTCTGGAACATTTGTACTCAGTGCATTACCAAGGAAACAATGACGTAATTAATAATTTTTACTTTTTGTCCTGTATTATAAGAAGTTCCTTTTTAGATATAGATATGTGCCAAATACATTTATTTTGTTTAACTGTTTTGGAACCTTTAGATAATATTAAGAGATATGTGTGTTAAAGATTATACCATTTATCTGTATACTGGTTAGTGCAAACTAAATGTTTCGTCACTATGTCATCAAAATGAACCTAGCTTACTTAAGGTCATTGGTTTGTTATATTCTTCACCAGGGGTTGTCAAAGTCTGTCCTGGGGGCTTCAGGTTTTTGCTTCAATCAGATTCATAATCAGTGAGAACTGATAACACTGACCTCAATTAATTAGCTAGTATTTCTTCCTCTTCTCTTATTCTACATTCATAAAAGCACAGCGGCATGATTTTTACATGTGTAAGACATTTAGAAATATTTCTATTTATGCTATTGATTTAAATGCTTAACTCTCTTTTGTTGATTTTGTTACATTTTGCCCTTTCTCTGTACAGTTTGCTCCCTTCATTGTATCTTAAAAATGACAATTAAAAATGAGCAGAGCAGACATCCAGGCAAATGACACAGAATCATGAAAGGTTGCAACTACTTTACCATCAGACCCACTAATTAGAAAATAATGGATTAATTAAACAATTAGAACACCCGAAAAAATAGAATGAAAATCAAGATGAAAATATTATTAAAAAGAAAAAAAATACATTAATCCTATAAAACTGTTAATTGCATTGTAATATACAGTATATATACATATATACAGTATATATATATATATATATATATATATATATATATATATATATATATATATATATTTTTACCAAACTTAGTTTTCTAATTTCTATATTGTTCCCAAAACACAGAATCTGGGAAATAACAGTTTACTTAATTATCCCAGGGTCCAATTAAAAACAGAAGCTTGTTGGAACAAAAACTTCAGCCACAGTGGGTCCCCAGGACCGACTTTGAGAACCCCTGTTCTACACGGTTATTGTGCTGATCTAATCTGATTAAATGACAAGGCTCCCTCAAGCTTGTGGTAATACAGGATGTCCCGCAGATGGAGATATTTGTAACAGTGATTTCAACTTTTATTTATTTAAAATACTAAATCCCCTGACACTCAGCCAATCTTCTGTAGCTGATTTGATGTCTTCATCATTAGCATGTGGCATTAACATCCCAAGGAGAAATGCAGGCCATAATGTGGCATCTAAGTTTCAGCCTCTGTTATGAAGTGCTTCTTAAACTTCTTCCAGTTTAAATTCTTCAGCTCATGGTTCTTCTCCTTGATACATTATTGGATGCCATGCATTGCTCCACTTGAAGAGCCAACCATCTGCGAACCTAACATGCAGAGACATTGTGCATGTTTAATCATTAATGAAGAATAGACCTAGCCGACCTATGACTCATCTTTGAGAACCATCCTAACATTTGCAAATTCTGTAGCTTCTCTCGAGTGTGGCTTCTGAAAGGGGATGGCCCTGCTACACATTGACTGGGAAAGAACGAATCTCCCAAAGTGCATTGTGTCCCATTGGAAATTCCTTGATAGCACAATACATGATTTTGTGGTTTTCAGCAGACACATTGATCTGGTTCTGAAGCAAGAAACATGCAATATAAACCACAGATAGCAGAAACTTGAAATTCTCATATGTCACAGATTTTAGTATACAGCAGCTATTTTTTGATATATTCAAGATAGGTTTTGTAGAATAGATCTTTAGGCAGACATCTTGTTGTGCACCCTTCATAAGGGATGAAATACATACAAACACAGTGAAGAATTGAAAACTCTTAACAAAGGGCACTCCATTGGGGGATCATGAGAAGTAACAAAGGCATAAAAAGCAAAAACAAATAAATTGATCCATTGCTATTATTATTTTTATTCTTCTATCAATTCATTATTAAACCTATTCTTTCTAGATCAGAGCCACATGGATGATGCAGAACCCAGAAGCACTGGATAAGGCAGGAACCAACGTTTTATGCACCGGTTAACCTAAAAGACAAAATTTTGGGATGCGGGTGGAAAACCTGAGCATTTGAAGGCAAGTCCCCATTGACTATGAAAGAATAAGCAAACATCACACAGAGAGTCACTTCGCGTGGATTTGATTCCAATCTGCAGAGGCTTTAAGACAATGATATTAACCATCACGCCAATATGCCAATCTTTATACTTAAATTCCATATGAAATGTTAATAATAATAATAACATAATATTACTTTACATTTATATAGCTCATTTCTCACTACTCCAAGCACTTTACATGGACAGTGGGGAGCCACTTCAACCATCATCAATGTGCACCATTATCTTGAACGATGTGACGGCAGCCATTTTGCCCCAAAACGCTCACACATTATTTTTACTAGCTATTAGGTGTAGAGAATTACATCTTGCCTGAAGAAGGGGCCTGAGTTGCCTCGAAAGCTTGCATATTGTAATCTTTTTAGTTAGCCAATAAAAGGTGTCATTTTGCTTGGCTTTTCTCTACGTTCATAATGGCTAACACAGTACAACACCCTAGCTATAACACTATAGCTATTAGGCGGTAAGAAAGATAACCAATTAGGGAACTTGGGATGATTAGTGGGTCAGAATGACTAGGCCATGGAGGACAGTTTAGCCTAGACATCCAGATACATGCTGCTCTTTACAAAGGATGCCCAGGGATCTTTAATGACTACAGAGTCAGGACCTCGGTTTTATGTCTCATCTGAAGGACAACACCATTTCTACAGGACTGTGTATCCGTCACTACACTGGAGCTTTAGGATCCCCACACTAACCACAGGATAAATGCCCCGTGCTGGTCTCTCCAACATCTCTTCTAGCAGCAACACAAGTTTTTCCTAAATAGTGTCCGCATAAAAGTAATGGCTACGCCCAAACATGCTTAGTTTCAGGTGGATTACTTATTCTGAAGTGCAGGTGGTATGTCTGGTCTGTTACACAAATCAGTAATTTCTTTATACATAAATTTCTTTTGAACACAGTCTGAGGAGAATATTATCACTATCAAGTATTCACTTAACTGTTTGCATTGATCAGAATTGCAAAGAGAACTGTCCCAGCAGCAATGTCCTAGAACCAATATCTGGGTTCACCCTGATTGGCTGGATGCCCCACTCTACGGAGGTAGTGAAGCAGAAACGTTTATGGTCAGATGCAATTCCTCACACCAAACTTGCTTAGTCATCTTTTAAGACATGTAAGAGGGACAGTGACCCTACTCTAAGCCAAGGTCACTGGGTTAATTTCTGTTGCTGTTTAATGGTTTAGTTGAGTCCGTCTCTTCGTGACCTGACAGACATTAGTGTGCCAGGCCTTTCTGTCTGAAACTGCTTCTCTGAGTTCCTTCAAGGTTGTATGAACATCCTCAGCAATGCAATTTATACATCTTAGTCTTTGCTGTCCTCCTTTTGCCTTCTATTTTTCCCCCAACATAAGATTTTTCTCCAAGAAATCCTGTCTTCTTATTATGTGGCCAAAGTAATCAAGACTTTCAATGGGAAAGCTGGTTATATTTCTAAGAATACTAATTTGTTGAATATTCTTGCTGTACCAGGAACTCTCAACAGTCTTCTCCAGCATCAAAGTCCAAAAGAACTGATTATTTTGTGTTCTGCTTTAACGATAGTCATTTTCTCACAGTTATACAGTTCTCTCTATTGGAAACACCACAGCTTTATCAATACAGATTTTTATTGACAATGTAATGTCTCTGCACTTTAGTGCCTTGTCTGTATTTGCCGTAGATGTCCTTCTCTAAAGCAAGCATCATTTAATTTCATGGCTGCAGTTTCCTGTTGCATAAATAAATTCCAAATAAATCTTGGAGCCAAGGAGAACAAAATTTGTTACTGCTCTTACTTCCTCTTCATCTGTTAGCAAATAATTGACAGGTACGGTTGACATAATCTTGGTTTTCTTAATGTTTAGCCGCAAGCCAGCTTTGGTACTTTCGTCTTTACTTTCACCAAAAGTCTCTTCAAATCCTCCTTGCCTTCAGCCACTAGAGTAGTGTCATCTGCTTGTCTAAAGTTGTTGACATTTCTTTTACTTCCAGTATCTGAGTCTAATAGACCAGAATTCCACATGTGCCAACAGTCTTCTTGTACTCCTTTCCTTATTTTAACAATTTGCTGTTCCGTGTTCAGTTTTAACAGTTGCTTCTTGGTCTGTGTGGAGGTTCCTCATAAAGCAGATGAGCTGACCTGGTATCCCCATTTTTTAAGGACATGCCGTAGTGTGTTCTTTGATACAACAAGAGAACACACCATGTGTTACAAAGCACACGCACAACTATCATTCACATTTTTGTGACTTTTGAGGAAAAGGGTACACTTAAGGGAGATATAAAACACTGTATCAACATACTGCCCAGTAGCTAGTATAATATAAAAATGTATGAAATAAATGTTATACATGGGAAAAAGAGAAAATACTGAGTGTCTTCAGGGACTAAGCAAATATCCTGACATTTCATGAGGGATGTAAAACAATACAATGAGTTTCCCAAGGCTGAATCATGACAAGAAATGACAGACAATATAAAGTAATTAATAAGCATGGCATTATACATTAGTATCACAATAATTAAATGACAGAAATGGCAAGTCTTCAGTCTCGATTTGTATTTTATGATTAAGCTTCGCAGATGGACTTCAGTAAACAGAACAGAAGCCACTAAGCTGAATGAGAGTTATGGGAGATAGCAAGGAGGCTGGCATCTCATCTCCCTCACGGGTTTATTCCAGGAATACAGCACAGAGAGATAGCTTGAGTTAACAACTATTGTAGTCTGTCATTAATAAAACATGTCGCAATAATCTAAAACACTGCTGGAAGTTACACCTTATAATAATTTTCTTTAGCAGAGAGTGGATGTAGGCACTTAACTGAATATAACCTTTACAGTCTGTGTGTGACAGGCTGTAATCCAGTTTATTACCTCTGCATGCATCTCTTTCAATGTAGGTTCTTAAAAATATCCATGGAGTAGATCCAGCATGCCTAGGATGTTCTCAAACCCTTGACCTCTTTAACCACAAGTGATGGCTGCTGTACATCAGTGGCTGCACTAGGAGTATGGCTTTATATGGCTTAAGACATACCTAAAATATCTCAGCCACACCATGCAAATGTCTATGAAGCAAAAGTTTAAGTAAAAATGAATAAGGCTTTTATTTTAAATAAATCTGTATCTGTATAAATGTATTTAGTTTGAAAGTTTATTTTATTACTGTCATGTTCAGGCTTATGATTTTCTTCCAGCTATTCCTTGGCCTTTAAAATGGTTTACATATACAGTTATCCCTTGTGATTTGCAGGGGGTATGGTTACAGAATTTGGTTCTGGGCCCATGATTGCTGTATATTTTAAGTTAATTGCACTAAATAAGATGCAAAAAGTTGTAAGAAACGTGAGATAGAACGATCGCTGTGCAAGCAAATCAAGTGTGTAAGACTGGCTGGAGAGACAAAGATGTGTTGCATCCTCCATTCAAAGTCTATAGTTCAGCAGTTCTCTAATGGACTGTAACTTTTTACAAAATGTAACTTACATTTATGTTTATATCTCTAGTAGTAAAACAGATACAGATGATGATGGTGTAGTTATGAAATTAAATCTCCTGTAAACAGCCTCTTAGATAGATAGATAGATAGATAGATAGATAGATAGATAGATAGATAGATAGATAGATAGATAGATAGATAGATAGATAGATAGATAGATAGATAGATAGATAGATAGATAGATAGATAGATAGATAGATAGATAGATAGATAGATAGATAGATACTTTATTAATCCCAAGGGGAAATTCACAAGTGAAAGTTAGGTTAAGTTTTCTCCTACCATGATGCTGATGAATGTAAAAATTTCTACAAGTTGGCAGTGCTTCCAGATGAAGACATTTTCCAACCCAGATGGTATCACACAAAAACGTGGGCTCAGGACAAGAACATAAGTCCAAAGAAAATTGTAATCTGACGGGTGTAATTGTAATCCATTTATGCAGTGAAGCATTCCAAGAAAAAGACAGCACCATTTACAATCATGACGGCTTTTTATGACTCACTTTTAAAGCTAGCGCTCTCATCTTTTACCCAGCAGCCCTTGCAGTAACCCTATAATGCATTATTCCTAGGATTACTGGGATTTGTAGTCGGTTTAAGTGGCACTGCACAGCATCTTCTGTATTTTTTCGCAATAGATTTCAAAACTCGCAACATAATTTCTATTTAATTATTGATGACAAACCCGCAAATAGACAGATCCATGAACTGTAAACCCGCAAATCACAAGCGCCGACCTGTAGCTCCTGGGGTTTTGAAGATCCATGAATCTATTAGTAGTATTTACTTTTTGTTGCAATGCGTTTTTACCAGTGTTAAATACGATTCACGTTTTATCATGGTGATATTTTGTTTTTTTTATGGGTGCCGTCATTCTGGAATAGTTTTGCTGATGGTTGCTGTTTCTAGTCTTGACAACTGGGAGTACATAATGCGTGACACCATTACTACAATGGCATAAAGTTCAGCGTCTTACACTTCCTTGCTATCCAAGATTTGGATTCATGAAAAAATAATCCTTAGTGTCTTTTTTATTGTTAGTTTCTGAGTTACTAGTTCAAACAACTTTTTATGCCGTCTGACTACAAATTTCGTCTCACACTTCTTTTTGGCTCTGGTTGCATGTTCATTTTTTGGCTTACAGTATGACTTATCACTCTGTTCTTTGACCACAATTTTGGCTACATGTCATAATCTTTTTTTTTTCAACTTAGTCTTCCCAGTTCTGATCTTGCTTGAATTCTGATCTATCTTTGTCATTCTTGATTCCATTTTCTTTTTCAAAACAGTTGTCACCCTGTGCATGTTGAACAATCACAGTTTATTATTGTGTAAGATCTTCCATTTAACACCAGCCTTTTACTATTTTTTTGTGTAAATCACATATTCTCCCACATGTGCAGTAAGATATAGTAGTAAATAGTCCATAGAAAGACCATTATGAAGGATTGGGCATTGTCACACACGTGCGACTAGGAGGACGTTGTATGAACCAAGCAAATGTAATTTCAGGCCAGGCCAGGGGGTGACGGGGTGCACTAAACCTTCTCCTGTTATCTCTACAGACCAGCCGCGGAAAAACCTGTCTGATTCAGAGCAGATGACGTCACTTCCAGTTCCGGTGCCCAGAAGAACATCACTTCCGGCACCCAATCTAACATCAAAAGAACATCACTTTCGGTTTCCTTACGTCACTTCCTGTCTGATCCCTTAAAGCCGCCATCTTTACAAAGCCTTAACAGTCATGTTTTCGACTCCGTACTGAGAACATCTCTGTACTATTTAAAGAATCTTTTACAACCAGGAATAATATACGGGTGGCTGCCCCAAACCTTTTCAACACTAGAATTACCAAAGCCTATGAAAAAACTTGTAGATCTGGCCCACCTTAAATCCCATTGCACCTCTCTGTCAGCGTCTTTTGTCCTGTAAATGTGCCGATAAAGACAAGCAGCCTACTATTCCATCCCCCCACCGCCGCAGACCGTGCACAAAGTTCTCCCAGCTCATGCTTTGATTATCTGGGAGTGAAGTGCTGGAGTTTTAGAGTGGAAATAATAGATCGTTATTTGGAACAAATGCATTTCATGTGCGTTCCATTTATACAATAATCTGTGTAAACACATTGATAAAACAGAAATGTTTTTCATATTTTAGTAGTAAATGACAAAATGTTGGCATAAACTATATAATGTGTGAAGCTTGAAGTCCAAAGATCAAATAAATACTTTCACAAAAGGTTCAAGGATGATGCAACAGCTTCTGTGGCGTAGCAGTAAGATCTGCTGACTTGTAATCAAGAGTTCCCGGTTCGATCCCGACTGACTCCTATATTTGTCGTTTTCAGTAGTGAGGTGCTCTTATTGTTAATATTATACAGTACACACATACATTTGGTTTGCGTCTGTAACAGACGGTGTACATTTATAGTGCTTATAAAAGTTACTGTTTTTTTTTTCACTTTTATTCTCTCAGTCATGATCACAATACATACTACCGCCCCCCTAAGGATCTGATGCTCTTAATTTTTATTTCAAACTGGGAATAATTGTAGATGTGAGTGGTGTTTTGAAGCAATGGAACTGGACATTGTCTGATCTGGAGGGATAAAAGCTGACACACAAACGCCGGTGAATCTGCCTTCTTTTTATCTCACCGTCACTTGATTTTTTTTATTCACTTTTATTGAGTGTTCCTGCTCACGCTGAATTAGTATGCACCTTATGGTTTATGAAACCTAGAGACATAGGTATATATGATATTTGGAATTATTCATTTTATGATCTGTATAGTACATTTCAGAAAACATTGTGGCACGGATGCAACATTATTCATATTATTCATATTCATTCGCATAACATCTTGCGGTTGTAATCAGTGACCGTGTGTTTTTTTTTCCCCTGATCTTGCTAGTCTCCATGTTGCTGTATGGTGCTGTTTCTTTTGTACTCCAGGACATGCAGAGGAAAAAATAGTACAGAGTGGTCAGTACAGCACTATATAAAATCTTCAAATTCAAATGTTAACAGTTCGCAGACAAGCAAGGACCGTCCTTCCTACATTTCCGACGTTTGTACCTGCTTCAAATAAAGCACTTAAAAACCATGGTATATCATCCTCAAACCAACGGTCTTGTAGAGAGACTCAATCAAACTCTCAAACAAATGTTACATAAGGTAGTCAATGATGACGGAAGGGACTGGGATCAGCTCCTCCCCCTCGTCCTTTTTGCATATCGGGAAGTCCCACAAGCCTCCACGGGGTTCTCACCTTTTGAATTACTATATGGACGACAACCCTGGGGCATATTTGATATTTTAAAAGAAGGCTGCAGGAAGAGGCCCTCCGTCAACAAATATATTGGAATATATCGAGCAATTATGCAATAGATTTGAGAAGATTAGACCTATATTGAAAACGCACATGGAAAAGGCGCAAGCAGCCCAGGTCTGATGCTATAACCGTGATACATCTCTTCGGGAGTTCCGCAGGGGAGATCGAGTCATGATTTTAGTTCCTACCTCACATTCCAAATTACCGGCTCATTGGCAAGGCCCCTACGAAATTAAGGAGAGGAAAGGACTGGTCAATTATCTGGCAAAACAACCAAATCATCGTCCCAGCGGATTTATCATGTCAATTTGCTGAAACCGTGGAAGGACAGGGATTTCGAGCCCTCCTCCGGACAGCCCCGATCTCTCTTCGCTCATAAATTACACCTTAATTTCGGAGATAATCTGACTTGCCAACAACAACAGGAGCTCAAAGTAATTATCTTGTCTATCCCTGAAGTAGTAAGTGAAAATCCAGGGCGGACCTTCCTGTTTGCGCATGACATTGTAACGAAACCTGGGGTTATACTCCGAGAACGCCCGTACAGAATTCCAGAGGCAAAAAAGGCTGAAATGGAGCTGGAGATCAGACGAATGCTGGACCTTGGTGTGATTGAGAAAAGTTATAGTCCCTGGTCCAGTCCTATTGTCTTGTTCAATTAGCCGGATGAAAGTTGATGGTCATGCAATAACTTCCATCGGCTTAACCAAGTCTCCCAATTCAATGCCTATCTGATGTCGCGAGTGGATGACCTCCTCGAATGGCTAGGTAATGCCAAATTCTTGACTACATTAGATATGACTAAGGGGTACTAGCAGGTTCCCTTAACGGACTCCGCTAAGGAAAAGACAGCGTTTAGCACCCCTAGCAGGTACTGGCAGTATCGTGTTCTCCCATTTGGATTGCATGGGGCACCTGCAACATTCCAATGGCTGGTGGACAAAGTGCTCCGTCCTCATAATTCATATAGTGCTGCCTTCTTGGATGGCGTTGTCATCTAATCCAGAACCTGGGAGGAACACTTACAGCAGGTAGGCTATCTAGTGGGCCGGGGTATGGTGAGACCACAGTGTTCTAAAATAGATGCCATTTTGAATTGGCCCCATCCAATAAACAAGAGGCAGGTTCAGGCCTTTCTTGGCTTAGAGGGTTACTATCGCCAGTTTGTACCCCGGTTTTCTGAGAGAGCAACGCCCTTGACAAACCTCACAAAGAAGGGGAGACCTAATCACGTGTTATGGGATGAGACATCAGAGGCTGTATTCAGTGACCTGAAAATGGCCCTTACGTCAGCTCCTATATTGAAAGCACCTGACTTTTCTGTGTCTTTCATCCTCCAGATGGACACTTCGGACACAGGTCTTGGAGGCTTGCTGAGCCAAAGTGTCGATGGAGTTGAACACCCCATTATGTACCTGAGCCGGAAACTGCTGGATCGTGAAACCAGGTATGCAGCAGTGGAGTGGGAAGCTTTGGCTATTAAATGGGCAATTACTCAGCTGAGATATTACCTCTTGGGGTGTGAATTCACTCTTGTGACAGACCATGCACCATTACAGTGGATGGCCTTGCATAGGTAGTCCATTCCACGCATCACAAGGTGGTTTTTAGATCTACAGCCTTATAAGTATTCGGTCTTTTATCGCCGTGGTGTACTGCAAGCCAGTGCCGATGCCCTTTCTCGATACCACCACTTCACGGACAGGTACGCCCGACCCGATGGGCGGCCATGTCACACACGTGCAACTAGGAGGACGTGGTATGGACCAAGCAAAGGTAATTCCACGCCAGGCCAGTGTTAATTATGAGTGAGAATCATGAAACTTGATGTTAATGCTACATTTCAAAGAAGCTGAGAATGTGAAGGCAATAAGTTATGTCAGACCTCCCACTCCATCAACTTCCAGGTGAAAGATGGTGGCTCTGCACAGCCCAAGCTGGAAAACAGTGCAGAATATCATAAATGAATTTGCAGCCAACCAATAACCACAGAAGAATTCCAACACAAACTCTTCAGTGAGTAATCCATATTACTAAATGAGAATGGTAAACCGGATGGCATGGACGCAGGTACATGGCAATGGGACCATGAGACGTACTGCGCAGGCGCGTACAGCACACGTCTCATACACCGCAAGCGAAGTCGTATCCACCACGCACGAAGGAGTCACGGCCCAAAAACAAAAGAGTTCAACTGACGTGAATGAGAAATGAAGCAACAATGCGCCCATAGCTAACGACTACTGACACGGCCACACAAAAAAGAGGATTCTGCGCTGCAGCCCAGATTCAAACGGAAGAGGCTACGGAGGTCCACAGGTCCACAAAGATAGTACGGAAGGCGCGGGAAAGTACGAAAGGTAAAGGCGCCTACACAGCATAGTGAAACCCGACATAGTTCGGAAGGCGCAAGCGTCACCGCCATATTGTGAGTGGCACTACTGCGGAGTGAAGGCGCAGGCGTCACCGCCATATTGTGAGTGGCACTACTGCGGAGTGAAGTTAGGAATAATGTGCTGCTTGGGATTGTACAAACCGCTGAACGCTTTACACCAAATTCAAACACAATACAGCTCAACGATACAAACACGAGCCCACCTGAATAAGATCAATGTACACAGGTGCCTACAACGCGCGTCCGAGACTGTGGAAGCAAAGCAGGCACGGGTTCAAAACGAACGCGGAAGCAAAGCAGGCACGGGTTCAAAACAAACAAGCTCGACTGACAGATATACAAACATGAGCCCGCCTGGATAAAATCAATGAATGCAGGTGCCTACAACGCGCGTCTGAAATGCCGCGGGCAAAGCGGGCACGGCTCCAAAACGAATGAGCTCGACTAATGTATTTCGGGATACCCAACGCCGGGGGTAGGCGAGCGAAGCCCCCTTGTATTCACTACTAAATGTCTGCTAATATTCAATGTTATTTTTTTTACCATTTTAATTTCTGCATTTACATTTGTTGTGTAGGCTTAATTATTGCAAAGTAACATTAAAAACTAAGTCTCTCTGCCATAAACGATAATAAAAAAAAAAAACTCAAGCCACTTCATCATGTCATGTAGGCTTACTTAAGTCATACCAGAAAAGATTTTCTAGCACTGCCCTGGCTGTATGCACCATGAGTAAACCACAATGAACTACAACTTGTCAGGCACGCTCAGGACTAACTGTAAATCCTGACCCTTTAATAGCTCTTTAGGATTACCACTGGATGAAACACCAAATCTTAATGATCACTCAGTTGTCATAAAGTTCACTAGTCTATTTTTCATTAATTTGAAAACCTTTCTGAAAACATGTTTTCACTTTGTCATTATGGGTTATTGAGTGTTGGTGGGAAAAAATGACACATTTGTCCATTTAAAATTAAATATACAACTAAATAAAGTGTGCAGAAAGTGAAGGAGTCTGAATACTTTATGAATCTACTGCATGTGCCATTGATAAATCGACATATTAAAAAAGATGATTCTGTGTTAGGCAACATTAAAAAATGTATTTCTTTGCATCTCCTTCATAATAAAAACATTGCCACAAGTTCAAACATTTGTGACCATGAGTTGTTTTAAGAATGTTAGATATTATGGTGGTGGTGCTGATGGACCACTAAGGTAGATCCTTAATGCTACTTCTTCTTCTTCCTCTTTTGGCTGCTCCCATTAGGGGTTGCCATAGTGGATCATCTTTTTCCATATGTTGTTAACCCGGGGCTCGACCTATCCGGTATAGAAATTTGTATTGTTGTCTGCATATTGATTTGGCAAAATTTTACACCGGATGCCCTTCCTGACATAACCCACCCCATTTATCCGGGCTTGGGACTGGCATGAAGAAACACACTGTGTTGTGCATCCCCTTTGGCTGGGTTTGATCCTTAACGCTACTGAATTGTCATTATCCCTAGACCTGGATTTGTGCTAACACCTGTTCTTTTAACTTGCTCAATCATTATTTCCTTCATTCATTAAAAAAGAATACCACCTTTTTATATTATTTTTGTGGATCCCCATAATTTTTTTGGGGTCAAAATATTTGAAAGTTGAAAAGGTTAACTGTAGTTCACTGTCCAGGTAGCAATGCGTACAAAGCTTTAATAAGTGCTGAACAAGATGCCATCATAGTGTACAATCTCTCTCATAGCCCAAATATCAATCTGACTTGTCATTGTTGTGTCCTCCCACCAGCACCATGTAACACAAACAATAATTAGGAAATCTTAGTTTTAAAAAATTATAAAGTGAGCGATAACCTATTTGTGCAAATATGCATTACTTCAAGAATAAAGTTTTTTTTTACTTCTAATTTATTCCTTGGTTTAACATGTTATAATTATGACATACTATATAATTATTATGAACTGGTATTTCATAATTATAATATTACATATTTTAATTATATGATAAATATTTTAAAATTATTATTTTACATTCAGCTATCATCTCTATCCAAGGTAACTTACAAGCTCAGGGTGCAGTACAACAGTTTGCAGATATTTTGTAACATCAGGCAGGTTAAGTGACTTATTCAGGGTCGCACAGTGAGTCATAATCAAGAAATGAACCAACTTGTTTATGAATGAGAGTCCACTGCCTTAGGGAATAAACCACACCACACTTTCTCTGAGCTGGAATCTCAACATCATGAAAGAAATATTTTATTATTATTAAGTAAATATCTGTTGAATAAGAAACATTAAAGGCAAAATGCCAACCTCTTCACATTGAATGATACAATGGTTTGGGGTATATTGCTGCCACTCGTTACTACTGTACAAAATTGTTGGCTTTATTATTTCCATACCCTGACAGAGAGAAACAACTTGCTAGCACAGAAGTTCCCAACATGGGTGGGGGTGCAGGATGACATTTTCAGGGGGTGCGAAAAAGACGAAGGCTGCGTCACAATTCTCCAAAATTAAGTGATGTGTGTCATCCGACTTTATCATGGTGCAATAGGTGTCTTGCTGTGTGCCATCATTTTCAGATCATTTATTAACTAGTACTCCTGTTCTATGGTATGAAAAGAATCACATGTTGCACACACAATTGTCACCTGTGAATGAGTCACAGAAATGTGCGTTCTTGCGGGTTTCATAGCTGCAGACAGAGGATTTGTAAAGGCAAATAACTAAGCAAATGGAATTTGGATCTTGTAATAATCGTAGAGAAGGCCAAAGTCTAGTATTCATTTCTGTGCAACCCCTGACTGTGAAAAGTCAGTAATTTCAAGGTTTGTTTTAGACTTTTGCTGGGGGAACAAGGGGGACTGAATTTGATGCAACACCTGCTGCTTACACTCAGCCCATCTCTTCTGCTTGCGGTCCTGACAATAACACAGCAATTATAACTGTGTGGTGCATCGGTTTTTGAACTGCAGTTCAGGTGTTTTCGGGGGCAAAGCTCATTGATTGTGTTTCATTGCTTAACGGCACAATGGCACCCATTACTTCATGGGGGTCTCCAATCCCCCAAACCCCACAATTGTTGACTGCGTGTTATTTCCTTGTGGTGCTTGATGCTTCACAGGATAATCCAACCCCTGGATTGTCAATCAAGTGTCTAAGCTTCACGAGGGACACATTTATAAGATCATTGAGATTTGTAAAGATAAAGTGCTCAATTAATATTTAAAAGTTAAAAGATTATTTTGTTTAGTTCAATTTATTTACACACAGCACTGTATGTGGTTCAAATTGTGATTCAAAAATGAGAAATTTGACTTCTTTGTTGTCAAATGTGGTATTACTTTTGTAGGAGATGTGAACATAATTCAAACATTTTCTAGGGGTGCGGGGCATAAAAATTTTGGGAACCACTGTACTAGCACGATGTTGTTAGTCCTATGCTTCATAGTGAAGATGGTGTACTGCTCAGTGTAAAGAAGAAATGGTCAGTGATGGTCTCCAGGAACCATTTTTAAGGAAGTTAGTAGGTGGAAGTTAGTAAGTGCATATATAAACCCTTGACACATTATTTTTAAGAATCTCTGCACACTGGGAAAAATCCTAAAGACTGGAGGTAAGCAAGTATTATCTTGTACAAAAAATGTGATCAGACTGATCCAAGTAACTACAGATAGATAGATAGATAGATAGATAGATAGATAGATAGATAGATAGATAGATAGATAGATAGATAGATAGATAGATAGATAGATAGATAGATAGATAGATAGATAGATAGATAGATAGATAGATAGATAGTGTGGCAAGCGGCTGGGGGTAGTACCCAGCCGGGACGCCCAGAAGGACTGGAGGAGCGATTACGCCTCCTCCAGACCACGAGGGGGCAACCGCCCTGGTGGCTTTGGGGACCACGGGAACAGAGCCTAGAAGCTCAACCCTATAGGGGCTCGTGGTCACCGCCAGGGGGCGCCCAGATGCCTGTGGAGCCCTGGTCCTCAGCACTTCCACCACACCCGGAAGTGCTGGGGGGTCAAAGACCAGGGACACCCAGAGTGCTTCCGGGTGCATAGCAGGCACTTCCGCCACACCAGGGAGTGCCGGCAGAAGATCATTGAGAGGCACCTGGAGCACATCCAGGTGAAGATAAAAGGGGCCGCCTCCCTCCATTCGATGGCTGGAGTCGGGTGGAGGACGGAGCTTGGAAGAGAGGAGAGGAGAGGAGAGGAGTGGAGGCGAACCTGAAGAGAGAAAAGGCATTGTGAGGCCTGGACTTTGGGGGTAAAAGTAGGTTGTGTGCTGTGTTTCACTTGTATATAATGAATAAACATGTGCTGGTTTTGGAACCATTGGTGTCCGGGCTGTTCCCCACGATAGATAGATAGATAGATAGATAGATAGATAGATAGATAGATAGATAGATAGATAGATAGATAGATAGATAGATAGATAGATAGATAGATAGATAGATAGATAGATAGATAGATAGATATTTCATTGATCCTGAGGGAAATTTAAGTATCAGTAGCCAAGAATTGTATCAAGTTAAAAACATTTAAATACACATTACAGTATACAAATAACAATCCTATACAAATAATACAGTCAAAAACTGGTGCATACAATAATGCCAGTGCAATGGGAGTTGTGCAAATAATACTATATTACCAAGGTGACAGTTGTCAAATAATATTAAAGTGGCAGATACTAAAGTGACATTAATATTAAAGTAAAATTAAATAATAGCTTAAGATGACAGGGTAACTGAAAAGGTTATACAGTAGTGACCAAGAAGTGAGATATCAAATGTAGTGTGTAGCTAATACAGCTAATATAGCTTATGAGAAGAGAAATAGCATCAGGCTCAGAACTCAATCCTTACCGCCCCTGCTGGGAAGAGTTAAAGAGTCTAATGGTTCTGAGGGCAAAAGATCTTTTGTATCTGTCCGTATTGTAGTTCTGTGATAGCAGCCTACCACTAAACAAATTCCTCTGGTTATTATCGTGTTGTATAGAGGGTGATGTTCATTGTCCAAACAGATATCAGATTGCAAAGTGTCCTCCTCCCTGCAACTGTCACCAGAGAATCCATTTCTATACCAACCACAGATCCTGCTCACCTGATCAAATTATCAATACACTCAGCATCTCTCTTCTTCAAGCTCTGAGCACACCACAGTTTAGAAGAGAGTACCGGCAACCACCAACTGATAGAACATCTGCAGGAGTTTCTTACATATGTTAAAGGAGCCCAACCTCCTCAGAAAATAGAGCTGGCTTTTCCTCTTCATGAACAGAGCCTTTGTGTTCTCTGACCAGTCCAGCCTGTCATCTTACTGCAGTCCAAGATATTTATAGGTCTTGACCCACTCCACATCAACACCTTCAATCGAGACAGGTCTCAGTGGTGATGTAGACCTACAGTAGTCCACGACCATCTGTTTGGTTTTGGAAGTGTGCAACAGCAGTTGGTTTGACCGACACCATCCTACAAAGTCATTCACCAAACCCCTGTACTCCTCCTCCTCTCCACCCCTGACACACCCCATAATAGCAGTGTCATCTGAGAACATCTGCATATTGCATGCCCCTGAGTTGTAACTAAGGTCCAATGTGTACAGGGGGAAGAGGAAAGAACAGTCCGCTGTGGAGCTCCTGTGCTAGTGATTACAGTCTGTGAGGTGCAGTTCCGCATTCTGACAAAAGTGAGGTCTACCAGTGAGGTAATCTGTAATCTAGTTCACCAGTTGCGAGTCCACTCCAAACCTGTACAGCTTGCCCCTCAGTCGGATGTTAAAGGCACTGGAGAAGCCAAAGAACATGATCCACAGAGCACTACATCCTTTGTCCAAATGCAAGTGCTGTGGAGAAGGTAGAGAAGGGGAGTCTAGTGCGTGATTCACCTGTGGTCTGAGGGGCTGAACAAGTAGTCGCTCCAGGGTCTTCATAATATGGGATGTTAAGGCCACAGGCCTAAAGTCATTGAGTTCACTGGATCTCACTTTCTTGAACCAGGATGAGACATGAAGTCTTCCACAGTGTGGGGACCCTCCCCATTCGGATACTCAACTTGAACATGTACTAGGGTCCCGCCAGTTCAGCTTCACAGGCCTTTAGTAGTCTTGGGCACACCTTATCTATCTTAAATGCCTTCCTAGGATGCAGCCTCCTCAGTTTTCCTCTAACCTGGTCAGCAGTGATGGTGTGAGAAACTGAGAACAGAGAAGAAGGGGGGCTGTTGACACCTTCTGACATGCTGCTATGTTGGTGGGAGAAAGGGATGCATGACCTATGCTAGCAGCTTGGGGATGGGGTGGATGAACCGCTGTGTGGGAGAGGTTAGAGGGTAGTGGCTGGTGAGTTAGTGGCAGTTAAGGCAGGTACAGAGCAGTCAAAGAAGATGTAGAAAAGATTGAGCTAATTCGTTCTCTCCACCTTCTCCTCAGCTGTAAAGTTGTTTCTTTGCTTATAGCCTGTGATAGTCTTCATATCATCTCCCACCTCCTTGATGTTATTTTGCTACCTTCTTCTGGTAGAACTCCTTAGCCTCTCTTAGTCTAACCTTAAATTCTGTACACTCCTCAGCTCTGCCTGGTCCTTGTTTTTGAAAGCTCTCTTCTTATTATTAATTAGGCCCTGAACATCACTGGTAATCCAGGGCTTATTATTTGCAAAGTAGTGTCAGTTGTAACAGGAACAACAGTGTCCATACAGAAGTTCTGATACTCTGTCATGCAGCTTGTAATCCCCTCAGTATTCTCTCCATGTGGTTCCTGCAGAGAATACTGCAGTCAGTTTACTCAAAACAGTTCTTAAGAGCATTTTCAGCCTCAGGAGACCATTTCCTGAAGGCGCATGTAGTTATGGGTTGTCGTTGAACTAGAGGTCTGTACTGAGGCTGTAGGTAAACAAGATTATGATCGGATTTACCCAGTTGGAGGAGGGAGTTGGCTTGGTGAGCGCATCCTTCACATTTGCATATAGAAGATCAATTGTCCTGTTCTTTCTGCGATTGATTGCAAGCTTTGTCTTTACCTTATTGCCAGGCCTGCATCTCTAATACCTGTGCCTCAGTTCTTCCAAAATGAGCTGTGATCCGACCGGGCGTCTCTTAGTTGGAAGTGTGAGTAGCTCTTCCTTTGTGTAAGCAAAGTTCCTGCAGCTCTCTTACATTGTAAAAAGATCTACATCCATAGTAAACTTAAACAAGAGCACTGCACACATAATAGACAAATGGTCGAGAAGAAACAATATGCTATAAGTAAATAAAAAAAAGAAAAACATTGTAACATAGACGGAGCTACTGGTTATCCTGCCACTCGCATTGGTGCCTGAATGATAGTAATTAATGGAAGCAATTATTAAGAAGAGGTTCGAGCAGCGCATGTCAAGAATAGGAGTTTAGCAAATAGTCAACATAGGTTCAGATCGGAAGGTTGTGTTTTACTAATATACTAGATTTCTGTGAGGATGCAACAAAAGCATATGTTTAGAGAGGTTCATATGATATTATTTATGTTGATTTTCAGAAGACTTTGGACAAGGAACCACATGAAATGTAAGCAATCAAATTAAAGAAGTGAGAACTCCGGATGTGGTATGCAGGTGGATATAAAGTTGGTTCAAACACCAGAAGCAAAGGGTTATAGAGAGGGTAACTTTTTCAGAATTAGGTGGTTTTAAAAGGGATTTCCTTTAGGAATCAATGCTGGTGCTGCTGCTGTTTTTACATACATAAATAATCTACATAAAAATATGAAATAGTTAAATTTGCTGACTATACTAAACTAGAAGGAAGAGGAGTTAATGTAAAATTTGCTATTTTGTTACAGAGGGACCCAGACAACACACAGACATTGGTAGATTTGTGATAGAAGAAATTAAATGTAACTAAATGTATAATATTCATCCATCCATCCATCCATCCATTTTCCAACCTGTTGAATCCAAACACAGGGTCACGGGGGTCTGCTGGAGCCAATCCCAGCCAACACAGGGCACAAGGCAGGAACCAATCCCAGGCAGAGTGCCAACCCACCGCAGATGTATTATATTACAAATAGGAAATAAAAATGTTAGATCTGAATACAAAATGAAAGGTCTGAAACCTTATGAGCAGGATTTGAGAGTTATTGTGGACTGATCAAGAAGCGATCAAGAAGGCTAACAGGAAGTTAGGCTGAGGCCTCACCAGGAGTACCGGGTTACAGCTTTGGTCTCCTTATTATAAAAGTGTCATTGCAGCATTAGATTAAGTCTAGAGGAGAGCAACTAGGACTGAGAGGTATGAGCTATGAGGAGAGATTGTAGGAGCTGAACCTTTTCACTTTATTTAAAATTTAAAAAATTATTTTTTCAATAAGTGCACAGACACCGGTGGAAAACTCTGAAGGGCAGGATTTGCACAAATGTTGGAAAGCTTTTCTTCACACAAAAAACCACAGACACATGGAATAAATTACTAAGTAGTGTGGTACAGTGCAGGGCTTTATGGACCTTCACATCTTGACTTGATGTTACTTTGGACAATCTTAAGTGAGTAGAATGGATGAACTTGTTAAGCTGAATGGCCTTTTGAAATATTATATATAAAAACATGATCCACTTTATCTCAATATTTCTGAAGTATTTTCCAGCAAACTGTAGTTGAGATTTGATACAAAATGTTTTAGCAATGGCAATGGCTTTGGCACAAAACCAGCATTTATTAAGAACCCAGACAACTCTCTCACGCAGTTTCCCATATGTCAACTCTGAAGGGATATCATTTCTAAATTGTAGCCTATTGTTGTGACGGCCTACCTACAGAGTGTCTTGCGCAGTCAAATACATAACTTTAGAAGCTATCCTGTTCTACATAGACTTATATTTTTGTGTATTTTCTCAGTTTTTTAAAATTATGTTTTTACTCTGCCTTGGGAATTTTCAAAGCCCTCAACATTTTCTTATACCTTTCCTTAGTCTTCATGAAATTATATTGTTTACAATAAAACTGACAGATCTATTTAACCTGAACTCTGCTGAAACAAATTATTTGCAAACATTTATTCAATTCATTATTTGATTTGGAATGAGAACTAATTGTAGATGAGCCTCTCCTTAGCAACTTTGAAATTCATTTGGCAAATATCTATGCAATCATTTTGTATGGACTTGGTGAGTATTTTACGACAGTGGTGAGCAACATCGGTCCTGGAAGGCTGCACTGGCTGCAGATTTGTGTTCCAACACGGTTGTTTAATTAGAAACCAATCTTTGCCAATCACAGATCTTATTTAATTTCTCAGCTGGTTAGTGTTTTAACTTTGTCATTTCAGGTTATTCTTATAGTATTTTTTTTTTCTTTCCAGCGATATCATCCAAGTGATCTGAAGCCTTAAAAGGATGAGTAATTCTCAATTGTTTGCTTTCTTGTCTTCAGTTTCTATGCAAATACTTGATTAAAAAACCAGATTGTTCACAAAGAATTCACATAGGTGTAAATAGAGACAAGTTAGATGGTGAACTGCTGGTTCCTTTCTAATTTTCATGTTATTGCTAATAAGTAACCATTACAAATAATAAATGCAGCTATTTAAGAATAAAATAACAAGTGAGACAACTAAAATGATGCATTAAAATGTTGCTTGAGCAATAAGTGTTTCATCAGCAATAACTAAATTCTTATTAAGAAATTGAGCTGGAATAAAAACCTGCAGCCACTGCCATCCTCCAGGATGACGTTGCTCACCCCTGTTTTATGGGAACCAATTTTGTGTGTGCATGGGGCAACGTAAGAAAATGGATGTTACAACGTTGCTGACCCATTATCATCTTCTACTCTTAAAATGGAGGAGAATCCACCCTGAGTGGATCGTTGACATCACCTTCATCCTGCCACCAACTCTTTCCCATCCATCATCAGCCTTTAAAACCCCTATGCAAATGGAAGCTTAAATCAGGTAAAGTTATGAATATGCTGAACTTTCCAAATGTATTTCTCTTTAGATACATTTTTCTTCTTTTTTTAGAACAATCCTTTGAGGATTTTTTTACATACTGATATTTCCTGAATTTTTGTCTCCTTGCCAGAACATGTATGTAATAAGGTCATTTTTTTATTTCCATTATATTTTAGTATTTGCTGCAACAACATCATATTACCTTGTGTGCTCTGCCATTTTGTGGTCTTGTTGTCAAGACGCTGTTATTGGATATTGGGGGCGTGTCATGAAATGTTATGCAATGAATCATCAAACATGCAAGGTTACTTAAACCAGGATTACATACCTTATAAAATCCTAGTAATCAGATAGTGAAAATCTTTCTTCTAAATACTGTTTATGATCTCTCCAATCTTCAACCTCATTATTTGCTTAGTAATTTTGTTTTGATGTTTGCTTGTCTTCCCCATATTGATGAAGATCCGAGTATCTTCTGTACCTTGTTGCATTCCCTTTTCCAGGGGAGAACAGTTAAGAAGACTGAGCACCATGAGACACACTGATGGCATTGTCTGCATGTTTTGTTTGCCAAAATGACAACTGAAAGATGTTTTGTCACAGGGGATCCCAACAATTCAGGTGACTATGTTTCTTTGTCTTTTTACACTGTATATTACCATATACACTCGCGTTTAAGTTCTCCCACGGATAAGTTAAGGCTTGATTTTATCGTATAATTTCCGGCATTTTATAATGTCAGTCATATAAGTCGAAGGTGGAAAACTCAAGCTATTGGTCCAAGAGATTATGATATGCTAACGCCCACCTGAGAGAGTAACCACAGAGCAAACTGCCTTGTTTTCTATGTATTGTGCCTACACGAGCACACAGTAATACCCGAACTATTCCGAAGCAACGCTTGCACTGTTTTGTGTTTTTTTGTATCTCACAGCCTCATACACCTTTATCGTAAGCGCACGCCTTATCTACGATGGATTGTTAAATCAGAAGAAAATATGACACTGGTTTTAAATTAAAAGCCATTGAATTGACGAAAGAAACTGGTAACGGTGCTGTTGCAACAAAACTCGATGTGTCTGAGAAACTGGTGCGAGATTGGAGGAAGCAAGAAGATGTAAAAAAAAAAAAAAAAAAGTGTTGCATTTTTGAACGGGTGTATAAGTCGAGTCTGATTTTATGATCGATGTTTCAGGTTTCAAGACCCAACTTATACACGAGTATCTACAGTAGGTCATCAAGAGCAATGCGTTCAATATTTACTGTACTCTTATCCTGATAGTTATTAAGAGAAAGAGTTTTCCACTGTCCTCCCACAAAAGAATCAAACACTGTTTTGTTTTGGGTCAAACCAATTATCCAAAACAGAGACTACACGTCTGTACACAGACATTATATAACATTGTACTACAGGTAGGATTTTAAATTAACTACTACACAAAAGAAACAATGATTACATTTTTAAAAGGATAAATTAATGTGCTTGTGGTATACTTCATACCTCACCTCATTTACAAGACCCTAAGTTTTAGTAACCCGCAGCTTTTCAGAGAATTTTTCCACAGCAGGTTTGATATTTCTAAATAATATACATAAACTTATTTTTATTAGGGTGTTTGCTAACATTAGTTACACATTGTCTCCAACTCCATGCAGGTGAATTTTATTATTTTCATTTAAATGGCTATTTATGTAGAGCATATTGAAGCAATTTATCCATTTAAATGTGTAATCATAAAACACCAGATACAGAATGTCAGTGAATTAGTCTTCAGTACCACCAACTCTCAAAACTTTTATAGAATTCAAGGTATACTGTTTTGTTGCACTGGCTGGTAATTGTTTTGTTCTAATTGAAAGTTGTGTTATTTATGTTCTGCAATAGTGATTTAGCTTTTTATGAAGCTTCAAAGCTGACATATACAGAGAGGTCAAGCCTTGTGCAATACATGGCACATTGTAAGTTTGAACAGCACACTTATTACTCAGATCCCTGCTCCTGGGTGATAACAGCACTATTGGTGTACATTTATTTCCTTGCAAGTGATGTAGAAACTCCTGCAACATTTTGGTTTCAATTAAAGTAAAATTCAATATTTATGGGTACAAATTTAGCACACCTGGATTTATTTTGGCTTTACTTGTTAAGACATTTTTAACTTCTATGCCAAGTGAGTTATTTGACCCAAGATTGTGTGCATTTGTGTTCATCAAGATGAAAAGTCATTAGAACAAGGATAAAATAGTGAAACAGCAACATTGGCCAGCACAACAGCTTTGTAAATTTCAGCTGTTTTCAGCCTAACAGATGGCTTTTGCTGTTGACATGCTTTTAAAAAATGAAGCATGGTACAAAAAGCAATTACATTACATACTGAATTAGCTATTTGCAATGTATTAGGTTAACAGTACCTTCCTTAATATTAATTATAGTGGTGGAAAGGTTTTGATTGCACTTTAATTTTGAAATATGTTTTATATATAGAAAAGTACTTTCTGACTTCATTGCTCTTTGACTTAATGTACATGTTAGTACACTCTCTGTGCCGCATTGTCTTAAGAAGCAGTACATAGCCAAAACGTTGTGACATTAGACAGATAAGAATAAAACAATAGCAGATGGAATATTTCAAATATGCAAAATAAAAAGCCATTTTTCATCAAACCTTTTTACTCCAGAATGTTTCAATATTGCATTTTGAATTAAAGTGACTTCCGGTAGAAATGTTACCGTATTTCTTATTGTATTTGTACTCTTAAACTGATAATAGCTCATCCATCTAGTGGTGGCATTTTTGTACAAAGACATGCTGGATAGGGTTGTTTTTTTGGCCAATTCTTAATTGACATGCATGAGTGGTCCTAGTGATGGATTAGCATCCCATCCAGAACTGTTTCTTGCTTTGGACCCTGTCTAGTGGTATTGCTTCCAGCCCCTTGCAACACTGAATTGGATTAAGCAAGTTTTAGGATGTTATCTTAAGCCATCAATCTATTCACAAACCCATTAAATTCCAATGCAGGGGTGAATGAAGACAGAGATTATCCTGGCAGGTATTCATGGTAAGCACCAACCTTGGTTGAGACCTTCATCCACAGTCACACAAAGACTAACCCACCCTTCTGAGCAAAATTAGCATTGAAAGTTACCAAAACATGCAAGTTTGTGATTTTGTGGTAGGACAATCAAAACATACGGAGATGTGGCAAACTCAGCATAGACCAGGGCATGTTAGGGTTTGAACCTAGAACTCTGGAGCTTTAAAGTAGTAGCTCTAACAACTGTGGTGCTGTTTGTTATCAACTGATACTATGTAAGGATCAGAACATCTTATCTTGGATTATATGCTTCATGCTAAGCCTTTTGTAAAGATGGAAGTGGAAAATAAAACCCTACAAAAACTACAGTAAATAACATAGCCATGAAATTCAGCCTAAAATTCCTCTTTTGGTCTTCATAACACTGACAAAACATCAGTAGATAGGTTTTCATCTCTGCGCAGTGTGGCATATTGACATGATGGCAAAATTACTTGTTAAAATGAAGAATTCACTGATCTTATACTAAATATGTAATAATATCAAGAGAAATGTGTTTCAGTTAGGCAGCTCAAACAACTCCAAAGTGAAGTTTTGTTAGCAGGTCACATTGCAGAGATGAATAAACACTCTTCTGATGCTCTGTGAGTGTTATGATGACCCAAAGAAGTGTTAGTTAAGGTCTTGTAACATAATTTTTGTAGTACCTAAACTAAAGTGTTACCCAATAATTTAATTACAAAATAGTATAAATTTATCATTTATTTTTAAGCAAGTCATACTGAAATTTTGTATTTACGGCATTTTGTTACCATATTACAAGAACACGCTGCACTGTTGCTAGTGGCTGTCTTCAAGAAAGCACAGTGCACCACATTACAGATAGTCGGTTTTATAACACTGCGTGGAATTACAGCAGTGTCCGAGATTATGGATTCATCCCTTGAATAACTTTAGTATTCCACTCGCTTAGCACTTTATGTCTTCTGATTCCTGGCTCATAGCATTCCACTTCTGAACTTTGTTTATGGTTATGGCGTCACAGTGTTGGTGATGATACATCTTCTAGTTCGGACTCCTGTCAATCCTTAAATTAACTTCACTTTAGGTTAAGCTGTTCAGTTTTTGGCAGTTGTGACGCCACCATTGGGTGTACAGCCACCCTAACCCGGACACACACAGGCAGGACACAGGTTCAACTCAACACCCATATTTATTCACAGCAAAAGTGCACAAATTACCAACACCACACTACACCAATACTCAGTCCCTTCTTGCTGCCAGTCCATCTGCCTCCAGTCCTCCTCAGGCTTTGTCTTCTTCCTCCCGACTCTGGCCCCTGAGTGGTGGGACTGGCCCCTTTTTATAGGGCACCTGGAAGGACTCCAGGGTATGGCAGAAGTGTGGCCAAATAAGGCCCTGGAAAGGTCCATGCGCCCATTGGCGGTGGCCACAGGTTCCAACAGGGTTGAGCTCCCATGTTCACAACCTGTGGCTCTGCTGGAAACCAAGAGACTGCCCTCTCTCGGCCTGAAAGGAGAAACTGTCCCAAAAATACTCTCTCCCCAAGTCCTTCCACACTCTGGGCGTCTTGGCCGGGCAAGAGTTCCAGCTGCCCACTACACAGTGTTTTCTGTTAGTTTTAGAGCCTCGTTACAGTTTCTCGAATGCACATGCATCTCCTGGTCTGTTTAACACCGTCCTCACACCTGCTCTCTTTCCTTTTAGGCAATTCAGGGTGGTCGTCTGGAAGTAAAAAAGTAGGCAGACTTTGTGTATGCTACAGTCCAGCAGATTCTCCTTAAATTCTTGCTACTGGCATAACAACCCATCTGTTTTGACTCACCATATTTAGAAAATGAAATTACATCAGATTTCTTCTCAATTCTGATTCAACTTTGAGACCGGGTAGTGTAACTATGGTCTTTTTTAAAAATTTACTGGTTTAAGAGACTTGACATTTAGAGGAGTGAAAAGAGTTTAAAAGTAGTTTTACTATTAGTACTCAATGACACACACAAAATATCGATGTAGATTTCCCATTCAGCAGAAAAGACTTTCGGAAGTCTGTTTCAAGGATGTGCTGGAACTTATTCAGTTATTTTTCTGAGTTAGAGTACAACATTTAAGGAATAATGTAAAGAAATATTTAAGGATTTTTGTTATTTTGAAAGATGTATAGTCATAGGGAGTTGCAAACAAAATGATAGCACAGCAGTTCCTTACAAATTTATTCTGTCTCATGGGTAGCTGTACACTTTTCCTCACATCTGCTGCGTTCTTGTGTTTGACCTTTTCTGGAGATTGCATTATTTTTTTATTAAATTTCTGATAAATAGAACAACATTTGAAAATCATGAAAACAGCATGCTGTATCCTGTTTTGAACTGCAGACTATTACTTTATGTTGGGAAACATTGCAAAATTGGCCAGAAGTGACCTAACTGAGAAGCAGCTGTTGAATCAAGTGGTTTCTACAGTACCTGCAGAGAGTAAACAGGCCAAATGGCTTTCCCACCTTTCCTTTAGCAATCCCCTGTGAACAGTAATGTGCAAACCAGAAAGCTTTTTAAGTCCCCCTATTTATCGTAATACTGACGTCTGACTTAACTTCTCACATCTGTATGCAAGATGTTATCCGCTTAATTACTCAGATCTTAACTCAGCTACTGTTAACCTGTGGCTTTTACTCCAAATGTGTTTTCAGTAGCACTATACCTGACCTTAGTGGTGCTGGAGTGTAAAGAGACTGCTGACAGCAACCAAAGTGCACTGTATGAGCCTGCTGATACAAAGTGGGCTATAAAGAGAGGGATGTAATCAGTATGGCAGGGTGGGTCAGACATGTCTCTGTCACTATAAGGACTTTGATCGTTTTCTCCATCTAGCTTTGCCTTTGTTCAACTTGAGATACAACTGTTTCTCCATTTTTGGTTACATTCTTCATGTCTTCAGCAACTCCTAACATATGCAGCTTCCCCTTGGCCACATTTCCCAAATACAAATTGCGGTAATTATGCTCCAAGAAAGGTAGCTGATAGAAGTCTAAGCATTACTTCAGTGCTAATTTATAGACCCCTCTGAGCACCCCTGATTTGTGTTTTGAGTGCCGCATTATTTTAATATTTTGATTTGAATATTGATTACATTCCTGTTTTATGTCTTTGCTTATAATTACCCTGGAAATCCTTTGTACTTCCTGACCGCGTCCTTGTCGACTCCTTGTAACTTGTTTGCCCTATGATTTAATTCCCTGGCTTCTGTTAGACTACAGCTGCCTGTGCAGCTGTCTGAAGAATCCACATAATTGAATCCACCATTAAACTTAGACATCAGCCACTCACACTCTCATAGGCACAATTTTGTCTGTCTCCCTCCATTGTGTTTCTCCTCCAATGTGTGCTAGGCCTGATTGGAAGATTATAGTCAAAACACAGCAATAGTGACATAACAACAATAGTATATCAACCAAATATTTTTGTGGACTATTTTTTATTAAAGTAAAATTCATTTGCATAATAATGGGAGATACATTTTTAAAAACTCAATATTGCCCTTCTTAGTGTCTTTGAAACCCAGTCCATGACAACTGTCAGATCTTCCTCCTCAGAGAATTGCCACTGACAGTCATCCTGGGATGGGGTTATTTTCCTGAGACAATCGCCAACTGATAGCTATAGCAGAGCAATGTCGATCACTTAAACTACCCGCAGCGACCCATCATGAGACACTTAGCAAACTGCATGCGACCCTTTTCCATTGAATGCAACAATAATTCATGACTCTGTGTGACCCAAATACTGGCAACATGCGACCCAACCTATAATTTAAGAAACTCTGATATAGTGTGACAGAAATGGCGAGCATTCCAAATCAAATGTTTGCCAAGCACTGTGGATCTACAAAAATGATTACACAAAAAGCAAAATGGCACTGTTACTTCAGAGGTCATCCAAACTATTAAAATAAACTAAAGTGAGTGATTTTAATTCAAGCCTGAATAACAACAAACTATTTTTTACATTGGTTGTACAATTATTATTATGGTGTATTTCAGGATGTACCCATGTGACCTGGAATTAGAATAAGGTCATCATCCCTCTTGTGTGTCATAAAGATGTTAACTAAAAAAGGTTGGCATGAGGAAGGCCATCCAACCATAAAAACCTATGCCTCAAACACCCTTAACTAGCCAGTCTATGTTAAACCAGAAAATGGCTGTTAAACCAGCCCAAATATTTTGTGGATGTCTCTTCCAAGATGAGGGTAGGATACAGCAGTACATAGTGAAGTAGTGGGAGTACATTTCCCTGAAGTTGTTTCCTGTGGTTTTTAAAGGCTTAATAAAATGGACTCAGGTCAAAAATCTGTAATCTCTGTTCTTACTTGGTAATGGCACCAAGAAAGGCTACCATGTTTAAAAGGGATGAGCAGAAGAGGAAAAAAAATGAGCAGAGTGTTGAATCTAAAATCAGTCCTATCTTTCATCTATACACAAATCTAATCAATTTTGCATATATACAGAACATTCTGAACTCCCATCAAACTAAAAGAGGTGGGAGTTCAGAGTGTAGGGTGTAGATGGATGCAACATTGGCTCAGACATAGGAAGCAGAGACTGATTCTGTGAGGAACTTTATCAGAATTGGCTGATGTTACGAATGGTGTCCCATAGGGGACTGGTGCTACGGTCACTGCTATTTTTAATACAGTGTATACTTAAATGATTCGGATAGGAATATACATAACAAGGTGGTAATGTTTGGAGATGATACCAAGCTAGGTGGATTTACAGATAATCTCGAATTCGTTGAATCATAACAGAGGGTCTTGGACAGCATAAGGGCTTGGGCAGATTTGTGGCAGATGAAATTTAATGATAGTAAATGTAAAGTATTACATGTAGGAAGTAAAAATGTTAGGTTTGCATATACAATGGGAGTTCTAAAAATCGAAAGTACATCTTATGAGAGGGATTTAGGAGTTGTAGTGGACTCTAAAATATTAACTTCTCGACAGTGTTCAGAAACCATTAAGAAGGCTAACAGAATGTTACGTTATATAGCACGATATGTGGAGTACAAGTCCAACAAGGTTATGCTCAGGTTTTATGATGCACTGATGAGGCCTCATCTGGACTACTGTGTGCAGCTTTTGTCTCCAGGCTACAAAAAAGACATAGCAGTACTAGAAAATGTCCAAAGAAGAGCAACTAGGCTGATTCCAGGGCTACATGGGGATGAGTTATGAGGAAAGATTAAAATAAATGAGCCTTTCAGTTTAAGTAAAAGAAGATTAAGAAGAGACATGATTGAAGTGTTTCAAATTATGAGGGGAAGTAGTACAGTGAATTGAAACTGTTACATTAAAATGAGTTCAACAAGAACATGGAGATACAGTTTCAAACTTATTTGGGATAAATTTAAATAAGTTGCCAAATAGTGTGGTAGACAGTAGGACTTTAGGGACTTTCAAAACTCGACTTGATGTTATTTTGGAAGAATTAAATTGACTGGAGAAATTTTTTTTGGGATGAATGGCCTGTTCTCATCTAAATTGTTTTAAAAAACCTAAAAACCGTAGTGAGGAAATGGAAAGCAAAACTAAGAGATGCACAAAGGTTGTTTTCTATGAATATCCACAAACTCTGACAGTGATGCATCTGACACACTGATTCTTAAAATGGCATGCCAATGCCATTCTCGTTTCTTCAAGGTTCCATAGAAACCACAAAAACAAAATGGTGATGAAAACTGCGCAAATACTTTCTAACAACTGTAAACAATTTCCATTAAGAAAAAAATGCAAAATTCATATTCAGGACCTCAGAAAACACATCCTGGGAAATAACCAGTAGGGAAAACAGCTTAACTAGTGATACAAAAATGACCAACATACATAATCAAAGGTAATGCATGTCACATAATGTCTGCTACTACATAAAAATTGAAGGCTTAGGTGACTGAATGATTTGAAACAGGGTAATGAATTTTTCTATGCTTTTACCATAAAAAGACAGAAATTGTATGGTGGATGTATTATTAAGATTTAAGATTTTCTGTTCATTTTTAAGTGTACTTTATCAAATGATGATTGATGGATTAATATTTTTTCATTCTGACTGATGCATGCAAAAGATAATTGCTGGCTGCTGTAAATATACAATATGTGGACTGAATAGGCTATATTTAAAGCTGATCAACCTGCTTAATTCACCACACTGTAAGGTGATGGAATTTCATTCACAGCTTTGTAATTTTAGATTAAATTCCAAATGAACAAAGACTCGATCAGGTTTAAGTTTAAAAAGAAAGGGAACATATTGGAATGCAACATGATTTGCATTCTTCGAAAGTATTCTATTACGTTTTAATCGTTAATTTATATAGCAGCTGCTAACAAAAAATAAAAGGAAATATTGGACTTGTGTTTATAAACTTTTCATAGGCTGCACAATATGGGTAACTATATACAGCAGAATCCCACTTATTCGCACCCTGATTTACAGAGGTTCCCCATTATGCAAGGCAAATCTGTGAGTATAACTCACTGCTTGTCTTATAATTTGTAAAAGCTTTGCTATGTGTACTGTACCAAGTGTGTAAATACTATATTTTGAACCTTCAGTGTACCAGGCAAGTGGTCAAAGAGCTGATGGCTGTGGGAATGAGGGAGCAACTCACTCACCCATCCCAAAGTGCAAACCTCAGGTATTGTTAGTGTGTTACCTGGTTGCCTGTGTACACATGTTCTACTGTTTTGTTCACTTAGGGTTTATGTGTTTATACATTTCCAAAGGCTGTGGTGAACTGTGAACTGGCATTCTCCGGCTCAGTAGCAAACACTTTGTGGAGTGGGCTAAATGGTGAGCTCCATTTGTCAGCCATGCAGAGCCTGTCTTTGACCACTGTGAGCAGTGCACTTCCCAGGTGACGTCAGCTGATCTCTCTTTGTCAGCCCCCATCTTTTTGTGCAGCGTCGCCAATACAGTGGCCATCCATTTCATTAGTTATCCATGTAGCATTAGTCCATATTACCTAAGATAATCAAAGTTCTGCTCTACTAAAATTTATAAAGAGGATTAAGATTTGCATTGGGTGTGACGAGGATGGACAGAATTAGAAATCCTAGAGGATTTTCCTAGAGCATTAGAGGATCACCTCAAGTTAAATGGTTGAGAGACAAAGTCAGAGAGGCGAGATTGCGTTGGTTTGGACATGTGCAGAGGAGAGATGCTGGGTATATTGGGAGAAGGATGCTAAGGAAAGAGCTGCCAGGGAAGAGGAAAAAAGGAAGGCCTAAGAGAAGGTTTATGGATGTGGTGAGAGAGGACATGCAGGTGATGGGTGTAACAGAGCAAGATGCAGAGGACAGAAAGATATGGAAGAAGGTGATCCGCTATGGCAACCCCTAACAGGAGCAGCCAAAAGAAGAAGAAGAAGATTACAATTGTTATGTTTAATACATAACTGACAATTATTGTAACGAATATGTCCAAATAAATAATTGTTCAAGAAACCTACTAAGGAATTATGTCAAACAAGAAAACAGCATCAGAATATTACCACGGGTTTATGATTTATATTAATGATCGGCACTAGACTGTTACTACACACATATAAATATTGTGCAGCTAATTTACCAACAATGTATTTAAATAAAGAGTGACTTCTAATCCCAGTCCTGTTGGAACCCTAAGACTGCAGGTTTTTGTTCCAACCAGATTCAGCACTAGTAAATCATTTTGTCTCTAACTGATGTCATTGTTTATATTAATCTTTGTTAATTCTCTTATTTTGCATTGAGAAAAAAAGCAGCAGAGTGAGATTTGTATGCATAAGAAATCTAGAAATATTCATGTAAGTTCTTAACTCTCTTTTTGTCTGTTTCTTGTTAATTCACCTTTTTTCTTTGGAATGTGGTCCCTTAATTGTATGCTAATAATGACAATTAACAAAGAACTCAGCACAGTTTACGTGGAGTTTGCATGGCCTTCCCAGATCGCTGTAGGTTTTTTTCTGGACACTCCAGTTTTCTCCTACATTTAAAAGCCATGTGCTAGGTTGAACGCTGACTATAACAGGTTTCAATATGAGTAAATGTGAACGTCTTTCCAACATCTGACTATTGTCCTGTCCAGGGTTTGTTTCTGTTGATGGTGCTATGATGTTACCAACTTCTAATGACTCTGGAAAGAAAATATAGAACTCAGAAAGCTTGATTGTTAGATATTAAAGACATTCTGGCAACCCTACATTGTCCTAGTCTGAGTAAATGAGTGTATGTGAATGTACTTGCTGATCTACTGGCCCACAAACTAGGTTTGATTCCTGCCTTTTTTCTAATGTTGCTGGCATATGCTTTGGTGCTGTGTGACCTTGTAAAAGGAAAACTGCTTGTATGGATGTATAGAAGGCTCCTCAAAGACTCTCACCAACTATGAAAAAACCTAGTATGTCATATCTTTCAAGTTTTCAGCAAATTGAGAAAATTATGTCGCCCTTATAATTAACGATCTCTAGATTTAATTTTTCCCGAACTTCACGTACACAATATTGTTTTTTTCATGAATCGACAACACCTGCCATTTAAATCATGCAGCCATAGCATTTAAATCACGTGATCGTAATCCAACATTTTCATTGATAGGCGTTCTCTCCTCATTGGTCAGTGAAGTTGGTAGGTGTTTGTCTTGCAGTATGTAAACTACTATATACATACTAGCTTCTTCCATTGTGCTATGACCTAAATGAAGACATATTTGGCCATCGCCACTACCTTATAACATCAGGAAAGACCTAGTAACTCCAAAAACTAGGTTTTTCCATTGCACGTGAGAGCTATGTTAGCAGAGGCTAGTAAACAAGCAAGAGATACTGATTCAGTAAGAATTGTGCAGATGGGTGCAGAATTAGTTTAAATAATGACAATAATTTAACATATATGAAACATTTAGCATTAGATGAAGTCAAATTTCTGATTCTATAGGATCAGTTAGGGGGGTACTGCTTATTTTGTGACAAATGAGTCACTATCTTGCACCAGACAGAAGATTCTGAATCCAAAGGGTTCAAGAAAACAAACTTCATTCCAATCAAAACAGGAACAGTCAGGGTATTTATTCAAATGGGATCTACCACTTCAATACAAAAAGACACAGCAAACGAGCAGGGAAGGGGCCAGGTCATTGGCTGGGTTAGAATATTCCACTCGTCAACCATCGGGTGACAGAAGTGTTACGTGAGGAGGCTGTGAAATTGCAGTTGCCTCGGTGGGGTTGCAAACCTGCAGTTGGCTCCGTGACAGACAATCAACCCTTGGCAGATGCGTCAATTGCGTTTCAGTGTGCAGCAGTGTTGGGGAGGGTCTCAAAAGAGCTCAAAAATCTCATAATTTGTATAAAAGCCAACAATAAAAACATCACTAACAAATCAGTCACATTAACTGAAGAATTAGGTCGGTTACGCAACACCTTACAGCATAGGTCGGAAAACGTATTTTAAATATAACTACAGTTGTGGCAAACAAGAAGTGAAATTTGCTAAACGATGCACAAATTGAGAGATTAGGTGGCTCCATTGATAAAAAAAACCCTGTATGAACAAATTTATTCACAACATACATTTTGATGACTCAGTTTTAACCTCTTTAGATGCTAAGTATTAAACAAATTATTCACGTTCAAAAAAGTGAGAAAATGTGGTGTGAAATGTGACAGTTGCTTTGTCTGAGGCGGCACGGTGGCGCAGTGGGTAGCGCTGCTGCCTCGCAGTTAGGAGACCTAGGTTCGCTTCACGCGTCCTCCCTGCGTGGAGTTTGTATGTTCTCCCCGTGTCTGCGTGGGTTTCCTCCGGGTGCTCTGGTTTCCTCCCGCAGTCCAAAGACATGCAGGTTAGGTGCATTAGCAATTCTAAATTGTCCTGAGTGTGTGCTTGGTGGGTGTGTGTGTGCACCCTGCCTGGGGTTTGTTTCCTGCCTTGTGCCCTGTGTTAGCTGGGATTGGCTCCAGCAGACCCCTGTAACCCTGTAGCTAGGATATAGCAGGTTGGATAATGGATGGATGGATGTTTTGTCTGAAATATTGTCTGAATTTAATGTACATCTCAGATCCACGTAAAAATTCACATTAGCAGTACAAGATTTGCACATGGTATTGAATTCTAGATGAATCCACTTATTTAGGATGTTGATTCACATGCCTACATTGACCCAAAGACAGATAATTATTATACAGTTTCAAAAATAACCCACTTTTTTATATTTAAGGGAGAAAATGATACAATGGTTAACAATTTATAGCAACTGTTGTGAGTGACTGGAGTGACTGTAAAAATTGCTCACTGGCAAACACACATTCAAGAAATATCAAAATGTAGACATCACTTGTTTGCAGTAGGGTTCAAAATGAAACTGTCGGGAAAAAGAGTTTAGGGTTGTATTTACTAACAGTAATGTGTCAATGTGTCACTGAGGAGGTAGAAAATGAAGAATCTAGTTGCAACTATTACACACCAAGTTGTTTCAGCCAATCTATGCTAAACTCAAATTCACCTCATAGAGTGATGGTTGATTTAGTTGCCCACACTTGCCCTAGAGCATGCAAAATATCTGCAGAAAGAACTAGACAAAATGTGAGAGATTATGTGGAAAATAAATATTAATTTACATAAATAAAATGTTTTAAAATGAGGATGTAAAATATTTTATATAATTGATAACAGGATGGGGATTTCAACTAAAAACATATGCAATGAGGAAAAAAAACTGTTAGATGAATTGCTTTCATGGACCAGTTAGAATTTTTGGTTATACTTTAGTGGAATAGAAATGAAGACAAAGCAAGACAACGCTGTAAAACACAGCAGTTAGGACACATTTGAAATATGGAATACAGTTTTGGTCTTAATGTTACAAGAAGGACAAGAAGCAGAACTTGTCGAAGTCCAGAGAGCTACTAGACAAAATGTATTACAGGCCGGTGGAATATGAGTTATAAAAAAGAATGAATCAGCAGCAGTGTTAAGCACGCATTGATAGAGAGGTAACATGATATAATTGTATAAAAATTATGAAGGGCATTAACAAGGTCAATCCCAGCAGTTTGTTTATAATGAGCTCTTAAACAAGAACACAGGGCACACCGATGAAACTTAGTTGATGGAAAAGTTTGGGAAAAAAAAAAAACGGTCTTCATACAGAGGACTGTGTGTTCATGGACAGATTTACTAAGCAGCAGGTTTGGGAGAGCACAAAATCTGAACGTAGTGATATTTTTGATAAACTGGGTAGATAGGAAACGTGAACCCACATAAGGCTAAATTCTTGTTCTTCATAAAAACATATTGCATTGCTAAAGTTGAATGTTACCATCACAGGCTGCCCATAGGTTGATCTTTATTGGCTAATGAGACTTAAAAGAGATTATCATTTATGTTTTAAGAGTCAACTTTATTACAAATCTGTCTTCTTAAATTCCTTAGGAGAAATAGCTTTAGACGAAAAAGGACACTTGAGATACAACTGAGGTAAAAGGCATCAAAATTGAGAATTTGGTTCGAAGAAGCATGACGTATTTTGTGACATCTCTTCCTAGTCTTGTTTTAATCCCTTTAAAGGCTTCATATTTTTAAATGGTGACTTACAACACTTGAACTATGATCAATTACTTTCTACTTTTGTTTTTCCTATTAGAGCACAGGCTGACATACAGTACATGTGGACATGCTGTGTCAATAGTGGATTTGAACCCACAACCTCAGGGTTTGAAGTCCGGAGTCTTACCCACTACGCCACACTGTTTTTCTTTTCTTCTAGAATCTAACCGGAACACAGCAATATAAATTAGAGCAACTAATAGTATTATTCGGAAGCAAGAACTACAGTTTTATAATCACAGTGAAATGTTTTATCACCACAAACGGTCCATTCCTTTCACCATATTACTGAGCATGCAATGCAAATACTTTCAAATTGGAAAAAAAATGACAAGACACTATATGGAAAATTTGAGCCTATTATGTGACTTTTCTGAGATCTCTGCTGAAACTCAACAGGAGACACTGGTATTTTTTCTCAAAAGGAAATGTCTCCATTGTATTTCTTCCTGATTTCATTGTTTTCTAAGAGAAAATAAAGAGACATTAAGATCTCTTTTCTGATTTTTCATTCCTTTGAGTCAAGGAGTAGTTGTAAACTTTTTATTTTTTAATCATTAATGCATGTATTAGTATAACAGATGTAAATTCAGTTTTCATCAATCTCAAGTCAACTAAAATAAATAATAAAAGACCACGATTAAGAATTACAACATAAAAAACATGCTCTTTTTCAGGTGAAGAAGACAGAAGTTTCAAATTAAGATAGTTATACTCAGTGATCACATAGTGCTGGAGAGTGGTGACAGCCATCCTGATTAGTACATGCAAGTGACAATTTCTCTGTACACGTGACAGTAATGACCCTATAAAAATATAAAGTGGTCCAATGGTAGAATGTTAATGCTGTTAAGTAAGAATCTGAGCGTGTCAATGTCTGTGTGGAGTGTGCATGTTCTTCCTGTTTAAGCGTGAATTATCTCCAGATAATCCAGTTTTTCTCACATGAGAAACCCAAAGAAATGTCTGGCAAATTTTAAATGGTGTGGCAGGGGTGAGTTTCAATGTGTATGCATAAGTATGCCCTGCAATGAACGGTCAACCTGTCCGGAATTGGAGCCCACCTTGAGGTAATAACATAGGCGCTGACACAGTAACTACAGCTATGAACATTAAATAAGGAGTTCATAATATGGATGGGTCAAAGTTAATGCACTACCATGAATAGCTGCTTTTGCAAGGATTCAAGTATGCAAAAATAAGGCTGAAATATGCATACATATGAGTAAACAATTGTTTCATTTAAAGACAGTGTTGAAAAGGTGTTTTCTGTACGTGAAAAAACATTTTTCATGAAATTTCTAAGTTATCCATAATGTTTGACAGCAAACTGCATTCATCCCACTTTTTTCAATGTCACCTACTGATTCTCCACTTTATAGTCGTCAGTCTACATGATGACCTTCTTAGTCACAGGAAATGTTGCTCAACAAGTTCATTAATTAAACCAGAATCCTTCCCCAGTCCTTCATCTACCTGCAGTATTGTATTATATTGTATTGTGCAGCCATTTCAAAGCTCCTTATTGTTTCACAGCTTCAGGCTGAAGAAGAGCTCTGTAGCAATTCAGAGAACCCTTGTGCACAGCTCACCCGGATACCACAGTCAAACGCTTTCACACTGTGACTGATTCAGGTATTTCCTGTGGCATACTTTTAATTAACACTTAAATAAAAGAGTGATTTGCAAGTTTAAAGTGCTTCACACAAAATTGAATTGAATTATAGCTCTTTGACAAATGCATTTTAGATTCTGGAAAGGTTTGTCAGCCTCTGAAGCGTAATATTTTCACAACATGAAAAAATACTTTGCACCAAAAATCTTTTGGTGATAAATCGTTCATGATATAACTAAAAGGGAGTAAAGAGGGTAATATATAATAATTCTTCACATTTGTAATATTATTTATCTGTTTTAATCTACCTCACATCGTAGGAATCTAAAGTAATGCAAAAGACAATCAATCTCCTTATGCTGCAAGGTTAATAAACCAAGTGTTCCAAAAATAAATGGAAAAAAATATAAATTGCAATTGTAAGAAATTATTTTGCATGTTAATTTCCATGCTTTGTATCCCAAATGCTGTAAATACCTTTACGCATTTTATGGATCTACATAATTGTACTACTTTTTAAAAAGACATCCTAGTAATAAAACAAGGTTTTGTAATGTCAGGGGATGTTTGCGTCTATTATATTGCGTTATTTGGATCCTCCTTGAGCATGGGAAAGGCGCTATATAAATAAAATATATTATTATTACTAGCAACATGTAGACAAAAAACAACCCGAAGACTCCCTAGCAGTTTTACTATATTGGTGAACTTTATTGTTGAATTACCGAGTGCAGAGGACATGGACCCACCTGTGCTTGCTGCTCCACTGCCTTTCGTAAGAAGACACTGGCGATACCATATCTTAGCCATATCGCTGGCATATGAGTCCCATTAATTTTTGTTTAAAAAAAATACCTTCAGATAGACAATGTTTTAAATGAAAACTTCAAGCCTTGGCCTCCGTTGCTGTAGTGTTTCATTTGCACGTTGTTGAGCCACGGCGTTTGCTTCATTTTGACATTGTGTCTCTTCATTTGTGACATTAGCACGAAGTCATTGTTGTGCGGTGGCATTTGCTGCACACAGGTGTGTCTCATAGTGAGAAGTGAGGTGCATACAAGCGTTGAAAAAATGTAAAACTGCATGCATGCGCCATCTAGTGGCTATTGTTGAGTGTGAGTACAGCAGACTGCTCCATACACACACAGGTCTTTCATTTACATATGTCTAATTTTATTACTAGAACAGTAATAAGATTTAGATCTTTGATTTATTTGTTAGATCTTTTCGTTATGATCTTATGGTTTCATTTCCTGGTTCTCATCATTTAAAAACCCATTCCAAGTCAGTATAAATTGACAAAGTTGGATTTTACTAAAAAGTGTATTCCAACAAGTTAAAGAGAAAAAGCAGAAACATCTTGTCTGGACATGGGAAGAGTGAGACTGATGGGGAAAGCTCCAAAGAGGATAGTACAGAGTAGTAACATGCTTACTAATGGAAGTTAAAGGTACAAAAAATGAAAAAACAAGTCAGTTAAGCAATAGACATAGAAAATGGGGCCCACAATACTTTAAGAGAGATTGAAAAGTAAAAAGGGGAAGTGGGAACACCCTTACTAACACATAGCTTAGGACGTTCAGAGGTAATGTTCATCATAAACATCCTCTAAAGCAGTCTTTCTCAACCTTTACTGTCTTGTCACCCACTTTTACCTTTGTATGTTTTTGACAACCCACATGTTTGGCGGTTGTCACCCCTTGATAACACAAGCAAGAATGTAAGAACAGACAGGTACCCTCTTGGTGAACTGAGTGTGAATGGAAGAACAGGCAACCCACTGAAACTCACTCACACAACTGACAATGGCAACCTGTGACCCACCGATGGGATCCTGCAACACAAACACTGTGACCAATGGCAGAGTGCACATGGACACAATGGAGAGGCAGATGAATAAAACCAACTTCTTACAAAGTGATCTGGCTGAAGATGACAGGGTCTACAGACACCCCAGTCATGTCTCTGTGACAAATGAGTATCAAGTGTGCAAGCTTCTGTTTCTTGCTATAGCTACTGTAAATGATAATAATTCTTTAAATCCAACAAAATTACTTATTATTCATCTTAGAGTTTTTTTAGGGTCATCTAGTAACGTCTTATATATAAACGTTTAAGTGTGGAAGTGTGTGTGTCTGCCTGTCCGGCCCGGAAGTGCGAGGCGGCCCAGAAGTGTGAGGCTACAGTATGAAGCTCAAAGAGCCGGCAAGGTGGCCCCAAGTTAATGAGTCAGAAGAAGAAAGAAGTGCGAGGCTATAGCATGAAGCTGAAAGAAAGCGACCCTGTTGCCAAAGTGAAACCGCCGATAAAAGACAAACTCGCTTAGCCACTAATATTCAAGCGAGGCAAGCACATCGGCAAAACGAAACCTTCGAGGAGAAAGAAACTCGCTTAGCTGCTAATAGACAAGGTGGGCGAGCACGTCCACAAAACAAAACCACCTACTCTGCATTTCGATTTTTTTTTCTGACAATTTAAAGTTTCTAGGACCTCAGGCTTTTTACAGCACGGACTTACACAACTAGTAATAAATAATTTCAGCTTCATGACAACAACATTTGGGAGGAAAAAGGTAAGCAGAGGTTACATCAGTATCAGATGCTATATTGCACAGGATAATAAAATAGTCAATCAAAGTCTTAAGAGGGTAAAAAAATGGAAAATGCTGTTGCCAAAAGATTTACAAAATTAATTATCCCACATACTTAAATCCAAATAAAATGTTCAAAGAACATTAAAAAGGAGAATGATTCATATACAGATTAATCATGACATTTGCAGCAGGACCTATACATAAATGATAATCATAAAAGCTGAAAATCCACTGAACAAAAATTGTTATTTATTTCAAATAGAAAAAAAGCAGAATCGACTGAAGTCATCACCTATGCACTTGACACATTTAAGCTACAAATGATAATTCATCAGTATCAACATATCTCACTTTGAAGATGAAGCCAGTTTTGCTGACATGTCAAGTAGGTGTTTACTATTACACTTTACCACAATCTTCACATTATGAGGCATCTGTTGTAATAACATCACACATACTTTATTGTGATGAAGAAAATCAAAGCACACAGACTGACAAATAGAAAAACTAAGAAAAAATCTTGACACTACTTTGCATTAGACATCACTAACACTTGTGGGAGTGAATAACTTGCCAAAAACCCAAGAAATGCCATGTGGAATAAACAACTTCTACGAATTTGATTCCCAAGCTCCCACCAACTACTCCACAAAACCTTTGGCAACTCCATCTCCCATTACCCAAACACAAAAACACATGAAAAGCTAACAATTGATTGCACATTCATCAAAAATGCTTCCACCCAATGTATTTGTTAAGTTTATTTGTATTTATTTACTTATTAGTTGTTTGATTGATTGATTGGCTGTATTATTTGTTCTGTGAGTCTGTATCCTTGTTTTTTATATTTCTTCTTCTACATGCATCTGAATTTCCCCTTGGGATTAATAAAGTTTAACTAATCTAATCCAAGCTAAAAATACTAAACATAACATCAAATATAGTTGGAGAGTGTGAGCTAAATACTTCATAATATGGGGCCATAACACATTTCACAGCACCCAACTCCAACCGTCCATCACACATAGTTTAGAAAAACACACGCCTGTGCATATACTGTAAGGTCTCACACTGCAGATCAGGAGAAAACCAAGCCATGACATCCAAGGAACTCTCTGTAGACCTCTGTGAACAAACTATGGTGAGGCATTAATCAAGGCAAGGGTATAAAAGCTCTGAGTGTTTCCAGGAGCACAGTGGTCTCAATAACTGTGAAATGGAAGATGTTTGGAACCACCAGGACTTTCTAGAGTTGGCCATTTTGCCATATTAAGTAACCAGTGTGATGCCTAGGTGCGTACAGCCACCTGAACCCTGACTGAGACAGGCAGGACACTAATTCTAGTCCACACAGCACATGATTTATTTACACAGTTGCCTTCCACAGCACACAAGGTAAGCACAGTCTTTTCGTCATCGCCCTCAGTCTTCCCTACAGGCTTTGTCCTCTTTCTCCAAACTCTGGCCGATGACTTCTGGCAACTGGCCCCTTTTTATAGGGCACCCAGAAGGACTCCAGGTGCCCAACGAGCTTCTTCCGGCAGCACTTCCAGGTGTGGCAGAAGTGCTGCCAACTTGGGCCCTGAAAACATCTATGCACCCCCTGGTGGCAGCCAGACGCCCCAACAGTGTTGGGCTTCTATACTCATGACCCACTGGAAACCAAGGGTGCTGCCCTCTGTTGGTCCAGGGGAAAAACTCTCCTGAAAATACTCTCTCTGCCAGTCCTCCAATAGTCAGGGCATCCGCCACAACACGTAAGATGAGCTCTGGTCAGGCTACTCTAACAGAGCTTCAGAAGTCCTCTGCTGGAATGGAAGAACCTGTCAGAAGGAAGACCAACTCAGCAGCACTCCATCAATCAGACATTTATGGTAGAGTGAACTTTTTGGGAAGAATTCCAAGCACTACGTTTGGTGAAGACCAGACACTGCTTATCATTGCCTATGGTGAAGCATGGTAGTGGCAGCACCACGCTATGGGGTGCCTCTCAGTGGCAGGAAAAGAGAGATTGGGCAAAATTGAGGGAAGGATAAATGCACCCAAATACAGAGAGGTCCTGCTCCAAAGAGTACATGATCTCAAGTTGGGGTGAAGTTTCACATTTCAGAATGACAGTGACATGAAGCATACAACCAAGACAATTCAGGGGTGGCTTTGGGACAAGTTTCTAACTGCCCTTGAGTGGCTCAATCATAGCAAAGACTTATACTTCATAGAATATATGTGAAAGGACCTGAAGATCTGCATGAAAGAATTGGATAAACTGCCCAAATCAAAGTGTGCAAAGCTTTTAGAGACATTCTCAAGAAGACTCAAAGCTGTAATTGCTGCCAAAGGGGCTTCTACAAAATACAGAATTAAAGATCTGAATACTCAAATGATTGAAAGATTTTATTTTTTGATGTTTCATAAATTTGCAAATCTTTTTGAAAACATGCTTTCACTTTGAAATTATGGGTTATTTAGTGTAGATTGATGGCAAAAATGGCAAATTTAACTATGAAATTAAATCTACAACACAATAAAGTGTGCTGGAAGTCTGAAACTTTTTTGAAGCCACAGTATGCCTGACTTTGTCTTTCTTTGTCATAATTGACTCTGCAGCTTCCAGAGGTTTATTTTCTGCATAGATACCATTGACTGGAGTTTCTGTTTTCCTCTTCTCCGTTATTAACTGGCCATAGTTGAACAGCTCATTAAAGGTCTGACAGTGCAGGGCTCCATTTATGTTAATCAGTTTCAAACTACTTTATTTTCCTGTCTGTTTAAAGAAATGTGTTTCTTTAGATAGATAGATAGATAGATAGATAGATAGATAGATAGATAGATAGATAGATAGATAGATAGATAGATAGATAGATAGATAGATAGATAGATAGATAGATAGATAGATAGATAGATAGATAGATAGATAGATACTTTATTAATCCCAGGGGGAAATTCACATACTCCAGCAGCAAAAAATATTAAATTAAAGAGTAATAAAAAATGCAGGTAAAAAACAGACAATAACTTGAATAATGTTCAACGTTTACCCCCTCTGGTGGAATTGAAGAGTCGCATAGTTTGGGGGAGGAATGATCTTCTCAGTCTGTCAGTGGAGCAGGACAGTGACAGCAGTCTGTTGCTGAAACTGCTCCTCTGTCTGGAGATGACACTGTTTAATGGATGTAGTGGATTCTCCATAATTGATAGGAGCCTGCTGAGTGCCCGTTGCTCTGCTACGGATGTCAAACCGTCCAGCTCTATGCCAACAATAGAGCCTGCCTTCCTCACCAGTTTGTCCAGGCGTGAGGCATCCTTCTTCTTAATGCTGCCTCCCCAGCACACCACTGCGTAGAAGAGGGTGCTCGCCACAACTGTCTGATAGAACATCTGCAGCATCTTACTGCAGATGTTGAAGGATGCCAGTCTTCTAAGGAAGTACAGGCGGCTCTGTCCTTTCTTGCACAGAGAATCAGTATTGGCAGTCCAGTCCAATTTATCGTCCAGCTGCACTCCCAGGTATTTATAGGTCTGCACCCTCTGCACGCAGTCACCTCTGATGATCACGGGGTCCATGAGGGGCCTGGGTCTCCTAAAATCCACCACCAGTTCCTTGGTTTTGCTGGTGTTCAGTTGTAGGTGGTTTAAGTCGCACCATTTAACAAAGTCCTTGATGAGGTTTCTATACTCCTCCTCCTGCCCACTCCTGATGCAGCCCACGATAGCAATGTATACTTTATGTATTTATGTATACTCTTTATGTAATTAGTAATTTGCAAAGTTTGTACTTGCAATTGTGCTCAGTGCCTGTGTTCAGTGAACAGCATTATCTTTATATATAATACGCTACCGTGGATGTCCATTTGTCTGTCCAGGATTTTAAATCACCTGTTGCTCGCAAACCGTTTGAACTATTGACCTGAAATGTGGTACACATATACTACATGACGTCTACTATCAGCTTTTGGGGTGATGATTTTTATTACTCTTTTTATTTTTATTTTATTTTATTGTACAATCAACTCTCGGAAGTGCGTTGCTGGGCGGCTGTACAGCACATGCTTACGGGCTCCGTTCTCATCCCTATCACCTTCGCCGTCACTTCACCTACCTCTTCATATCTTAAATCATTCTTGAGGCAGATTGAAGGCTTAAGTGTCAGCTTAAGTGAAAAATTAAGAAAAACATACTAAGTAATTTCAACACAAAAACGGACTTAATCAGTTTTAATGCGAAAAGACGCAGACGAAAGAAGAGAAGAAGCGGGCCGCTAGGGTGGAGAAAAGAAGAGCTGCTCACGATGCTAAACGTACAGAGAAAGAGGATGAAAACTGTAAGTCAAGTGTATTCACTACACGTTATCGTGCAGTTCGCTGTTACTGGTAGAAAAATAAAATGAATTGAATTTTATGTCAGCTTGCTACATACAAAAGGGGCAGATTTGCAAACTGACAATACAGATTAGAGTCCGAACATCAGCTTGCAATAATTGCAAATGAAGCCTGTACTGCTATTACCATTTTGTTGAGTCAATTCCAGCTTTATTTTGAACCCTGTTTAGGTTTTTTACTTTGTGTTCATTATTTTCTCTTTTGTTCTCATGACCTTAGTTATCTCTTTGTTGAGTTTGCCCGATTTGTGTTTTGGATGTTTCCGCCTGCCATTTTAACTACATTTATGCCCACTCCCTGATTCTTTGATCATTTGCCAGGATGGCTTTTTACATTCAGGTATGATTTGTGTCCTCCGTCCCTCTCACTCATGTCATCAAATACTCCTTTAAATAACTTCCACTGAAGCTCTTATCTCAGAGTATTGGCACAAGGCCTCTGTGTCCTCTTAATCCTCATATCTCAGCAACAGTGAAAAGGTGGTAACATTGAAGGAGGTGTTGATTCTTCTTTTGTACATGTAGAGTATGTGTAAATAAATTTTGATTCTGTTTAAATTATATGATTTCAAACTGTTCTCAAAACAGTTTTCTGTGAATGAAATAACATGCTGTAGTGTAAACGTAAATGCGATGGACTCTTAAATTTGCTCTTGTGCACTCATAACACAAGCATGGTATGCATGCATTATTCTAGTGTTTGGAACTAAATTTACAACCAGTGTATATTCAGAGAGAGGAAGACTCCTGGGGCCAATGCAAATTTATATTTCATGGACGTTGCTTTGACTGCCACAAAATAATCAAATCTTTCTCGCCCCTCCACCCCACGACCTTTTACTATATATCATGTCTGTGTGCTGCTGGACTGAAAAAGGGCACTCGCATCTGGTTCATTCTAAAAATAGAGTGGGCATCCTGCTTGCCTGGCAGATTGTTGCTAGCTGACAGCTGTGGAAGTTGGCACAGATAAGCAGCTTTTGTTGTTGAGATAAAGATCAAGTCTTAAAAATAAAATCTCGTCATGTGTCTCAGTTGAACCCTGCTTGCAAGACGTTTGACGTCTATGTATAGGTGGGAGTACAAAATATGTGTGCAACACCCTTCAGCGTGACCACAGTGGTCTAACCTTGTGACTGAGACAGAGCTGGGAATGTTAGGAGTGCACCAAGAACCCTCTGGTCATCCAAGAGATAGCAATAACACAAAAAGAGTGAATGAGGTTTATATATAAAAACATGACAGCACAAAGAAGGGAAGCAGTCTTTTAAATGGTTTTGTGATCTAAAAAGGAGTGACAATTTCTAAAAAACGAACAACATTTCTGTTGAAGTAATGATTTGTTTTATTTCTTCTTTTGTTGTACATATGTGAAGTGTGCCAGAAATAAAAAAAAGAGAAAACTCGGAATAAAGGGGTGAAATCCCTGGGGCCTAATAGAGTCTGGCAGATTTCCTCATTTTGCACTGGCCTTTATAAAATAAATGTGTTTTATGAAGCCCGCATTACAAAGTACAAGACAATATCTGACAGCGAATATGGTTGCTAGAGATGTCCTCCTTTGTGACCTGAAATCCTCCATCTGGCAGACAAAGCTAAAAAAATGGCAACATTTCCAACTTTTTCATGCTTACAGTGTGGGTCAGGGATTGAAACTGGATGCTAGCCCCCCAGCTTCTCGATACAATGATATAGGTGTATCAACATGCACTCTGAGCTCTTCAATATCGTGTAAGGATATCAGTGCAATTGAAACTCCAAGATTCCCCCCAACCCACCAACACCCCTGCCACACTTCACATTGCAATAATGTGGACGCTCGAAACTCCAAAGGGGGGACCCCCACCAAACTCATTAGATACATATAACTATATGCTGAAACTTCTGCATGATGTCTTCCTTTTCTCCTTTCTGTGTTCTCCTTTGGGTATTCAGGTATGTGTCAAACCTAACAGTAAATGACCAACTAAGATTATATAGGCATAATTTATATTTCACTTTACCTTTATCCTGTCTACGCCAACTTACTGTCTCAGTAGGTCAAGAAAGTGAATATATTTATATAATTCCCAAAATCAGACTGTAGACACTTGTGCCATATTGTAAATTATTTCCTGCCACTCTGGGTTCTCTTTTGCCCATAAAATGAGAGTTTGGACAAACCCTTTTCTAGTTTCTGGGCTCTCTATATCTCCCACATAGAATTTTCTGTTCTGTAAGGGCCTTCTTGTCCCTCTTTTTTCCAGATAAGCTACAGTGTTGCTCGGTTCATACTTCAGAGCTGTGGAACAGGCTTCCACTGACTAACCAAACTTCTCTAAGTTAACTAATATTTGAGCACCTCGTGATTACACGCCTTTTCACATACAGGATTACTTTAGCTTTCTGACGCTCAGCACCACAGAATATCTATCAGCTTTGTGTGACCTTTTCAAGCCTCCAGTTTACTGCATCTTTAAGGATCATCTAATTTTAGCCTTAACTGTACAACTAAAGTAAGTAAGTAAAGGCATCAATGGAAGCCTATTACTGCCACTGCGGTCTCTATAGCATCCATGTTCATTTTTTCTGTGTTTTGAATTTTTTAGGCTAATTACCAACTGTTAAATTAATTCCCATTAATATATCTTTATACAATTATCTTTTAACATATATCTAAGACATACAAAGGGTACTCTTGATGCTCTAAACTTGTTCTACATGAGTGGATTGAAAAAAAATAGAATAAGCTTAAACTACGTCCCACTATCTAAAGAAAATAAATCATTAAACATCAAAAAATACCTTACAAGACTTATAAACACACCCCACTGTTTATTGCAGTTGTATTAGATCTTGTAAATCAATTGTGAATATTTTTTTCCTTAAAATCTTTCAGCACTGTAAAATGTAGTCATACAGTATTTTCTGCTGTTTACCTTTTGGAATGTAGGAAGTCTTAAAATTTTAAAGTGTGACTTCCATTTTGCACTTAATTCACTTTGCCAGTGTTTTCTTCTTCAGATAATGACAATACATAAAACGTTTGTTGATGTTTTGTCTCATATATTATACACCAACATTTACTGACTTGACTGTAACAGACCTATAACAACTAAAAAATCGAGACGGTTGTGAATTTGTGTGTTTTGTGCTGTAAACTTTCTGAGGAGCGGCATCTGGGCATGAACGTTACTCTGACTCACACGGTATTGTGATGTCATGAAAATCTCAGTTCATTGGTATTTTACAGATAGTTTCCATTAAACAAAGATTTATATTCCATTTCTCTTTTTATATTTAATTCCAGTCTCAAAACCGCCTAATCCAATTCTTGGCCTCCAGGCTCAAAGAGGTATGTATGGGATGAGGGACATTATGGTATGCATTTTAGTATATATTATAAGCATTTCAAACATTTAATTCATTGCATAGACAACTTAAATTTAAAGCCCTTAAGCATCATTGCTTTTTGTAAAAAGTAAAAGCAAAACACGATTCAATTGAAACAACATTATTATCTGGATATGGCAAAAAAAAAAAAAATTGAAAGTTAAACATATAACCAATGTCAAACATGATAAGCAATACTTGAGCGGCAACAAATAAAAACAAATAAAAGTCATTAACAAGAAGAATAATAATACATTTTCTAAACCTGCTTTATCCTGATCATAGTTGTAGGGAAGCTGGAGCTTATCCCACCAAGCATAGGGTGTATATGCTCACTCTCCTGCTCACTCACCAACAAAAACACAATTTCCTAAAATGTTTCAGTTTGCCAGGATGGTACATCTAGGGCCCTGGGTATTTGCTAAGACAGGACAGTTTGACATATCAATATCCATCCATTATCCAACCTGCTATATCCTAACTACAGGGTCATGGGGGTCTGCTGGAGCCAATCCCAGCCAACACAGGGTGCAAGGCAGGAAACAAACCCTGGGCAGGGCGGCAGCCCACCGCAGGGCGCACACACCCACCACACACTAGGGACAATTTAGGATCGCCAATGCACCTAACCTGCATGTCTTTGGACTGTGGGAGGAAACCCATGCAGACACGGGGAGAACATGCAAACTCCACGCAAGGAGGACCCGGGAAGCGAACCCAGGTCTCCTTACTGCCATCCATCTTAAAACAGAGAAACGTTCAGTGTGACTTCACCAATGAATTAGTTTACTGTTTTAGTTTTACCTTGAGAGCAGTTACTTGAACTTATGTATTTCGTATATTTTCCTGTTTAATTCATCATTCATCTCCTAACTATGAGGCAGCAGCGCTACCACTGCGCCACCGTGCCGCCCGACATATCAATATTAAGGGATAATAAAAAAAAAAAACAATAGAAAAGACTATATACCCCAAAATCTCAAAAACACAAATTTATTAATGCAGGTCCCTGCCAGCAATTGGCCAGAAAATCCTGCTGACTATGCCAGTGGTGACCACTAGGGGGTGTAACAGCACCCCAAACCTCAAACATAACTTCACCGACACTGTCACAGGTTCAAATAACAATTGTTTAACATTCACAGATACCTTTTACAGGCTTCTCTGTAAATACTCCAACAATAGTTAAACAGAGCTGACGTTGACTATTCTTTTATTTTCATTCCACACCTCACACCACTTGTTCACTGCTTCCCATCTCTGACTCTCCCTAGATGTGAAGTGGCCTGCTTTATATGCTGGACCCAGGAGCACTTACACTACTGCAATAATGCACTGAGAAAGTACTACTGGGTCAGGTGGAAGCCCCTCAAAGAGAGGACTTTTTTCCCCTATAGCACCCAGCAGGTTTTCCCAATGGGACTACAATTCTCAACATACCCCTTGGGTGCCTGCATGGGTGTACCAGCCAAAGAGGGCTGCCACCTAGTGTTTTGGGGTACTGTATAATTTATGGCTTTTTCCCCCAATCCATCCATTTTATAGCTCTGGATGGGAACAGGCACACTCTCCATCCCAGCTGGCACCTCAGTGTCTATGTGTCTGTCTAATTGTTATGTCTCTGTCCAAAATAGACAGTGTAACACAAACATTTTTAGTAATAAAATGCATTCTGTTTATAATTTCAACAGATGGTGCATCACAAATATTTATTCATTTATAAAGCACTTTAAAAACAACATCAAGCCTGACCAAAGTGCTGTACAATAAAACCCAACATATAAAATACACAATAACCAAGGGTAAATGAAACAGATTGAAGAGATTCATAATAAAACGTGTACAGACAGTCAACATATACATACTGGGTTAAAGGCCAGGGAGCAAAAGTGTGTTTTTAAATAAGATTTAAAGACAGCAAGTGAAGGAGCCTGCCTAACGTGCAACGGCAAATTGTTCCAGAGTTTTGGAGCTGCAATGGAAAAAGCTCGATCACCTCGGAGTTTGCATCGTGCCTTAGGAACACATAAAAGGATCAGGGCCTCATGTATAACTCACACTACACTCACAAGTACTCACACTATAACATGGCGTAAGCACAAAAGCGGGAATGTGCGTACACACAGAAAAATCCAGATGCAGGAATCTGTACGTACGCAAACTTTCACGTTCTTCCACTACATAAATCCCGATCAGCGTGAAAAGTAACGCACGTGCACGCGCCTTCTGTCCCGCCCCAACCCCTCCCAGAATTACGCCTCTTTGAATATGCAAATCGATATAAATAGCCTTCTGAGAAAAGACAATGGGAAAAGCACGGGGGAAAATATAAGAATTTCAGCGAATACCAAGTGGAGGCAAAGGAAAAACGTACTATTTGTTGGTTTAAACAGTGGTATAATCAACAAAAGGAAGTTGATCGAGTGACAGAGTTTTGGAGAAACTCGAAAGATCAAGTTCACAAAGTCGCACAGTGCCCAAAATAAAAAAGAAATCACATATCAAAGTCGCCTTGAAAAGGCAAGTCGTAGCCCACCGTCTGAGTGTCATGTGAAAGCGTGGGGAAAAAAGCACGATATGTCAACTTTAATCTCGAAATTTCCACTTTAATCATGTAGTTTATTTTGCCATTAAAGTAGAACATCATAAACTTTATCTTAAAATCGTTTAATTTACTAGTTTCTCAAATCCCATTGTAACTAAAGTAGCACGTTAAATGCTTTGTTCTGTATTTGATCTTCTTTGTGCTCTGTGTGTGAATCACTACCTGCTTCTTAAACGGGCTTTCTCTTTCTCTGACAGGACACATAATCCATTACATTCGTGGTATTTCAGCTCTCTGAATAATTAAAATACTGAGATGTATACGTGATATCTTTTTCATGATGATAGGAATGAAAGCATGTTATTAAACATGGGAACACGGTGGCGCAGTGCTTGTTCATATCTCACACAAGAGGCTTGCTGCGCCATGCACGACCTTCAATGACGTAATTTATCACAGCAGTACTGTCTCTTTCAAACGTACTAACCTCCAATTCCTGTCCTTACTTTTCTTTCTCCAAATACCCAATCGCCACACAATCAGCTCTGTAATAGACGTGAAGCCATTTGTAAACTTAGAACACCGATTCTTCAAAACTTTTAAGGAACATTGAAATATCTTCATAGTACATGTTTAATTATTCTATCCGTCTATCTTTCCAGTGTCGTGTCAGCACAAGAATACAACGCAATGCAGGAACAATCCCTGAACTAGCTAGCGCTGCAGCACCGTGTCCTCACATGTTTAATTATTAACAATACAGATTATTTAAATGAAGTTAAAGTTTTATCTGTATAATATAATCAACATATTTTGCTGCATTTCATTTTAAAAATGAATACCGTCATCATATGTAAATACGCGCTTTATAAAGTGGCGCAGGTTGTGCAATATTATAACTGTAGTGCAAGCTTACAGTGAGGTAATTGTACTTATAAGTACAAACAGTTCTACAAGGAGCACTTGATGGACTGATTGAGTGTGTTTAGAGTTCTTGGGATGAAACTTTTTCTAAACCGCGAAGTCCGTACTGGGAAGTCTCTAAAGCATTTTGCCATGGCTGAGTCAGCGTCTGCTTCATGCTGTATACTGATAATTCTCTTTCCGATCAGCTGCTGCTGTGATTCCCCACTCAGATACAGTGATATAAATACTCCGAGTGGTGCAGTGAGAGTAATATGGAAAAAGATGATCTGCTGTGGCAACCCTTAACGGGAGCAGCTGAAAGAAGAAGAAGATGCAGTGAGAGTTAAAACGCTAAAGCAGTTATGGTATTTGGAATACTATGGCTATTCCCTGGACCATTATATTGCTGCAGGTTAATTACAATCAGATGCATTACACCAATAAACAATATGCAGTTAGTTTCAGTGTATTTATAAAGCCGCGTCAGGAATGTGGAGCTAAGAAATAAAGGGTGACCACACAGGAACAGTAGCACTGCTTTGACGCTGGGTGCCGCCAGTCTGCAAAACCGAGCGGAGAAATTGCGTACGCCAAGGTATGAGGTACCGTGGAAATTTGCGTGGCTTTACGCCAAGTTTAGGTTTTATACATCGCGATTTGAGGGTGGAAACGTTCGTACGCAACATTTCTGTACGTACGCACCGTTTATACATGAGGCCCCTGGTCTGCTGACCTGAGAGAGCGAGACGGTACATATGGGTGCAGCAGTTCCAACAGATAAAATGGTGCACAACCATTAAAGGATTTCAAAACAAATACTAGGATCTTAAAATGGATTTGAAAACAAACTGGAAGCCAATGAAGGGAAGCCAGAATTGGCGTAACGGGCTCATGCTTGCTTTATCAGTTAAAAATCAAGCAGCGGCATTTTGCACCAGCTGTAGGCGAGCAAGGGAGGCCTGGCTATTAACATTGGTTGTACGAATCCCATACAAATGAATGCAACTAGAAACGGGCATTTCATGGTGCACTGCAAACTTAAACTCTATGTAGATTATTGAGACTTCAACCCATCTTAGATGGGTAGCTATATTGATCAATCCATCCATCCATCTTCCTAACCTATTTATACCTGAGAATATCTCAAACCTTCTGAGCACTGACTTTAAGGTAACATTGGAGAAGGATCTAGAGGTTGTTCCACCACTTAGTTAACTTGCCTGATTTTTGTGTTGTGAGGACAGGGAACTGGATGAGCCCTTTTGATAGATAGATAGATAGATAGATAGATAGATAGATAGATAGATAGATAGATAGATAGATAGATAGATAGATAGATAGATAGATAGATAGATAGATAGATAGATAGATAGATAGATAGATAGATAGATAGATACTTTATTAATCCCAAGGGGAAATTCACATACTCCAGCAGCAGCATACTGATACAAAAAAAAAACAATATTAAATTAAAGAGTAATAAAAATGTAGGTAAAAACAGACAATAACTTTGTATAATGTTAACGTTTACCCCCACGGGTGGAATTGAAGAGTCGCATAGTGTGGGGGAGGAATGATCTTCTCAGTCTGTCAGTGGAGCAGGACAGTGACAGCAGTCTGTCGCTGAAGCTGCTCTTCTGTCTGGAGATGACACTGTTTAGTGGATGCAGTGGATTCTCCATGATTGACAGGAGCCTGCTGAGCACCCAGCGCTCTGCCACAGATGCCAAAGTGTCCAGCTGTGTGCCTACAATAGAGCCTGCCTTCCTCACCAGTTTGTCCAGGTGTGAGGCATCCTTGTTCTTAATGCTGCCTCCAAAGCACACCACCGCGTAGAAGAGGGCACTCGCCACAACCGTCTGATAGAACATCTGCAGACTCTTATTGCAGATGTTGAAGGACGCCAGCCTTCTAAGGAAGTATGACCAGTTGTGCCACATTATGACTCTGTGCCAGCACCTCCTTTTCCGGTCTCCAGGCTTTATAGACCCCTCTATTGTCATTATTCACCAAAGGCTGAAATCTGCACACCAGTGTGACCAGGGAAGGGGTTTTAAAAAAAAAAAAAAAAACACAGAAGTGAATTCAGAATTAATTTTTTCATTATTTTCTTTTTCTTTTATTGTGTCACCTGGTAGTTTAAAGAGGACTTCCTCCTGGAACGTCAGCCCTTTTCACCTCCTCTTTCTCTGATCTGTTCCCAATGTATATACACACACAGAAGATCCTGGCCCCGTGTGTGTTTTTTTTTCTGTACTTCTGCTTCATACCACATCACAAAGACATCCATGTTACAGGATGTTAATTATCAGCTTTAATATGCCAGGTGTGAGTGATTATGAGTGTGTGTGTGTGTGTCTGGCAAACCCGAAGATGGACTCCCACCCAGGGATGGCTCCTGTTTTCGACATAATGATGCCAATAATTGCTCAAGCTTGCTGTAACCTTAAATGTATATGCACGCAGTTTCTCTATTGTCTCTGAAACAAAAGTCTAACAAAGTTTTGAAAGCTAACAATGTCATTAACTGCAAAATCGCTGCAAAAAATAAATGAACATGAGTAGGTTCAAGCAGTAGTGTACACTTACAAATATCCTTAGCTGATGTCATATAGAGAAAAGATTTAAGAAAACAATCAGCTGCTTGCTAAAGGTTATTTTCTGTTTAAAGCAGCTGTGTTCTTCTTCATTAATTCTGCTTGAATGCCTTCAGGGACAATTGCTATCATCTCAGTGGGGTGCATAAAAGTTCATACATTTTTATTATGTAAACATTAATACCTGAAAAGATACAATAGTATACATTTATTTGTCTGCCCATTCACTATGTGCTGCTTTTAAACAGGTGGAAGCATTGGCAATGGATTCTAAAAATATAAAATTGCCTTTCTAGTTTGTTTTTAAAGCTGATATTCCATTTTCATTCTGACTTTTCTGGAGAGGGCAGTCCAAGTTTCTTTTCCTTAGTTGTAGATTCCAACTCCTTTAAAGCCTTGCCTTCTTCAACCTTTGTCACTTTCCTGTTGCAATTGTTACAACTCTAATAGTAGTATGCAATATATTATCCTTTTATTCATTACCGTGTGTCATGAGGATAGGAACATAAAGTAGATGCTCCCGCAAACTACTACTATTACTACTGTTACTATGTTGAACCTCAAACCCTCAATGGAGCAGACTCAATCAGAAACCCAACATGAACAAAGCAAAATGCACAAACTCTACACAGAGGGCTAGCTAGCTGAAGATCAAGCCAGGATTCCCGGCCAGTGACTTGGCATCTCTACCAGTTGTGCCATAATAACTTTGTGAAGTAGTGGTTTTATATTAAATTGGAGACAAAGAGAATTATAAACCATCTATAAAGTGTTGTGTCCAGTTGAAAAAGGCAGATAAGGACTGAAAACACAGATGAGGAGATGGACCAAGCAAGAATTTAAATTAGAATACAAGGCCAGAGTTGTTAATGAAGAGTTAAAACATGAACCTTTTACCAAATCCCAAAATGCTAAGCAAGTACTCTTATGTCTAGTGAACACAGAAAAGATTGTTTATCCTGATTCAAAATTAATAACACTGTTTAAATTTTGTTAGTATCCAAAATAATGGATAATCTGAAAGTGTTCAGTTTCGATTTTTATACCATCACACAGATGACTTCAAATGTTGCAAATGTTGGATGGATGAAATATCATGGAGGGTGGGTGCATCTGGGGAAATGTCATTTAATTAAATAAGCATATCTGTACTAAAGCGGTTTTGTTTTGCGGAGACGTGATTCCGTTGCCTTTGCTGACACCGACTGCTGGCAGAGTGGAGCACAGCAAGTTTAGTTTACAGGTTGTGGTGTTCGTGTGCCAGCCACGGAGTCTGGGAAGCCGCTGGGTTCGAGTCTGTGACCGTTATGTGATCTATATTACTGGCACAGTGGATTAGAGCAAGTGTAGTGTACAGGTTGTGTTGTTTGGGCGCCACCTACTGACTCTGGGAAGCCGCTGCGTTTGACTCTGGGGCGTGCGCCACGGCGAGTATGTATGCACCTTGGTGGGAAGCCGCTGCGTTTGACTCTGGGGCGCCACGGCCTTTGAGTTCTTTGCTTCTGGTGTTTGTGAAGCGCATTGTAGGAGCCTCCGTTTAATGTTTTTATCTATGGGGTCTCAGAAGCCGCTGCGTCTGACTCTGGGGCGTGCGCCACGGCGCAGTACGCATGCGCCTTTGTGGGAAGCCGCTGCGTTTGACTCTGGGGTGCCACGGCCTGTGAGTTGTTTGCGCCTCGGTGGGAAGCTGCTGCGTTTGACTCTGGGGCGCCACGGCCTGTGAGTTGTTTGCTTCTGGTGTTTGTGAAGCGCGTTGTAGGAGCCTCCGTGTATTGTTTTTATGCACTGACTCTGGGAAGCCGCTGCGTTTGACTCTGGGGTGGGCACCACGGCGCAGTACGCATGCACCTCGGTGCGTCCGCCATGCGTCCGCAGTGCATAAATTAAACTGTAGTTTAGTAATATAGATGAGACTAGCAACCGGAACACAGAAGAGCTCACAAAAAATAAGATAGCAGTTTGGCAATAGAGTAAAAATATTTTTTAAAACTTTAGAACCACTTACCAAGAAAAAATAACACACAGATTAAATTCATCATACTCCAAAACAATAAGCAAAAAGAATGTCAAAAATACATGAAACTAAGATAAAGAAAAAATCATGACATAAAGCATATATTTTATCTTGCTCTAGCCATTACCATAACAAACTGAGAGTTAATAAAGAATTGTCTCACACTTGATTAATGGTCACTTACAGTCAGTAGCTGGTATCAAAAATATGACGCTAAATTCATTTGGGGGACCTACTGTAACTGCTGGGCTTACGACCCCCAGCAGTGATTTCCATTCTCATCACTGTTTAGGTTTTCCTTTCTTTTTCTTAGGCCTACAGCTGACTCTGCCCCCTTTCTATTAACTCTTCTCACTATACAAATCAATGGTTCCCATTACAAGTTCAGAGCAAAGTTGTTAAAAGAGTTTGATGTTCAAGAAGATGTTCCTTATATCTAAGGAGCAGAATTACTCGACTAATAAAAAAGAGTGCCGAGTAGTCAAATAAGAGATTGGGTCGTTGCTCCATTACAAATCTTTGGGTAGAGGTATTGATTATGCTACCCTTTAATGACTTTATAGGTATAAGAATGCAAATACACAGCTCAAGAGGCATTTCTTCTTCTATTCACTATACTTGTTTTGTGCTTACCAATATGCCAGTCAGGATCACATCAGTACTGATGTCTTCATATGCAATAATGAGTCTTTCACCTGACACATGAAGTTCAATTTCACAATAGAAGGGCTACGGTACATCAGTGTCATGGCCCACCTCCTACAGTTTGGGTAACAAACATTTCAGACTGACTAGTTTAGTTTTGCTGTTCAGTTGTATGTGTATGGAGTGCGCAAGAAACAAAAATGGTGTCTGTAATCAAGGAAATCTTTATCTTTTGCATAGCCTGCACCAACCACTGAGTTTCATGAAGAATCTATGTTGTTGATGCCATTGTAAGCAAACAAAATCTGTCTATATCTTTGTGGCGGGTGACCGGGTCCCATTCCCGGCCAACGTCCCTTCTACTTATATTCCGGGGGAGCAGCTATAGGCTCCTCAATACCTCCCCAGGGACGCTTGGTGGCAGCCTCCCTGGCTGACGATGGTGCCTCAGTTCCCTGCAGGGTTCCATGGGAGATGGAGATTTCCACAACCCTGTGGGGATCTGGGGTGGCCGCCAGGGGGTGCTGCATGGATCCCGGAGCCAGCCTGGACAACTCTACAGCCCTGCCCGGAAGTGCAATCAGGATCAGGTGATCAAGCACCTGGAGCACTTCCGGGTGGGCTATAAAAAGGACCAGCAACCACCACTCAGGGCCAGAATCAGGAGGAAGTGGACGAGGTTGCCTGGGAGGAGTGGTGGTGCCAGAAGAAGGGTTGTGGTTTGTGTGGTTACTGTGCTTGGGACTGTGTTGTGGCTGGAGGGTTCCCGGGGAAGACGTGCCATCCAGCTGAAGAGAAAAAAAAATTCTTTTTGTATTTTTACACGTGCCTCTGTGTAAGTCTGTGCCGAGTTGGGTGCTATATGGCATCCTTTTATCACAGTCTGCTTGCAGCTTTAAGCTGTAAAATTATGTGTCCAACTTACAGAATTTCACAGCTATACATATTAAGGTCAGTCAGCCAGTCAGTCATTTTTTAACCCGCTTAGCCCTGAACAGTGTCTTGGTGGTGCTGGAGCTATCCCAGCTAGCATAGGGCACAATGCAGGAACAAACCCTAGACAGGGCACCGGTCCATCGCAGAGTGAACATAGACACATATTCAAACATTAGGGCCAATTTAGTATCGCCAATTGACTTAACCTGTATGTCTGGAAACTGGACACAGGGAGAACATGCAAACTCCACACAGGGAGGACCCACGATACAAACTCCAGTCTCCTTATTGTGAGGCAGTAGCGCTACCACTGTCCCACTGTGTCGCCCACATATTAAGGTCCATAGTGGAAAGGATATCCAGTTCTTTTCCCAGAAAATTGCTGCTTGGGGTCGGTCATTTATGTTTCATCACTTCTTTTGCCTTTTGTTTTCAGTATAAAAGTATAAGGGATATGAATAACAAGAAAAAAACTCAAAATTGCTTTGGAATCTCCATCTCTTCTGATCCTGCTCCTATTTCCGCTGGCTTCCATTTTTAGCCGCACTAAGCAGTCTCCTCACATTTCAATTCAATTTATTCATGTGTGGCACTCTTCATAGAGTACAACTGTTATGCACTGACAGGTAATTACTACTCCATATAACATCCATAGATACAGCAGTAAATAAAATACAAAGTGAAACAGAAATGGGAGCTATCATTTCCTCGCCGTTCACAGGTACAAGATAAAGAGCCAAGAAAGCACTGCATTTTGCTCACTTGGTGTGTATACTTACTTAGCTGCAAAATGTTCACAGTGGAAGTATAAACTTGATTCAATTAAATTTCTCCTACTGCAGGTCAAGGCACTTTATTAATATGACTCACGTCCACTTACTGCTTGCATAGGCTACAATCATCATGTCTTGATTATTTTTGAGACACTGAGCATTTGATATCACTCTTTTGTATTTACAAAAATCTTTCTTAATTTGTTTCTACTAATAACATATATGTTAATACACAAGATACTGGAAATGGATGTTGCTGTCAAACAACAAATTGTAACAACTGTGCAGAATTATTTTAGCACGACCCTTCTTACCCTTGAACAGGTCAGACCTGTATATGGATGATAAAATGGCTGGCCAACAAAACCTAATTAACTCTGCTTGTAGACTTAGCATTGTCAATTCAGTAGAGTTAATCGCCTACTGTATGTTGAGCTGCGCCATGTCCCTCAATCTTGATAGAATCCCAGCAGGGAGCCCAGGCAAGTGATAAGTCGTGTAAGGAATTTCTGTCATGGATGCTATGCGCATGAATAGTAGGCTTGTTGTGCAGTAAGGAACAACTTTAATATATATTAAAATTTAATGAAAAAATCACTTCTGCAAGTAAAAATTCCAGATGGAACTCTCAATGATGGAAACTTAAATAGAATGAATCTGTTTTGCTTTTTATTGGATAATATTATTTTACCTTCACTGACATAACCCTGATTTTTAAAAAAGTCAATGAAAAAAAATACTTTTACAGCAAATAATCTTAGAAAAGTATCAACAGTCCGAGTCTGGCACCAACGTTTCTACAGAGTGTCCAGTGTATTTTTGTGGTGTTAGTGTAGATGGTAATTACAGTTTTTGTACACGTCACTTGAATGCTTATCCTCTGTCATTTATTAGATGATAGTGAAACAGACTTTCTGTATTTTTTAAAGTTTCAATAAAATAAACGAGGGGCATGTTTTAAAAGAAGCCAATATTCAAAGAAGAATTTTAAAAGTGCTAAATACTTAATGGGTTTGAAGAGCACTGTTGGACTGGGGATTCAAGCTATAGAGATTTTCCATCTTCTTAATGAAGCAGTCTTGTTTATATTAGCCACTCATTCAGCTAAAAAAAGTAAAAATTCTGCATTATTACCTGTACAGAAACAAATATGCTGTTAATACAGTTCAGCCACCCACACCAGAGATAGAGCTCTTGACACGCAGAATAATTATTTATTAAAAAAAGCTAATACAAACAAAGAAGTAGGCCAAATCTCAGTAAGACATCAGCAGAAAGCGTACCAAAAGAGCACATTTCCAGCGATCCGAACTGCAGTCTTTACTGAATTGTATTAGGTGTACAGCCGGATCGTTCAAAGGTCAAATAGACTTCAAAAGAAATTTTAATAGGAAAGAAAAATGTATTAATCTTGCAAAAATTGTGAAAGAGAAATAAAATTTATAAATTGGTTCAGTGGAAATAACAACAGAACAGAAAATCATTATTTCATGAGCAGTAGAAGATTTAACTATTAGCATAACCTCTAAACACAATGTCTTCAAACCCAATCAATCTGGACAGCTAAAAATAATATGTGGATTCCAGGAGTTTGAATGATATCCTTGCTTCACAAATCCATGCTATATGGCAGTTCTCCTGCTCCTTTGGCTAAAGACAAAAAGAAAACAGCAAACCACATTTAAATAACATGTGGAGTGGTGTACATAATAAACGTCTGAAATTAACCGATGTTTTCTTCCAAAGCAATATAGAAAGGAAAACCTCTGCCTTGGAGAAAATAAAAAGAGAAATCGAGTTAAGAAGCATACATTAGGCCAGTTCATACTTGCAAGGAGTCAGCGCCTATCCAACACAGCACTGGACACAAGGCTGGAAAGCTCTGGATTGGGTGCAGACGCATCACAAGACACGTTGACCCGTACACACAGTGAAACAGTTTTAAATTAACAGTTGTGAATGCCACATGGGTTGGATGGGCATCCTGACCAGAGAAGGGGATGATTCCTTACCCGGACAGGAGGCTCTGAACAGACAGATGGGCATCCCGACCAAGAGAAAGGAAGGAACCAGACTCGGAAATGACGGTTGGAGGAGATGGACGAACAGCCCATCAGAAGTGGAAGATATTGCTGGTGACTTTTTATTTCTCCAGAACAGGAGATGGCAGCAGCAGCCCTCCGTATCGGCACCCATTTGGGAACCAGTAGGTAATGCTGGGACATGTAGTACAGCAATACAGCCATGCTGGGTACCATGGGTGCCAGAAGGGGACTCTATCGGAAGATGCGCTCCGTAAAATGGGACTTCCGTATGACCAGGTAGTCCAGGTGAGTCAGAGCTTGGAGGACGTAAGGCAACACTCAACTGGAGGAGGGCAATGCGGTGTGAAAGGAGAGGTGAATTGTAGAGAGGGCGAAAGGATATTGGTTTGTGCTTTTGTTACTTTGTGGAAGTGTGTGGAATAAACACTCCTTTATTTGAACCTGGGGCTCTTTGTTTGTTAGTGTTTTGGAGTTTGGGACTTGCAGACACCCCAGTTTCCATCACACAGTGTAAATACATAATGATTAGTCTGATTGATGACACATGCATTGAGATTAAATCCTTCATTGATGAACATCAGTTCTATGTTTGTAGAAAAGGATACATGGGTTTAGAAGGATAAGCAGGTTTAGAAAATGAATGTATGGATTTCCTTCCCTGAAGGTGTTACACAGTGGCCAGGAGCTACATAAGATGCATCAAAGCTTTGCATCAGTCAGATGGTACCCTACATTATTCTCTGAAAATAAGGAACGGCACTGCTGCAGTTGGTCCATTTCTTTTTACCTGATACCAACTGCTTCTTCTTCTATAATGACGAATCTGAATTTTTTACCGACTTCCATTATCTTATTGACATCTTTTGAATCCCTGTGCCACTCATCAGTAAGGTATCCCAGGGCTCTTCTTTTTGCCATTAAGATTTGCATCCAGAGACTGGACATTAATTTTCTCATGCATTTCACGGTGTGGCTGGGTGCAGGAATGACAGGTCGTGAAAGCAGAGAATAACATCAACTGGGCCGTCCCGTTTAATAAGTAAGTGTGGAAGGAGATCTCTGAGGAAGACAGGAATAGTTCAATCAATCAGTCTTTATTCAGTCACAGATGAGTACATGGATTCCACATTGTAAGTCAGAAGAGCAAAGTTCCCATTTTAATCGGCTTTTTAATATTTTTCCTCCCTCCCCCTTCCCCTTATTTATCAATAAGCACAATATGTTTATCTAAGTATTTCTTTCATCTTACATTGCATGAATCAGCTAACCGTTTCCATTTTGTGTACATTGCAAAAGGGGCCCTAAAGAAGGAAAAGTTATCTTTCCTGTGTCTAACAGATGAGTTCCATAAAAAGAAACTGTCTTTGGTCAGCTTACTGTACCCTGTCTTATGACAGACGCTTGTATGAATAACCTGCCATTATAGAAAAAAACAGCTTTTAACCCTTAGTAGCTTGCAAGCAGTTACATTTTCTTTCACAAAAGTCCAACAGAAAATAATGCCTTTTTGGCTCTGATAAACAGCCTGCTTGGGCAAAATCAACAACAAAATAATTCCGTCTTTTCACCGTCATAAGTCAGGGTCAGTCACTGGAGCTCTGTGCTCCCAAAAGACACCTCTTTCCGGGCAGCTGGGCTTCTTATGTTATGCAGACAGGAAGGGGCGGGGCTAAGTATCCTCACTAGGTGGTTTCTCAGTGAGAAGAGAGAGAAGCAACACTGCCCTCTTTCACCCCAGTAGGTTATCACATACCTCAAATGTGCCCGTGAGGAGAACCTCAGATGCGCATGCATGACAATGGATATTTAATTTACTACAATTTCCCTAAATTCATATTTTGAACGGCCTTGTTTTTTTTACATATGAGTTCTTCTAAATTTTTCTTTCATTGGTAAGAAGATTTCACTTCTTGACAACCCTTTGCAAGCCTTCAAGAAATGGGCCGAAAGATCTCAGTGAAAGGCTAGCGAGAAGAGCGTAAATGAAACTCTCACCATGTTACAAAGAAACCATCCCAGCGTCTAAATTAAGACAGATGTGAGAATTATGGAAATATAGTGTTCAAAGTCAGAGTTCTTAGTTTACAGGTGTGTTTGTGACAAGGCAGTAGGCAAAGGTAGAGGTACTTACAATTTCCTTATTCCAAACTTAGAATAAACCACAAACGCTAAGCCACCTTCCTGAGTTTAAAAAGCCTTCACAGCTGTGTAAGATTATAGAAACTTTCTTAGCCTGCATCTTTCTAAGACTAAGAAGATGACATTTTAGTACTGCACATATATTTGCATCACATTTCTTATATGAAGTCAGAACAATAAAAACTGAATGAAAATGAATTGCTGATGGATTAGTGAACAGTGTATCTAGATTATAATTGTTTGTTTTTATGCTGCAAGTCTATTAAATTTCTTTGTCATTAAAATTACTTTGTATTTATAGAGGAAATTATGTATAAGAGGGACGGCTGAGAGGTGAGCACTGCTGCTGCACAACTTCCAAATTCTGGGTTCAAACCTTGGGCCTGGGTGCTGCCTGTGTTCACTTTGCATGTTCTTCCTGTGTCTGCACTGGCTTCCTCCCACATGCCAAGATATTCAGGTTATTTGGCAGGTCTAAATTGGCCCCGTGATGGACAGAGGCTACACCCAGGGTGGGAATCCTCCTTAAAGTTCAGTGCTCCAGTATAGACCCCGACCCCTCATTAATCTAAATCGGATTTAGCAGGTTTCAGTGTATCATCTTTTGGTTTCCTTCGTGAAAAGAGAACAATAAGAAAATGAAATCTGCACTCCTTCAATGTGATAGTTCTTTTGAAAAATTTGCACAAAACCTGATGTATCCTAGCACTTATATTTGACAGCTTAAACCATTATAAGTGGTGTAATGAGCATCTAATAAGTCCCTAAATTTTACCTTGACTTTGACTTCAGGGATGAGTGTCTCTGAGTCTGTGCTTGGTGAAAAATAAGAAACGTCATCTTTATATTAACCAAAAAAATCAAAGGAACTGCATTTTATTGTTTTTTTTTTTTTTTAATTTAGATGTCACACTGCCTTTACTACTGAAAAACACAGATAAGAAACAAAATTTAATACCAGTTAGGAAAAACTGGCCACACATCAAAGGAGTACATTTTCGAAACCACCACCATGTGAGAAGCGAAACTTTAACCGTAATTCCACTTTGTGTGTCAATAAAGGACAAAGAGAACAATAGTTATTAGAAACATTTACTCCTTTACATGTACTTCAATAAACAATTCTATAAACTTTTTATTGGCCATGGCGAGCCCCCTTCTTTTACTCTACATAGAGGAAATGCCTTTTTGTTTATAATGGTTCTCACTGTGCCAAGGTCTCTTAAAAAAAGAGCTTTACTTTGAGTTATGATAAATGTATAAGTATATTTAACCACACATGAAAGCTCTTTTATCCTGGGATTTTTTCCACCCATGTTGAGTCATTTTTGACAAGTCTAATCCATTAGTTCAATAGCTGCAACACTTCAGTGTTACCTGCTCTTAGTCTTACAAAGAAATGACAGACTCTTTGTCGTTTAAATAACACCAGAACATGAAGCCTAATAACATGCATTTGAAAGTGCACTGTTTTAAAATTTAAATGGAAGTGACAGGTCTGAAACATTGTCTTGTTTATAGGAGATCAAACAAATACGAAGGAGCAGTTATACTGGTAGAGACCTGCTCCTTTGTAGCCGGCTTCTTTGTTTCTCTTCTTTACAAGAATGCCTCTGATATTGGCATTATGCTGCTAGGCTTGCTGTCTACTGGAAAACTTAGTTAAAAAAATATGATATGAACCAAAATATCTGATCACTGGGAAAAAGTACAGTTGTAGCAGCAGGATCACACATCTGTCTTAAAGAATTAGCTGGCAGTGTTAATCTTTATGACCTCACTACTCTCTGTTAAAAAAAACAAAAGTTTCCTGCTGAGTTGATGATTCTCTGCACAAATAAATGAATAATCATTTTATGTGGGCAATTGCCTTAATTTTAAAGAAATGTACAATGGGATTTTATAGAAATGTAAAATTTTTCAAACCTCAATTTCAGTTTTAGAATACGTGCTCCTTCAAGATGCTATACAGTAGCGGTTATTGCTCCTGCTTCATATTTGAAAAGATGGGGGTTAAATCAAAGGATTCTGCCTTCCTTCCCCGTGTCTATGACATGTGAGTGCTAAAAAGCAGCAAAACAAGGCCAGCGCCGCAGCTTCAGGTATGTTATGTGTGTGTGTGTGACTACAAAACTCTAGTTTTCCCTTTAGAGTACTTTAAAAAGTGAATCTGATATTGTCAGGGCTCATTGTTTCCTGAAGCAATTTCTGACTTGTTGCTCAAAGACAGTCATTCAGTATTCAAACAATCAACTTTAAATATCACCCCTGACATCATAAGGATTTATGCTTATAGGCAGGCAATTTCAGATTTTGGAATAACAACAAAGTTACCTTAGAAATTAAAGCAGTGATTTTTAAAACCCTATTTTGTTTCCTTTAATCTCCCTATTTTTCCCGACACACGCAAGGAAACTCGTATGGTCTTATCAGTGCAACAACTACCCGCTGATAACTGTCTTTGTTTTGCAAATGTGTCAGTTAGAAACGCTGAACTTGCACTCACCCATCCTCCATTCGGTGAGCCAAGACACTTGCAACGTTCACATTCAATTCATCTCCTTCACACTTCAATATGTTCACACTTCTCCCATCTGACACTGTTAGTATTATTTCATTCTTACTTTTGTGACACAATTATAATGGATATATTGAGCTTATGTCACGTTCTAATCCTAATTCACAGCAACATGTCATTTGAACGATTTCTTTTTATTCAGTTTTATACTTGGAAGAAAGTACACTTGTCTCGTTACTATTAATGTGAAGTCCAATAGTGTTTCCAAATAAAGATGTTTGCATACATGTGTGTGTTTGCGTGTGTTTCACATTTAAGCAGTCATATTGGATAATAAATATATCTCTGTTGAGTAATAGTCTGTGTAGGTTTGTTTGTTGCAAAAGTTAGGCCAGGTTTATACTTCACGCGACACGACGTGTCCCCCAGTGGACGGTACTGCTACTCAAGCGTTTTACTGTTTACTTGCGCGCATACTTTATGAAAAATCTGGAAGAATCCACCAAGTGGCAGTGCGAGATAATATCAGAGAACAGGTTCAGCTTCGCTGTGTTGTGAATTGCTTGAAACACCCATTCAATTCTGAGGGCACCTTGCCACAATATCTCTAAAAAGGATGTTTAATGATTACATCCATCAATCCAGGGATGTGCCCATTCCAGTAAGCATCAGGTGTCTTTGGAAGGAAACTGAAGCACACTGTGGAAACCCACCAGGAAAACATGCAAACTCCAGGCAGGGAACATAAGGGACGCAACTCCCTGCAAAGCAGCAGTGCTACCACTCTGCCACCGCGCCACCGCAACATGTGTAATTATTATCAGTATTAATTATTTAAATGAAGTTAACGACTTATCTGTAAAATGTAACATACATACTTTAATGCATTTTATCATGAAAATGATATCAAGTATAAATCTAATGATTCTAAATGTGTAGCAAGCTGGAATATCATAAATGTAATGTGTTCTGTGTGTGGCGATTGCTGCTGTTAGTTCAGTAGGAAGCCCTAGAGGCATGTAGCGATTAAGAACTGGGTCGATTTTAAGATGATGTTTACGACTGTCTACTTTAATGATAAAGTAAACTAAAGTGCGCATTTCAAGATTAAAGCTGAGATTTACACTTTAATCACAAAATAGACCTTTTCACAAAGCACACAAATGCATTTGTATGTCAGTATTTTGCTTCACCACATCGAAACCATTCATCAAACATTGAAGCACACACATCCTTAAAGCAGCTTTCTGTCACATGCAGATAGTAAACAGAGACTCTGACGTCACATTCCGACTTTTATCATACTGCGCCCCCCGACTTTTTGCTGGTACTGTAACTTGCGCACACATCACATTAATTTCTGTGGAAGTGCTCAGAGAATGCGACAAATGAATGCTGGGAACGCGTGGCAGCCATGATGCATGTGCATATGCGTTCTGAGCGTGAAGTATAAACCGGCCCTTAATGCTAAACGACAATTTATGTCAGAGTGCAGGCTGACGTCACAGAAGCGAGATTCTCAAAAAAGTAAAAACTCAAATTGAAGTGGTTATATTCGATATAATAAACACATACGTTTTCTTTGTGTCACAAGACCTAACATTTCTTGTTTCATCGTACATTTGCACGGAACGTTGTAGACTTGGAACACACGTAAAACGTATGTCTTTCAAATAATGATATATCATTACTTATATATCTCCTTATAAGTCTTTGCCACTTAAAATCTTCAATGCAGACTTGAGATGTAAGTCAGAGGATTCGAGCTGGTGATGCTAAACAGACAGTGTAACAGACAGTGTTAGTGTCAGGAGGGGCAAATGGCTGGCTCAATGGGAGATGCAAAACAAAGGTGTCTATCGACAGCCAACTGTTCCGCTGATAAGGACATATGATTTTCCTTGCATGTGTTTGGAGAAAGTAGGCTTCTCAGTAAGAATGAAAATTTTCCTATGCTTTGGGAATTCTAGTACTGAATTCAGAAGGATTTTGTGCATTTTATGTTTCTGAAGTCTGAGGTTGAATTTAAAGCTGACTGGTATAAAAGTAAATGGCTGCCCTGGAACAACAGTATTGATGCTGCTCTAGGAAAAATAGAAAGCTGATGATGTCATCTACATTCAGATGTTGCTTCCCATAGAAAACCACTGTTATGAGAATGCTTTGACCTGGAGGGAACTGATAGGCTGCAAAGACAATTCTTACCCTGGGGCAGTGTGATAAGTGGTCTGTGGTGTCAGGTAAATTTTAAACAAATAATCACATCACGCCTGAGAAGGTGCAGGCACTAATTGGGCACAGGTGTGCATGAGTATGTTTCTTTCCACAGTTAACTGAGGAGCCGGCTGACCACATCGTATATATGTGGGGAGGCACCTCAATGATGCTGTGGAGCCAGTCAGCCAGTGTTAGAGAGGCAGCTCAGTTGTAGGCCGGGTGACAAGCGAAAGATCAGCACCCTAGGGGCAGATTGTCCCCACTGATTGTCTGGAGGAGTGGGTGTGATTGAGGTGTAGTCCTCTCCAGGGATCCGATGCATGCAAGAGTAAGCGAGAAGGATGACAAGAGGACACCTGACCCCAAGTGGTCTGGCCAACGCTGCTTGAGGCAGCCAAGATAGGGTTCAGGTTAATAAGGACTGCGGCTCCTGGAGTCTCCACCAGCTAAGCAAGTAATGGGGGAGTCAGGAAGACGAAAAGGGAGTTGTGCTGGGCTCATCTAACAGTGGAAGGAACATTGACCCAATGACTGTGTTTGGTTTTTATTCTCATTTTAAGTCTTGATTTTAAACTCACAGATTGTCAGTTTATTTATGGTGAAGACTGTTGGAGCACTGCATTTTTGGACACTGTTTGATTTTAAATAAAAGCACTGTTCACCTTTATGCATCTACTTCTTGCCATGTGTATGTGTCCTCATCTTCTAGGCTCATCTTCGGTTACAGAATTGACGGTGGTGCATTCAATGGGCTCCTAGGATGCAACAAGAGTACAGAACCAACCCGCACCATCACAGGAGGGGGTAGGCAGCCAATAGGCTGAGGTCTCCTAGACTGTGACTCTGTCTGTGACTTTCTCTCTTACGATTGTCATCTCCTCCATTGTCATCTGGGCATGGTCCAACAAGTAATGGACAAAAATTGTTGGTTTCCATTTATCTTAATCAGTTTCTACTTTGTTGAAGTGTGCTATACAAAAACAAACTGTATTGCATTGTATTCTGTTAAGTGTGTAACTTCACTATAAATTCTACTTTAATCCAAACCCTAAATGAGGAACTCTCTGTTTAACTCTAGTGACTATTAGGCTCTTCAATATAAGCAATGCAACCATACCCATAGGACTGTTGCTACTCGACTCAGTGTTATATCTGCACCTCCTCAAATAAAAACACTAATATGTTGTGCAGTAGTGTTGGTGTGATAATGTGTAATCTGAGTCTGCTTATCAGAGTATGTTCAAGTTTATGCCTTACTAAACTACATTTAACATAAAAAGTAAATTGAAATATGGATAATGAAGTATCAGTCAATCAAGAGCTGTGCCTACTTTAATTTGGTTTTAGCTGCGTGGCAACAACTGGAATTCATTATTACATGGTACATATGAATTTAAAAAATATATTAAAAAACAATTTATGGCTTTGTGTATTGCTGGCACCAATGCCGGCTACAAAATCATAAATAGATGCCACTCTTAGATTATAACTTACTTCAGCAGGCACGATTGTCTTTTTCCTGATTTAAAATTATGAATACTCTTGCAAAGTATTCAAAACCATCATGCTTGAAGATTTGTGATGCTCTAGTGAAAAATCAATGACTTACAGATGTTCATGTATTTTTGTGTTAAAACCTACTACACTTTTTTTAAAGATTAATGAGTACCACTCCATGGGATTCAATTTGAAAATGACTCACCCTTGTCTACTGTTGCTCAAAGTGTTCATGATTTCACCTGATACTTCATAGTTTAGCTGCCATCTTTGTTTCTTGTTCTCATTTTCACTTACCTTATTAGACAACCTAGGTGGTATATTTGTTCCTAAATTGTATTAAATCTTGCTGCTTTGGGTATGGTTGTAACACTGTGCTAATCAACCCTTCATTTACTTATCTATTGTGACAACATGGAATGCTCTTGTAGTTCCCCCAACATCAAAATTAATCAAACAGACCAAAGAACTACAGCACTAAAAATAAACAGGAGAGGAAAAAAACTAAAAAGTCAATATCATTTACCAAAGCCCTTTTATTTCTCTTACTACCTCCTAGTTGCTTCTGAATTTCAATATAATAGATAGGGCTAGACGAGGTCCTGACAGATTTTCCTCTCCATGACTCATTGGAGTTCAAATGTTCTGGTATGGGAATCCATTCTGCCCTTTAGTGTCTTAACACACTAACAAGAGTGCACTGTTTTGGCTATACAGCGTATGGGCTACCAGCTTCACTACAACATTATTACTGCCTTTATATCACACAACTTTGACTATATTAAAGACATGCTTTACCAAAAAATTATATTTTTTAATATGTTATTTACAATAGGCTCTGATAAGTGCTCCAATAAGTCTACAAGTTTATTACAAGTTAAAAATTCTTCTTTAAGGCTTAAGAGCACTTTTTATTTGTATCAACACCAATTGAATTTAGTAATATAACTTTCTAAGCATTTTAAGCATCAAAAACTCATTGACAGAGAAGTTAATTGAAATCATCAATCATCTGAACTCACATAATCCAAGTATAGAGCCATAGTGGCTGACTGTCATCTTGGCAGCTTTAGGCACAGGCAGGAGCCAGCTCTTGATATCATACCAGCTCACTGCAGACAACTATAAAAATACCCATACTTCACACTGGACCAGGTTAATTGGCCCAACATGACCTTGAGTTGTATTTAGGAGGGGAGGAGGTTCAAAAATGATTTTTTCCCTGCTCATTGAGTATATTATTATTATAATTTCCTTTAAAGCTGTAAACAGAATTTTAAACACTCTGTGTGTTACATGTGTCTTTGTAAAACTGGTACATATAAAATGCCAGATGATGACTCACAGTTTGCCACAATGATTGAGCTAGCTGGCCAGTCCTGTTAGCTGTTCTGGCAAAAAGGCTTCAGCAAAAATGATGTACACATAAAAACTGTAATTGTAGTTATGATTCAATACAAGATTTCCACCTTTAATGGTACCTAATAACAAATGCAAAATTACCTTTGTCTTTCTTCTTGATTCTCCCTGGCTATTACCCAGTACAGCTTCTTATATATTCATGTCTTTTTGTTACTTTTATTACTAGTAGTCACAACATCATGTTCCTTTCATTTTTTGTCTACATTTAAAAGTAAAACCCCTGCTCTTAGGAGCTGATGATACAGAAAATGCAAGACAAACCTTTAACAATTAACATTACAACCACCACGCATTTTTACATTCCTTTAACCGCCAAGACTACACCAAGTGCAGTATGAATCCTTTGGTTCTCACTAATAGTCCATCAGCTCGGCATGTTCACAACACGTCCCTAATGCTCAACCCCCAAAAGACATATAAAACCTAATATAGCTTGAATGGACATAAAAATAAATTATTGGCACAATGGATAAACATGGCGTACGGACAAAAGCGGAAATGTTCATAAGCACAAATAAATACAGATGCATAAATCTGTGCGAATGCCAACTCCCATGTTCTTCCGCTACATAAATCCCGGTCAGCGTGAAAAGTAATGCACGTGTACGCGCCTGCTGTCCCACCCCAACTCCTCCCAGAATTATGCCTCTTTGAATATGCAAATCAATATAAATAGCCCTTAAGCTCAGCATTCTGTGAAAAGACAATGACAAAAGCATGGGGGAAAATAGAAGAATTTCAGCGAATACCAAGTGAAGGCAAGGAAAAATGTACTATTTGTTGGTTTAAACAGTGATATAATCAACAAAAGGAAGTTGATCGAGTGACAGAGTGTCGGAGAAACTCGATACTCGGTCAGATATCAAAGTCGCTGTGAAAAAGGGAGTCGTAGCCCACCGTCTGAGTGTCATATGAAAGCTTATTAGGGTACAGAGAAAAGAAAAAAAAATAGGGACACAGTGAGAAAAAAAGATTGAAATGTCAACCTTAATCTTGAAATTTCCACTTCAATCATGTAGTTTATTTTGTCATTAAAGTAGAACATCATAAACTTCATCTTTAAATCGTTTAATTTACTAGTTTCTCAAATACCATCGTAACTAAAGTTGCATGTAATCTGCTTTGTTTTGTATGTGTTCTTCTATGTGTTCTATCTGTGTGAATCACTATGTGCTTCTTAAACGGACGTTCTCTTCCTCTGACATGACACAGAATCCATCACATTTATGATATTACAGCTCTCTGAATAATTTAAATACTGAGATGTATACTTGATATCATTTTCATGATGTTAGAAATTAAAGTATGTTATTAAACATGGGAACACAGTGGCGCAGTGATAGTGATGAGCAGGCGCCTCGTCCACAGATTGTTCCTGCAGCAGTACTGTCTCTTTCAAACATACTAACCCCCAATTCCTGTCCTTCCTTTTCTTTCTCCAAGTAACCAATCAGCTCTGTAATAGATGTTAATCCATCTGTAAGCTTAGAACACCGATTCTTCAAAACTTTTAAGGAACATTGAAATCTATCATCTATCTTTCCAGTGTCGCGCCAGCCCCAGCAAGAATACAACGCAAGGCAGGAACAATCCCTGAACTAGCTAGCGCTGCGCCACTGTATCCTCACATGTTTAATTATTAACAATATAGATTATTTAAATGACATTAACATTTTATTTGTATAATGTAATAAACATATTTTGCTGCATTTCATCTTAAAAATGATATCGTAATCATATGTAAATACACGCTTTATAAAGTGGCGCAGGTTGTGCAATATTATAACTGTAGTGCAAGTTTACAGTGAAGTAATTGTACTTGTAAGTACAAACAGTTCTATAAGGAGCACTTGATGGATTGATTGAGTGCATTTATAGTTCTTGGGATGAAACTGTTTCTGAACCGTGAGGTCCATACAGGAAAGGCTCTGAAGCTCAAGTGAGAGCAGTTCAAATAGCAAATGGCTGAGGCAGCGTGTGCTTGATTCTGTATACCGGTAATTCTCCTTCCGATCAGCTGCTCCGAGTGGTGCAGTGAGAGTAATATGGAAAAAGATGATCTGCTGTGGCAACCCCTAACGGGAGCAGATGAAAGTAGAAGAAGAAGGTGCAGTGAGAGTAACAACATTAAAGCAGCTATGGTATTTGGAATAGTTTGGCCATCCTGTGGATCATTATATTGTTACAGGTTCATTACAATCAGATGCCTTAAACTAATGAACAATATGCGGTTAATTTCAGTGTATTTGATAAAGCCGGCGTTGTGGATGTAAAAAAGAAAGGGAAACCATCTGGGAACAGCAGCAGTGCTTTGACACTGAGTGCCAGTTTGCAAAACCGAGCGGAGAACTTGCGTACGACAGGGTTGGAGTTACCGTGAAAATGTGCATGGTTTTATGCCAAGCTTAGGTTTTATATATCGCGATTTGAGCATGGAAACTGGTTTATGCAACATTTTTGTGCATACTCACCGTTTATACATGAGGCCCCTGGACATCACAAATCTGTTATTGCTAAATTTGAAGTTCACTCCTGTGCAATATGCCTCTCTGAATGTTTTTTGTGCTGTGTATGGCCAGCAAGTAAACTGCAGATGTTCCAAAATGGGTTATACTTATATACTCGCAGAAATGCAAATTTGGGAGAAACGAATCTGTGGATAACAAGTATTTACACTAGCTGTACTCAAGGCATATTTTTTTCTTTTAAAAGGTGTCTCAAATAGGGTCAAGTCCTATGTTGCATCAGTTCTTTGATTTTTACAAAGAATGTCCACTCTTTATTCTTGCATTTACATTCATTGTTGGGTCTGTCATGTCAGTGAAAAATGTGCAACTGAGCCTCCAACCACCACTGCACTCTTCACTTGTGCCACTTCACATGTTCTCCCTTCCTCATGTCAAATTCATACTCGCTGTGTACTTCATATTCCAAAGTGAGTTTATAGACGTTTCAAGTTAGTTTATAGTCATTTTTTATTAGGCTGAAATAACTGGAGCAGATTTGTTTTTTCTTCATTGTGTATTGTGAAACAATATGAGTGATTATAAGTTTTTTTTGCTGATTATTTTATAGTTGTCTGCTAAAGACAGATAGCAATTCAGATTTGAGAAACAGTGTTCAGTAATGTCAATAGAAGTGGCAGGAGATTTGTCAGGGTAAACAGGATATGCAAAAGAAATTAACTGCTAGCAAGGACAGAGACAGTGATTCATACCGGTGCTACCCCTGGAAGGACTCCATTTCCCAGCTGCCCCGAAGGTGATTGCCCTTATTGGATGTCTGAAAGGGGCATAGGGCATGCTGGGGACAAGAAGGGCCAGTGGGAAACTTGAAAAAGGGCCAGCGAAACAGCAGGAGGAGGTCTGTGTTTCTGTGTATCCTGTGTGTCCTGTGCAACGTAACCACTGTGAAGTCATTTATACCCTGGATCATTTCTCACAAGGATGAATGGACTGTCTCATGCCTGCCTGTTGTGTGAATAGTGCCGGATTAGTCGTCGTGTGTCTTCAGAGGGAGCGCTCCCACAAATCTCACTCCTCTCCACTCAGGACTATCGGTAGGACTGTTTAATTCATATATTACGGAAGCTGTCCCTGAGATTGTCATTGTCATCTTTATTCCATACCATTTCATCCATTTCTGCAGCATTGGAACTGTGATAGGGACATTCTCATGAGTGTTTATTGTCGGGGTCGATTGTTTTGTGTTATATTTGTATCACCGAAGGGGAAGGGGTGGGTTGTCTAATTTTTGTTGTTTATATTTGATACTAGCAAAATACCCGCGCTTCGCAGCGGAGAAGTAGTGTGTTAAAGAGGTTATGAAAAAAAAAGGAAACATTTTAAAAATAACGTAACATGATTGTCAATGTAATTGTGTTGTCATTGTTATGAGTGTTGCTGTGTTTTATATATATAAAATACACACACACACATATAAACATATATATATACATATACATATACACATATACATACATATCTACATATATATATATATATATATAGATATATACATATACACTGCGGTGGGTTGGCACCCTGCCCACTATTGGTTCCCTGCCTTGTGCCCTGTGTTGGCTGGGATTGGCTCCAGCAGACCCCCGTGACCCTGTGTTCGGATTCAGCGGGTTGGAAAATGGATGGATGGATATACATATACACATCCACATATCAACATATATATATACACATATATACACACACACACGCTTTATGGGTGATGATTGTTTTACTCTTTTTATCTTTATTTTATTTTATTGTAGAATCAACTCCTATCTGCGCACAGCAGGGCAGCCGTGGGCGGATGCGTATGGTGTATTCACTCCATGTTATCGTGCATTGCGCTGTCAGTGGTATTTTGATAAAAGAATTTGAACAACATATAAGAAGCGTATAAATTATTAAACAGTAAAACATTAACATTTAAGAAGTAAAGTTACATGAAGTACTACTGCAGTGCCTTCGGGTATACCTCATTTTTTGTTTGCCCATTACATGCTTAAATGTATACATTTTTTGTTGCACCTACCCGAGAACACGCGACATATAACCGAGCGTGGGAGAAGCATGGATTTTAAACACGCGTTGAGTTCATCTGCTGGTCTCCCTCGTGGAATAACTGGTAATGTTTCACTAAAATCTACAGTGAGTAAAACGACATTACCTCCTATTTTTTTTTTTACGATCTCTGAGATCTTGCTTTTTTCGGTTCAAGGCTTCATAAGCTGTTTTATGTTGTATGGTGTACTTATCCCAAACCATCATCTTTGAATGTTGCAAGACTTTCGCCTTGTATGTAGATCGGGGTAATTACATTCATTGCATTCCTAGTCTGAATCACAATCTGATTGTATGGGTGGTTACCTGGCACTGTAGGGTTGCCACCCGTCCTTTAAAATAGGGAATCGTGCCGCGTTTGAGAATGAAATTGCGCGTCCCGTTTTGAATCAATACTGGACGGGATTTATCCCGTATTTTTTTTATCATTTTTTTTTTAAATCAGCGTCTCATGCAAATCATCCCACACGCATTTTATGAAGATGCCTCCTTTCGTACTTTTGATTGGGTAATACTTCATGTCATCGTTAGTTTGATTGGTGTTTTTAACTGTCCAGTGAGGAGGGCGTGTCTTTTAAGTACAGTCTGCAAAGTGTTGGCACTGAGATGTGGCGTCAGCGCCATAGTTGAAGCCCCTAACGTTGCGGTCAGCAAGTCGGCTAACATCCGCCATGTGCCGTCTTTCAGTTGCGAGAAGCAGATCATAGAATGGTTGAAACTGTTGCCCCTAACGTTGCGCCACGGCGTGTGGTTCGTTTATACCTCGTGTCTTCTCATTAAACTTTTATCTCGCGAATATGTTATTGCAATCCGCAGCGGGAGCGTTTCTATAAACTTAATTTAAACTTACGTTTTACACCGTGCTTTGTTTCCCTTATGAACATGCTTGTATGCTTAACTCGCTCCGTTCTCAATTGTTTAATTAATTTTTTGCTCTTCGCTGTTTGCGGCTGTTCCTCCATTTCCCCCTACTTCGTTCTTTTATCTCGCGAATATGTTATTGCAATCCTTAACGGGAGCGTTTCAATAAACTGATTGAAAATAGTTTTGCATTTACCTTTTTAGTAAAAGGCGAGCTTTTAAGCCTGAGAAATCACCCCGTAAATGCACACGTTTAATTGGACATGTGTTAATATGTATGGTTACACAGTATTAAAAGACAGTGAACAAAGTCAGTTACCTTTCTTCCCGCGTTTGATAAAAGGTGAGCTTTTAAGCCTGAGAAATCACCCCGTAAATGCACACGTTTAATTGCACATGTGTTAATATGTATGCTTACACAGTATTAAAAGACAGTCAAAAATTAACGTCATTTACCTTCGTTCCCGCGTGTGACTCGTGCTGTAAATGTCTTCCTTGTTTTTAGTTCACGTGATTACGTAGGAAGCGTGATGACGCGATACGTGACTCCGCCTCCTCCATTACAGTGTATGGACAAAAAATATGTTCCAGTTATGACCATTACGCTTTGAATTTCAAAATGAAACCTGCCTAACTTTTGTAAGTAAGCTGTAAGGAATGAGCCTGCCAAATTTCAGCCTTCCACCTACACGGGAAGTTGGAGAATTACTGATGAGTGAGTCAGTCAGTCAGTGAGTGAGTGAGTGAGTGAGTCAGTGAGGGCTTTGCCTTTTATTAGTATAGATTACACTTAATATATTTCACTCATTTGTTTGATTCTTGTCTGTCTGTGAGTGTGTGGGGGTTGGGCCAAGGCTGGGTGCATTTCTTGAGTCCCCACTGAAAAAATAAATAAATCACTGTCATATCCACGTGTGAATTTGAGTGGCACCAGACAGCTACAATTTTATAGTTGTCTGCTAAAGACAGATAGCAATTCACATCTGTGAAACAGTGTTCAGCAATGTCAATAAAAGTGGCAGGAGATTTGTCAAAGTAAACAACATATGCAAACGAAATTAACTATTAGCGAAGAGAGAGATAGCGATTCATACCTGGGTGTCATCAGCACTAGGGGGTCTTTTGTTTAAAAAAAAAAAAGAAACAAAAAAGAAAAATATCATGAATCACATTTTGTGAATAGAATTTCAGAGTTTCAACAACATTTGAAGCATAGCAATTTAGGTAACATCAAGGAAGGACAAGAGTGTGAAATACACCACTGATGAAATAATTAAAGATTTAAAAGGCAATACCAATTGGTGTTCCAGTGTTAATGGCCAAGAATGGCTAACACATACTTGGTATAAAACTGGCAGTCTGCAGTGAATTCCAGCTTTCTACTCTGGTTCATGCCAATTCTGTATACCTCCCTCATTTTACTTGCATGAAATAACACCATTACATCACTTTGTTCACTTTTGATTACTATGATCTTTAGAATTAGCACATAGCAACTTAATACAATAATATAAATGTCCAGTTTGGCAAAATGGCTCTTGCACTGCTCCATGCTGAGCTTTCACTTCTCCTCTAAAGGCTCTATTAACACATCCAGGGTCAGTGTGGAGGCTCTCACTTAAGCACTCATCACCTGCATTGCTCTCCCTTGCTTATCTAACTTTTCAGATTGGTTCACAATGATGTCTTCAAAGTCAATGGCTTCTTCAATGCTCAAGTGCTAGACTGATAAGGTGCTACCAATTTCAAAGGAACACCAGGAGAACATATTTTAGTAATGATTATATTCACAAAAATAAAGCATATGGGACAGTAAAACTCCTCCAACAGTTGATATGGACAACTTGGGACTAGTTTGGGGTAGAAGCTTTTATGTTTGAAAATGTCAAAGTGATGTAATGGATCTGAGATATCAGGCTTGCGGACTAGCGGGTGGGCAGCCTTGCTATTTATTTGCCTGTGGTTAGAGCAGGGACCATGCTGATAATTACCATGTTAAAATGGGGGTTCCTCAGGGCAGTTTGGGTTTTCTTGAACATCCCAAAATGCACGTGTTAAGTTTATTGCCAAATCTAAATATGGCAAGACATAAGATATTACCCTGTGATGGACTAATACCCTATCCAGGTTTGGTCCCTGCTTTGCACATGGTGCAGCAAGGATATGCACCAGCCCTGGTGACCCTGTAATGGATTAAATTGTTTTGAAATGGCTATGGATGGCTGCTTAATCAAAACAACATGTCTTTGTCATGTTGGTAGAAACCAGATTACCCATAAAAATCCATCTAAGGGCAACAAAAGCATGCAAGATCCTCACAGACAAGTTTGTAAGTCATAGGTCAGTGGAGCACTGATGCAGTGGTGCTAACCACTGTGTCCCTGTTCTGTCCTACACATACAGTTTACAGTACATAGAAAGGTGAAACCAAAAATTGGGATTTAAATTCCATATTGTGCTTTATTCCAATATGAAAAACTTAAGTCTACAGTAAAATTACTGGAGTAAAAGATAAACAAGACTGTTTCCAGTAGGACTACACTAGGAAGATAGGAGTCAAATTAATTTCAAACCATAAAATTATTTGTTTTGCCTAATGCATTAAATAGTAAAAGTAAAATAGCATCATTAATAATATGCCTTACAGACATTTTAACTTCATGTAGTAGTTTCAAGAACAAATTCCAAAGGGAGAAAGACATGTGTGTTTTTTTTTTTCAGAAAAGAGAAAACACTGTCTAATCTTTCTAACACATATATTAATGTGTCACATATTAGGCCAGAGTTATATTTCATGCGACGTGACGCATGCTGCAGCAGACACTGCTGCTACACAAGCGTTGAAGTGTTTATACTTGCGCGTGTACTTTACGTAAATCTGGAGGAATCCGCCAGGTCGCAGTGCGAGATATTATCACGGTGAGAACATGTTCGGCTTCTCTGTGTTGTGAATTGCCTAGAACATCCATTAAATTCCGATGACACCTTACCGCAATATCTCTGAAAAGGATGTTTATTGATTAAATCCAGGGATGTGTCCATTCCAGCAAGCATTGGGCACGAGTGAGAAACAATCCCTGGAAGATGCCTTGGCTCATCGCAAGGTGAATGCAAGCACACATATACACTAGCGTCATTTTAGTGGCACCAAATCCCCAAATCTGCATATCTTTGGAAGGAAACTGGAACACAGCAGGAAAACATATAAACTCCAGGCAGGGAATATCAGCAACGTGACTCCCTGCAAGACAGCAGCACTAACGCTCCACCACTGTGTCACCCCATGTGTGTAATTATTAACAGTATTCATTATTTAAACAAAATTACCGATTTATCTGTAAAATGTAATATACATACTTAAATGCTTTTCATCATGAAAGTGATATCAAGTATAAATCTAAGGATTCTAAATGTGCAGAGAGTTGGAATATCATACATTTAATGTGCTCAGTGTGGTGATCTATTGCTGGCGATTCGCTGCTGTCAGGAGCAGAGGAAGCCCTAAAAAAAAAGAGAGCACAGAAGACGGTATGTGAGAATTTTAAAACGTATCGTGTCATTACGATCGGGAATATGCTATGCTTGAATATAAAAGCACCACGAATACATTTGTATGTTGGCATTTTGCTTCACCACATCGAACCATTTGTCAAATATTGAAGCGCACACACCGATCTCGTAGGATCTGCAAAGCGGTTTTCTGTCACATGTAGACTCTGACGTCACATTCCAACTTTTAGCACACTGTGCCCCCCGACTTTTTGCTGGTACTGCAACTCGCGCATGCATCACGTTAATTTCTGAGGACCTGCACAGAGGACGCATCAAATGAACGCTCAGAACGCGTGGCGGCCATGATGCGGGCGCGTACGCGTTCTGAGCGTGAAGTATAAATGAGCCCTAAGTCACATATGTGCAGAACTGAAGAGGCTACAGAGTGAACTCTGGTCTTTTTAACCCAAACTAAAAATGGCATCCCCAAGTTAGCCATAAAGTAGCTAGCTGGAATATGTGGTTAAGTACTTGTTTTGTATTTGCTTCTGTTTTATGTGTTATTGATTTTTAATTCACATTTGCTATTTTATATCTTTATTACAGTAATATTACAGACTGAAATACATTTATTATATAGTAACACTAGATGGCTATACCAGTGCTTAACCCAACACACAGACACTGACCACACGTGTTAAAAGCACCAAGAAGTTGTTTTAATTTCTTCTTTTAAATAAACAGTGCCCAAAGCACCTCCGTCTATATAAATAGGCAAGCAAATACACTAATAATAAACACAAGTAAATCACAATTCTCTCCTCCACACCTCCCAGAAAGCTCTGTCCTCTACCTCCCCACTCCGACTCGCTTGCTGGGTTCCCATCAGTCCTTTAAATAGTTCTTGACTCGGAACTGACATTTTCTTCAGCCCGGAAGTACTTCGGGGCTTCCGTCCTCATGACTACCTTGTACTTCTGGGCTATAAGGAAAGGAAGAGTCCCCAGGTTCTTCAACAGTTCCCCCTGGCGGCACCCATGGCACCCAACAGGGAATCCGGGGCACAGATACACTCCATAGGAGCTGCCATCTAGTGTTTTGGGGGATGCAGTGTCGGCAAGTAGCTGCCTTCCCTCATCCTTCCATTCCAGGGGTGTCCTGGCCTGGTTGAGCTATATATATATATCCATCCATCCATCCATTTTCCAACCCGCTGAATCCGAACACAGGGTCACGGGGGTCTGCTGGAGCCAATCCCAGCCAACACAGGGCACAAGGCAGGAACCAATCCCGGGCAGGGTGCCAACCCACCGCAGTATGTATATATATATATATATATATATATATATATATATATATATATATATATATATATATAAAATGTGAAAAATGTAAAAAGATTTTCTAGCTTTTTAGTGTTGTTGAACCTGGTTTTACCCTCGCAATGCAGTGAACAATTAGTGACGATTTTCAGCTTTCCTTCTTTTGGTTCCAACCAAAAAAGAATTGTAAAATCTAACTATAACATGTGTTGTCTAGAAACCTATGTGTGTCCCACTAAACATGGCAGTAGCATTTTTTTTATTTGACTATCTAAACTCTTATCATGCAAGAAAAATTGGTATTATAATTATTATTATTATGTTTGCCCTTCTATACCATTAACCTATTAGACTTCCCCCCTGCATAAAGGTCTTAAAAGCACATTAAACAAATAAAAATGTCTGATTTAATTTTCTAGGAAAGTAGGCCAATAAAAACAACAAGATGACATATTAATAATTTCCTTATAAAGAAACCTTTATCTTTTTGCCGGTTGTGGCTCCACTTTTTTATCAGTTGTATAAAACATTGCTTTGGGAAAACAAACTTTTAACTTAAATCTGGCTAAAGTAAAAACAAAAATGCTATGTAAACATTGTACAAAGATTGCTGGAAAATCCTACATGAAATGATGTTATTTAAAATAAAAAGTGATTGCAAAATAACATTATTCAAGTAACTGGTGGGCCTTGACTTTTATAGACTGTTATTATTATACATACAATATATCATATTATATATATAAATAAACACATACACCCACAAATATATTTACAACTATATATAAAGTACCAGACCAACTCTTTTTTTCAGTCCCGCAATAAAACTGGCTTATAGAAATCAAAATATAGGAGGGGAGGGATAAAGTAAGAATGTTTTAATTTAATGCTGTTAAGAACACGTTGGACTAAGACCTCTCCAAATGATCTCAGAATTGACTAGAGCAAGAAATAATTAAGTTTTTTAAAATGAGAAAATTTCCAAAGGATCTTCATAAAGACTAGCAGTAGTCAAATTATAGCCATCTAGAGTCACTAGGCTAATGAGTACTTGTGGGCACAAACATAAATGTAGCCTCTGCCAAACAAAACCACAGTTCTTTGTTTTTTGAGAAGCTAAACTTATTCTTTTTGGAGATCTTTGATTTGGACCAAAGTTAAAACAACTTCCCAAGCATGATGCTATCTTTCATAGCAGTGATGTGATGATGAAACGCACTGTACAGTCAGATGGCACAGCAGGGATGTCGAGTGCCACACTGTTATGTCGGTTGTACGTTATAGGCCTACTGCTAAATAATCGGCATGGTGCAAACTGTAATTTTGGCTTGTCTTGGCTATTAGCAGCCAGCATGGTCCTTGTTACATGCCCAGCAGTTCCAGTCTTCTGCTCACAGATCAACTACAGTTCCATTTCTAAATTCTCTGTTTATCTGCAAATTGATAATGTTAGCTCTTCACAATAATAATCTGTAGATGATATTAGTTTAATCAGTTCCATCTCATATATGCTTACATAATTACTTTTCCCTTTCATTTATTTCCAGATAAATTACTGTTTTATACCTCAGCTGCTGTTAACTTCCCTAAAGCAGCAGCAGAAGGTGCTGCTGTGTGAGCTGCTTGCCCCAGCGTGCTCCCTCTCTGATGTCTGTCTGACTCATTTGCATTGGGTGTCCGAGTGGCTGTCAGATGAATTAAACAGGAAAATATACGAAATACACAGTTCAAGCAACTACTTTCTACGTAAAACTAAAACAGTAAACTAATTCGTTGGTGAAGTCACACTGAATGTTTCTCTCTTTTAAGATGGATGGCAGTAAGGAGACCTAGGTTTGCTTCCCGGGTCCTCCCTGCGTGGAGTTCGTATGTTCTCCCCGTGTCTGCGTGGGTTTCCTCCGGGTGCTCCGGTTTCCTCCCACAGTTCCAAAGACATGCAGGTTAGGTGCATCGGCAGTCCTAAATTGTTCGTAGTGTGTGCTTGGTGTGTGTGTGTGCCCTGCAGTGGACTGGCGCCCTGCCCGGGGTTTGTTTCCTGCCTTGCACCCTGTGCTGGCTGGGATTAGTTCCAGCAGTCCCCTGTGACCCTGTAGTTAGGACACAGCGGGTTGGAAAATGGCTGGAGATTAGTAATTTGCCAATGCCTTTCAAGGGGGAAAACTTTGAACAGTGCAATCTGTTTGAGATATCTGAATAAATCTCAACAAATTTTCTTGAACAGTAAGTGTGCCATATTTCAATAAATTTGGTGCTTGGAGGGGAGAGTTGTTTCTTATGGACAAATGGAGAGACTGACATGGTTATGGCAATGGGAAAAAATGGAATTGCAATGTGAGTAATGTAAACAAATACATGCTTTTATTTACAGCATGGATTGTTCTGAGATCATAATCACTGCATCAACAAAAAAGAAATAAATAAAACTACACATGCAGAACATTTACTGTTATTTTAGTGTTCTCAAAACTAATGTATAACATATTTGTCTTAGTTTGAATAAATCACATCTGTTGTGTGTGTCACAAATGACAAATGACCACTTGAGTTTCTTCAGTTTTCTTACAGCATGATAAATGATAGGGCTGATAACTTAAAGATGCTGTGGGAAACATCAGCCTCAGCAAGCTGTGTGTTGTGTTGTAGCTCCATGATTAGTACAGTTTAGTTCCAGGGACCTGGTTTGATTCCCCATCGTGTCACCTCCTTTGTGTAAATGGCTGTGCTTGGCAATTCCAATATACTTGTATGTCATCAAGATGGACTTTTTAAATTATTTGGCATTTTTGAATTGGCTCAATGTGTGGTCGTGTGATATTCCATCCAAGGATTATTGATACTTTTGCTCTAGTGTTCCTAGGATACACTCCAGCCCTTCATTTACCCTACACTGGACTAAGCAGATTCAGAGAATTAATAAATGGAAGGTCGTTGTAAGTGTAGCACTGTTTGTTTTTAAATAAACATGTTAATATGTAATTAAATACATTTGTTTGTTATAAATATCTTAAATTTAAAACTACTCAGATTACAAGAAGACACTTTTTCGTAAGACCAGAAGGAAAGGTATATTTGGTCTGTTCTACAACATAAGGACTATTTTTTACAGAAGGGTATAGCTGTCTCAGTAGCAAATAAAGGGACAATTGTGTTATTGAGGTGTCAAATTCAGCCCCCATTTCATTCAAGGAAAATTACATTTTAGCAGATTATAATACATAGCCATATAAGGCCGTGCTCTAAAAGGCCTGGGGTCCTAGAAACTATTGAAATCAAAAGAAAATAAACTGAAATGTAGAGATATCAGGTAATTGAAAGGAACTACTCTTGGAGGATTCGTTTTGCCGATGTGCTTGCATCGCTTGTGCATTAGCGGCGAGAGGAAAAATAAAAGGGATACCGTTTTTACCGTTTTGCCGATGTTAGAGGCTAAGCGACTTTGTCTTTCTTCTGAGGTTTTGTTTTGCTGACGTGCTGGTCTTGCTTGTGTTATTAGCGGCTAAGCGAGTTTTCTGTTTCCTTGGAGGTGGAGCCCTTACCCCGACTCCACCTCTCACTTCCGGGCCGGACAGACGCACACACTTCCACGTGTAGACGTCTATATATAGATGCAAACCTATCAGATTTTTTTAGCTTATTTTCAACTTTTTTCCATTTGAAAGATCAACAAAGATGACAAAGGTAATGGGTGGGAGTTACAGCCCAGCATATACAGTACACTGTTTTAATCCACACATTAAAATTTATTAAAATTGGGAGGAGAAGTTCAATTATAAAGGTAACACACACTAGGAATGTAAGGAATTGCATGTAATAAGGGAAAAAATCTAAATGATTTCCTCTCACGTCCTCAGCTTTGGTCCATCTTGGGAAGATGTTTATTAGTCGTTTTGTCATAACATCCTTAGAAATGTTTTTCTTGATTAGATAAATGAATTAAAATGTATTTCATGCCCACAACTTATGTCTCTAATGTCTCAAATTGTATGATTATTTGCACAGTAATGTAAATAGAAATGCCAGCTTGTTAAGGTTAAATTTGCACAAACATTAGGAAGTTTTTCTTTACACAAAGAACAATAGACACTTGGAATAAGCTACCAAGTAGTGTGGTAGACAGTAAGTCTTTAGGGCCTTTCAAAACTCGACTTGTTGTTTTTGTGGAAGAAATAAGTGGATAGGACTGGTGAGCTTTGTTGGGCTGAATGGCCTGTTCTCGTCTAGAGTGTTCTAATGTTCTAATATTAAAGGATAAAAACTAACTTGATGGTCTCATACAACATCTATCCACTAATTATCAGATGCTCACCATTTTAATTACTTAAAGCCTTTTAAAATTTAAGGATAAAATGCCATAAAAACTATTAATTGCTCTCTCAATTTCCTAAATTTAAACATATTTTTATAAACTTATTCTAAACTGCAGGGCAGGAACCATCTCTAGTTGGAAGGATAGGCTATCCCAGAGCAGATTCACTTGTATCCAAATTAGCTTCAACAAGAGACCAACTTACAGTTGCCAGCTAACCCAAAATCAATTTTTTTATGATTCAAGAGGAACAAATGGGGAACATGCAAACAGTGACTGAGACCTGGATGTATATACATGAACCTGGGAGGACACTGGGCCATTATGTGATCTGTGAAGCAGTCCCCAGCTTGTTCATTACATAAAATATATTTATTACAGGATTCATATATAACATTTAAATAACATGAGAAGTACTTGTATCAAATTCTGCATTTTTTAACTCATCCCAGCAAAAGATAACGACACCTTAACCAGAACAACTACTTCTTTAAAAATGTACATAACAATGATGCTTCGCATACACATTTTTTCCTGTAATTTAATAAATATTCTTTGTTTCTGTGCATTCCTTTTTGTGCATCCTCAAAGATTATTTTTCAGGAGTTGGCTTGCTTGTGAATATTTTCAATACACAATTTAAGTGAAGGCAGGCTCACCAACAGCAGCACCAAAAATAAAGGATGGAAATTTGAAGGGCATCAAGAAGACCTCTGAAACCCAATAGAATTGTTATGAAACCAACGGTGTTACGTTTTTTGAAATGATCTTATTTACCAATGGTTAATTAGTACAAAACTGTTGTTTAATGACCTACAAATGGTATAACTGCTGCACTCATTATGTTTAACATACACAATGTTACAATCAGAAAAAGCCCACAGACTAAAAATATATATGCAATTTTGACCAGGGGCCATGCACTTGGAGAAAATCTAAATCATGTAAGGATTTAAAAGTAACTGAGGTGTAAAGTCATTAATATGCAACATATATACAACTTTTTATTTATTGTGACATACTGTACAAACTTGCCAGACTGAAAACAAGACTAAATAATAAAATGGAAGAGAATTCTAATTAACTTCAGAATAGCGTGTCTCATATATAAATTGTTAGAAACCATAGCCAGAAGACTCATGGATATTTGAGGAGCAGAACAGAAAATCCCTCTGTGTGGAATATTGACAGCTACTGGAAAATGTAAACAAAATGTACAGCACATAATGTTTAGCATACTTTCCTTATATGAATATAAGTCAATATATCACAAACACAGCATTATGTACTGTTCCATTTGACAATGTAGGCCTTAAACTACATTGAAAATAATATTAAACTATTGATTAATGTCTTAAAACCAAGTCCTAGGTCACTCACTGATAATTTCCTGACACAGTATGAAAGTGGCTTTGCTCCAGCACTCAAGTAATGTAGCAAAATACAATGGCTATAAAATATTTTTCTTTTTTTCTATATAACATCATCTGAATGACATGAAAACTATTACTAGAAAGTAAAAAGAGACTGGTACAAACCAAGCCAATATGTAACACTCCCACACTTCTTCCTCTTCATCTTTTCTCACTTTTGTGTGGGGTCGATGTGCTTGATCAACCTTCTCCAAAGAGCTCCGTCCTGCACCTCCTTGCCTGTCAAGCTGTTTTGCTTTTGATCTTCTTTTTCTTTATCCATCTTACTTCTGCTTTGGCCTACCTCACTTTCTTTTTCCCTGTACTTCCATTCCCATCATTCTTTTGCACACATATTCATTGTCTTTCCTCATTACATGTCCATATCATGTTAACCTACTTTCCTGTACTTTCTTTTATATCTCTCCCACTTTTGTTGTACTTCTGATTGTCTAATTTCTTATTCTGTCCTTTGTTGTAACTCCACACATCCATCTCAACATTCTTATTTCTGCCACATCTAACTTTTTCTGTTGTACTCCCTTTACTGTCTCAACTTCACACATCAATGCTGGTCTTAAAATCCTTACCCTTAACCTTCACCTTAATTCTTCAATCATGCAATACTTCTGATGCCTTCTTCTAATTGTTCCATCCACACTGTACTCTATCTATCTATCTATCTATCTATCTATCTATCTATCTATCTATCTATCTATCTATCTATCTATCTATCTATCTATCTATCTATCTATCTATCTATCTATCTATCTATCTATCTATCTATCTATCTATCTATCTATCTATCTATCTATCTATCTATCTATCTATCTATCTATCTATCTATCTATCTATCTATCTATCTATCTATCTATCTAGCTAGCTATCTATCTATAGCTAGCTAGCTATCTCTGCATGTAGTTTTTTGGGCTACCACTGATCCTAGATATTTAATTTTATCCACTGTTTTCAATGGCTTTCCTTGCAGGCTAACTTCTGAATCCTGATCATAATGAAACCTCATATATTTTGTCTTCTTCCTATTTATCTTCAACTGTCTATCTTCAAAAGCCTTTCTCCACTCTTCCAACTTCCTCTCCACTCTTCCTCTTCCCATTTTCTGGTGCTACAAAACACAATGTCATCAGCAAAAAGCATACACCAGAAAGACTGGTCTTTTCTCCATGACCCAGTGCATCCATAACCAGATAAAAATAGAATTTTTTTTTATCAATTTAACCTTTACATATAAGGTAATAAGCCAAGCTACACTGCTCTATGACAGGAACTGAGACATAATCTATCATCACAGCATAGCACAAGACTATGCATTGTCCATGAACAATTAAACATACAGATTACAAGCAGATGCCAAACTCCAGTCTTTAGATATTGTGTATTATCCCATCTCAGTTACAAAGCCTACTCCATTTCCAACAGAAGTGTGCCATGACAGGTATTGGTTTTGCTGTAAGAGTTTTCAAGACAGCAGGTCAAATGTTAATATCAATGTCTGTCAATCTTTGGAAAATAGTGTGTCAATGAAACTTTCTGAATGCCCCTCCAATCATTACTGGTTTCTTTAGCACATCTACAGATCTCACTGTGCAAAAATATCAGTTACTATCATTACTGTTATTACTGTTGTGATTTTTTACTGACAAAATCCAAAAAAGGCATCTGTTTCAAAATCTAGGCCTTAAAACTGTAGTAGTTCCTGCAATCATAAAGTAAGCCTGGCCTCAAAACTCAAAAGCAAGCTTTTAGGCTCAAAAAGGGAGATGATAACCATGTAAAACACCTGGCTAACAGTATATTTTGCAATAGTTACAAATTTAGTTGAAAAATGTTCACAATATAACAGAAATAATACCTTAAAAGGCACCAGAAGGCAAATAAAACATAAGAATCAAAAGACTAAAATGTAAACCATCAACAGACCAATAATTTCCAAAAACCAAAAGAATCAAAGATAGAACTTGCAAGAAAATATAAAGCAGAGTTCAAGAAGAGGGAGCCAAACAGCATGAGCAAAATATCATGGCTCCTCAAAACAATGAGACAATGAAGTAACATAAAATATATAGGAGAGGCCAAGGTCATATATGAAGTCTCTAAACATATAAGGTACAATAGGAAAAATTATCAATAAGACAAAAAACATGGAATTGGTAAGGGAGTGGAGAAAAAATGACAAATTACACAAAAATAAAAGAAATAACTAAATAAAGATACAATCCTCCACTGAAGCAAAAAATGTAAATTTAACCTAAAGAACTTGGCAGTGGCTTTCATGAAACACTTAAATCCAGACACAATGTATTTTCTCATTTACGTTTGAGGGGAATTTCAGGACGGAGCTTAGCGACTCTCTGCATTACATGTGGTTGCAGCAAAAGTATAGTTTCATAATTTTTTGTCACGTGGGAAGTTTCTTTTATTACCTTCCTGTTCCATTTTGCTGTTTTGTTTTTGTACATAAAGAATTTATTTTTGTTTATTTCTTTCCTTGTTTAATTTTTTAGCATCTTGGCATTAGATGGATTGATTGTCAAGTAGGCCTAGCCCTAGGTATCCCCTCTTCTGGCCTCTATCCTTGTTTTCGTTCCTGACTTTGAGTTCACTCTTGCCCTTTGGTATTGACATTTTCATTGTTTTGCTTTTTCTGGTTTTGACCTCAGCATACCCATCTTCAGCCTTTCATTTCATTTCCTCCTTCATTAACCGCACAGTAATTTGAGGCACTCCTTATGTTCTCACAACAAGAGGTCACTTTCAAAAATGAATATGATTAGACGAACATTTGCAACTGTGTGAATGTAGCCATTGAGTAACATACTCAGTATAAAAGTACATGAGCCATCCTATTTTATGTTTAACCTTTACTTCTTTTCTTTATTTATTTTGACTTAAAGATAAACTATGTGTACTGCCTTTTCAATATGTCTTTCTGTTGGGAAGAGCTTTAGAATTAAAAGCAATAACTTATTTTTAATCTGAATCAATTTAGACTGAGTTGAATGTTTTATTTAAGAGGATCAAGGCAGGGTATAGTTAATTAATAACCATTTTTTGGGGAAGTATGAAATATTGTTGGGGTTTATTTACTCTTAAGTCTAGTTGTAATGAATCAGGAGTGTCTGTATCCTGTTTTGCCTGTCTGTTTCTGTAACACTGTCTTGCTTATCAGGCAAAAGAGGTGTTGCAGGTTAAAAAGTCTGAAGGGATCAAATGGAAATGGGCAAGAATATCAGCACACCTAGGAAGCTCTCTTGTACAAAGATAAGTATAGCAATGAAAGAACATAGGGTTAGTTAAAGGAAGAAGAGTGGGAAATGTAGAACGTGCCCTTAATGAATTCCTTGTTACGCTAGCCAACCTGGCGAACCCTACACTGTGAAGTATGTGGAAGGAAACAGTGCAGCAAGTGGGCTTAGACAAAGCCTGAAGATGTCTACCAGAAGGCCGATTAAACATACGTTTAATCATTTGGAGAGAGTTGTGCCACCCATTTTATCATACATTTTTCATAAATTGGTGTGGTTTTCTATAGTATCATCTACATGGTCTATATACATTTAAAACATTTTCTTGATTCCTGGACTTTCAGTGAAACTTTTCATCTTTGATTCTTTGCATCATATGTCGGTAGTAATGTTCATAAGTTTACTTGGGAGGCTGCTGGGTAGCTCTGTAAATAGTTATTTCAATATTCATTATTTCTTTTTGTTTCCTATATATATATTGTTAGAGATGGCCGGCAGCTCAACCCAGACAGGACACCCCTGAAATGGAAGGATGGGGGAAGGCAGCTTTGTTTCAAGCTCCTCTGGACTTCAGTGGTGCGCTGGATTCTGGCAGGGCACTATGGGACATGGAGTTTGGCAACACAACCCTGCCGGGTACCATGGGTGCCGCCAGGGGACGCTGTGGGAAGATGGTGGGAGAATAATTTCTCACCTATCCTGGAAGTACTAATGAGTCCGTAGTACTTCCAGGCTGATTAAAGAACTTGAGTTCTCCATCTGACCTGGAAGTCACATGGGAGGAAGAACAGAAGCACTTCTGGGTCAAGGACTATTTAAAGGACTGCTGAAGATCCAGCAAGCAAGCCAGATGGTGGAGGTGGACAAAGCTTGCTGGGAGGTGTGGAGGAGATATATAAAAGAGAATTGTGATTATTGTATTTACTTCATTATGTTATTGTGGTTGTGGTGCTTAGGGCATTGTTTTGAGAAGAAAAAGAGTTAGGGTTAAAGTTACTTCTCATTGCTTTTACCCTGTGTCCTGAGTGTCTGTCTGTTGGGTTTATAGGGACAACAGCGACCCCTAGCATCCACAATATTCATATTTTTAGTGTTTAGTGTTAGTGTGTTTTTTTCTGTGTTTTGCGTGAGATGAGTACAGGATTAGTGTTAGTCAATAGTTTATCCAGCTATCACTGCTATTGTAGTGCTGGAGGTGTATAATTGTGGTGCATGCAGTTTAGCTATTTGAATAGAGCGTTACAAGGTGAAAGTGCATACATTTGGCCTACAAAAGAACATGGTCACCACATTTAAAAATGACAATATGCACTGTACTAGTTAGACCACACAGGTTTTAAACATAGTTAGGACAAATTCATAGGTTTCTATACAGACATCACATTACTACTTAAGACTAATTATATTTTGAATTTGGAAGGATCGTACGTTTTTTGCTGTTATCTACTTATCGTCAAAAGTGAATAGTAAAAACCGAATTGTAAAAATTATACTCTGAGAAATGTGTAGTTACCACTCTACCAATTTTGTTATCTCATCCAGTTCCAAAATATTTTGTATAAAGTAATAATTATTCTTTCAATTTAAGAATTTGTCTGATTCAGCTGTTAAAGTTGTGGGGGGCCAGCACTCAGTGAGGATAGAATCAAACCTTGGATGTGGTTTGTACACCAGCACTCAACTTATATCTATCCAGAATAATTAATGAATCTAACATGCAGATTTTTAAGATGCAGTAGGGAATCGAGTGAACATGAGAAAAACTAGATGCTGACCATGCCAAGTGGCCTGAAACAGTGAGGCAGGAAAGCTAACCTTTGCATCACCATGCCACTCTAAAAAGCTATTAGAGGACTGAAAAATCCATCAGAAGCTTATTTCTTAAAAGTATAATGCCGTAGGGATAGAACTTTAAATTATACTTCTGGTTCCTGATTTAGTTTTAACAAATTGAAAGTAATGTATCCTAAGAATTTAATCCTCACTTTGTCATCCCTGTGGTTCCTTTTGCAGAAACAGGAAGCTACATGTCTAAGGCAGATGACTATTTTCTCTATGATAATTGCTCGCCATGTACCTACAAGTCAGCTAAGGGATTGTCATTAAATAATCAAAGTAAGGAAAAAAGCAGTATTTGAACAAAGTCGTTCAGCTTTTTAATTAAATAAAGGTAGACAACGTCTTGGAAAGTTTTCAATAGTTCCTAATACCTGTTCTCTGGGACAAATATAATCTTTTACTTTGTAATAATTATGAAGGTGAGTTATGTTCTCATTGCATTATCTATCCTGAGTAGCATCATAGCATGACAATTAGCACCATTCTATCTCAGTTGCAGGAGTCTGGATCTAAACCCTTACCTGGTTGCTGCCTAGGTATTCCCCATACAAAGACATGTACTGTATGTCAGATAAATTGGATATTCTAAACTGGCCCGATGTGGATATGTGCACGAGTGTGGCCTGTGATGGACTGGTGCCCAAGGTTATTATAGTTAACAAAAACTAAAATCAAAACTGAAACTATTGTTAAAAAAGCATTTTCATAAACTGAAATAAAATAATTAACAAAACCGAAATGAAAAACTAAAACTAAACAAAACTATTAAAGTAGGTGGAAATTTAGTAAAATATTTTTAGTTTTCGTTTTTGAATGAATATTCTTGCCGTTAGTCTTTAACCCTAAAGCAGAAAGTCATCCACCATGAGCTGCCCACACATATTCACCCAGTGAACAGCGGTTGGTGACGAAGGGCGGGTTTTCACACAGCATTTGTGGTGACAGAGCAAGCTGAATGGGCACGAAAAGCATGTGGAATAGAAAGCGATTTACGTACCGCCTTTCTTTGCGCTTGTTGTATATCAAGATGTAATTTAGACGGCTGAAATCGGAATGTGCTGGTCAATAAAACCTTTACCATATGGACACAAAAATTATGAGTGAGTAATGTTTCGATATATTTCTCAGGTGACTGCTTTTTGCCACTTTGCACAGGTGAAATCATTTTTACTTTCTTGTGTACAAAGTATAGAGAAAGTATAGTAATCATGTAAAAATTCGACCTCGAGATTTTGATGAATCTTGATGTTATAGATGGCCTTGAGACCAAAAATACCATCTTTTGGAATTATCTGTGTGTGTGTGTGTGTGTGTAAACACGATAACTTAAAAATGCAACGCGATAGATGGATGAAATTAGGCATATGGTTGTTACACCAAAATTGTAGATCTGTATTAACTTTTCGGCCAAATCCATCAACTGGAAGTGGCACTTTACCTGAACACATACTTGTTTTTTTTTTTTATTCATGCAGCTGCAGAGTCCGATTTATTCAACTTTTATAATAATTGTTCAGTATATTATTAATTTGATTTGATTTGTTGTTGATGGTTTTTTGATGTACATAATATAAAAATATAATCATTGTCTTGTGGTTTTACTCCTCAAATATCCATCCACATATCTGAGTATATGAGAAAGTCTAGGGGATACCACTTACGATTTTTGAAAATAAAACAACACTGATCGAGAGACTGACTAGGTCATCATACAAGATCAGCATATTGTTACTGAACAATCCCTTTTGCTTTAAAAACATCATTTAACAATGAAGTGATACAAACAAAGGTAGGCAGGTGAAGAGAGTCTGCCAAGTGATGAAATACTAAACATACTACTGTGTTTTTGTATTTATTCTATATTTATTAATTTATCTTTTTTAGTTCATATTCATAACTCAAAGTGAAAATAATCCATTAGCAGAATTATATTTTAAAATATTTGTCTCCCCTTTTTCAATGTTTTTTTCTCTCTCTCTCAAAATAGATAGTTGAAATGTCATAGTCTTTTTGTTCTTAACATCAGTCATATCATACATAATGCATACCAGGGACTTTTCCTGCCTTACATCCAAACCTGCTTGGGTAGGATCCAAGTTTCCTGTGATCCTATTCAGGATAAACAGGTTTAGATAATGCATATATTGTTCTTAATCTAAGATGCTGTCTCTGTCATTTTCTGCCCGTCCATACTTTTATTACCTGCTCTTACTCTGCTCATTAAGGGTTTACCATTCTTATACATTGGTTATTCAAGTCTCAGCACCCCTAACCTTCACACTACATGCTTGCTTTTCTTTATTTCCCTCAATACAGCAAGGTGGGGTCTACACACTAATTCAAGCCTAAGAGTCCTGATTTTCCTAAGCCCCTGTTATTTTCATGATCACACCTGTCAGAACACAGTAGATTCTGTTTTCTGATTTTTTATATCTTTTCAGGCCTGCAGGTGGCAAAATTCTGTCTATAAATTGTATGTGCCCTAGATGGAATCAGAGATCAGTATGGCTGGTTGAAATACAGTATAACAAAGCCCAGTATGGGAGATTTTTGAATGAAATATTGAAGGCATTCATTTTAAGCACGTTGTCTTGGAGCAAGATATGTTGTGTGCTGTAGACATTTTGAGTAAAAAACCCTCAAACCTTAAAATTCACCTAAATTTAATTACAAATTGGCCCATTTTGGGCAATAAAAGAAAAAAATAAAAGTGCCAACAGACAGCACAAATTTGTTCAGCACAAATGACATAGAAAATATTTCAAAAACTGTAAAGTTGTGTAAAATTGTTCATATTTAGTATCTGGTTTTGATTATGCTTGTTTTTATCAGACAAAAAAAAAAGATATAGTAAACAATGTAGTGTAGTAAGCTTCTACTAACATTAAACTTGTATCCAAATCCATTAAGTGTACAGTTCTGTCAAACTGTGACACAAAACTAAACTCCGTACAGCTCCATGCCATAATTACTACAACTAAAACTGAAACTAACAGATATAAAAATAAAATAGAAATGTCTTTGTGAAATAACAACTAAACTAAAAATAACAATACACGATGAGGGAAAACTAAAACTAAACTGAATTTCCAAGTAAGGTCAGATAAAATATAGAAATAAAAATGAATATAAAAAGGCAAAACTATAATAACCTTGCTGGTGCCCAATATAGGGTTGGTACCTTGCTCGAGTTCAGTGCCCCAGGAAAGGCTCCAGCTTTCTCAAAACACTGACACAAGTACAATGCTGGATGCACTGCTTATGCCCCTGCAGATTTTACTAGGAAACGGTATTTTATTTTTTTCTTTTGGTTGCCTTCATACGTTTGGTTTCAGTAAACCGTTGGGTGTGCGGAATATCACTCCACAAAAGAGCCAATATGAGTAATTCAGCTGCTAGGATAGTGAAAAATATCATCACAGAACCTTTACCATCATAATGGACATCACTTGCGGTTTTGGTATCAGAAACAAAAAGGTTATGTAAGTTAAAGTTCAACTATCAAACAAAATTCATTTAATCAGGCAAAATATCTGCCACATAAAAAAAAATCACATTGTAACTCTATGGTTAAAACAACTCACAAAGACAAATCGTATTCACAAAGTTTATTTATATCATCACAGCTATAATATTTCATAGTTAAACTGAATTTAAGAATAATTTTTCACTTGTGAAAAGTATAGCATACATCAGTTAACTTTTCAAGATCAATTCATTTGTTTCACAGAAAGAAATAATACGGTATGCAAGAATCATGAAGACAATGTGAGAAAATGAAATGTTATATGCAGAAAGCAGCTTCATTCTTGGTAGATACCTTTATTGCAATATGACTTCAGCAAAGTGCTCTGGTTACTTTCGGAGAACCACACCATTCGAAAACTAGATATAGCACTTCGCTGGTCGGTTAACGGCTTCTGCACAGCGGGAATGATGCAGCTGAAGCTTGACTGAAATATTCCTGACATATTGGCCAGATCCCTGAGAAGTGACAACAAGTAGCTGATAAAAGCTGACAAAACCTCAGAAAAGTTCTTCAGTGAAAATATGTAGCATTGGCCCTCTTAAAGGAGAACTAAAATAGCATCTATCCATTACATTCATCACTTTTGAGCTTTAATATGTTTGTCACATCAACACACATTATAACAATGACTTGGTGTCATACCCCAATGTCCCTATCTTAAGCTTTAGCAGCACCCTGCAGCCGCCTTAATTCCATTTGTACTGACCTTTTTCTGGTCTGAACTGAACTAACTCTGGCTGGTGAATAGACCAGCTTTAATCCCATGTTATCCATCACCTGATCCGATTCTAACACCTTCCTCTCCCTGGCCACGCACCTAGCCTACACGATATCTCTGCTGATTGGGCCACATGAGCACCTACGTTGCCAATACTCCACAGTCCCCTGCATCACGTTCGTCTCATATGCCCGTGACTAACATCCGTCATACACCTGTTTATTACTTTGCTGCCCAGCATCTTCCAAACACAATGGTTGCACCAGAAGAACACCGGGACAAAGCATAACGGGTAGCAAGAACTCCAAAGACACAACCTGTATGTCTCTAGTTCACTTTACACACTAAACTTTTCTAAAATGGCCTTTCTCAATAAGTCATAATTCATTGACTCATCAACATCCATAGCTGCAAATGCAGCTCTTGCTTTCCCTGTTTGCAGGGGATCTAGATAAATAGCCCATTCTCCTTTTGGTCAAGAGCACACAGTTACCTAAGTGTTCAAAAGTGGCCAGGTACTGTTCAATGTCTTCAGCCTCACCATAAGGCAACATCCTAGGGAAGTCCCATTACTTGGCATGAATGCTCTCATTAAACACTGTAGGTGGAGTTCCTAACCTTGGTGACAACGACTATGGAACCACTGTAGAGGATTGCTGCTGGTTTCTCCTCCTGTAGCTGAATAAACTGATGGTAGAGGTGTTGCCATCTCTGTTCAAGGTGCTGCTCCCATGTCTCCTGTGTTGCCATAAACTGCTTCAGCACCTGGGCTTGCTTGCAGTTCATCTCCTGCAGTCACTGTTCCTGCGGCTTCAGCTCCTGCTGATTGTTCTTCCTCTATTCCAGTTGCCATCTCTGCCTTCTTCTCTTGAGTTTGGGTCTCCCTAACTGCCTCCTTGGGTGGTGCCATGCTACTGTGTCAAACTAGACATTATTTTTGCCTCTCAAAAATAAAACACCTCACTGTCCACAGACCGATCCCACCTCTGCCAGCCCTATCTTAGGCTTTAGCAGGAACTTGGGGACATGGAGTATCGGGACCAAGAGTCAGCAGGACAATAAGGGAGGCAGACAAAGCTGATGTAACAAAAAGGTGTATTTTATTGAAACAAATAAAAAAAATGTAGAGGCAAACACTACCATAATGAATTAAGATGAAAAAAATAGTGTATCCCTGCCTTTAAATAAAACTGTAGATGCCTTAATTCCTCTCATATTGATCATCTCCTGGTCTGAACTGAATTAAGTCTTGCTGGCTGTAAGAGAAGGCCGGCAGCTCAGCCCGGCCAGGACGCCCTGAGAATGGAAGGATGGGGGAAGGCAGCAATTTTTGGACACTGTCTCCCCTAAGATGTTAGATGGCAGCTCTCCTGGAGTGTAGCAGTGCCCTGGATTCCCACAGTGCATCCTGGGACTTGGAGTTTGGTATCTCAGCCCTGTTGGGTGCAATGGGTGCCGCCATGGAAGGACCTGGGGAGTCATGCTTCCCTTATAGCCTGGAAGTACTAGCGAGTCACCAGGACAGAAGCCCCAAAGTACTTCCGGGCTGATTAAAGAACTTGAATTCTCCATCTGACCCAGAGGTGTGGCACATCACTGGACAGAAGGACAGAAGCACTTCCGGGTCGGACCATTGTGGTGTTGTGGGTCCACAGCTCTCTCAGAAAAGGCCATTTTAAAAAAATAATCACCATGCTCATGGCTTAGCGAGGGGGTGTGGTAGTTGTGGCTAAAGTGGGTCTCGGGACGATCTGTGGTGTGGGCATTTCTCACCTAAGTGCACAGGTGAGAGACTGCCTACATCCGTGATTGTTCCTGGGGCTGCTAATGTGCTGCAGCTGCTATGTCCTCTCGGCATAAATAGAAGTGCGAGCCGGCTAGGAGAAGATAGGAAAAGAAAGGAATGGAAAGAGAAAAAGACGGAGGTTGCTGGAGAGTGAGGAGCAGGAGAGGAGAGACAGAGAGAGCCGGTGTGGGTTAGCGAGCGAGTGAATGCTCGCAGGAAGCTGAATGGGAAGCCTGGGTGTTAGGCCGACACCCAGGAGTTGTAATAATGGTCGCTCCCGCTGAGTGAGAATGTAGCGGGAGTGACCAATGAAGAAGAGAGACTGTCCGCTTCAGGCCGGGATGGCAGCAGGAGTCGGGAGGCTTGGTGTTGAAGTCCTTGGTGTGAGCATCCTGGTCAGCAAGGACTCCGAGTCTCAGGCCTGGGATGAGAGCTCGACCGAAGCCAGGATCGGGAGGCCTCCAGACCAGTTTAGAAAGGAAAGACGGACAGCTGCAGAGAGAGCGTCTCACCTGCTGCAGGGCCCAAACGGGAGAAGCAGGTGAGACGCTAGTATAAAAGAAGCACTGGGCATTAATTGTTTTAAAGGACTGCTTCCAGCAACTTTTTAACTTCAGTTTTAAAGGATTGTTCTATTGTTTTAAACCTGTCACTTTCGTTTTAATGGATTATTTATATAATGACTGTTGAATACACTGCACTTTATTTGAACACTTTTGTTATTGATTGTCTGTGAATAAAAGCACTTTTTGCACTTTGTACCATCCCCTTTGCTATGTTGCCTCACTGTCTAGCTCATCTCGGTTATAACTACTGACGGTGTTGGGTTCAAGGGTTCCCGAATAGAAGATGGGAGCATGGAGCAGAACCCACATCGTCACAACCATATATAAAGTACTGTTGTGAACCCAGCAAGCAAGACTGAGTCGGGAGGAGGTGGGCAACACTTGCTGGGATGTGTGGAGAAGTAGATAGAGAGAAGAACATTGTGATTATTATTGTGCTTGTTTTCTTGCCTGTTTATTGTGGCTGTGGTGCTTAGGGAGCACTGTTGTAGAAGAAAATAATTAAAAGAACTTTGTGCTTTTACCTGGTGTCCTGAGTGTCTATCTGTTGGGTTTAAAAGGGAAACAGTGCCACCTAGCGTTCACAGGCGAAAAGACTGGCTTTTATCCCGGGTCATCCATTACCTGATCCTAGTCTAACAACTGCCTCCCTCCCTGGTCACATGCCTAGCCTACACAATATCTCTACTGATTGCACCACACGTGCACTTACATCGCCGACATTCTGCATCACATCCTTCTTGTATACCTGTGACCGGCATCCATCATACGCATGTTTGTTACTTTGTATCCTGACACTTTTCAAACACCACGGTTGCACCAGAAGAACACTGGGATGAAGCACGGGCTTTCACCCGAGGTCCATTCAAATGGAAACACATGCAAACCCATCCACTCTAAGCCTTACAACACATGGCCTCTCCACGTGTGCACTTGGGGAACAAACTGGTAAATAAACAAGTGCCTTTTTTCTTTTATAATAAGGACGGTGCACGCACAGAAATAACAAAATGGAACAAAGTGCTTTTAAATTACCGTACTGGGAGGCATTACTCAATCTTGGGCATACGAATTATTGTGCTTATGAGTCCTCATTTAGGTTACACCTATAAAGTTGTTGTTCATCCAGTCACCCTTTATGGATGTGAATGCTGGCCAGCTAATGTGAAACCTGAGCAGCTCCTCCATTAAATGGAAGTGAAGATGCTCTAATGATCCCTAGGACTCACCCGACTTGACTGTGTCACATATAGAGACATTCGATGGATAATGGGTGAATACGAAACATGCAGACGTTGCTGCTGATGACATTCTCGACTGTGCCAAGTGGATATGTACGTGCCGGACTGTATCCTGAGTCCTTATTTAGAAGGTTCGGCTGCATTTCCCTACTTGATCAAGGGTGTCCCATTTCTAAGTTTCACCAAAATGTTGCGTATGTATGGGCCAGATTTACAAAACATACAGTATATGCTCATTCTCCTGTCAAGTTTTCTTTTATAAATCCTATCATTTGTATGGAAAACTGTGAAAGAACAAAATAAGGCTTGAAATGTGCATACATAGCTTTCCACACAAATGTCTGTTTTATAAATGTTGACATCGGGCCTGGAAGGAGGCACACCCCACAGAGATAATGCACTTGCAGCTGAATCTGCGAATCTGACTTCCCACAAATCTGACAGCCACTGTGTTTCACTTCTCCTATTAGAGGATGTCTCCTCTTTTCTTTATACACTGACAACAAGACAGAGCAAAAAGGCAAGTCTTTGACATTCCTAAATATTCTTAATGTCCCAAGAAGCAAAGGAGAAAAATGAAATGGATATGACAGATTTCCAATAACACAACCTGTCTATTTCAGGAGTTGTCATGGATGATGCTGGCTGACAAACCAATATGTGTGCCTTTCTATCTCTTTAGGTTACGTTGCTAGCTGTATTCTTTGTCCTTCTCCTCCTTCCTTTGCTCTCTCTCTCTTCATGTGTTTTCACTTTAAGCTGTTGACTTTTTAATGCTTGTCATGGCTAAGGTGAACACCCTGGCCTCTGTTTGTCGAATATCTTTTTGACAGACTATTATCTTTACATGTTCATGAAGAAAACCAGTGGTTCAAAAGATTTTCTTTTACACATGTGGAGAGTCCAGAAAATTGCCATTTTACCATTGAAAGTTCTGACCTTTTCATCTTGCTAGATGACCCTTTTACAATGGTAAGTTTAATTTTCGCTAGTTTAGCCTTCAATCTGCTGTTGCTACCAACACTTCATCTGTTTCAGAGATCAGAAGCTCAAGTAAAATAAAACAACACACAGTTTAAACATAAAGAAATAACATAAAAAATGTGTATAATCCTTGCTAACAATTTAAACCACAATAATTAAATCACACAACCGTACATAAACAAACAAGAAACACTGCCATTATAAGCAAAGTGAATGTGTATGGCTTGTGCACAGACATCACCTTCTATATTATAACATAATAAAACAAAATGACTATCACACAAGTATTTATTAAAACATTTTAAAAACTGATAATAATTATTGTATGCTGCTTTTTCTCTGTCTCTTACAATTAAGAGAAGAGATTGATTAAGTCCTTAAAGTAGGAAAGAAGACATTGGCCAATGAGGATAAAGGGGCAGGGAGGGGCTTGAGCCACACTAGCCACCTCTTTGTGCACATCCCTGTCCTGGACAATGTCTAAAACTGGGCAAACACCTGGAAAATGTAGTTTGATATACAGGAATGTAAAGTGTTACACATAGACAAAAAAGAACGTCAAGATGGGTGACGTTGACCTACAGGGAACAACCTCTGAAAAGGATTTGGGGGGCACACATTAATAAAAATTGTCTAGAAAATATGCGAAAACAATTAAAAAGCAAATTAAAGGTTATGTTGTAAAACTATTGAATATAAATCACAACTGTAATATTTCATAGTTAAACTGAAAAAAATTGTATAGTCATTTTAATTCCCATGACATCATGGGAATGCATGGGATTTTGCAGGGGAAATCTTGACAACTTTTATAAAGTATCTATAAGATATACTGGGAAGACTTAGCTATTAGCTAAATAAAGAAGCTTGACGGATTGAATGGCCTATTCCTGTTTGTCAGACTTTGTATATTTTGTTTAATACTACTCAAATTATAGAAAGAATGTTTGGTAGTGTTTCGAAATACAGTGTAGGAGGCACACAGGATGGAGGAGCACCCCAGCCAGGAGTCCAGAAGATCCCTTACCCGGAGAAGAGGCCCCATGGGAATGTAAAGGCATCCCAGCCAAGAATGAAAAGGGGTCACACCTGGACTAGGCGGATTTATGGGTGGATGAACATCCCAGCCAGAATGAATGGTTCCTTCCCTGAATGGAGCCCTAAATAAAAGGACAAGCATCCCGACCACACATGGACTTCATATCTTCCCTGACCATGACAGAAAAAGAGGACCGGGAAGGACTGTCTCTGGGGGATGTTAATCCCCCCCCAAGCGCTAGATGGTAGCAGCCCTCCTTATCGATGCCGTTTGGGAACCAGCAGGAAATGCCGGGAGTTGTAGTCCAGTAGCACAGCCTTGCCGGGGGCCGTAGGTGCCACAAGGGGGCGTTATGGGGAAATTGCACTCCCCAGAATATGGGACTTTCATTTGATCCAGAAGTACTTCCATCGGGCAGGGCCCCTGGCCCCAGAAGTACTCCCGGGTACTCAATTAAAAGGCCCGCACTACCTTATCTAGGCGAGTCAGAGGTGGGAAACACTTGACTGGAGGAGGAGGAGGTGAGAAGAGAGGAGAGATATTGTAGGGAGAGAGAGATTTCTTGTGCTTTGTGTTTGTAACATTTTTGAGGTATTGTGTCCAATAAACCTTCCATTATTTGAATTCAGGACTCTCTGTGTGTTCATGTTTTGGAGCTCGCTGATGCTCTATTTCCATTATAACACACATGGTTTCACCAAATGTTTGGTGGTACAATGGCATGTAGGTTAGCTCTGCTACCTTACCTCTCTAGTGGCCCTAATTTAGTTCTTTGTTGTATCCAAATGGGTTTTCTCCCAATACTCTAATTCTTCCCACATCTCAAACACATGTGTAAACCTCCTGTTTTTTTTGGATTAAGGTAAACCTGCTCCAGCATTTATAATAATCACAATACTATTTAATTTAAAATATAACTTCATGATATTCTTAACATGAGAAATCTGAATATAAAATCTTAGTATAAATATTCTGATGTATTTGGGAAGAAAAAAATCCACTTAGGCACAAAGACACTGTTTGGATAAACTTTGTCCCTGTTATTATAACCTGTGGTTGTTAAATTTGGGAAATGTAAAAAGAGTGAAGACTGCAGAATTCCTCCAAATGTGTTCACGAAATATGTCTTGTTTTTTATGCACATATGAAAAAATCAAAAATGTACATGTACTTCAGACAGCTTTAAGGAAAGGTTGAGAGGCCACTTATAAAAGGATCTGTTTGAGTAGCAGATTAACTGCCCAAAAAATGATCAATCAGATATTTAATAAAGATAGCAAAATAGGGGATCAATTGTCAGAAAGTCAGATAACACTGTGTACTGTCTGAGCATGATGAAGATGAAGCACTATGTGACAAGAAAAAATTATTGATTTATAGCCGCAAGCTTTTCTATGTAAACAGTCTGGAAGAATACCACGTCAATGACCCAAGAGCCCAAGAGAATTGTAATGAACTTTGTGCAAGATGTAAAATTAGGTTTCCCTCAATTCACTACAGTCTATTGAAAAAAAAAAAACATGTCGGGGATGACAAATTTAACTATATGACAAGTGAAAGTAGATCGAAGAGAAATATTTCAATGCTTCCATGCATCAGCTGCATTTGTCTAGGGTGTATTGATCTCAAAATGCATCTGTTGCAAGCCTGTAGGGTACTGAGACTGGAAATGATATATTTTGTACAGCCAGTTCACTGGAACTCCAATTACAGCTAAATACATTAAATAATAGCAAACCTGTTTAATGAAGAAAACACATGGAGCATCATATTACAATGTAAATTTGAACTGAATTTAACTAGTAATGTGCAAACCCTACTGAATTCGCTTCGCCTCGAGTTCAGTGAAATGCACTGAAGTCAATGGGGAAGGAGAAACTGAGCTGGTTTTGAGGTGAGTTATAATTGTCTAATAGTATTTTAAGTGCCCCTGACAGCTGAAGAAACATCTGCCAATTCTACTGGACCAATTATTCTGGCTAAAAATGCGATCAGAGCTGTGAGGCAGCATTGCACCAGTTTGGCAACCCCAGGTAAGATTAATAAAGTTAATTATCAAAACAGCAAAATATCTTGCAAACTATGGCAGACAGGAAGCATGAATTCATTTAGGCTTGACCCAAAGATTCAATAGCGGGTACTCGCCTCTCTTGGGCCAAAAAGAACAGCTTGTTTTTTTTACCCTGGCACATTCGCTCTTTCATTGTTGCTGCTACCAAATAAGCACAACACTAAAGCACATGGATTCTTCGCTTCTTGGTGTTTGCATCAACTGCGCGGTACACTGGAAGATACGATTAAAGAGGTAGCTCTCATGTAGTATTAAGCACATATCACATATGATTCCATACAAAAAGACATTACCTTTAAGACACAAATACAGTGACACATTTACAGTTTCCTCCTGTGTGTGCATTTTGTGTTTAAATACATTTACAATTTTTCAACTAACTTTTAGTCCAATACTAGGACCAGCGTATATGCTCATTGGACTGTCCCATCCAACACTGGCTGCTACAGGTCTGTGATGCTACCCTAGCTTTGCAAAGCATCATATGACACTGGAAAAAAAATAAGTTTATCTCAGTCAGCTGCATGGTGAGTTTCCAGTAAAATATTTGGCGAACAAGGTCACTGGCGAATTTCGCTGATCAACATTAATGATAACACAAAAATTATATTTAATTCCCACTTGAAATGAATATTATGTTTGTATGTAAAGTGACACACAATTTTGAAAGGCATAAAGTTTTAATCCTTATTATGACTGACTGTGTGGTGGGTGAAAACTGGTCTGTCAACATCTAGTTGATGAATTTAACTTGAGGGTTCATTGGCATTTCTCAATTGCCTTAACTGCAGATGTATCTATTCAACCCATCCAGGATTATTTCCCAGATTGAACCCTGCTGAGGACTTCACCCAAGGAATTCACCCATCCACATGGAGCTGAACAAAGACAACCAGCAAGAGGTTGCCATCAGCCAGTGAGCGATCAGACTGTTAGCTGCAGAGAGTCTTCTTGTGTAACAGCTTCCTGTCTCTGTCTCACTCATTCTCACAAAGCCTCCAGTCACACTGGGATAGCTCAGGTTCCCAATAACCCTTTATTAGAGTAAGTGGGTTAATAAGAAGGATGGTTGGATGGATGTACATTTACGAACTTGTAAGAACTTTTCCTTTTACAAACTGTTTGAGAAAAACTGTAAATCAGGAGATTACCTTTCCATTCAGTACGTTTTCTGGTGATCAAACCCTACTTTAAGCATGTTATTAGAAATGTTTCCTTAACTGTTTAAACACAGTTTTTTTTATTGCTTACTTTTTGTTTCACTTTTCAAACAGCAGCTTAAAACTATTTAAATTTTTAGAATGTAAATCAGGGGTAGGTTCAACAACTGAAATAATGCTGCTGGAAGAAGTAATCATATTAATAACATTTATTCATTCTTTAAGTTCTCCCGCGGATAAGTCGAGACTTGATTTTACCGTGTAATTTCCAGTCTTTATATATAATACGCTACCGTAGCTGTTCGTTTGTCTGTCCAGGATTTTAAAACACCTGTAGCTCGCAAACCGTTTGACCTATTGATCTGAAATTTGGTACACATATACTACGTGATGGGTGGCGCAGTGGGTAGCGCTGCTGCCTCGCAGTTGGGGGACCTGGGTTCGCTTCCCGGGTCCTCCCTGCGTGGAGTTTGCATGTTCTCCCCGTGTCTGCGTGGGTTTCCTCTGGGCGCTCTGGTTTCCTCCCACAGTCCAAAGACATGCTGGTTAGGTGGATTGGCGATTCTAAATTGGCCCTAGTGTATGCTTGGTGTGTGGGTGGGTGTGTTTGTGTGTGTCCTGTGGTGGGTTGGCACCCTGCCCGGGATTGGTTCCTGCCTTGTGTCCTGTGTTGGCTGGGATTGGCTCCAGCAGACCCCCGTGACCCTGTGTTCGGATTCGGCGGGTTGGAAGATGGATGGATGGATACTACGTGATGTCTACTATCCGCTTTCGGGGTGATGTTTGACCTCCAAGGTAATTCCTCTTTTCATTTTTATTTTATTTTATTGTATAAGCAACTCTCGGCAGCGGCCAGCAAAGGCGGCCATGTTGTGCGTGCATACAGGCACAGTTCTCATCCCTACCACCTTCACCGTCACCTCTCCTACCTCTTCATATATTAAATCATTCTTGAGGCAGATTGAAGTCTAACTGCCAGCTTAAGTGAAAAATTAAAGAAAATGTACTAGTAATTGCAACACAAACACTGACTTAATCAGTTTTAACGCGAAAAGATGCCAACGAAAGAAGACAAGAAGCAGGCCGATAGGGTAGAGAAAAGAAGAGCTGCTCAGGAAGCAGCAAGTGCATCAACCTCTGAGCAAATGAATGCTAAATGTACAGAGAAAGAGTATGAAAACTATGAATACTCAAGTCAAGTGTATTTGTGCAGTGCACTGTTACTTGGATTTTATAATGCCGGTTGTATAAGTCGAATGCGGAGAACTAACGCTATTGATACAAGAGATTATTATATGCTAACGCCCACCTTTGAGAGTAACCATGGAGTACACTACCTTTTTTCCTATGTATTGTGCCACGTGACCACACGGTAATACCCAAACTATTCCAAAGTGACGTTTGCACTGTTTTGTGTTTTTTGTATCTCACACCCTCATACACCTTTATCGTAAGAGCATCCCTTATCTACAATGGGGCATTCAATCAGAAGAAAATATGAAGCTGGATTTAAATTAAAAGTCGTTGAAGTAGCGAAAGAAATTGGTAACTGCACTGCTGCGACAAAGTTTGATGTGTCTGAGAAACTGATGCAGGGTTAGAGGAAGCAAGAAGATGTAAAAAAAAATGTGTCGTATTTTTGAACGGGCGTATAAGTCTGAGTCTGATTTTATGATCGATTCTTTGGGTTTCTAGACCCGGCTTATACGCGAGTATATACAGTATTTAGTTCAGGTTTACAGGGGCTCAGCAGTGGCACTGGATGGGAAACCAGCCCTTCATTGAGCCATTCCATTTACCCATCCAAGTTCACTCACATTGGTTCAATGCAAAGTTGGCTATTAACGTAACATGCATGTCTTTGAATATTGGAGTGTAATGCCCAGGCAGCCTGCAGCTGGCATACTCCTCCTTTGAACCTGGACATTGATAGTTGTAAGCTGGATGGACTGAGCAATGAGGATGCATTACAACAAGAGGTAGGTGCAAATGTGTTTTTTTTTTATTTTCCAGCTAAAATAAAGCAAATCAATGTGCAAATGTGCAGTGCAAAATCTTCGCAATTAATTAATTATAAAAACATTATAAAAACAATGTTTTTGAAGGTTCAAACCAGTCATCAATAAATACTCCAATAAATAGAATAAAATTGGAAAGTTAAAAACACAGTCAGGATCTATACATAAAAACTATCGTAAGCCTTTGTACCGCCCTTTAAAAGAGATGTCTTCTTGGCTCATCCACTTTGGTATAATCAGTGAAAGGAGATGTCCTCCCAACAAGCGCAGTCAACCTCCTAATTGGCTTCTTTCCCTGTATCTGATAGGACTTAGTGAGCCCTGCTCCCTTCTTCCTCCGTTATCCCTCGACATTCAGTGTGGAGTCACGCAGAGCAGTCGGTTGCTTCTACTACTTTGGCACCCAGCAAATGCGACCCTGCCCCGTGAGTGCTGTTCATTTGCTCCACCTGGGGCCACTTCCTTATTGCTTGCCTCCACATTGCTGCACAGGATCTGCCATGATCTTGCCGATCTTCTTTTCTTTCTTTCCTTTCTTCTTTTCCTTTAACTTCTGGACATCCTTTCTTTCTCATTCCCTTCCTTCTTTTCTACTTAGGCTTCTTTTATACTTCAGTGGGCACAGGTGCCCAAGGTACTAATGAAAAAATTGGCAGAACCACACACGTTTGTATGTGAATGTGGGCTCTGCCAATTCCCTCATCTACACTAATGGGCTGATCACCCACTATTCAACAATTGAGTCTGAGTGCACTGTTTTTAGTGATTCAGACCAAAATGAAGGAGCTGTGAAGCAGTAGTGGAAAACCACTTCACCAGTCAAAGACATACATGTCAAGTTAATTAGTGACTATAAAATAACCTGGCTTATGTCAGGAAGAGTGCTTGTAGTATGTCCTGCAAAATAGTGACATCAAATCCTGGACTGATTGATGCCTTGGGCCTCATGATGTAGACTCTAGTTCTCTATAACCCTTAAGCAGTTAAAGTATGGATATACTGTATGTCTTAGAGCTGTGGATAGAAGTCAGAGTTCTGAGGCAAATCCTTACCAACATGGGAACAACATACGCACACAGACAGAGAATTGTACACATGTTCCTAGGATTTTGAGGCAGCAGTGCTCATTTCTATAATAATTATTTCACCCTAGAAAGAAAAGGTTTCTTCGAAGATAGTGATATATTATATTACTTTCAAAATGTCTCGAAACTACTAGAAAAACTACCTAGAATTCTGACTAGTGATGACCCTAAATTAGATTAGGCAAGTTTCTGAATATCATGTTATGCTTTGTGCTGGTGACTTCTATGTCTATATGTTCTGTCGTCTTTACAAATAACAATTTCATTAGATCCCATATATATTTACAATTGAAATGGCTGCTACCTTTGTGCCAAAAATCAAATCGTAAACCTGAAAGTTTCAGTCAACATGAAAATATTGTAATAATTTATGGAGAAATCTAAACAGCTTTCAGTTGCAACTACTTTTTCACTCAAGCACACTGTGCTCCATTTTTTCAGGCAGTTGTTCATTATTGTGTTTTTCATTTTCCCCAATGTCAAATGGTAAAACTAATGTTACTTAAAATACACTAAGAAAACCATTTGTTATAGTCTGATGACAGGAAATTGCTGCAGTGAATATTTAACAAACCATAATAGACTAGCCTTGCAATTCATGGACAATTATCTTTTAAGTGCTACATGAAACCTAACACCCTGGCATAAAATGTAAATGCCCGCCATCACTGAGGTAACCTAATCACTTAATCATTAAAACTACAAGTTTCAATTGTCCAATTCACTAGCACGCCAGACAGTTTAAATATTCAACATGATACTTTAAATACTCAACATAATACACCCCTCCCTCAAAAGTAAAACAGTAAAACCTTTAAAAACAGAAAAGCCAATGACCTTACCAAACACTTTTAACTTAGAACAAAATTCAATGGAAATAATGCAAAGTTTTAATGTTTTATCCTAAAGTAGACAAAATTACAAGAATACTAAATAATACATAAATACCATTCTGTGATAGAAAAATCAGACATTAAAATGTACTAAAAATGGCAAAATAATGATTATAATGCCTTACGTTTAACGCATTGTTAAATACAGGTAAATAAATGCACTTATAAGGCATACTTAGCAATTTAACTTGATGTATCATAACCAGTTTCTATCTAATCAGTTACGGCGTATAAAAAAATCATTATCCTCAAGATGTCTTGATCTTTTGATAAACTGTAGACTAATGCTTAATTTTATAACCTGAGTGCAGTAGAGAATCAAAAGGTCCAAAAAGAAAGACAATCAACAATTAAACAAATGGAAGTGATGAGCTTGTAATCGAATAAAACTGTCAGAACTAAACATCAAAAAACATGAAAAGAAATCTCAAGCTAAGCAAAATATATTTTCTTTGATAAAGTTCACACTGTTATAGAGGATGCAGCTTGCTGTTAAATAAGATGGCAACCAAAACCACGTGACCATGCACACATCATGTAACATACATCTGAGGATAAGCGCCTAGAGATAAAAGGCATCATAGCAACTAAATAAAAAAATGCAGATTTGATGATATCACCAAATGTGTAACTAATAATGATAAAAAAAATAATAAATCAGAAAAATAAAGGAAGAAACCATTATAATATACAGTGGAACCTTGGTTTGCGAGTAACTTGGTTTACGAGTGTTTTGCAAGACGAGCAAAAATTTTTAATAAATTTTGACTTGATAAACGAGCGAGGTCTTGCAGTATGAGTAGTATGTATACGCTTTGTCTGCTGAGCGTCATGTGATCACAACTGAGCTGATGGTTCTTCTCTCTCTCTCTCGCTGCGGGATTATGGGCAATCGTCTCCTATTCTCTGTCTGAGTTGGCGTGCCTCACTCATATAGTCAACATCCGTACGAGCGTATACTGTTTACTGCAGCATTAGCATTGTGACTGTGTGTGCGCACGCGTACGTGTGTGTGTGTATGTGTGTGTGTGTGCTCGCTCACGTGTGTGTGTATGTGTGTGTGTATGCGCGTGCTTGTTTGTGTGTGTGTGTGTGTGAGTGTGTGGGTGCACGCGCGCGCTCGTGTGTGTGTGTGCTCGCGCACACGTGTGTGCTGTGACGTGCGAGTCCCCGTCTTGCACCCTAAAACATGAAGCTGAGTCTCAGTACTTTAGCAACACCAGCTTTAATCAGCTTGAAACAGCAACAGCGTGGTTATTTATTGTAGCAGGATCTGCCACTCTCCTATACACAGACACAGCAGTCAGGCAGGGCCCTGCACATTTATAATGTTCCTTGTATCACCCATCGACGGCAGGTGCTTATAACATGTCCACGATCTTTTCGGATTCGCTTTTACGGCGAACTGCTACAGCGCTGGGAGACTGCGATTGCTTTGGGACGCTCTTCCGCGTGTCGTCCCGTTGGGTGCAATCCCACAAGAGTTTAGAAACTCACTCACACCAGCCATGATTCTTTTCAAAGGTAAAGTGCAGGTTAATTTGTTTTATGTATTTTTACTTTATATTTTGTATTAATCATTTTTATATGAATAGTTTTGGGTTGTGGAACAAATCATCTGAATTTCCATTATTTCTTATGGGGAAATTCACTTTGACATATGAGTGCTTTGGACTACGAGCACGCTTCCGGAACGAATTATGCTCGCAAACCGAGGTTCCACTGTACTACATCATCATGACTGAATCTCCCATCTAAGGCATGGGCCCTAAATTGACATCGATCAATAAAATCTTTCCACCAAAATGCTTGTTTTTCGCGAATTCTGACAATGTACAACCCTAGGAACAGCATTAGGAAGTAAACTTAGAGACAAGGAACTATGTCCTATTTGTTGAAGTGGTATTTGGTGAAACACTAAAGCAAAATGTTCTAATTAAATGTCCATGTCTAATTTAAAAACAAGATCAACAAATATCCTCCTTGGTTTCCCCAACATTGACGCTGGAATGGCCTATTGGTTGAATTTCACACCCCAAACCCCAGACGCAATTCATCACAACAAAAAGTCTCAGGTTCAAGAGACCTTTGTTTTCGCAGTTCCTTAGAAACAGGTGTCTTTTCTTCAGCAAGAGACACAATCTTTCTCCTTTTCCTCTTCCACTTCTCCTAGGTGAGCTTTGTCCTCCTCCTTCTCTCTTGACTCTGACTACTTTAGATGATGTGGGCAGCTCCTTTTTAAACCAGACCCTTGAGTACTTCTGGGTTAGGAGGAATGACGTTAGGACAGCCATTTGGAACCACAACTCCAATGCTGCCCTGCCGGTGTCCAAACAAGGGCTTGCCAAGAGAGATCCTGCCACAGAGTATACTAGGGGACCACATGATCTTGGGAGTCAGTCTGTCGCCGTTCCTCGCTTATTTCAGCTTTCTAGCCAAGAAAAAGAATACTAACCCGTTCATGATGCCCCCCTCCACCCATACTGTCCTTCTGTGAGAGCATCTTGGCTGAAAAACAGAATGCTATGCATCTTTGTAAGGACCATCCCAGCCAGGTGACAATCCATCCATCTATTTAATCTTTTGGAATATTATTTCTGGAAACTGAAATTAAAGCATTTTCATTCCAGCCTGAGAATACAGCAAAATTAATAAAATACTAATGTGAACCCGCTAACAGTTTCTCACCACAACAGCCTTTTCAGGATTACAATACCTGTGGGTGAGTTTTGCTCAACAATATCAATAATTTGGACAGAGACGTCAACTCAAAGTACAACACAGGGAGATATTTAGGACTGGTTTTGCCAGTAAGGAACTCATTTAGTAGAATGACTGAAATTAGAAATGAACTTGCAATAAATATTGAAAAGCAAATGGAAAACAAAACCTACTTGTGCTACTTTACAGGTGTTTGATCGATAAACCTACATTTGAGATGTTGCAGTGAGATCCTGTGGAGTTGGTGTGTGCAGAATGAAGCTGTGCTTGATGTGATCTGTTGCTTATACACTCTTTTGCAAATTTTAATGAACTGAAAATAATGTAGTCATTATTAAATTGAAATCACTTATAAGCCATCCCTTTAAAAATCTACTGTCTTACTAAACTTGATTCATATATTGTAATTTTCACAGCCACAGATAGAGGGAGAGTGGATGTCAAAAAGAGTGCTGTTGGTAACATACCTTTTATTTAATTTATTAACTTAATATTAATGCAGTTTGCATTCTGATATTTTTCTGTATGGTGTAACATATGGTTCTCAAATAATATAGTATGTTGCACCCTGATTGACTTATATGTAGGCAAACTCAGAGTTGATATTACACATCTTTTAGTATATAGATTCCCAAATGACTATATTACCTTTGCTTCAGTATTAACAAATGATTTGTAGCCATTTCTTTGCATTCTGGGAGATCAAATAAAGAAGATGATTCATTCAAAAACCTTTCTAAGTTGCTATAGAAAATATTTTTGCAATCAAAATAGTTTGTTGTATATTGGAAATGATAAAAAACATCTGTACCACACCCAAAAAGTAGTCAAATGTTTGATGAAATTAACAGAACATTTGGAGAGTTATTTCTAAAATGATTCTGCTAGCAGAAAAATAACTAACTAACTGTATGCACATAAAGATATTCTACTCCTACGACAGGTTGCCCTGATAGTATAGCTTTGGCACACGGTGCAGCTGGGTAGGACAGCTTGCACAGGAACTTTGTTAGCTCAGAAAAAGCAAAGAGCTCCTCGAGGAATGTGTGTGTGCAGAAGCCAAGGAATGTTGAGTGTGGTGTGAGGACACACAGCCTAGAGAGGAAATAATGATTAAAATACAAATATACAATAACGTTTAAAATGGGTTACTAAGCTTCATGATTTAAACACCACCATGCAAAATAAATGTGCTTTAACTCCAGAACTTTTAGCAGCTCTTTTTACACAGGTCTGGCAACACTTAATGGCAGCCAGATGGTTCACACTGGATTTTGACAGTTTTCTTGAAGAATGTCTTCTATAAAGAAACTAGAAAGGACTATCTGAGGTTTGCCCAGAAATTTTGCAACACTGGTTTTTATTGCTAGTAATTAATTATAGAATTGTTGAACATACTCATAGGGTAACTAAATGTACTGGCTACATGCTCATCTGTCAAACATAATTCCATCTTCTTCAATAGCCTTTCCCCAGTGAGAAAGAAGAAAATATGTCCTATTTTTGTACCAGTCTGAATCCTACACATGCAGCCACTCCTTCACCTCAACATCCATGTCATCAATCCCAGACCTTCTCTGAGGGCTTAAAAGACATGGAAATCTAAAGGTACAAGTGACACAAGTGTAAGAAAAAAACATATTCTGCAGTCATTTTCATTTGCCTCATCCTCATCAGTACTGTAGATACGATCATACTGCATAAAATTATTTGGCCACAGTAACTTGCAAAGAAATAACTTGTTGATTAACTCATTATTGAAAAGAACTATTTGTTTAATGAGTTAAGAAAAAAAATATTTTAAATGTTTTTTTAAATGTTGAACCTTATTTATTGCTGGCTGACATTCGTGTCTCATTCATCATCTAAACTACGTCTCTGATAACTATCAATTTCTTTGCTGTCATGAGCCAATAATGTGTTTTATTTATTTATTTATTTTTTTTTATTTTTTTTTTAATGCTTTGCATAATTGCTATAACTCCTTACTGCGTGGGAACCATGAACACTATTTTTTTTTAATTTCCTGGTTTAGTGTGGTTTCAGGAATAGATGTTGGATCACATGCTAAAAAGCTAGACGGTTTCTTGAATAATTTACTCCATGGACCATAGAAAGCACTGAACAGTAGGGCGGTCAGGGGGAAATTGGTTCACAGACATCACTGTAGAATTATTATCCTGTAGCGCTACAGGAGAAAATAAAATAAACAGGGAAAAACAATCATTTGGAATCTCAACATGGCCAAACATAACCCACGTTGAGTCAAAATGACATAACTCTTAGGCAAAAGCAGTAATACAGTGAGATGGTAAAGTTGTTATCTAAACTAGTTGAGGGAAAAAAAAACACAATACCTACTGCAGCATTAGATGATATTCTGCATTGGCCAGTATAAAACTTTCTGCATGCTGATAAAGTTGTCCTCCCATCAGCCCCAGCTAATGCTTTGTGGTAATTATGGACCCAGCATTGGCACTGGCTGTTGGGTGCTCTCCCATTACAACCCCGTACACAATGTGCCATACAGTTTATATTTAAAGTTGGACCACCAACATTGTGCATCCAAAATTTTGTGAAAATCAGTTTGATTGGCCACCAAACAAAGTACAATTTTATGTATATGAAGTAGATGAAGCATATAGAGACCTGGGTCCCTTTGTAAAGAAAAGCCTTAAAACTTACAGAATACAAACTGAAGTAGCAAAGGTTTCAATTTAAGAAAACAAGTTTTCTGCTATTCAGAGGCATGCTTTGACATCAAAAGTAAACTGAAAATAGTACAGTTTATTACAGATTCGTGGTACTATTTTCTCGAGATAAAGATACATTTCTTGCTCGTCTGTCTGTAGCACTCATCGTGTTTGGAGTTAATGACAACCCAATGCCGAACTCCGTCCCCAGCCTTTTACATTCTGTGTTGTTATTTTACATTGCCCACAGAGGGAAAAGCACACACAACAATTTCATTGTATTTTGTAAAGTAAATAATTCGTCTGAACTAAACTGATTACACTGCATTATATTTTAAATAAAAGCCTTAGATTTTTGAAATAGCCAGGCAACCATCCCTGCAGCATGTCTTGTGCATGCACGATTTTAAAAAAAAAAAATTCTCAGAAACTGAAAAAGGCTGTGTGTGTAATAGAGCGGATTGAAGCACCTAAAAATTAATTACAGAGTATTTTTAATGTATGCTGAGTCGTGCTTACTGAGGAAATGGTAATAATAGAACTAATCACAATATTTTTGAGTAAGTAAATTCACTGACACTGATACCAATAAATATATAAATCCTTATCCATGGGAAGAACATCCAAACTATGTAGAACCTGGCACTGTGAGGCAGGAATGAAATCTCTGCAGTACCACTCTGTGTATGTTAAAACAACTATGCTAATCTTTCTAAACCTCTGCCTGATTAAATTTAGATGAATTGGCATTGATAAAGTAGCCCAAGTGTATGTGATTGACCTATGGTGGACTGGTGTTGTTCCTGCCTTGCACACTATGTTTGCTGACATAGGCTACAGTTGCCCCACGATCTAGTCCTAGATAAGCAGATTAGAAAGATCTATTATTATTGTGTCTATAAAACATGTGAAAAGATGAATGGATAGGAAATAAGTGTCCAACAATGTGTGCACTCTCAATACTTGACAACATCTTTTGTATGAAAAGTGGACGCAAGGAAAATCCACATTTAACAGCAAAGAATGAGAAGCGGTTGTAACTGACACTGAAGTAGTGATCACCAGGGGCCTCATGTATAAACAGTGTGTACACACAAAAATGTTGCGCACTTTGAAATGTATAAAAAATAAACTTGGGAGTAAAACCATGCACATTTTCACGGTAACCTTCTACCTTGCGTATGCACGTTTCAGTTCAGTGTTGCAAACTGGTGGCACCCAGTCTCAAAGCAATGCTACTGTTTTTGAATCATTTACCTTTCTTTTTCATATTTAAATCAATGACGCAGGATTTATCGAATACAGCAAAATTAATTGCATATCGTTCACAAAGTTAATTAACTCGATTGTAATCATTCTGTAACAATATAATGATGCATGGAATGGCTAATAAATTCCAACTACCGTAGCTGCTTTAGTGTTGTTAGAAGACATTACAAATGGAAGAATTAGAAGAGAGCGTGCATTTATAGATGATGATGACTGGCCTCTAAGTCAATTTCGATTTTCAAGTTCTATCCTCTTGGAGCTGTGTGCTGAATTGGTGCTGGCTTTACAAAGGCAGACTTTGAGGAATTGTGCTCTACCTGCTCCTTTGCAAGTTCAGTCCACCCTCAGGTTTTTAGCCCCAGGAGCTTTTCAATGTGAACTTTCTGACCGATTGGGTATTTCACAAACATCACTGAGTTGCGCCATGCCAGCTGTATGGAATGGTATTTTCTGCTTGTCACCCAGATATATAAGATTTCCTTACACTGTGGTTGAACTGCGAAACACCAAAATCCGGTTTTCTAAATGTAATCGGAGTGGTCAACTGCACACACATTGCTATTGCAATGGCGCTGGACAAGTAACATCACCCAGGGATGAATCACTAAAAGAATGAGCTGGCATTACATCATATATAGTTGGAGAGCCTATAAAAACGGCAGCTCTGTACAGTCACAGGTGCTTTTCTCCAGCTAGTGCAGCTAAAGGTAAGCAGTTCTTTTAAAGATAGCAAGTCACCTCAAATAGCCATGTAAAGAACAGAGAATCGATCTGTTGCGTCGCTCGGCACTGATGCTACACTATAAAGGTGACTTCAGAGAATGAATTTTCTTTTGTAAATAGAATGCATTTCCACTCTATTAATATTCTGCTCTGTTGTGCACAAAAAATGTGTTGTGGCTTGCTTGTACCTGAAGAGATGCGGTATGTTGAAACTGACCCTGACCCACCAAATGATCAGCCAAATCGGACATCGTTATAACTCCATTTGAATGTAATTAGCAGAATGTAAAAACAGGTAATCAGATGCAGCATTTATTTTTTAACCAATTCATTTAAATTGTGGTCAATATCACATAGTAATGTGATATGTTAATTGCCCAAATCCCTTACAGCATCTACTATTGCATTTTGTGATTCCAGAACAGCGTCCGTCAGAACACAGCCAGACGGTCGCCCAGTGATTTCCAAGGTAGAGGTGTATGTGCATGCAGCATCGTAAGGTATGCTGGCCGAGTCGCATCATCAGCATGGGGATCAGCCTTTGTAATATTGTCTGAAACAGAATAAACAGACGGAGGGCTGCAACTCCTTTTTTCATGTTGACTTTGATATTTGACCACTTCTTTTTTATTTAGGGAACTGTGCGACTTTCTGAACCTGAACTTTTGAATGTCTCTGCCTCACTGTATCACTCCATAACTTCCTTTTCTTGCTTATACCACTGCTTAAGCTAAAAATAGTACATTTTTCCTGTCCTCCACTTCGCATTCACCGAAATTCTTCTTTTTTCCACATGATTTTGCCATTGTCTTTTAACAAAACACCGAACGGAAGGTGATATTTATATTGATTTGCATATTAAAATATACAAAATTCTGGAAGGAGTTGGGGTTGCGCTGTAGGCGTGTGCATGTGCATTACATTTCATGTTCATTGGGATTTATAAAGGGAAAGTGCATGGAACTTGGAGTACGCAAAGTTTTATGCATCTGGATTTTTTTGTGCATATGCACATTTCAGTTTTTGTCCATTGCCATGTTTTAGTGTGAATTCTATGCACGGCATTATACATGAGGCCCCAGGTCTGCAGCAGAGTTACTGAAGCAAAAATGTTCTGTAGGGAAAAGCAAAATGATTTCATCATCAATGTTAACATCTGAATTATGCAAAAGAATATTTAGAAAACAAAATAAACTTTAGTAACAATCAAGTAATCTTAAAAAACAAAGTTTTGTGAAGTGATCAAACAAAAAATTATTTTTTGACCACTGTGCCTAGCAGGGAATGTGTGTACCAAGTTTGCTGCTTGGAATCACTCTTTGGAAAAGTTATTATGCTTACAGTGCCTCCTCAAAGTCAAAATGTCAACAGCTGTGGTACTCTAGTGTGTCTGGGGTTCAGCACATGTGGGGACGTCAAATAGCAGTGTGTTGTAGCTTTTTCTGTAACTTTAAGATAATGTTGTTTTGGTAGGTACAATAAACCAGGCAGTGTTTAACTATAAGCTTCTCCTCCTGGCCATGCTATATATTCTCTTGGAACAAAATACCTTATCAGTGTTTTCCCTGGCAGAGCCTAAGGAGTGTTTACTAATAGCATAATAATGAAAATAAAAGCAAGAATGTATAATAAAAAGGAAAAGCAAGTAATGAAACATAATAATAAAAATTTGTAGAAATTGTATATTAAACAATAAGCAAGTTAAATGAGTGCACAGCTTATTAAATAGACAAACCGCAGTGATTCATTGAAAATCAATTAAACTTCATGGCTGACCACCAAAGAAAATAAATTTAGACATGTGTGATGCAGGAAATAAATTAAGGAAGGGTGAAAGAATTCAACTAAATATCAATAACTCCAAGATAATGTTGAGGGGTAAGGGAAAAATTTCACTTAAAAATTGTTGTGTATTTCATCTAAACAATGATCTAAAACATACTTTAAAATCGACCATAAAGTACTTACAGGAATGAAAGATTACAATTTTGGCCTTTACTGTTTCCAGATGTGAAAACTATTTACAGTCTGTGGTGGGATTAAAACATAAAATAAATAGAACACCTCAGAATATTTCTGGGCTGTGTAATAAACAGAAGAACAGAAAGACCAGTCGGTTACCTCAAACATCTGGAAGCTGACAAACAGGTTACCCAAACTTTTGAACATGCACAATTAGCTTTTTTATTTTTTTATAATTTGTTAAATTCAACAGATAATTTGTATCTATTCATTACAGTGTAGAATGTTTTAAGCATCTATCTGGAAGAGGTTATATTAACTTCTAAACTTATCATTACTTACAAAAAGAAAGTGCACACTAATACCTCAAGATGTCAACCTACATATGATTCCAAGGATTATTAAATTGACAGTGGGAATTTGAGCTTATAGTTACAGGGCTCCAAAGCTGTGAAAGTATCTACCTGATAATATAAGAGACACCTCTTTAGGCTCAACCTTTAAATACAGACTAAAGTTTCATTACTTTGATCTAGCATACCCTGACTAGAGCTGCTGATTAGCTGTACATACTGTATCTGTTAGTCATTACTACCAAAATATAAGTAATACAATATTTATCAACCCTCCTCTGTTCTGTTTCTCATCAAGATATCTGGAAGTGGAACTTGGTGTCACTGATTTACTGCCAAGCTGCTCTCCTGCCTATGAAAAAGTCCTCTCAGATGAAGGAGCATTGAAATCATCGGATAGAAAAATTCTGTCATCAGATTGGATGGCCCAGTGCAGGCTGCATTACAGAAAGCCCAGGAGGGGGTAGACGGCCAGTTTAATGAGGTCTCCAGGACTGTAACTGTGTCTGACTTTATCTTTGACATTTTCTCTCACCATTTTGATCTTCTTCGTTGTCAACTGCCCATCGTTCAGCAATTAATTAAAGGACAGATATTGTTGGTTTCCAATTATGTTATGTTTCTACTTAGTTATTTGTGTGTTTTAACAAATCAGTATCTTTATATGCACTAATTCAGCATTTAGTAATTTGTATAATCCATACTTGCATTTTACCTGAGAATTTCTCACAGCACTCTGTGCCTACTCTAAGTGAAGAGTGCTATACTAAAACAAATTGTATTGTGTTAACTTCATAATAATTAGAGACTAAGCGAAACACACAATGTTTGTATACAACTACATCTGGCCTGAATTCTGAATATGTAGAGTTAGAGAGAATTATGAATATATAATTTAAGTTCCAACACTAGATAAAATTCTGAATTCTACATATGGTGTGTGTAGTATGTGTGTGAGACATCATATATTTGTATTTGCTCTTTCTTATTACATGTAAGCTCCCAAAAAAAAGAAAAAACACATCAGTGAACATCTAAATGTCTTTTTCTTTATCTCCAGTATCAAGTGACATTAAATATTAAAGGGAAATATTACAGCATAAAATAGAAATTATTCAAATAGGATTCAGCGCAGTGAAATTTTCCATCTTATATTTATGAATACCCTTTTAACAAGCGGACATTTCTTTCTGCTTTTACAGCTTTGTAGACAACAGCTGTAAGTTTATAATACTGATTGGCAGAAAAGGGTTTTGAATATTTCAATGCCTTCATAGCTGCAAATGTTTTTTTCTTTTAAGCCTGAGGCCTAACCCCGCACTACAGTATCCTTTTTGGAAATGTACATCACTGAATAAATATTGTTGTTTCCTTGGAGGTTGGCTTGTGCAGATCTGCTACTGAGCAACATTATAGCCTCTGTTGCCTTATGCTGATCAGAGAATCTTGGTTTTCAGCCAGGAAACTTCATTGCCTTTCAAATTCACCTCTGCCTAAGATTCTGATGATGTTTGACTTAGTGAACACATCCCGTCTGCAATGCAAAATGCTTATTTAAAGCCATACATCTTTGAAGTGTAATGCCTCGATACAATAGTCTTTGTTTTATATAAGGTCAGGTTACATCATTTCATGCTTTTTAAGAGGATTTCCTCCCACATACACATTGCCCCTACATTATAGGGTTTCTCAAAGACTAAGAAGAGCAGAATCACCACACCCTACAAATGACAGAGCAGCTGCCTGTTTGCCTTTTACTATTGCTTGTCAGTTCCTGTATATACTTTAGATATGCTGGATTATTCACAGAATTATTCATTTCTGAATATTCTAAAAAAGTACAAAGGCCTCTGAATTTTTCAGTTAAGTAATTAATAAATCAAGTACATTTATTTTCAAACATTGCATACAAAATTTGAGTGTAATCTGAGCATGTAGTTCTCGGCTTTTGCAGTTTATTTTAATAAGTTATAAAATCATAAATTATTTTACACTAGAACTTTATAATACTCTATATAAATGCCTTGTAGAGTTATATAAGATAACATTCTGCTGAATATAAGCAACATTCCTTCACTGTAACATGTATGCCATTTTCTTAACAGTGTAGGTTATTTGTTACGTTCAACTGTAAACTCTAAAACTGCAAGTTGCTTTAATGGGGTAGCATATTGCTTGACAAAACATTCGACCATCACCCATTTACTTTATCCAACTGATTTAATTTTAATGTTATAGGGATCATGATAGCTTTGGGATGAAACAAGGGTACCTGATTTTCACTCATCAATATTGCAATGAGGGCGGCACGGTGGCGCAGTGGTAGCTGCTGGTGGCGCTGCTGCCTCGCAATTAGGAGACCCGGGTTCGCTTTCCAGGTCCTCCCTGCGTGGTGAGTTTGCATGTTCTCCCCGTGTCTGCGTGGGTTTACTCCGGGCGCTCTGGTTTCCTCCCACAGTCCAAAGACATTCAGGTTAGGTGGATTGGCGATTCTAAATTGGCCCTAGTGTGTGCTTGGTGTGTGGGTGTGTTTGTGTGTGTCCTGCAGTGGGTTGGCACCCTGCCCGGGATTGGTTCCTGCCTTGTGCCCTGTGTTGGCTGGGATTGGCTCCAGCAGACCCCCATGACCCTGTGTTCGGATTCAGCGGGTTGGAAAATGGATGGATGGATGATTTGAAAGTGTTGACAGAAGCCAAAAAGGGAGACTAATAACTATGTTGGTAAATAAAAGCATAATAGTGTGGATGTAGCCTAAGTCTGTGTGGTATATATCAGCCCTAAATTACAATTGACCCTGAAATACTTTAAAGTTCTTTATTTTTAATGTGACAGGGTCGCCTGTAAAGAATGGTAGAATAAATGAAAATGTCAGCCATTTTCCAACCCGCTATATCCTAACACAGGGTCACAAGGGTCTGCTGGAGCCAATCCCAGCCAGCACAGGGCGGAAGGCAGGAACAAACCTCGGGCAGGGCACCAACACACACACACACACCAAGCACACACCAGGGACAATTGAGGATTGACAATGCACCTAACCTGCATGTCTTTGGACTGTGGGAGGAAACCGGAGTACCCAGAGGAAACCCACGCAGGGAGGACCCAGGAAGCAAACCCAGGTCTCCTTACTGCGAGGCAGCAGTGCTACCACTGCGCCACCGTGCCACCCATAAATGAAAATGGTTTGGTTTTTTCGAAGTTCATTTTATCGTGGCTTGTGAATAACAAATTGATTCATTACAAAAAAAAAATCATGTAACAAATGTGTTTTGTACTTTATACCCCTCCATATGTACAGTAGTGGGATGCATGTCTTATACTGTGAGGACGTGTTTTTGAGTGCTGTGTCATCTCTGTCTCCTTAATAAAAGTGCTAGAGTCTGTATATCTATCCAGTTGCTATGTCCCTGTCATTCCAATAGATGCCGCATCACAAACATTAGCACTGTTTTCATGAATCTCATACCACATAGCATGTAACAGAGACATATTCGTTGCATGATGCACTGCAAACATTAACGCTGAGGTCTACGTTGATTACTTAGATTCTAACCCATCTTAGACAGGTAGCACAGCAAGTATATATATAAAACGATAAGATGTTCGTCTGTCCATTGTCCATGCCTGTGTTCAGACGTAATGTCACCCTGAGTCCACAAGACAGCAGGAACGTCCAAAAAAAATAAGACAAGTGGCTGGGCTAAGATAATAAACTGTGTGGGGAAAGTCCATGCATCACGTTGTCCAGCGTGCACAACAGTGCAGAGATGTTCGATGAAGAAATGCAACAAGAAGCACAAAGAAAGAGGAAAAGCATAGTGGTGAACAAAGGTTCATAAATGCACAACTTAATTTAAACAGATGAACGTACCATCAAGCCTGTATCATTAAACAGGCATTTCACTATGCCAGTAATTTAATAAAGATGCAGTAGCAATGTTACTTATTGTCTTGACTTCTTTAAAGGCAGAATGTAAACAGATCCTGTCAAAGTGTAACTTTTTTACATTTTCTCATGTTCATGACCATTTCTTCAACAGACACTGACCTGCTCCATATGTATTTAACTCTTCTTCAGATGACAGAGTATAGATCAGGTATCTAGTTGTGAATGAGCCTTTTCACTTCAATATTTGGTACGGCTGATCACTGGGAACACAACAAAGTTTTTCACTTCAATTTAATTCAGTTTGTTTTTGTATAGCACACTTTGCTGAGTGCAGGTGCAGAGAGCTGTGATAGGGTCTCAGATAAAATAGAAGCATAAAATGCAAGTATAAATTTTACAAATAACTAAATACAGATGTACCAAACATAACGACACAGATCTGTTAAAACATGCAGAAAACAAAGTAGAAACTACTAAGGTTTAAAGAACATATAAGCAGTAAATTTGTGAAGTTGATTAAAATTAGAAAAACTAGGACATAGACAAATAATGTCATTTAATACTGCATAGTTATGACTATCAAATCATTTTAAATACCCTATATCATATAGAACTGATAAGAAATAACATTGGCCCAATGTCAGCTAATGTACACAGCAATGTAAAACCCCTTGGTATTTTTTTTGACTCTGCTCTCAAATTCGACAAAGAGCTAAATTCAGTTGTTTGTGGTATCTTTGTTCAACTTAGGAATATATCAAAACTCAAACATATTTTGTCTTTTAAGGATCTAGAAATAGTCATTCATGCTTTAATTTCCTCACGTATTGACTGTTGTAACTCTCTCTACCTGGGTATCTGTCAGTCAAGCTTGTCACGCCTGCAGTTGATCCAGAAAACAGCTATGAAGTTCCTAACTGGTACCAAGAAAAGAGAGAGTATCACTCTTGTGCTTGCATCCTTGCATTGGCTGCCTGTCAAATACAGAGTCAAATTTAAGGTTGTATTATTTATTTTTAAAGCTCTCCATAGCACAGCTCCAAGCTATATCTCTGACCTTGTCAGCCTCCATTTTACCTTTCAAGCCCTACCGACTTCTGAGCAGATGTTTTTAACTTTTCCACGCTCTCAGTTGAGGTTTAAGGGGTCCCGGACCTTCTCTGTAGCTACCCTAAGACTCTGGAATAGTCTTCCATCTTTTATTAAGTCATCCCTCACATTAAATATTTTTAAGTGAAACCTATTTATTTTCCTATTTATTTTCTCAGGCTTTTCAGTTATTTTAAAGACTATGTATTCAGCTGTCTGTTTTACTGTCAGTTGATAGTGGTTCTCTCCTTTTATTGCTTTCTTAATCTGTTAATCAGTTTATTCCTTTGAAAATGTGTCTTTTGTACACTTCTCTTTTATTTTATTTAAATGTTTGGTTTGTTTTAATTGATTTTATTGTGTAGCTCTTTTATGCAGACAATTGTCTTTTAAATTTATTATATAAATAAATATGAAATGAACTAATCACGGACATCCGTACTGAGGTTCGGATTCTAGTTCACACTAATCTTTTCATTGTCCTTGTTAGTCAAATCTTGAGTAATTCAACTTGATTCAGGACAATCCCTTCTGGTATTCCAGCTTCCACTTGGAAGCTATTCTAATTATACACAAGCATTTCCAAGTAAATGCTCCTTAATCTAGCTTGCCAAATGCAGAACATACTGTACATATTATTACAAATGGAAGTAGTAACATAATGCTCATTTTACTGTGTAATGCAGCAGATTCTTCATCCATGTTTGGTATGAAAGCAGAAGAGGAGTGACAAGGATGCATTCAGTCAGAATTTCACACACAGGAACATAATAACAAAAGCAGGGTTTTTTGTTATGAAAATTCTCTTCAGGGGAAGAGAGAGAGAAAAAGAGAGAGCCAAAAAAACTGACATTGGGCCAGTGTAGGCCCAGTGTAGTCGACCAACAATGGCCCAATTAGGTTTAGGCAACATTGGCCCCAAATCATTAGCCCAACATGGGCAAACAGACTGGCAGGTCAAATTTTGTCGTGAACCTGAAAAACTAGTCCATCCATCCATTTTTATATACCCACTTATGTAAAGTAGGGTCTTAGGTGCCTGGTGCCTATCCCACCAAGCAATGGGTGCAGTCAGGTGACACATCACAGGGTGAACACACTCAGACACAAAGCACTTGGCCAATTTCGCTCCACCAACTTGCATGATTTTGGACTAAGGGATGAAACCAGAGCTCCTGCAGGAAACCAACATGGACACGGGGGAAACATGCAAATTCCACAAAGGGGAGGACACAGGATGTGAACCCCAGTCTCCTTACCGTGAGGCTGCAGCGACACCACTGCAGCGCCCTTCATTGATCCTTGTCTTGAAACTTTGTTTAGTTATTTTTTTAGCCAATTAAAGTATGTGTAATTATGAAGATGTACAATGTATTAATTGATATGAAGAAAACAAAAACACAAAATACTTTTGCATTTATTGGTACTAGTCCATTTTTTTTTGCGGGGTTGCAATACTGAACATGAAAACATTATCAATAATATATTAATAAAACTGTGCAATTTAGCCAATATTATAACAAAACATTTTGAACTTGTTAAAATTTATACTTCTACAGTCAAAATCTAAAAAACACTGAAAATTTTATTTCACTACATTATTTACTTTGTGACAACATAAAACAGTGGGAAACTATGGGGTAGTGATTACAATGGCCAGTGTTACCAAACCATTACTGGGCCAATAAAGGACTTACTGAACTTCTACTGCCAGCCATTTTGGCCATGTCCATGGTCTGTTGAGAGGGTGCCACTGTGTGCATGTTTACTACACCCCCTTATATTGGCCCCCACGTTCAGCCACAGGGAAGTTTATTTGGGTTTTCCCAAGCCTACACTGTCCATGGCCTTCCCACAGTGGGCACTATGTGCATGTTTGCTGGGAGATACACTGACATGGTGTTAATGGAATGTCAGAAGGTGCAAATGCAACCTGAGAAATGATACTGTGAGACCTGCACCTACCAGATCCACTTCTTTGTTTAAATCCACTGGCTTGGGTTACATGGCCACCACCAAGACAGGTTGTGATTGGCTCAAGGAGTTGGACAAAGTGAGCACAGGCATTATTTCTGACCCTAAGTGAGCAGTCTGAGGCAGAGCCGGAGCCTTGAATGTGCGGGCAGTGGATGGGACAAAAAAGAACATTTAAAGCTGCATGGAAGGAGCCTGGGAAGGCTGGAGTGGTGGCAGCGGTACTGGAGGATGTCCAAGTGTAGCAAACTCCGACTTCTAGGTGAACAAAGAGAATACAACCAGATTTGTGTAGCTTTTAAAATAAGGGACAGATAGAATCAGGCCAACATCTAAGCCCTATGGTATCTCGACCCCGACACCCGACTATTAACAACACACCAGAAAAAATGTCCAAACAGATTAAATATATTCAGCAGCAAATATATATATTCCATTATTATTCCAATAGCTAATTACAAACATGACAAAGAAATTTGAGGACAAATGTTCAAAACGAAAACCAAAAACAAACTCCCTGATGATATTTATATTCCTGGAAAAAGACTTTATGGTAGATGACGAAGGTGGATCTTGAAGTGCAATCACTGGTTAATGGGCCGAAACATGTGGCAGAATACCCCCCTTTAGTAAACTGCTGCACAGAACAGGGATAGAGAACACAGTCCTACCACCAGAATTAAGAAGATAAATAAGTCTTCTGAGGTGCACCTCTTCACAAAGAGCATCAATGGAATGGATTGGAGGAAAAAGAACCCACTGCCGTCCCTAAAATCTGGTGGCCATGCACAATCCTTTTCTGTTACGAATGTCCTGTTGATAAAGGGGTTAAGCTGCTGCTAAAGATGAAATCGATTGAAAAATAAACAAATCAAAAGGTTCCGCCACCATCCTTCACTTCTTGTTTTATGTGTATAGTGCCAAACTACAAATCCCACAAGTCTCTCCACATCCGTGCCTACATGTTTAAAGACACAGACCCCAGATTTAAAAACAGGAATCTGCGTGACAAGTGTTATTATTAACATTTAACAAACAGCAAATGGGATACACCTATAAACAAATGAAACCTCCCTATATGGCACCGCTACTCAAGGAAGGAGACAGCCTTTAGTAAACCTTGTGTAAGGGAATGAGGGAGAAACAAAACATTTCAAAATTTATTAGGCTGCCAGCACCAGCCAAGCAGTACTGTAAAAAAATCAAACAAAATGAACATCTATAAAGATTGTTTTTATGTTTGTCAAAGTAATGCTGTAATGCCCCATACTCTTGAACCTTTGCACATCCCAAAACTCTGGATATCTGTAGTCATGACCAACCAGACCAGAGGTTGATCAATCCTTATTTCTGAAAAAGAAATAAAATGGAAAGCAGCCAGGTACCATCTCAATACCAGGCATTCAATTTGAAAATCATTACAGTTGCTGTACCCGATTGAGATTGTATTCCAATCAGTGCTGCCCAGTTACATCCTAGACAAACTGTAATTTTAATAACTCTTAACAGCTTTTAAGAGAAACGTAGCAAATAAGCAAATAATGTTCCAAATTTTTGTTTTTATTAGAGTCTGAGAATTATGCAGACACATCCATATATTAGTGTAAATAAATTTGTGTGATCAATTTAAAATCATGTTATTTTAATAAATTAGTCATTGTCCTGGAAAATATTTTTTGGTTAAATGTGCTCAATAGTGACTGTAAATATATTGAACACAAGTTATATATGTTCTGAAAATAGTTTTCTTTGAAAACAGGGTGACAGAATCTCTTTTTATTAATTTTTAACAACAGCTATACTAATACAATATATGTTTTGGAAGTGAAATATAACCTTCTACTGAAAAACAGTGGAAATGCATATTTCCTATTCTGTTTTCAAACATGACCCACACAAGAAAAAAAAATTAATTTTACTTCTGTCATGCATGCACGACCTGGGGGTCATCTTCCTGGATTGTACAGAGGTAAGCAATAATAATAATAATAATAATAATAATAAATTTTATTTATATTGCACTTTATATTTTAGCAATCCCAAAGTGCTACAGAGTAAAAATAGAATAATAAAATAAAAAAGAACAGAAGAGTCTATAAAATACTTTAACAAAATGACTTTCTAAAAAGATGAGTTTTTAGGTTTCGCTTAAAGGCCTCAGTCGACTGTGGGGCTCTCAGGTAATCAGGGAGGGCATTCCACAGCCTCGGCGCCACCGATGAAAACGCCCTGTCACCCATGCTGCTGAGCTTAGTTCTGGGGACTTGAAGAGTGTTAGTGAGTACAGAGCGGAGGGAACGTAAGGAGTTATGGGGGGTAAGGAGTTCCTGTAGATAAAGAGGGGCATGTCCATAAATGCACTGATGGGTAAGAAGGGAGACCTTGTACTCTATTCTGAATGAAACAGGGAGCCAGTGAAGGGTTTTCAGGATTGGGGTGATGTGATCATACTTTCGCACCCTCATCAGGATCCTGGCAGCGCTGTTCTGAATATACTGGAGTCTCTGGATACTCTTGCCAGGAATCCCAATGAGGAGTGCATTACAGTAATCCAGCCTGGAAGAGACAAAGGCATGGACGAGCTTCTCTGCATCTGCCAGGGTGAGTAATGGGCGGAGTTTGGCGATGTTCTTGAGATGGTAAAAAGATGACTTACAGAGATATTTGATGTGGGTGTCAAAAGTAAGTTAGGAGTCCATTCTAACACCCAAATTAGTAACAGATGTGGAAAGAGGAATATTTTGGCCAGAGAAAGTAATACTGGTGATGGTAGAAGAGCGAAGATGATGTGATGTACCAACTAAGATGGCTTCTGTTTTGGATCTGTTCAACTGAAGAAAATTGAGCCTCATCCATGCCTCTATCTCCTCCAGGCAGGTAGACAATGTAGATGTTGGCAGAGGAGCAGTAGAGGAGGTTGGAGTAGTCCTGAGGTAAAGCTGAGTGTCATCGGCATAGCAATGGAACGATAAACCATGTCTGCCAATGACAGTTCCAAGGGGGAGCATGTAGATAGTAAAAAGGATAGGGCCCAGCACAGAGCCCTGTGGAACACCACAGGCGACGTTGTGTGTGTGGGACTTTGCGCTGCCAAGGGCGACATGCTCAGTTCTGCCAGTCAGGTATGATGTAAACCAATTTAGAACAATTCCTGAGAGTCCAATAGTGTATTGCAGGCGGTGAAGAAGGATGTTATGGTCTATTGTGTCAAAAGCAGCTGTCAGGTCAAGGAGGATAAGTAGTGAAGGTGAACCAGTATCTGCCGTCATCAGAAGATCATTGGTGACCCTGACCAGGGCTGTTTCGGTGCTATGGCCAGGGCGAAAACCAGACTGAAACTTTTCAAACAGATTGTTCAGTTTGAGATGATCGTGAAGTTGTGCTGCAACTATTTTTTCCAGAACTTTGGAGAGAAATGGAAGATTGGAGATGGGCCTATAATTGGAGAGAACTTCAGGATCCAAGGTGGATTTTTTTAGTAGAGGTCTGATGACAGCAGTTTTTAGTGCAGAAGGAATATGGCCAGCCAGGAGGGACTGATTTATTATCCTGGTGATAAGTGGAGAGATGGCAGAAAGGTTGGCCCTCAGCAAGGGTGAGGGGAAAGGGTCCAGGGAACTAGTAGACGGTTTCATTTTCCTGATGACATCCTCCACCTCTTCCCGTGTGGCAACAGAGAAAGAGCAAAGAGGATGGACGGTCTCAGACAATGAGTCAACAGTTGGGAAGGGCAAGATATCCTTGGTAGAGAGGTGTAAACGGATATTATCAACTTTTTGTTTAAAAAAGTTGATATACATGTTGCATCTGTCATCAGTGGTCTCAGAATGGGCAGGTAAAGGAGGTTTGACAAGATGATTTATGGTTGAAAAAAGTTTTTTAGGGTTGCTGGAGCCATTTCTGATGATGGTGGAATAAAACTTGGACCGTGCAACCTTCAGAGCTTCTGCATACGCTCTCATGTGTTCTCTGTAAGCCTGTTTATGGACAGTCAGCCCAGAGGCCTTGAGCCGCTGCTCAAGGACACGCCCAGCCGCCTTCATTTTTCGCAGCTCGCAGGTATACCAAGGTGCTGAGCACGAGAATGAGACGGACCTAGATGTTAAAGGGGCGTGGAAGTCCAGGAGACTGCTCAGGGACTGGTTGTAAAAATCCACAAGGTCAGCAACAGAGAGGGAGCTGATAAAGTCAGAGGAGAGAAATGTAAGGTCCAAGGCCAAGGCATCCACATTGATATTCTTCAGATTTCTGAAGTACTCCAGGATGAGAGGGGGCGCTGTCACTAACGGTATCTTCTCTTTCATCATCTTCAGCCCTAAGAAGAGGCCCACTGAGGGCACCCTAGCCCTGCCTTGACTCTCAGAGTTGACCGCTCCTCTTCTGGTTAAGACACCATAAAACCAGATGGCCCGGAAGATGGCGTCTCATTCACAACCAGGAATCGAGACTGAACAGACTCTGGTACGAAATCCAAGAAAGGAAAAAGAAAAGATAGAACTCTATGTGGGCTGATTTTGCTATTTTGTTATCTTTTCAGCTATCTTTTCAGTCGTATCACTGTGTACCCCTTTTGCCTCTTTTTTTCTTTACTTATCAAAAGGGGTTAATGAAGTGGTACCCTGATGATTTCTGTTGCCTTGCACTGGTCTATCTGCCGGTCACACAACCAATTACCAGAAACCGCAGTGTGACACATGCTTTATTTTTTTTTCCTCCCAATTTTTGTCATTTTGTTATAACATAATTCAGATTGAATGATGACAGAAGAATAAAAAAATGGCAGGATGAAATATATGAAAATAATTGTGACCATCACCTCCTGAACATAGTCCATAATAAAAAGTGTTGTAAACTGCATTCTTCAGACTTACACCACAGTGACCAGTGAATTTGAGAAATCCACTGTTTTAATTCACTATTCAAGTCCAAGTTCAGAAATGGCTAATATCAACAGTACACTCTCCCTGCATTAAAATGTAATAATTTCATCAATACTGAAATACTACAAAGCGAGATCAAGTTAATAATTATATTATTGTCAGCAGCTACTGAGTAGTTAGTCCATTTTGACAGACAAGAGGCAACCCATGGAATTAGTGCAGAGTATATATGGGTTATTGGCACAGCTACCACCGGGGATGGCCCTACAGGCTCCTGGACAAGACATGGGTCACTGCTTGATTCTTGTTTTAAATTATTTTCATTGCTTCTGGGTCCTTAAAAATAATATACTTATCTTTAAATTGTCACATGTATTTTTTTAATTTCCGCACAATATAACTGATTATAAAAAATGAATTACATTGTAAAAATGGTGCCATTTTGTTTTCCAACTGCCTGCCATCTTAAGTCACTTTATATACATTGTTCTTTTGGCACTGGAAGTGTGTGGCCCGTGACGTCACCAGATCAAAGCTATAAAGGTAAGTGTTATATACTTCCTGATAGTCCAAGTTTGTGAACACAACTTAAAAAGCCTGGAGTTATTTTCTTTGAATCAAAAATTGATTTTTGACCATGATTTTTGAATTATGTTTTGTCTCAGTTTACATTCCTGGTTTTCATTTTGGCATATTGTTATGGTTTCACATTCTAGGCTTTCTTTAGTTGATTTTTATTTTCCTGGTTTTGAGTTTGGCTAGTTTTATAACCACACCTGTTTCCTGATTCCATTTATATTTCCAAAATGATGCTTCCCCATGTAGCTATTAAACCCTAGCAACACCAACTGGTAACTCCTGCCAAGAGTCAGAACCAACCTATGGATATGTTCAATAAAACTGAGTTATTCAACCAAATACCGATGAGTATTTGTATTTATAAGACATCAAACATAATGTAATAACTTCCTTATACCAGCTGAGTAGATAAAAGACACTGCAGCATATACATTGCACAAAAATAATTTGCATTGGAATTAGAATACTTTACTCAAGGACCTAGGAATTACAGAAAAACACAAAAGCCTGTACACATTACATTCAATAATGCAATGCGAAAATAGTAAAATCCCATTATAACAAGCTCCATAATAACATGAATTGGAAAATATTGTGATGATACTTTTATGCCTTCCTTTCTCCTAAGCACTCACACAAATCTTGTCATTAGTTTGCTCAAACTGAGACCATCCTTGCTAGTGATGTATGAACTGTGTAACGGTGGATGTTGGTGATGCACAACGTATGGCAATGCCACCACTCTCTAAACATCCAGTGCTGAAAATGATCTCACTGAAACTTCCATCCATCCATCCATTATCCAACCCGCTATATCCTAACTTCAGGGTCACGGGGGTCTGCTGGAGCCAATCCCAGCCAACACAGGGCGCAAGGCAGGAAACAAATTCCAAGCACAGCGCCAGCCCACCGCAGTCACTGAAACTTGCCTTGTGTATTGACATCATCTGCCCCAGTGTGCTCATTCAAGTACTATGTTATTTGTTCAGCTCTTTCACCAGGAAACTGAAGAATAAAGGTAACCTGGCAGAAGAACCTCCTGGCCTTGTTGGAGTATGTCTTGCGTGTTTGATTAGGTGGAAGTTGCACTGATTCTGTCAGATTTGTGTAGCCCTTTCAAAGAGAGTTATCTGGGAAGCATTTGAAGGTGCTCTTGGCCTTTGCTAAGGTAGTTTGAAAATGTTGCCCTTTCAGTAGTGATTTGGGTGTCCAGAGGGGAGTGTGGCTCATGAGTGAGAAGGCTTCTGGCCCTTGCTTAATGGTATCAACGACCATCCTCTGTCGTGATGAGAACGAGTTATGAATGAGTGTCAAATAGGTAAGTATTATGGAGTGTGCACCTAAATCAACCCTGCCGAGGCCACCACTCTAACACAGGCGAGAATTAGAACAAACTTTTTATTCAGAGGCTAAAATTTAAGTATTATAAAAAGCAAAAAACAATCTTCCTTTCAACTTCTTTTTTGTGATAATTTTTTAATGCAAAATATTTTTATACTTGGAAATCTTTCACCTTTTCCATATTTTATTAGTTATAGGTACAATAAGCTGCAGATTTTTTTCATTTTTCATTGCACTCATATCTTGCCATATGCAGCTACACATTGTCAAACCACATCAAATCCAACTTCATTCCTACAATGGAAAATATGAATAATTTCTTGGCTGTTACCTGGGAAAATGACCATAAGTATTAAACATATTTATCTTAGCCAGGTGCTTCAAATACCCATGCTCTAAACCTGCTCATAAAACAAGTAAATGAAAAGAAACATAACATTTCAAAACTGTATTGCTGCTGTAGTCTAAATAAAAATCAATAGGCCAAATACTCTAAATCAATTCCCTAGCTTCATATTAGATAAACGTCTATTACTGATACTAACACAAATCCTTTATTTCATTCCCATAGGATGATACTTTCATATAATATATGTGTACTGGCTCATAAGAATAACATGGATTTTTACTCAAATGGGAATATAAGGATAGTAATGTTATAGATTAACTAGGATTAACACTGGTGAAAGTTACAGCATATAATTATTTCCTACATTTTAAGAGATTAATTAGTTATGTATGCTATTCACCTTAAATAAATAACACAAAAAGTTTAATTGTTGCTAACACAATGAAAGTAAATAAAGCTAACATCATGAAATTCAATGAAATAAATCAGCCCTACTATGGTAATAAAATGTCTGCAATAAACATGACTCCACTGTCTGGAATGGATTTCCAGGCTCACTCATTTGTCAGTGTGACTAAGCCTAAGCCCAGGTGTCTGAGCAGTTCTGCAAGGCTAGTAAAAGGGGAGCACTGATTATATTTTCTCATACCACACTCAAACGTAACATATTCCAAGATTACAGAATAGTGTGAAATATGTATTTGTTATTTTTCACTTGACAGCAGTGTTCTAGCATTTAATTTAGGAGAGAGAAAGTGCTGACATATTACTGTTGTGTATTATGATACATACTGTACATCTACAGCGCCAATAAAGTATTCACCTCCTTGGAAGTTTCTGGATTTTATTGTTAAATAAAATTGAATCACAATGGATTTAATTTGACTATTTTTGACACTCATCAAAAGAAATTGACTTTTTAATCTCATCATGAAAACAGCTCTCTACACAATGGTCTAAATAATTTAGAAATATAAAACACAAAATAATTGTTCACATAAATAGTTACACCCTTCCTGTCAGTATTTAGCAGCAATTATAGCCTTGAGTCTGTGTGCACAGGTCTCTATCAGCTTTCCACAAGTGGACAATGCGATTTTTCCCCATTCTTCTTTCCAAAACAGCTCAAACTCTGTAAGGGTCCATGGGGATCATGAGTTAAAAGTCTTTTTCAAGTCCATCCACAAATTCTCAATTGGACTGAGATCTGAACTCCAGGATGTTAACTTTGTTGTTTTTAAGCCATTCATGTGTACCTTTGGCTTTATGCTTGGGGTTGTTGTCTTGCTGAAGAAAACAAATCTTCTCCCAAGGTGTACATTTCTTGCAAACTGAATCATATTTTCCTTCAGGAACACCCCAGTATTTTGCTGCCCTTATTTTACCCGTTACCCTCACAGGCATTCAAGGGCCTGCTGCAGAGACACATCTCCATAGCATGCTACCACCATACTTCACAGTAAGGATAGTGTGTTTTTAATAATTTGCAGTATTTGGCTTACCGTATATACTTGCATATAAGTCAGGTCTTGAAACCCGAAAAATCAATCATAAAATCAGACCCCGACTTATACGCCCTGTCACACACGAGTGCATGGGGAGCAGCTTAAGGACCCGATGCGCATCGCGACAAGTCGTGCCAGGGGACAATGGCGGGGTACTAGCCTCTCTCTCTCTCTTCCCGTAGAAAAGACAAAGCGCCATCGCCATAATCCTTCCCGGATAACTAAGAGAACAACACTTCCGGGTCCGTTTCTCTTCTCTGGTCCCCCACTGATGACGTCCACTACCCATCCACCACCATGCCTTCCCAGCATTCCACGTTCCTAATTTCTGGTCTGGCTCTTTAAATTGTCTATCCACCCATCCTTTTCTGTCTTATGATTTCTTGGAAATATTTGACATTGTTTAATTTACAGTATATGGGGCCCAAAACCCCAAACCTTGATGAGTTTGTTCTTGTCTTATTTCAGCCCGTTCAAAAATACAACACTTATTTTTTTTTTTACATCTTCTTGCTTCCTCCAATCTCACACCAGTTTCTCAGACTCATCAAATTTTGTTGCAGCAGTGCAGTTACCAATTTCTTCACGACTTCAACGACTTAATTTAAAACCAGCTCCCTATTTTCTTCTGATTGAACACTCCATCATAGATAAGGGATGCTCTTATGATAAAGGTGTATGAGGGTTTGAGATACAAAAAACACTAAACAGTGAAAACGTTGCTTCGAAGTAGTTTGGGTATTACCGTGTGGTCACGTAGGCACAATGCATAACAAAAAAAATGCAGTGAGCTCCATGGTTACTCTCTCAGGTGAGTGTTAGTCAGTCAGTCATTATCCAACCCGCTATATCCTAACACAAGGTCACGGGGGTCTATAGAAGCCAATCCCAGCCTAAACAGGACGCAAGGCAGGAACAAATCCCCGGGCAGGGCGCCAGCTCACCACAGCAGGTGGGCTTTAGCATATCATAATCTCTTGGACCAATAGTGTGAGTTTTCCGCATTCAACTTATATGACCGACATTAAAAAATATGGGAAATTATACAGTAAAATCAAGCCCTGGCTTATCTGCGAGAGAACTTAAACGTGGGTATATATGGTATTTCAAACTTGCCATTTATTCTGATGGCCAGACACTTGATTGTGGTCTCATCAAACCATAGGACTTTCTTTCAGCTGATGTCAGAGTCTTCCATGGGCCTTCTGGAAAACTCTAGCCAAGATGTCATACATACATGTTTTCTCTTTGCCACTCTCCAATAGAGCTGCAAGTGGTGAAGCACCTGGACAATAGTTGTTGTATACACAATCTCCCCATTCCAAACTACTGCAGCTTGTAACTCCTTCAGAGTTAACATAAGTGTCTGGGTGGCCTCCCTCACTAGCCTTCTTTTTGCATGACTACTCAGTTTTTGTGGATGGCCTGTTCTAAGCAGATTTACACCTGTGCCATACTCTTTCCATTTCCATTTCTTAATGACTGATTTAACTGGAACCCAAGTGCTATTCAGTGACTTAGACATTTTCTTGTCTCCATCCCCTGACCTTTTCTTTTCAATCACCTTCTCTCCGAGTTATTTTGAGTGTTCTTCTGTCTTCGTTGTGTAGGTCAACCCATGATACTGTTTCACCACAAGTGAGTCCTTCCACCTTAAAGTGCACTTATATGACAATCCACTGAGACTTCTTGACTACAGAGAGATGATTTCCATTGAACTAATTATGAGACTTTCTAAAATTCAATTGGCTGCACCAATGATGATTTAGGTGTGTCATATTAAAGGTGCTGCGGTGGGCTGGCGCCCTGTCCGGGGTTTGTTTCCTGACTTGAGCCCTGTGTTGGCTGTGATTGGCTCCAGCAGACCCCCTTGGCCCTGTAGTTAGGATATAGTGGGTTGAATAATGGATGGAAGGAGGGATATTAAAGGTGGTGGATACTTATGAAATCAATTATTTTGTGTTTAATATTTGCAATTAACATAAACCAGTTTGCAGAGATTTGTTTTCACTTTGGCATTACACAGTCTTTTTCTGTTGATCAGTATCAAAAAAGCCAAATTAAACCTATTATGATTCAATGTTGTATAACAATAAAATGTGAACATTTCAAGCAGTGTGAATACTTTTTATAGGCACTGTATCTATCATTTAAATGGCAGGGTATGTAAATGGTTGACACTTAACATGAAATTATTTAACTGTAAAGTTGTAATATTATCTGGTGTCAGATGCTAAAAAACATCCTTTCAGAATATTGATTCAGGGTCTACTGTTCTTTTGTTTGATCAGTAAGAGGTTGTAAATGGTTGGAGTTTGTTCTGTTTGGTATGCTGAAAGTCATTACTAGCAAATTGCAGACATTAGCCAAAAATAGTGACTTGCCTATGCTACAGTAAGCTCAGTGTAATTCTACATTTTCTATTGAGTTCTACAGATAGCTATATGAAAGTAAGGTACAAGCTGTTGAGCAGGGCAGCACTGAATCATACTTTCTTGCTGATCACCCATCTGCTTTTGCTGGACCTTTTCCTTCAGCTCCTGGCCTTTCTCGTCCTCCCGTTGCTGTTGTGTTTCAGAGCTGCATCCATAGTCTCGCAAATACAGGCTTTACAGGCCTTCAGCCTTCCTAGGCTTGATCTCTTATAGAGGCCAAAGTCAGCAAAACCAGAGAATACAAAGAAAACAGCAAAACTCACACTAGCCACTCCAAATAACAAAATCAAAACTATTCACTGCTGGGTACTCTTTGGCCTTCTCCTAAGAAGGACCTGGCAGTGGTGATGTCATGGTGGCCCAGCCACTTGAGGCACCAAATGGAAAACATGTGAAATATCAGAACATTTAAAGAGACGGTACGTACTTAACAAAACAACAGAAATAGTATGAAAAATATAAAACAGATAATCGTTTAATATTAACAAAAACACAACAAAATACATAAATACACATTGATATACAACAATTGCAATGAAAGAGCTGGAAGATGTGCATGGTCCAACAGAGGAGTCAGAACTCAGTACTCTTCCTCTTTCCCTTCTTCATTTCCCTGTCAGTTATTTACGCAATCAGCAACCAGCCCACAGCAATGATGCTGCCAAAGCACCTCTTCTCTTCAATCTCAGTTTGTTCCTTGAATGAAATTGATTGTATTTTTTCCTTTTCTTTACAGTGTAGTTAACTTTTTTAAATTAAATGACAAATGCGGTACACTAAATAATGATGTACCACCAGTTTGCTTTGTTTAAAAACATATGAATATACTAAAGTATCTAGGAATGATTTTTACTTAAGCAAATAAGCAACAATATTATTGAGTCATTAATAATGAAAAAGATGTCCCGTTAGAGTATATTATCCAAACTAGTATTGTAGTGATTGTCTTCATTTTAATGGTATTTAGTGTTATTTTAACGAAATGTCTGTCAAATTTTGGATTCAAGAATGCATCATTTTTTCCTTGGAAAGTAATGATGATTACATTTTCCATCTACTATAATTCACCTTTCATGGGGATTTTGAGAAACGCTTTATGCTTATAAGGAGTGAGAAGTTTGCACTTTAGAAAACATTAAGAGTTTAACAGTACAAAGGATTTTTTTTCTTGATAATAGAGACAGTGTGAGTTTGTCTTTTTCAACTTCTCTTTTCATATATTGTAGTGTTGGACGTGTGACTATTGATAGCGTTTTACATGTTCTTGCTGAAGGACAATACCTGTCACTCACTTTGGTTCTGTCTCTTCCCCTAGATTGGAGGATGACAAACCACCAGAAAACCGATGAGGTCACTTCCCATACCGCCAAAATCGTGGCCCTTTTGTTCTCGAACATACATATTTATATGACACATCCACTGTGTGTTTACTTCTGGACCAGCTTATGAGAAGAACAAAGATCTGTGCCAGTGAAGTTCTTTTTACTTTTGTGGCATAGTACCAATCATTATTTAAGCATATCGATATTTTTTTCTCATCCTACAGACATGAAATTCAATTCTGTCGGCTCCAGGACTCCAACTTTCAATCTTGTTTTTGTTTTCTCATTTCATAGTAGTTAAACTATGTTCATTTAATAGTTCTCACATATGAAAAGGATATGTAATATTTGTCATAAGACATAATATCCCCAGGATGCTAAACACTGTCATGCGACGGAACTTGATCCGGAAGTACAAACAGATGAGGATCCGGGAGCCCCTAACCTGGTCCTCCCAGAAGATCCGCTCACCGGCCTAGACTTCCAGTTTCAGTCTACGCCAGCTTCATTTAAGAGAGAACAGTGGAACGATGATTCCCTGAAGTTCATCAGGAATGCCATAGTTTCCGTCGACAGGCCATCGTCATGAAGATTCCCCACCACTGGGACCCTACTTTGTTCTACAAAACCATCTGTTGTATCAAGTAGCGGAACACGAAGGTGAGTTCAGGAAGTTTTTGTTAGTTTCACAGACCTACCGGCGGGAGGTCTGAGAGCTAGCCCATGCTCCCCTCTTAGGCGCCCATCTTGGGGCCGAGAAAACAATAGAGAGAGTGAAACTCAGTTTCTATTGGCCCGGAATCAATGAGGAGGTCTGAAGTTTCTGTCAATTCTGCCCGGAGTGTTAGCTATGTCAGATACCCAGGAGGGACCGTGCTCCTCTAGTTCGGATTCCCCTCATTGATATACCCTTTGAGAGGATTGGTGTCAATGTTGTAGGTGCTTTGGAGCCTTCGACGCGACGCGATAAATACATATTAGTTATGGTCGATTACGCTACTCGATACCCAGAGGTGGTTCCCCTGCGAACCGCTAATACTAAAAATATTGGAAGCAAAATATTGGAATTTATAGGACTTTTTTCCAGAGTGGGTATACCCAAAGAAGTCCTTACGGACCAGGGTACCCCCTTTACTTCGGATACGTTCAGGGAGGTTGCCAAGTTACTCCGTTTTAAGAGTGCATCTTAAAAAGTCTGTTTATTATCCACAGATGGACAGGTTGGTGGAGAGGTTCAACCAAACCCTTAAACTGATGCTCCGCAAGGTAGACGGTAGGAACTGGGACCAGCTGTTACCTCTTGTACTTTTTGCCCTTTGGGAGGTGCTGCAAGCCTCCACGGGGTTTTCCCCCTTTTGAACTTTTATACGGACGCCAACCCCGGGGTATTTTGGACGTTCTAAAGGAAGGTTGGGATGGGGAGGCATTTCCCTCCACCAATATCTTGGAATATATCGTGCAGTTACATGATAGATTGGCCAAATCCGACCTCTGCTAAAAGAGCACATGTCGAAAGCTCAAACAGCGCAGGCGCGGAACTATAACAGAAATACCTCCCTGCAGGAGTTCCAGCCAGGAGACCAAGTGATGGTGCTCATGCCCACTTCCCATTCTAAATTGTTGGCTCATTGGCAGGGCCCTTACGATTTTAAAAAGAGAAAAGGGCTCGTCGACTATTTGGTGAAGCAAGTATATCACGTTAACTTACTGAAGCCATGGAGGGACAGGGAAGACCGCCCTCTCACCGGCCCAGCCCTCTCCCTTTTCTCGAAAAGATCGGTCCTTAACCTTAACCACAATTTTAGTCCACACCAGCGACAGGAGCTAGAAACTGCGATCCTGTCTGTCCCGGAAGTGGTCAGCGAGGCACCCAGCCGCACCTCACTGATTCAGCACGACATCGTGACGGACCTTGGTGGGGGGTAGTTAGGGAAGGCCCCTATCGCCTCCTGGAGGCAAAACATGCGGAGGTAGAGTTAGAAGTTCAACGGATGTTGGACATGGACATCATCGAGGAGAGTCACAGCCCGTGGTCCAGTCCCATCATCCTCTTTTCTAAGCCAGATGGCTCATGGAGATTTTGTAACGACTTCCGGCGTCTCAATCAAGTCTCCAAATTCGATGCATACCCCATGCCCTGCATGGATGAATTCCTTGAGCGGCTGGGGATGGCATGTTATTTGGCTACCTTTGACATGACTAAGGGATACTGGCAAATTCCCTTAACGGCATCCACAAGAGAGAAAACAGCGTTTAGCACCCCTAGCGGACACTGGCAGTACAAGGCTCTCCCATTTGCACTGTAGGGGTGCCTTTCAATATCTGGTAGCCAGAGTGCTAAAGCCACACCAGTCCTATTGTGCCGCCTACCTTGATGACATAGTCATTTTTTCCGGCACCTGGGAGGAGCATCTGCTGCAGGTTTACACTGTCCTCCTGATGCTAGTGAAAGCTGGGCTACGTATCAATCCCCGGAAGTGCTTTTTTGGATTGAATGAGTATTTAGGCTACCTGGTGGGAGGAGGGCTGGTAAAGCCACAGTGTTCAAAAGTCAAAGACATTCTTGAATGGCCCCGTCCGATAACCAAGAGGCAAGTGCAAGCTTTCTTAGGATTAGCGAGTTACTACCGTGGGTTTGTACCTCAGTTTTCTGAGGGAGCCGCCCCTTTGACAAATCTGACAGAGAAAAGGGCTCCTTTTCATGCGGTGTGGGATGAACTGACAGAACGGGCATTCAGTGACCTGTTTTGAAAACTCCTGACTTTTCTCTTCTTTTCTCTTCCTTTCCTTTTCCAGACCAATGCTTCGGAAACAGGTCGCTGTGCTGAGCCAAAGCATCAATGGTGTCAAACACCCCGTGATATACCTGAGCCGGAAACTGTTGAACCAGGAGACAAGGTATGCGGCGGTAGAACAGGAGGCTCTGGCAATAAAGTGGGTGGTAACTCACCTGCGGTACTACCTGTTAGGTCGGGAGTTCACCCTAGTGACAGACCATGCCACCCTCCAGTGGATGGCTGTTCATAAGGTGGTTTTTGGACCTGCAGCCGTATAAGTTCACCGTCACTTATCGTCGGGGTAACCTCCAGGCTAACGCTGACGCTCTCTCTCAGGTTCATGACCTCTCGGTTTGGGCCACCCAATCCAATGGGTCTGGGCTGAGGGGGGGTCACACATGAGCGCATAGGGTGTGGCTTAAAGACCCGATGGGCACCACAAAATCTTATGTCAGGGGACAACAGCAGGGCACTAACCTTTTTCTCTTTGTTCTCTCTGGAAAAATGAAGCAACACCGCCCAGAGTTCACCTAGACTCAATAAACTCAAGACACTTCTGGGTTCCTTCCTTCCCTCTGGTCCCCACCTGATGACATCAATACCACCTATCTACCACTGTGGCTCCTTCCCAGCATTCCGTGTGTCCACTTCCGTTCCCACCCCATAAATTGTCCGCCTGTCATTGTACCAGTTGTCTATGTTCTATGTATGAACTGACCCAATTTAAGAAAGAAATCTTGACAGTATACGAGGTCTCCAAACCTTTATTATCTCTTTGTCTTTTCTTTACAATATATATACAGTATATATGTATACTATATATATATATATATATATATATATATATATATATATATATATATACCATTCTATGATCTGCTTCTCGCAACTGAAATGAGGGCACCGTGGCGGATGTTAGCTGACTTGCTGACCAACCACAAGCGTTACCTGGTAGGTAACCACCCATACAATCAGATTGTGACACAGACTACGAATGCAATGAATATATATATATATATATATATATATATATATATATATATATATATATATATATATATATATATATATATATATAAAATGTAGCTGAGACAGTGTTTATGAGTGTCAAGATGGTTCAGTGGTTGAATTCCTGACCCCTTCATTTTATGGAGGCTTGTCATTTGTGAGTGATTTCAAGGCTTGGTAAAAGTGAATGTGGCTCTGACTGTGAATTGTGTGATTGTTAGGTCAGAAAATGAATTGGAATATATATTATAGGGATAATTGAAAACTGTTTTTTGTATAATACTAATAATACATACTTTAAAACATGGTTCCAACTTTAGAACAAATGAATTATGCACTAGCATGACTAGACTGCTCTGACCAAAATTTTCCATGCTAATCCCTTTTCAGGATTGTTACATTTCCCATGAGTCTGCTTTATTGCCTAACTTACACCAAAAGCCCTCAACAATAAATCAACACAAAGAAAGTCCATGGATTCTTTCAGGTTTCCAATAAGGTAAAAAGCAGACTAATCCCAGTGCTGAAATTTTTTTTTCACAAGAAAGCCATGAGTAACACTTCTTATAAAAAAAAATGTAAAATCAGAAGAAGATTCACCTTCCTGGGATCTTAGAATTATTTTTTCTTTCAACAGAAGAACCACTTGAACAAAACAATTCAAAACTGAAGTCCTGTATATTGTTAATCATTTACACTGAAGAATTCCAGCTGTCTCAGAGAAATTTAACCTGATGACAAGAGACTACACTGAGTACATAATGCTTCAAAGTCATTGAAAGTTCAACACTATTGTAATAGCTATGTTTTAATAGTATTCTTTAAACATTTGGCAAGTAATAACATATTCTTTCCTAAACTAAAGTGTAAAACAAGAACAGTAGGTGTAAAATCAGGACAAAGTATATTCTGTAGGTTATGTTATTTTAGTGCCTAAATTTCTGCTCATACCAGCAATTATCTGCTATTATCCTTTTAACAGCACATCTAGCAGGTTGCTGAGTGGTGTGGCTTTTTCAAAATTATGGTGGATATTTTTAATCTCTTGTTTAAATGCACTGCACTAAGAAATCGAAATTAAAAACTTTTTTTTTATTATAACTGAGCTCTTCTGTATTTGTTGACATTATGATCACTTTTTAACATCTCACTACAGTTTTTAAAGAGTACAATATAATATGTTTATATATTAATGTTTCTGAACTGGACAGGCTGGAGCTAATCAGACACAGGACAGGAACCAACCCTGCATGTGAACCAAACAGCACTAAAGCATTATCATGCAGTGTGTGCTGTACCACCAGACTGCACCTATTAAAATTTAAACATTAGACTCATTTCGAAAAGAAAAGCCATTCAGATTATCAAAGCTTGCACAGTCATTTTTGTATGTGTGGTCACTGCAATGTGATTTTTGCCAGAACCACACTTGAGCAAGCAGGAAATACATCAAGCTCTGTCCATCTTTGCAGTAAACCTAAGGAGAAAGCATGGCGTTAGTATAAAATGACCTGGTCATACATATATTGAGCAGCTCCACAGAGTACTTTAGTGAGCTGTGCCAGCTAGATTAAGGGGATCCAGTCCTCAACTCATGGTCCCGGAATAGTAAGTTATAGATGCTCTCTAATATTACCATGACAGCCCTTTCAATAGACATAGATGGGGTGAACAAAAACCATAATAAACACTGTAAGGATAACATAGCAGCTCACTATCAGTATAGATATCTGTGAGATCAAAGGCCAGTGTGTTGGGTGAAGCAATGAGGCATAAGGAAATTTCTTCAGTTGTTATATTGGTAAGGGTGGCATTTTCAAAGAATAGCATTTTTTTAATATTATGAAATAATAATACAAAATACTGCGGTGGGTTGGCACCCTGCCCAGGATTGTTTCCTGCCTTGTGCCCTGTGTTGGCTGGGATTGGCTCCAGCAGACCCCCGTGACCCTATGTTCGGATTCAGCGGGTTGGAAAATGGATGGATGGAAGAATTATATGTTATAATGAAACTCAGCCTTATCTGTGTTATATAAGTGTATATTTATTCTTCATAAATTATTTTTTATGTATTAATTATTTAGTTATATCTAATTATCTTTTTAACTTGTTTTTTTTTTCTTGTAACTCTTCTTTTTCATTGTGTAAAGCACTTTCAACTACAGGGGTGGCATGGTGGCGCTGCTGCCTCGCAGTAAGGAGACCTGGGTTCGCTTCCCGGGTCCTCCCTGTGTGGAGTTTGCATGTTCTCTCCGTGTCTGTTTGGGTTTCCACCGGATGCTCCGGTTTCCTCCCATAGTCCAAACACATGCCGGTTAGGTGCATTGGCAATCCTAAATTGTGTGTGTGTCCTGTGGTGGGCTGGCGCCCTGCCCAGAATTTGTTCCTGCCTTGTGCCCTGTGTTGGCTGGGATTGGCTCCAGCAGACCCCTGTGACCCTGTGTTAGGATATAGCAGGTTGGATAATGACTGACTGACATTGAACTACATTCCTTGTATGAAAATGTCCTATTGAAATAAATGTTGTTGTTGTTTATTTCATTTTAGTGTCTCGGGGGGACACATCTGATCCGAGTGGCACTGGGCACAAGGCAGGAAGCAGCCCTGGACAGACTGCCAGTCCATCACAAGGCCCACTCATACACAATTTGAAATCACCAATAAACCCAACATACAAATCTTTGGGAATGTTGGAGGAAAAATAGAATAGCATGGATAAAATCACATAGGCAATAACAAATTCATTATCAAGAAGTACAGAGAGTGGGATTTGAACTCAGGGTACTGAATCTATGAGGCATCAGTGCTAACCACTGCACCCTGATGCCACCAGTGTTTATTTATTCATTCATTTCTTTCTTTTTCCCTGTAGCAGTGAGAATTTTGTTTGTTAGGAATTTATATTTGAATTTTTTTTTTCATTTTCTTTCAGGAAAACTGTCCACAGAAATTATGTTGGCTGCTGATCGAATCCTGCTTTTTGTAACGTAAGCTTTGATACCTCTGTCTGACCTGATTTGCTTACTTTAACATATACAGTATTTTAAATAGAAAATTGCTGTTCTTCCTCTCTGTGTAGCCACAGGGTCATTGGCACTCACTCATAGGAGTGATGACCCCTGCACATTAAACTGTGGGCATTTCAACACAGCACAGCTGGAGTCAGATTTAAAATAGCCATCCAAAGTTGTGCAGCTGAGAGCTTACACAGCTTATCATTCAAAGACACGGTTGGTTGTCTTTAAAGCCGAGAGTGTCCAGCTACCAGTCTAACTAAATAAACCAAAATATTAGGGGGCAGGTGGTCACAACCCTACTATTGACCTGCAATTCTTACATCCGACACCCTGCAGCCTGTGTTCCTGTTTAGACTTGGCTAGTGTTAAGAATGGCTTCCTTTCATCTAGCCCCCAACATCTGAGACCTGTCTGAACTTTATGCCCCACTCTGAGTTAAGCTGTTGTTGAAGTTCGGCCACATAAAGTTCAATGAAGAAGGAACTGGCCAAATTGCTTTCCCACAAAATAAAAGCCACATACTGTATGTTATGCTCCTGCCTGGCCCCTGCTGTAATCTTCAGCAAACTGATTGTCAGAGAGTTGTGTTCCCAAGAGGTTTAAGCCATTACTGACAGTACAAGGTTGGGCACATTTGCTGAAATTTTCTTTGACAGCAAGGAAATAGCACTTGTGATAAGGGAGCAATGGCATAAATGTGAAATGGCTGTATTTTTTTAAAGTGCCAGATGTGATTAGTAGTGCCACCTTCTATTAACATACCATTAGAGCAGTATGCAAGGAGTTGATAAATGCTAACAGTTCAGGAATCTCAAGCACACCTTAAATGTGGCAAAAATCAGTTATTTCCATATGCTTCATTTACAATTCATCTGCCACATGGAATATTATTTTTGTTTCACCATAATATATGTTTTGTTTTATTTATATAAAAAGTAAAACCAACATCAAGTTCACACTTATTACCTGCTATGACTGGACTCTGGCCTTGCATCAAAGCACAAACCTCATGTTCACCAACTCTGTTTGTACCAAGCAGACAAGCAACCTAAGCAGGCTATGAGAACTACTGGGGAGTGTGCCATAAATTCCGCTTTTAGCCAGGAGTTGTCACTACACTCTCTGCTTTAAAATATATTTAGACTAGATAGATAGATAGATAGATAGATAGATAGATAGATAGATAGATAGATAGATAGATAGATAGATAGATAGATAGATAGATAGATAGATAGATAGATAGATAGATAGATACTTTATTAATCCCAAGGGGAAATTCACATACTCCAGCAGCACCTTACTGATACAAAAAACAATATTAAATTAAAGATTGATAATAATGCAGGTAAAAACAGACAATAACTTTATATAATGTTAACGTTTACCCCCCCCCCCCCCCCCCCAGGTGGAATTGAAGAGTCGCATAGTTTGGGGGAGGAACGATCTCCTCAGTCTGTCAGTGGAGGAAGGACAGTGACAGCAGTCTGTCGCTGAAGCAGCTTTTCTGTCTAGAGATGACACTGTTTAGTGGATGCAGTGGATTTTCCATAATTGATAGGAGCCTGCTGAGCACCCGTCGCTCTGCCACAGATGTCAAACTGTCCAGCTCCATGCCAACAATAGAGCCTGCCTTCCTCACCAGTTTGTCCAGGCGTGAGGCGTCTTTCTTCTTAATGCTGCCTCCCCAGCACACCACCGCGTAGAAGAGGGTGCTCGCCACAACCGTCTGATAGAACATCTGCAGCATCTTATTGCAGATGTTGAAGGACGCCAGCCTTCTAAGGAAGTATAACCGGCTCTGTCCTTTCTTACACAGAGCATCAGTATTGGATATTTGAATATATATCAGAATACAGTGATCCCTCGCTATATCGCGCTTCGCCTTTCGCGGCTTCACTCCATCGCGGATTTTATATGTAAGCATATTTAAATATATATCGCGGATTTTTTGCTGGTTCGCGGATTTCTGCGGACAATGGGTCTTTTAATTTCTGCTCCTGATGGAGGGGGTGTGAGCTGCCGCCTTCAACAGCTTTGTGCCGCGGTGCTTCACATACTTAAAAGCCAAACAGCCCTATTGATTTGTTTGCTAGAGATTGTTTTCTCTATCTATGTGACAGTCTCTGCTCCTGATGCGCACTCCTTTGAAGAGGAAGATATGTTTGCATTCTTTTAATTGTGAGACAGAACTGTCATCTCTGTCTTGTCATGGAGCACAGTTTAAACTTTTGAAAAAGAGACAAATGTTTGTTTGCAGTGTTTGAATAACGTTCCTGTCTCTCTACAACCTCCTGTGTTTCTGCGCAAATCTGTGACCCAAGCATGACAATATAAAAAAAACCATATAAACATATGGTTTCTACTTCGCGGATTTTCTTATTCCGCGGGTGGCTCTGGAACGCAACCCCCGCGATGGAGGAGGGATTACTGTAGATATTTGTTTCTCAATGAACACCTATCATCAAATGAAATTATGACTTTTAAAACAATACTTGATATTACTTCCACGATCAAAAACAATTCAATGATTTTAAATGCAGTAGCATGTCTGGTGTTCAACCAGCCGAGCTGGCCGCATGTCACTCCTCTCTTCAGATTACTACAATGGCTTCCTGTAGCAGCACATATTAAGTTCAAATCCCTGATGCTTTTCTATGGAGTAGTCAGTGGGTCTGCACCTATATGTATGGAGACACTTCTGAGGTCCTACGTTCCTTCTCAAACACTCAGGTCTGCTTTTGACTGGCATCTAGTCATGCCATCTTTACGTGGTAGCAAATCTCAGCCCAGACTCTTTCATGTATAGCCCCTGGCTGATGGAATGAGCTTCCCATTTCCATTCAAACTTCTGACACCTTTAAGGTGATTAAGAAGTGTTTGGAGACTCTCTTACTTGGAGAATGTCTGTCTAACTGATGTTAGCGGTTTTGTAACCCGCTTGTATTTTGCTCTGAGCTTTTCATTTGTAATAAACAATTCTGTACTCTTGTCCTATAACACTTGTTTCCCAAACAGTCCAGCAGACTGTTTATTTGATTACATTGAGCTCTTTTGTAAGTCACTTTGATAAAAGTGTCTACTAAGCAAATAAATGTAAATGTAAAACACTCACTCAGTTTATATTAGAATATTAAGATATTAGAACAATCTAGATGAGAACAGGCCCTTCAGCCCAATAACACTTGCAAGTCCTATTCACTTAATTCTTCCAAAATAACAACGAGTTTTAAAAGTTCCTGAAGTCCTACTGTCTTCCACACTAATTGGTAGCTTATTCCGTGTCTATGGATATCTGTGTAAAGAAAAAATTTCCAGTGTTTGTGTGAAATTTACCCTTTACAAGTTTCTAACTGTGTTACCCATGTTGTTGATGAACTCATTTTAAAATAACAGTCTCGATCCACTATACTAATTCCCTTCATAATTATAAACACTTCAATCATGTCACGTTTTAATTTTCTTTTGCTTAAACTGTATAGGCTCAGCTCTTTCAATCTTTCTTCATAATTCATCCCCTGTAGTCCTGGAATCAGCCTAGTCGATTTTCTCTGGAATTTTTTTTTGCGCTGCTGTGTCCTTTTTGTAGCTGGAAACCAAAACTGTACACAGTATACAAGATGAGGTCTAACCAGCTTTAGTAATATATTATTAATTAGTAGAATTCTGAGTGTTGTCTGAGTTAGTCTAAGCTTCTGCACAGCATTATGGTGTAGTGGTTAATGCTGGTGCTTCATGGACTCAGTGAGGTAGGTTCAAAACTGTGAACAGTCATTGTCTTAGTGGGGTTTGGGCAGTCTCGTGGCCTCAGAGACCCTGCAGATTTTGTTTGTTTTTTTTCTCCAGCCCTCTGGAGAATTTTTTTTTTGTTCTTTCTGTCCACCTTGGCCATCGGACCTTACTTTATTCTTTGTTAATTAGTATTGCCTAATTTTTATATTTTTTATTTTTTCTTTCTTCATCTTGTAAAGCACTTTGAGCTACATCATTTGTATGAAAACATGATATATAAATAAATGTTGTTGTTATCTTTCTGGTGTTTTTCTATTATTAATTGGTGATTCTAAATTGACTTTGTGTGAGTGTCCATGAGCGGACCTTACAACGGACTGGGGGTCCCATCTACAATTAATTCCTATTTTGCAGCCAATACTTCTAGTATCAGCTTCATCCCCCTACAATTCTGATATAGAGAAACAGTTTTAGTAATGTTATGATATTTGGTAAAGTGTATCACGCTATTTTACAATAGTTTGTATTTTTTATGGATTATCCCAACCTAGGGGCATCATTAGTATCCTGAGACCAGATCTTTAGCTCAAGAGATTTCACAGAGCTCAAGACATGAGAAAGACTAACTTGAATAATGGAGTGTTGCAAGGCAGCACACTTCATGGCGGCACACTGTTTCAGGCATTAAGGAAGACATAGCCCTGCCATTTTAAATCACTCTGTCACAACCATAGATTCAGACAGTTCTGTCGAATGGACTAGGAAGCCTGGGGGGAGAAAATGATTCTCTGTCATGTTGTACTCTCCACAGAACTGCCTGAATAATGCAGATGAGTTGCCAGTATCTGGTTTTAAGGGTTTTCAAATTGTGTTTACACCAGAAACTAAATGCTGGAAATTTCAGGAAAAACATACACACATTATGCCCTGTTAAGAGGGCAATTCACTCTAATAGTAAACTACATTAGATAGATAGATAGATAGATAGATAGATAGATAGATAGATAGATAGATAGATAGATAGATAGATAGATAGATAGATAGATAGATAGATAGATAGATAGATAGCTTCAAATTGTCATCTATATTAGAACTATATTCCTAATTCATTTTGAACCACACAATTTTTTCAGAAACTATTACCTTTTGCAATAATCAGCACACAGTAGAGCCTATTAATGTAGAAAAAGGATGCAAGGTATAAATTCATGATGAAAAATCATCCATTGCTTGCGCAGTCACTCCCAGAAATATAGATAAAAATTAAATCTTAAGATGACTATTTTTCACTTTTGTTGTTCCATATAAATAAGTACATAACTCTGTCTACTTAACTAACATTTGGAACTTAAATATATGTACTTGAATACATTAAAAAGTGTTTAACTTTTCAAAAATGTTATTTTTTCTTCCTTCTGGGGAGAGGTGTATATTGGTGTAACACCCTGCCATCATTTACTTTAAAGTTGCACTCTATACCTCAAAAGTGCCTGGCCATGGGCCCTTAAATCTTTTGTTGGTGTCTCCACTACAATAACTTAAATGCACTGATGCCTATTCATTCATCTAACAGCAAACACTATTAAATGAATCTTTTTTTCTGGTGGTGCCTCCATTAGTAGAAATATTGTAAGTAGAACACAGCTTTTCACTACTAAAAAACATTTCACCCTGTTTTCCTTGAAATCCATCCAGTACTTAATCCCCTTATCATTCCTTGATTAAGTTGTATAATACTGTATTTAAATGACAGAAGCCATTCTCAGTTAGGTGCTAAACCAAACGTTCACTTTACTCAGTCAACTAAACATATCTACATGAGCACCACAAAGGACTTGTAGCTGAAAATCCACAAAGGGAGCAAATGTATGAAATAAGGAGGGGGGATAAGTGGATAATTACTCCCCTCCTTATTTGCTATATATTGCCTTGGGTTCCTGTAAGTTTAATAAAAAAAAAAACTATTTTAAGACACGTGATTCATTTGATCCCTTTGTGGCTTTCCACCTACAAATTATATATACACATATATAGTAACACACACGAGTAGGGGACATTCTCAGGGCCTGTGCAAAGATTGTAATACCACTCCGGGACATGAGAGGGTGCTGTCATTTACATCTTCTCCTCTTTTTTCCTACAGACCAAGACTTGATGATCCAAGAAGGTACACCCACTTCCACAAAATGCTCCTTCCTTTCCAAGAAAGAATCAATGTAATGGCCACACCTGAATCAACTAAATCTTTGCTTGCTCATTTTTTTCAGTGCACAATTTATCTACAATATTTGAGGATCACTATTCAGTGCCTTAACTCTTTTATCTGTTTGTTGCATTATCTTTTATAATATAAGCTATTTACTTCAACTTTGATAAAGAGTAGCTTTTAGAAACATATTTACACACATACAAAACAGTCTAACAGTCTCATCAATAAACACACATGAACTTCAAACTTCTGTACAATTTTTAACTTGAAATGTACTTTAGCCCATGTTGCAGGCCTGTGTTGAGTACATTGCAGTCCCACATACAAAACAACAACTGACCCCTTTGCGTGTATATATATATATATATATATATATATATATATATATATATATACAAAACAAAACAAAAAGCAACCAAAAAAATTTAAAAAATAAATGAACAATGAGCAAAGGTACTCATAGCTCTATCAGACCCGATATTTAGTCTTACTTTTCAGAATATCAGGTAAGTTCTCTCACTAAACTACTGTATATTCTTAACTTTCCATCAGAAATAGATTTGCCTTTTTAATGACTTTTACTTGACCAGATTTAATCAGCTGCAAACACTTTTTCTTTCTTTATCTTTTTCACTCCTAGTTACTCCATTCACATGATACCCTCCTTCCATTTGACTTTTCACACAACCGTTCCCTCTCTCCTTCTTGAAAGTTGCTTTCTTCTTTCCATCCCCTACATGCCGTTAACTATGCAGTTACCAGCAAGATTGGGTCTCCTCCTCATCTATTTTTCTATAGTGCCAACAAACATTCTAAACAAATGCTTATATTTTTCAATTGGTCTACAACTTGTGTTGTGACTTAGACCTAAAAAAAAGTCTTAACATATGTGCTTTGTACAAATGAAGATTTCAGAACTTGAGCATACCAGTTTGTTATCAGTATTCAAGAGCAGAATGGATCTATAGATTTGCAATTAAGTTAGATATTCTTAATTTATTTGTTAAGATAAGAAAAATCAGTATTCTTGATAATGTAGGTGGATTCACATCTTATGCAGGGATTAGCAGATTGACAAAGCACAAAACAGAAAAAATCATGTATAACTGCTTCACCATATAACATTATGGAACATGCTTCTCTTAACACGTACACTACAATACTTACGCTACACTTACGCTTACGAACACTTATGCTAAAATAAGCATGTTTATATTAAATGCTTTGTAATTACACCAAAAAGCATAGTGTAAAAAAATACATGAATATACATTTTGTAGTTCACACATAACAGTAATATGCTTGCCTTCTTTCATCTGTTTACACATTCTGTAAGTACCATGGTTACTTTGTTTGCTTCCGCATTCAAACAAATCTTACAGTCTTTAGGTTTCACTTAAAAATGAGCTTGATTAGCAGAGCTTTAACATATGTGTCTATTGAAAAATTATGCCTGTGTTCTTCAGCAAAGAAAAAATTGCAATGCAAGATTTTGTAACTTAAGAATATTAAATCTTGATACTGGGTATTGGTATGTTACCTTGTATGAGTACTGTGGCTTCTACTAATGTCTGTTTTATTCCACTACTTTCAGATAAGACAAAATTCTATTATTATTTCATTTATAAAAACCCAATAATTTGACATGCTGAAAGGAAAAGCTATTATGAACCGTCATGTAACAGTTTTTTAGAGTGAATGGTAGGAATTTTAGCCCTTGATTACTTATACAGATATTCCAATCACTGTGCTTTGTTGTAATGTACAAATCCCAGTCATAATGCCTTCAGAGTTATGCAGTGAACAGCTCTTTGGAGACACTCCAAACAGCTTTATGTATCCACATATTACTCAGTTCTTCTTCATTGTTTTAAAATATTATTTTTAAGTTAATCTTTGACAATGTTCTTGTTATTAGTGTATTGTATTTATCTTAAAAGATAATTTGTCTCTAAAACACTGATTTTTCCTTTTTTTGCATGTTAGTATTTTGTTTTTGAGATGCCCTGTCAGACAGCAAATTGAAAAAATGATTGATAGAACAGAGATTGTTATGAGGTAATTCATCTTTTTGAAAGCTTCATCTTAAGTCTTCCGGTGAATTATAACTGCAGATAAATTTCAGTAACCACAGGTGGAAATGGGTAACTCATTGCACTCATAAATTATAATAACATCATGCCTATTACTTACTAGCGAGGTAAATTTTGCACTTGATGGGCCAGTAAGGTATGCCATGCGAGACAGCCATGAAAGTTATTATGTCATTTCAGAAGACGTAATTCACTTCTCTTTTGTGCAAATAATTTCTTACCTAATACAAAAATACAAAGCTCAACATGTACAATTACATGGTGCAGTGTTTATGTTTACCAATCTTATGCAATCATTTGTGTAACCAAGATATCTTACAGTCCTGTACACAATGAGATGTGTATTCAGGCTAGTAAAGGAACATGCTAGACTGCCGTTTATAGCGCCACCTTTTTTTAACCTGTATAAACATTACATTATGCGTGGCATTTGATATGTGGACTACAACACACTTTACATGAGTTTATTAACATAAACAAATCCCTATAAAAATAAAATGACTATTTTAAATGGTGTACCATGCAATTGACCTTCTGACTTGTTTTTGATTTGACCATCATCTGGCTTCTTCTTATCATCTTTGTAGCGTGTGTCCTGAAAAACATAGAAAAGGGAAGTGCAGTGGAATAAAACTCTCATGTGTACTGTCAATAAATAAAATGTCATAATAGTGAGGTCATCCATACAGTAAATATTTGAAATGTGAGAAAGAAGAATGTTGGCCTGGTTTATCAGTGCTATATGTTCTTCTTTCAGCAAACCTTTCTTTAAATTGGACCCCTATCTCAATTAAATATGCTATTCTTTTCCTAGTGAGAAAAAAATCACCTTACTGGCAATAATTTTGCAAGAGAACCACTAGGCTGCCAAAAGATTGGTAACAGTTTCGCAGGAGACCACGTGAAGATGGATAGAGAGCACTTCTACAGGCCGGTGTGGCGAGACTGGGGATGCTATAGCCCGTCAGCATGAATGTCACTGTGGAAGTAAAAACTGAAGGGCACCAGAGAGGGAGAGAGAAAGAGTGAGATTAGCTCTCTGGAAGCCAGGAAACAGAAAAACAAGCAGACCTAGCTGTGGATGGAAGGTCAGACACAAAGAGGCTTGGCAAAATTAAAGAGGACTTGAACAAAACATTTCATAATAACCTTAACAATTTACAGCATTAAAGAAATATAACACTTTAATATAGGGAAAGAGAAAACCTGTAAAGCTAAAGATAATAAAATATAAATAAAAAAGCTTGCATGCTACAATGTTCAATATTTTATATTTATTTTAATTGAAATGGTCTGCAAAAATGATTTCTGCAGTTTATTCTGACAAGGTAGCCCTCACTGCAATGAGCCCAAGCTGCGCTGAAGTTCTTCTCCCAATTCCCTTTTTCCTTATGGTACTTCACATTTGGATATAAAGCCTTTAACTATAATTAATACTTCTTTAAACCAGTATATCTGCATTCCTCCATAGAACACTGAACTGCCGTTATAATCAATTAATAATAATGGTGGGAGGACTGCAGATCACTACACAACTCAAAGTGGTTTGCAGGGAGATTACAAAGTCTGTTTTTTTTCTACCTGCCTATCATTAGAGTAAAAATGTGCAAATGTAAGCTTTAAAATTTTCATGAAACATAGCATTGAAACCCTGTGTCCTGATAATGATTGCACAGATGTTTGATGAAAAGTTAACTAGCCCTTGCCGGAGGGTTCTGCTCCATACTATTGTAATGATGCTACTGCTCCTGATTAAGGATGCAAGGACTAGTGATACAGAGGGGGCAGCTAATAATGGCGGATGAGGATATTGGGGAAGAAAGAAAGAAAGAAAGAAAGAAAGAAAGAAAGAAAGAAAGAAAGAAAGAAAGAAAGAAAGAAAGAAAGAAAGAAAGAAAGCTCTTGTGATTATACATAAAATGCACAACCTTCATTTATTCGGCTTTCAAGCCAGCACATTAAACAAGAAAACTCTTTTGTTCTTGTACATTTCACCAATAATATTAATTATTAGCACATTATCATTGGATTTTTAATTTCTTTCTATATTTCTTTAAAACTATAGTAATCTGGTAAATACAAGATCCATATGAGATAACAATGCAATTTTTAAAAGATACCTGTTCTAGCCTGTAGGTGACATTACACAACTCTAGACAACTTAAGTAAGGGTCACGGTAGCCTTTGTCACACATGATCGTCGGAAAAACAACCTCAGGACTCATTTAATAGTTGCTATATTCCAAGCCAGATGGTGGCGCTGTTGTCTAATTCCTTCTTTCTTCTCCCCTCTGCAGAGAGGATGATTGACAGCTCCTCTATCTGTCAGTTTCTGCCATCCTGAACCCGCCCCTTCCGGCTTGCAGACATCAAAACTAGCTGTATCACCATCTTGGAGCAGAATGAAGGCAGCACGTGTATGATCAAACAAACTCTTTGCATTTCAAACTTCTTTTTTCTTTCATTTTGTTGGTCATCCAATATACAGGAATCACTACAATGGCCAAACACTTTGTAACATTTCCTGTGTCTTATTACATCTTACATGCTTAGACTTCGAGTGTCATGTATTTCAAATGTCAGCAATTATTTTCAGTAGTGCTAAGGTAAATGCACCCTGGGGCTTTGAATCCTACCCCCAGCCACTCTTTTTGTAAAGTTTTTCAGATCCACCCACTATCTTTTTGGGGTTTTTCTCCAGATGCTACAATTTTCCTTCCACATCCCAATGATGTGTGTGTTAGGTTAACTGATGGTTATAAATTAGCCCGTGTGTGGGACTCGTAATTATCTAGCACCATATATAAGTTCGGTTCTCACTTGGCTACCGAGTGGCCGGGGTCCTTGCCCAGTCAGGACGCCTCCAAGCTGGAAAGACCGGAGGAGCAAGCGTGGCCAGAGCATTACCTCCCCCGAAGTGATAGATGGCAGGCCCCCCCTGGGTTGCAGCGGTGCCTAGGATTTCTGCAGTGCTTCATGGGAGTTGGAGTTTGGTGCAACCCAGTTGGAATCCGTGGGCACTACCAGGGGGTGCTACAGCTGCTCCTGAGCCCATATGGGTGATTCTTTCATCACACCCAGAAGTGCTGCCAGAAGTAGGTCATCAAGCACCTGGAGCACTTCTGGGTAACGTATAAAAAGAGTCATCAGACACTACTCGGGGAGCCAGAGTCGGGAGGAGGGAGACGAAGCTTGCCAAGGAGGAGTGCAAGAGAATGAGAGAGAGAAAGAAGAAGAGGAGAGTATTGTGTGGTATTGTGCTTTTGAGATTGTGTTGTGTACTTGTGGGAACGGGGAAGACATTGCCCACAAGTGAAGAGACATAAATAAAATGTGTGTGCTTTTATAAGTGTGCCTCCTGCGTCTGTCTGTGTCGGGTTGGGTGGCTGGCACGCCCCCTACTATTGTCACAGAGGTAAATTCTTGATTGAATGATTGGGATTTGGATTTAAGTGGGTTTTAGAATGTTATGTTACTTTGATTCTGAATTAGTAAGACACTGCTTTGTATTTCTTTCAAGTCATTTTATATTGAGTTTAACAAGAACTGAATTGAACTGTGTACTAATGAGATAGAAATATAGCCATGGACTGTATGTCAATACATTTTGAACTTGTGTACTCCTTAGGCTTTTTCATTATGATGACATAATATACTTTGGCTCCTTCGGTCATTATGTAGTATTTTATGAAAAACAAGAATTGGTTTTGCTCTAAAAGGGTTATCGTAATGTACACTAAGTATACCAGTAAGACAAAAAAATAAAACAGTACCACCTATTTAAATATACTTAATTTGCCTATATTCCACAGTCAAATGTAAACCTGAAAAGTGATTTGCAAACCTGAAGAATTAGAGTTGAAATTAATTCTTGGATAAAAAACTGCGTACACACAAGGCATTCAAGTACAAATTCCTGAAGGCACTACTTTCCCTTTCATATAATTCCAGCTAAAATGTCAGTGATTTTTCCTAAATTATCTAAATCTTTAATAAAGCCACAAAAAACACCGGTTATTTTATGGTCTACTGTAACGGCATGTCAAAAATGATCACATGAAAAAATGGAAAGAACGCACTACATTTCCCCAGCCTTTAATAAATTACACAAAATTTTAAGTGCTTTGAAACACAAGAATTTTGGAGCACCTTTGTGTCACCAAACTCTTTATGCCTGTGATACATTCAAAATGAAATCAAGAGACAATGTGCCATTGACAGTATGAGAGCACTACACATCAAGATAAGGCACATCATTGACTGATATCAATACAGATACTACAGAAACAGATCCATGGCTGAGCTCCCTGACAAGCACAGGTTTTTGATTAGAGAACTAGACAGATCCATATCTGTGCATGTTTCAACTTATAAAAAGTTAAGCCGATGGAGTCCTCAAGGCATCCAGATCTCAGTTCAGAAAGTCTGACAGATGCATACTGTGCATACTGTATCTGGTTGTTAAAGATATCACTGATCATCTTGATATTTGTGCCTGTGCACTTCAATCTGATGATTTTGTACAATATATACAGTATACTATTTTCTTCTTATTATTATTACTGTTTACTTAGCCAATGGTTTGTCCAATGTGAATTTCAAAAACAAATTATTATATATTGAATTTGAGTGATTAAAAAGTAGAAAGTTACTAAGAAAAGAAATCTAAAGTAGAACACAAGAAGTGCAACAATACACTTGATCTTAGTGGTAGGTGAAAAACAGCAGCCTACAAAGCCACAGTTGGTTGATAGTTGATTTGATCAGTACAACTGTAGATATTCTGGTGAAGAACAGTAAGATAGAAAGAGTTAGCAGTCTCATGATGCTTTGTAAAAAGGCGTGTCATGAACAGTTGAATTAAAATCGGTGGATATGGCTTTTTGGGTGGCTATAGGAAGTTGGTTTTAGAACTGAAACTGAGCCATGAGTTGAATCAAGCAATGATGTAATGACAATGTGAACTGGTCATCAGACATTGATACAGATAGTAATAATAATAATAAGAAGAAGAATACATTTTATTTATAGTGAAATTGATGTATACATCACTGAATGACTGAACTGCCATGAATGCCTAGTGATTTCAGGGGCAGTATCACCATCGCAGAGAGGCAATCAAGAGGAAATAGAAGAAAGATGTTAGTCCCCTAAGCACTGCTCACATTGCAGCAACTTTCAAAGTTTGTGTCAAAGGAAATTTGCAAGATACTACAGTATGCCTTATGCTACGATAGCTTACAATAACACAAGGGGCCAGCCCATGGTGAAGATCAGGTACAGATATTCTACCTTCTCATGTGCAAGCAACAGGAAAAATATTATGTAGCACCCTAATAGTTGGATATAATAGTAAACTTAGTAGTTAGCCTCAATGACATATTTTTTTTTTCTTTTCATCGTTGGAAAGTAGGAACAGAGAGAAATGTGATTTGTGCTCTTTACTACCAATCAAGCTATAGCGCAGTATCAAGGTATAGTTCTCCAGTGAGATTCATCTTTTTAGGAATGGGGAGAGATAGAAGAAGCAGAGAGGAAGATGGTGTGGAGACAGAGCAAGGGAGTAGAGTGTTAAACGAGAGTGTAAAAAAAAAACAGAGACAAAACAAACAGGATAAAGAAAACTTGTACTAAGGTCAAAGAGAGAGAATGAGAGCAAGCTTTGGAAGAAAAAAAGAAGAAAAGTTTGTGCTTTTTGTGTGTCAATGTTAAACATGTGGAATCATTGAGTGGGTTTGGCTCATTGGAACGCGGAGGGAAAACAGAGCACGGCTTTGAAAAGAAAAAAAAAGTAATGGACAGACGAAGCGTCGGATACTTGTGGAAATCTGCTAGCTAAGAGAATTTGTGAAAATGAAACGAAAATGAATCCCGCATCAAGACGAAGCTACCGCTATTTCCATTATGGAGCAGTGAGATTTCCTGTGTTTCATTGTGAATGAAAAAGTGAAGCGAGACGAAAGTTGTAGAAGTACACCATGAGTATGTGCTGCATATGAGTTCCAACGAACAGCGTCATTTTTTTTTATCGCACAGACGACAGATAATCAGTGTTTGCTTGCAGTGCTTCTGATAGTCCTTTGTATTGTTCCACGCGCAGATCTTGTTGATGTAATCTGAGATAGTTGAGACGCGCGCCCTCTGTTTTAACATACGCATCTACGACGTACTGTTGGAATAGTTTGCTGCTGGAGTGCAAAATGCTAAATGTATCCCTCATTGCTAATCTGTACACGTAAAATTGGCATTGAGTAAGTCTTATTCGCTTGGCGGTTCTTTTATCGGGAACATGTTGAAAATCTTTGTGCCAGCCAATGTCTCCGTAAGGGAATAAAAGTGGGTAAACCATAGGATCGCAATTCATATTGAGCGTGGAAATCTGTTTACAGGAGTTGCCTATGGGATAGATACAAATGTCAATTTCGGCAGGCGTTTCACCATCTTCTCGACGAAAATCGTTGCAACATCGGTGTGACATGTCAGGGCATTGTATCGTCATAAATCCTGCCTAGGGTTTTCCTTGAAAACCATTCGTACAGATGCAGTTGGATTGGACTGAGCGATTTCATGCATGTGTTTGAATGATTTAGCGAAGGGGTTGATGGTTCTGAGCATGGCTTCTAGCTGGAGAAGTAAATTTTCGCTGCATGTAGAGTTTGCTTTATTTTTTAAGCATACTTCAGTAGCTTGCACTGTGTCAAAAACATACAACTGTCCATATCCTGGAGAGGTAGAAGTGTTAGCATATAGTGGAGAGATAAATTTGCCCATGTATTTTAAAGCAGTATGGTCTGTAGCTAGGAGGTTGAATTATCTGTGCACCCATGGAAGCAAACGCTAGAGAAGAGTTGTATTCTCGAATGTGTTCACGATAATTTTTAGCTTCTGATGTTTGCTGTATAAGAAGCTGTTGTAAAGACACAGGTGGCTCCTGGAAAGGTGGCAAAGGTACTTTACCATTGTGGCAGCACCTTGAGTATTTGTTGGATGTATTACGCTCAGCAGGCCAGTATAGTGCATGATACTGTTTGCACTGCTGGTCTGGAGTCCCAATGTTGTACTCTTGGACGGGAAGACAGGAATTAGGTGAAGAAGTACCTGTGGTAACGGGAAGAGGATTGTGTGTATGTCTGCTGAGACTGCGTTGGTTTGGAAACGTTGCTTTGCAGATGTCGCACTGCAAGAGTTGTGAATGAGTTTTGTTGTGTTTAGTCAGACAATCCTGTGTAGTGAACTTCTTATTGCATTTCTGGCACTCATATAGTTGTTGGGAAGAATGCCTTTTCTTGTGTTTAGCAAGTGAGGTTCACGTTTGAAAAGTTTTGTTGCAGGAATCACACTGGAAGAATGTGTTACTGGAGTGGAAGTCAGGTAATTTTTCAGCGGAGTGAATTTTTGTGTGTTTGTGAAGATAGTTCTGTGTTGTGAAACGTTTTGTGCAAGTGTGACACTGAAACAGTTTGTCGTTGCAGTGAATTTTCTTGTGTTTGGCAAGGCTGGGTTTTGTTTTGAAAGGTTTACTACAAATGTCGCAGAGGAAGGTTGTACCAGTACACGAAACTGTAGTATTTTGTGGAAGAGAATAATGACTGAGGACTGATGTGTTGGTGCTATCAAACATTATATGCTGCTGTGGAGACATGATCGGAATCGGTAGGTGGGCTTCATAGTGGCCATTGTCCAGTTGTCCTGAGTACAGAAGGTAAATGAAGAGAGTATTTCCAGAATTGTAAATGCAAGGTGGGATGTTGGGGTCGTTTTTGAAGTAAATGACAATGGTAGCATGGAGAATCTCTGAAAGAGCTTGAATTTCAGCTTCACCACCATAAACTCCAGATGTTGCCATGTATTGATAGTACTCCTGACTTGTTGTGATAACTCAATTTGCGTTGGAAAGAACAACAGGAAGAACCTGTCCAAATCTGTCCCAATGTGATGCAACGAAATCTACTGCCCTATGTCGTAGTGAGAGTGCATTGCCTTCGTCAACCATTTGTGTCAAGAAATAACCCACTGATAGGAACAAGCAGTTGCCAGACCTCGGAATAGAGATGACGTTGTACAAAAACCTGTCAACAGAGAAGATGCTGTCATTCATTTTATAACAAAGGCTTAGGAAGCAACCGTCGCAGTATAACGAAAATAGCAAGGTGTATGGGAGGCCGCAGGCAGCGTGGGGAAGGGTTTGGAAGAGGACGAATAGGAATCGAGAAATGGCATGTCGGCTGCGTGTGGGCGGGACCGTTTTTGAAGTGGAAGCAGGACGAACCAGAAGATAAATATATATAAGAGATATCTGTGAACACTGACTGTGCTATAACTCGGACGAAGTCATTGAGTTAAGTTAAACCGTCAGGTACCGTCAGGTTGGGGATCATGCACTGGTACAACATGTTGCCACATGCACCACATGATGAAACAGCTCAGAATCCTGGTTGGCAATCCCCCAGGTGGACACGTGGTAGAGTCCCACCCTCCCGAAATGACCATCTATCTGTCACAGCCATGTGTTACGTAGGTGTCCCTTTGCTGGTGGCTGCAAATGGTGTGGGACCAGGGACAGCAAGAAAACCTATACAGATTGAGTCATCCCGGAATCCTATCCAGGCACTACCAAAACTACTACATCCAATACAATAACAGTGTTGAGGATGGGGACGTGTGATGGAAACTGTCTAATGGAGAGTCCAAAGCTAGTCACCGTGAGGCATCTCTAGGAACAGCATCCAGATCCTGACACCATTCCTCACGATGGGAAGCCGGGATTGGAACTGGATGGTGGACCAGGGGTGTTCAACAGGCCCATTCATGCTGAACACCCATGGGAGCCCCAACCGAGCCCGAAAATGGTTCTCCCTACTGTACGCCCTAGGACCACAATTCATACACACCTGGGAGAAGTGCGGGAACCGGAAAAGGAACCAAAGTCTGATAACAGGCCCAGTCAGGCAGATCATTTTTTGGTGCCCGGACTGGGACCTAACATCATCTCAGATAACACCACGCGCAAGGAGAAAAGGACAATGACGAACCTGGCCGAAGTACAAATCCCAAGGGCCAAAAAGCCATGTGTGTATGGAAACCAACTGAGCCCCAGTCTCCTACATGCTAACCCAACAACAAATCCTTGCCTTAAGAAACGCACACTGAAAATTACTGAGAATAGGGTCTCTGAACCTAAAAACCAACCTTAATATTAAAGCAGGTAGTTCCAACCCTTAGGTTAATTTGAGTTTAATTCGTAGGAACAGAATAGGAAGAGAGAAAAAAAGGAGGAAAGAAATTGGATAGAACTACTTAAAACCACACCTTCCACCAAGCTTAAACATGAGGGGACCTCGGTGATTAAAAAGCCCCAAAAAAAAATCGGTGTTGATGGCCCGTGCCTTCTGGGCACCCATGGGACCAGAAACAGACAACTCATGTTGCAGCATTGCGGAATGAGCATATGGGAACCCAAACCTAACTCGCCACCGCCTTACACTGAGGGAGAATCCAGGTCTTATCCCCATTCTGTTTTTTTTTTTTACCGTCTAAAAAAAAATAAATGTAATACTTATTTTAAGTTCTTAAGATGTTCTACTACTTATTACTTTACATTTCTCCATAAATCACAAGGGGTAAAAATATAAAGAATGGTCTCTTTAATTAAGATTCTGAGGGCTAGAGCAATCAAGAGATATTAGGACTGCTGGAGGTGAGAAGAGAGATAATCCACTCTGGCAGCTACTTGGGCCAGGGTTGGTAAGAAACATCAACACCTCTCCTCGGACCCTGGTCTGAGTAAGGCCTTTGAAACCCAATCAAGGGGAAAAAGGTCACTCCCCACAGACACCAGGAGAAGGGTATATACATAAAGGCACATGAATAAAGGTTTTAGGAGTTCACTTGTTTCTCTAAACACAGTGAGACTGTTGCCTTATTTTCTGCACCTGAGGAAGCCTCATTCGAGGAGAAACGGGTTGTGCTATTTTACCCTGCTTTTTTCTAGCTTAGGATTGAGAAGAATTTAAAAACAAACTTTGGGATCTCCACAGAAGACCAGGGGCCTCATGTATAAACAGTGCGTACGCACAGAAATGTTGCGTACGAACTTTTCCATGCTCAAATCGCGATGTATAAAACCTAAACTTGGCGTAAAGCCACGCACATTTCCACGGTAACTCATACCTTGGCGTACGCAATTTCTCCGCTCGGTTTTGCAGACTGGCGGCACCCAGCGTCAAAGCAGTGCTACTGTTCCTGTGTGGTTACCCTTTCTTAGATCCACATCCACGGCGGCGGCTTTATCACATACACTGAAATTAACCGCATATCGTTCATAAATTTAATGCATCTGATTGTAATTAACCTGTAACAATATAATGGTCCACAGAATGGTCAAACTACTGTTCCTGTGTGCTCATCCTTTCTTTCTTAGCTCCATATTCCTGACATGGCTTTATAAATACACTGAAATTAACTGCATATTGTTTATTAGTGTAATGCATCTGATTGTAATTAACCTGTAGCAATATAATGGGCCAGGGAATAGCCATAGTATTCCAAATACCATAACTGCTTTAGCGTTGTTACGCTCACTGCATCTTGTTCTTCTTTTTGCTGCTCCTATTAAGGGTTGCCACTGCGGATCATCTTTTTCCATATTACTCTCACTGCACCACTCGGAGTATTTATATCACTGTATCTGAGTGTGAATCACAGCAGCAGCTGATCGGAAAGAGAATTATCGGTATACAGTTTCAAGTACACACTACCTCAACCACGGCAAAAAGCGTCAAAGCCTTTCCTGTACGGACCTCGCGTTTCAGAAACAGTTTCATCCCAAGAACTATAAACGCACTCAATTAGTCCATCAAGTGCTCCTTGTAGAACTGTTTGTACTTATAAGTACAATCACCTCACTGTAAACTTGCACTACAGTTATAATATTGCACAACCTGCGCTACTTTATAAAGCGCGTATGATGACAATATCATTTTTAAGATGAAATGCAGCAAAATATGTTGCTTATAGTATACAGATAAAACTTTAACTTCATTTAAATAATCTGTATTGTTAATAATTAAACATGTGAGGACACGGTGCCGCAGCGTATAGCTAGTTCAAGGATAGCTCCTGCCTTGCGCTGTATTCTTGCTGGTGCTGACGCGACACTGGAAGGATAGACAAATAGAATAATGAAACATGTACTACGAAGATATTTCAATGTTCCTTAAAAGTTTTGAAGAATCGGCATTCTAAGCTTACAAATGGCTTAACGTCTATTACAGAGCTGATTGTGTGGCGATTGGAGAAAGAAAAGTATGGACAGGAATTGGAGGTTAGTACGTTTGAAAGAGACAGTACTTCTGTAATAAAGTATTTCATCGAAGGTCGCACATGGTGCAGCAAGCCTCTTGCGTGAGATATGAACAATCACTGCGCCACCGTGTTCCCATGTTTAATAACATGCTTTGATTTCTATCATCATGAAAATGATATCACGTATACATCTCAGTATTTTAATTATTCAGAGAGCTGTAATATCTCGAATGTAATGCATTCTGTGTCCTGTCGGAGAAAGAACGGAAGCACGTAGTGATTCACACACATAGAGCACATAGAAGATCAAATACAGAACAAAGCATTTAACATGCTACTTGAGAAACTAGTAAATTAAACGCTTTTAAGATGAAGTTTATGATGTTCTACTTTAATGGCAAAATAAACTACGTGATTAAAGTGGAAATTTCGAGATTAAAGTTGACATTTCGTGCTTTTTTCTCACTGTGTGCCTATGTTTTTTGTTTGTACCCTAATAAGCTTTCATATGACACTCAGACGGTGGGCTACGACTTGCCTTTTCACGGCGATTTTGATATGTGATTTCTTTTTTATTTCGGGCACTGTGCGACTTTAACTCATACCTTGGCGTACCTTGGCGTACGCAATTTCTCCGCTCGGTTTTGCAGACTGGCGGCACCCAGCGTCAAAGCAGTGCTACTGTTCCTGTGTGGTTACCCTTTCTTAGATCCACATCCACGGCGGCGGCTTTATCAAATACACTGAAATTAACCGCATATCGTTCATAAATTTAATGCATCTGATTGTAATTAACCTGTAACAATATAATGGTCCACAGAATGGTCGACTTTGTGAATTTGATCTTTCGAGTTTTTCCGACACTCTGTCACTCGATCAACTTTCTTTTGTTGATTATACCACTGTTTAAACCAACAAATAGTACGTTTTTCCTTTGCCTCCACTTGGTATTCACTGAAATTCTTATATTTTCCCCTGTGCTTTTCCCATTGTCTTTTCACAGAAGGCTATTTATATTGATTTGCATATTCAAAGAGGCGTAATTCTGGGAGGAGTTGGGGCGGGACAGAAGGCGCGTGCACGTGCGTTACTTTTCACGCTGATCGGGATTTATGTAGTGGAAGAACGTGAAAGTATGCGTGCGCACAGATTCCTGCATCTGGATTTTTCTGTGCATACGCACAATCCCGCTTTTGTGCTTACGCCATGTTATAGTGTGAGTTCTACGCACGGCGTTATACATGAGGCCCCAGGAGTGGTAAAGTATAGGTAGTCGTGTTGGTAGAAACCTTACGGTGCCAACACAAGCTGGGCAACTGCTTTTTTCTTTTTAATTGCTCTTGGAACTGTACTTGCTTTTTTTGCAGGTGAGTCTTGTTTGCTCCAGTTCTCAGAGGGTAAATTACACTTACATAGGAGATAGACAGAGATGGCAGACTTAACTGGGTTGGCCAAAATCACACTTAGACTGATACAAGCTAGACACCACCAGAGGCTAGCACAGGAAAGCTTTAAAACCAAAAACTATCCACATTACATCCAAAAATGTATTGACCTGATAAATCACAGCTTAAACCCAGTTTTTCCGAGTTCTGCAATGGTAGAACTGATACAAAATAACAACACGGCTTGGGCTTGACACACACTAACTATTCTGATCTCCCATTACCAAATGGAACAAGAAAAGTTGCAAATAGAATTAAAAAATGCAATCCTGGAGAACTTCACCAACTGGGAAGATCTCCTTACTGTAGCCACTAATTGGGCAGTAAAAAAGCTTGGCACTAAACTCAAGGAGGAAACAGTTTTAGATACAATAACATCCTTAATAACATCTCCACTCAATTTTAACATACCAGACTTGGTGGTGGCTGGAAATGGTGCGGGACAAAGGATGCCAAGAAAACCCATACAGCTCGAGTCATCCCGGAAGTCTTATACCATTCCAGACACTACTGAAACTCCTACATCCAATACAACAACAGTGTTGAGGACGGGGTCGTGTGATGGAAACTGTCTAATGGAGAGTCCAAAGCTAGTCACAGCGAGGCATCCCCAAGAACAGCATCCAGATCCTGACACCATTCCTCATGATGGGAAGCCAGGATTGGAACCAGACGGTGGACCAGGGGTGTTCAACAGGCCCATTCATGCTGAACACCCATGGGAGCCCCAACCGAGTGCGAAAATGGTTCTGCCTACTGTACACTCTAGGACCACAATTCATACACACCTGGGAGAAGTGTGGGAACCAGAAAAGGAACCAAAGTCTGATAACAGGCACAGTCAGGCAGATCATTCTTTAGTGCCCGGACTGGGACCTGGCATCATCTCAGATAACACCACGCGCAAGGAGAAAAGAACAATGACAAACCTGGCCGAAGTACACATCCCAAGGGCCAAAAAGCCATGTGTGTACAGAAACCAACTGAGTCCCAGTCTCCTACATGCTAACCCAACAACAAATCCTAGTCTTAACCTGCATAAATGGAGCCACCTCATGTCACTCAGGGAGTCGGGAGGAAGAGGACACATTTTGCTTAGTGGAGTTATGGAAGGTCTAAAGGAAAAGTGAAGCATTGTGTTTGAATTGTGGCAAAGAAGGAATTTATATTAGGTTGATTTTTAATCTGAGACTGCTGTTGGGCAATTGTGTCTGAGGTTACATCTTGCCTGAAGAAGGGGCCTGAGTTGCCTCGAAAGCTTGCATATTGTAATCCTTTTAGTTAGCCAATAAAAGGTGTCATTTTGCTTGGCTTTTCTCTATATACATAGATAGATATAGACAGATATGTATATTGTGATGCATGAGTCACTGTCGTGCACCTGAGAGAAGACACCGAGTCCAAAGGCTTCAAGAAAACTAACTTTATTCCAATGAAAACAGGAACAGTTGGGGTAATTTTCAAATGGGAGGTACCACTTCAGTACACAAAGACATAACAAAGAAGCAGTGGTGGGGCCAGGACAGTGTCTGGGTTAGACTGTTCCCCACATCAACCATCAAACAACAGACCCATTAAACAGCATGGCTGTGAACTTGCCATTTCCCACGGTGGTGCCGCAACCCTGCAGTTACCTCACGACAGACAGGCAATCCTCAACAGAAGTGTCAACCGTGTTTTGGCATGTAACTCAGTTGGGTTGGGTCTCAAAAATCTCACTATATACAGTATATTCTTCAGGGAACAACTAATAGGTTACAACCTACAGATGTTCCGCAGCAATTAAAGTAAATTGAACCTTGCACACAATTTGCACAGGTGTCCCAACTTCTGTTGATTACTTAAAAACCCTCTGTTTTAAATCAGACTTAGAACAGACTACACCCTCAGAGGTTTACTGCTTACTTTTTTTTTCCAGTTTAGGTAATTCATTGAGGTGTTCTAAAACTTTTGACTACAGTGTGTGTGCGTGGGTGTGTGTGTGTGTATATATATAAAATGTAAGACTTAACTATAAATTTAAACTGTAAGATTACATGCTACCCTAAAAGTCATAATTTTAAGGTAAGTACCCAAGAGTTCCCATTATGGACACAGGCGACTTTAATTTAGATGGATAGGTAGCCTCGAAGCTGTTAAGGACATCTGCCTATTTACTTATGAAAAAAGTACTTGAGGATTACTTGAGGGAATCAGAGGGAGGTATGCCTGGACAACCCCAGGATTTTTCTAATGATGTTCCTCACTTGCAAATGAATTAGCAGGATGGTCTCAGAAGTAATTCCTTACTAAGTTTTAAAGACCACTCCATTCCAAGGTCCCACTGCACTTGATGCCCGAAGTCGAGTTTAGGCAAAAGTTTGAGTGGCAGGGAGTTAAAGTGACATGAGAAAGAAAGAAGGAGAGGAGAACCCCCAATAGAATCTGCAGTATTTTTGTGCCTTTGTTTTTTATCTTTAGTTCACATTCTCCCTTTAGATCATTCCACTTCTTTGTACTTTGGTTGAATAAAGTCATCCTTTTGATATGTAGGCACTTGTTATACTAGGCAAAAGTAGCACAGAGGTGTCCATCTCATAATATATATTCACAAACACAAGAGAATTTCTTTCACTTCTCATCAACAGAAACATGATGTAATTTTTGTATTATTTTTTTTAATTATAGGCCATTGTACTTTTTTTTTACAATACACTGAAATGGTAAGATGTGCTAGATAGTTGAACACATGTTCCTTTGGTAATGCAGTAGAAATGGATTTTCCACATTTGTAATACCACCTGGGGACAGCTTCTAGCTGTGTTTTTTCATGCATGCACAACATGCCTAGCCAGGAGTGCGGTGGAAGGAACCCCATTATTGTTACATTGACAACGGCAGGCAACCAAATGCAAAGAGCCTTTGAATCACTGCCCTGGAATTTCACTAATTGTCGACATTTGGTTCCAATTTAACCTTTTGACTGTGGAGAATTTGACGAACTGATTTCATGTAGTTACAACCTTTTATTTGAAGGGAGAGGAAAACAAAACCTCTGCATGATGTCAGAAGCCTTTTTTAGTATCAAATGATGCTTTGGAAAGTATATTGATACATACTCATTAGAGTAAATATGTTTAATGTGTTCAGCATCTTTAATATCTTTATTTTAGGGTTATTTAGTTTTCTTTTTAAATAAGCAATGGCATTTACCTCACCTCGTAATGGTTTCTGTTGGACCGAATAATGCTTTTTCCGAATGTATTTGAAACCTTTTAATTGAAATCATTTTCATTACACTGAAATACTTTCCATGGTAACTTTCAAGAATAAACCAAAAGGAAAGTTTATAGTAACCAAACTCTAAAAGAGATGATTGTAATTTTATTGCAGTGGTGTTGGGAGCTGTTATGGTTTCCAGGGTTGGGAGCCGTTAAGGTTTTTAGAGTTGCCTTTTACATTAGCTTCTATGGGAAGGCATATGGGTTTCAGTAATTAAGAACTCATGGCTTAGTTTCTGCATATAAAGCAAAGAAGCAAAAAAAAAAAAGATATTTTCTTGTAAATGTTACAAATATTTATCATTACAGATAGATAGATAGATAGATAGATAGATAGATAGATAGATAGATAGATAGATAGATAGATAGATAGATAGATAGATAGATAGATAGATAGATAGATAGATAGATAGATAGATAGATAGATAGATTGTACCAGGTGTAATGTCTTTAAGATTCACACTGCTGCAAGAATGGTGATTTATTTATTTTTTCAGTGTGGAACTCAGGACTGCACACATCCTTAGCCCAACTCGCACCATTCACATATCAAACTGAATATATTAAACAAAAAAAAGAAGGTCAAATCTAACTAAACAATAAACTAAAACACATTCCTTCCTCACAACTGATTGGCAATCTCAAAATAAGACAATAAAACAGCAACAACAAACATGATAAACACCTAAAAATAAACATTAACAACAAAGTCCACAACTCAGTCCAAATGCAGCAGCAACATATGATGTGGAATGAAAAAGGAAAAATGACAATCCAGGGAACACCTTGTGTAATTAATGTATAAACAGTTCTACTGGTATTCCTGATGCAGTGTGGGGTGGTGAGAGTTCGGGAGAGCTCCCTTTGACGAAGCACGATGATAAATCTGACACACTACTCACACGACAGGCAGGTACAATCAGGGCCAAAGCAGGGACTGCCAGGAGTAGAAGTTCTTCAATCACATAGTGCTGCTACAGTTAGATAGATAGATAGATAGATAGATAGATAGATAGATAGATAGATAGATAGATAGATAGATAGATAGATAGATAGATAATAATATATTATCTATTAATTTCCAGGTGGAAATTAATATTATTATATTATAACATAAAACAAATACACACCATATTAAAGAAAAAAAATCTGACTGGTTAAAGATAAAAAACAGCAGTCCCAGTCCAAGTGAGACATTATTTAGATGTATTGTTGTTGGCACAAAGGGGCCCCAGTAGCATTACTCTACATTTCTACTATCTCCTAGGGGTTGAGAGTGTGTCCAATGACACAGCCTACCTTTTTAAATAGTTTGATGATTCAGTGGGCCTCTCTTGAAGTAATATTACTGGCTCAGCACACCACAGCATAGAATATTGCAATGGCATCACAAAGCTGTAAAACCTGTAAAGTATGTCAGCCCTGTGTTCTTTTGCTCTCCTCAAAAGTACATTTGACATCATTTCTAGAGAATCGCACATCTGCAGTCTTGAATTTATAATATACACTGATCAGCCACAATAGCAAAACCACTGACAGGGGAAATTAATAACATTGATTATCTTTTTACAATGGCTCCTGTCAAGGGGTGGAATGTATTAAGCAGTAAGGGAATAGTCATTTCCTGAAGGTGATGTGTTGGAAGCAGGAAAAATAGGGAAGTGTAAGGATCTGAACAACTTTGACAAGTGACAAATTGTGATGGCTAAATGGCTGGATAAGAGCATCTACAAAATGGCAGGCCTTGTGATGTGTTCCCAATATGCAGTGATTAGTACCTACCAGAGTAGTCTAGGAAAGGACAACCAGTGGACTGGTGACAGGGTTATGGGTGCCCTAGACTCATTGATGCAAGTGGGAAGCAAAGGCTAGCCCATCTGGTCCACAGAAGAGCTGCTTTAGCACAAATTGCTTAAAAAAGTAATGCTGGCCATGAGAGTAAGGTGTCAGAACACACAGTGCACCACAGTCTGCTGATCAGTGTGCCCATGCTGACCCCCCCCCCCCACTGCCAAAAGAGCCTACAATGGGCACATAAGCATCAGAGCTAGAAAGAACATGGAAGCAATGGAAGAAGACATCCTGATGTGATGAATCACATTTTGAAAAGATCATGTGGATGGCTAAGTGCACATGCTTTGTTTACTTAGGGAAGAGATGACAGCAGAATGCACTACACAAAAAAAAGGCAAGCCAGTGTAAGCAGTGTGATTCTCTGGGCAATGTTGTGCTGGGAAAGCTTCAGTCCTGGCATCCATGTGATTGTTACTTTGACATGTACCACCTACCTAAAAATGGTTGTAGATCACTTAAACCCTTCATGGTAACAGCATTCCCTGATGGTAGTGGCATCTTTCTGCAGGATAATGCGCTCTGCCACGTTACAAAAATTGTTCAGCAATGATTTTAGAAACATGACAAAGAGTTCAAAATGTTGACTTGGCCTACAAATTCTCCAGATCTCAGTCTGATTGAGCATCTGAGGGATGTGCTGGAAAAAAAGTCTGATCCATGGAGTCCCCACCTCGTAACTTACAGGAGTTAAAAGATCTACTGATAATGTCTTGATACCACATACCACCGGACAGTTGAAGAGATCTTGTGGAGCCCATACGTCAATGGGTCAGAGCTGCTTTTGGCAATGCAAGAGAGTCCTATACAATATTAGACAGTGGCTGATCTGTGTATATTAAACAGCACTAATCATCCTCAGACTTTTCAGTTATGCAACATTTCAGTATATTAAGGTTAAATCTGTGACATTTTTTTGCGGATGTCATTTATGTATCTTTAGTCCCTCTACAGTACTCAATGTAAAGCTATACAGAGGACAAGCCAGCTCTTCTAACTACCTATACTGCACAGAGGTAACCTGCTGAGAACATAAGCAGAAGAAAGGCTAGAACTGGAAATGGGAATGTGAAAATTCTATGCTGTACGTTATGAGTAATGTTTTACAAATGAGCAGAAGTCATTAGTTGAAAACTTTATGTTTTGGGTTAATAGGGTTAATGTTCCCAATACCCTGCTACACAGTAACGGAGTTCAAACACCAGTCCTGGGTATAATTTGTGCTCTCTCATGGTTGGTTTCTGCAGTTTCCTCCAACATCCCAAAGGCATATATGTTAGTGTAATAATATAATTTTTGGTTTTCGGACCTGCAGTTCACATTCCTATGATCTGGTTTTTATTTTGATCTAGTTCTGAAAAGTTGATTTTGCCTAATGTCTTGTTACTATATACACAATGCTGTTGGAAGCTTCAGTTGACCTTTTTTGTTGCAATAATGATATTTTGGTGGTGACATTATACATATGTAACAGCTTTAGGATTCACAAATCCTCGATGGATAAAACAACATTCGTTTTGGTGTACTTAGCTTATTTTCAGGTAGGCCCCAATGCTAGGGTGATTTTTGGTTTTCTGACTTTTCTTATGTCCTTGACTTTTAAATTTTGTCCTGTTTCTTGGGTTGTGAATTCTTGGTTCATTTTGACTTTGGTCATTTGCTACTCTCAATAATCCTTGGACAATTTGTTTTTCACTTAACAGTTAGATAAATGGTACTGATTGGTGTGGTTGCCGTGTGGTTGTGTGAATGTATTCTGCGATGAAGTAATACTCTATCCAGGGTAATGATAAAGTCAGTGACACAAAAGAAATTGAAGTTCCCACAAAACTTTGGAGTTTCAATTCATAAAAAAAATCAAGGAACTGTGATGTTTCAGCATAATCCACAAATTTGACTCAGGAATAAAGAAGCATAATTCCTATCTCTGAGCACGTTCATGCACTAATTATATACAGTATGTGTCTGCCCATCATTTACTGTTTAAATAAAATGTTCTGGTTGAAAAAAGAGTGTAATTTCCTGTAATATAATGGATGGATGGATGTAAACATTTTTTGAGCTGTGTGTTGTTGTCTTTCTGATGATCTCGGTAATTGTAATTCTCATGATATCCCATAGTCATAAACATTACTCAGTACATTTCTCTGCTGTGCTTGCAGCATTCGTCTCCAGTGCCTCATCTGTAGAAATCAAGAAACTGGGCTAACAACAAGGGATGGGCTCTCCAACTAGTGATTATTTCCTACAAAGAACACACAGTAATGGGTACAATGGTGGGTTTTGGTTCATGTTTGTATGGAAAATAACCAGCATGCCATACTTAGAGCCATAAAATATCATTAATTTTATTGATTTGCTTCTACTTACTACACAGCTGTAGGAAACACAGGTAAACGCAGAAGTGTAAACAAGGCTTTAGAAAGCAACATTTCTTGCTTTCCACCATAAAAACATTATATTTTTTCAGAGTTTCACATTTTGCAATTGTGAAATTGCATGCAAAACAGATTTTAGAATCAGTTTCTTGAACTGCACAAAACTAAACTTCACTCATTGCTAAACAATCATTTGTATGCTATTTTTGCACTCACTGCTAAAACAAATGCATTATTTTTTTAAACATAAAATCAGTCATCAATGCATAAGTATTCACATACAAATTCAAAGAGTCTTACCGTAAACCATGTTTAATACCAACCGTTGTGTATTTTTGGACTGTACACATCAGCTTTACATACAGCATGTCTTTCATTTGTGGGAATACCATTGATGCATTTCCTTTTGCTACATTATTTTTCTTATGCTGCCCTACTTCACAACATCCAGGTGGAATTCCATTTATTTTATCCATGTTAGAATTTGCATGTTTTATCTATAATCTATCTGGCAGACCAATTCTTTTAGCCAAAAATCTAAAAACCAGGCCAACTTTATATTGAAATATCTCATCAATGGGTCTCCCAAACTGTTTTTTTTTTCTTTCATTACTACATAGAAGCATCAGCATTTCTAAGTAATTTTCTAATTCTTCACAATTATGAAAATATGAATATTGTAATCTGTAATGGCCCACGCTGTTATGTTGTACTTGAGGTTAGTTAAGTTACATCATGAATCATCCCTATTAAAAATTTGAAAAAGTGAAAATATTAAGATAAGTTCTATTATTGTTCTGCTCTTCTGCTATTTTGGGCAAATGTTTTAAGATTGAATAAGCCATTTATTCTCTGAATGCAAAGAGGCAGTTGTGGGGGAGTATACAAAAGTACACATTTCTATTGGGATGTGGTTCAAATGAGTGGGTTCCCAAGACTTGTCACCATCCTGTGAATGTGATTAGCAGGCCATGTGCTTAGGCTACCAGAAAGCCATAACCTAAGGACCACTATAAACTGACACCTAGGACTGGCAAAAGAAAGTAAGGGCGCCTCTTTAAGATCTGGCAGGCAACCAGCTGAAAGGATTTCCACACCACCAACATCGACTGGGAAGAAGCACCAATCATTGTGACTGATCAAACTCATTGGAGACAACTTGCTGCCCAATGCGCCATACAGCACAGGAGGAACTAAGCTAAGCTAAAGCCTGCTTGATAACTGGTGAGCTGTAACCTGGTACTAAAGGTCCTATATTGTGTCAGATCACTAGTGGGCAACAACCTCTTTCTTCTGATATACTCAAAGCTCCTACTGAGACTTCTGGGAAATGGAGCCTATTTTGAAACATGAGTGTCCCAGAATTGGTCACCGTTAAGCTGGAGTGGTTCTGGAAGTTCAGGCTCTCCAGCACTTTGGTGAGCTTGCCACTGGGAGAAAAACAGAGGAAAGGCCACACCTTGGGAGGAGGAAAATTACATCAGTATATTGTGGAAGAGGAAGAAAAGGAGGTAGAAAGCAGAGAAAAAATTATATACTTGGGTAGATAGAACTGGAAAGTATGGGTAGGCCCAGAGGCTTTCTTGCTTTTTGTTCTTGCTTTCTTTATATTATATTCACTTCTTGCATTATAACATCTCTTGTGTGCCTAACTTTGTTAATAAATTTCCTTCATATTACTTACATGCACTGTGATGGTATCTTTCTGAGTATGGGGTGTGCTTAACAACAATTAAACATTCCTAGACTTCGAAATGTGAATGGACTGCTGTTAGAGCAAGTTCAGGTTTAAGAAGGGTAGATTCTACTGTATATATTGCATTGTCATTTGTTTTTCTGTATTTTACCTTGTTGACAGTTGCAGTGGTTGGAGAATTAGAAAGGGGTTCTTGACAGGTCTTCAGAGGTGGAAGTCTCACTAAAAAAACAAGAAAGAAAAATGATATCAGACAATTTAAATCATTTAAACAATGGCTCCCTATGACTTTAAATAAGTGGGTTAGAAAATTGATGGATTAACTTTCAGTACACAGCAGGGCATTCTCAAAGTGTGGTTTATATACTCATTGTATAAGTCAGGTTCCCACACAATGTACAGTATGTGAGAAATCATTTGTAACAGCAGATTGTCCAATCTTTTCCATTACACAGTTCATTATTCCTTCAGTAATATTGAGGGTTCTTGTGATGCCTGTAGCTTGGCATCTTCTTACACCTGGGATATTATGAAACTGAGGATGGACTAGTACAATGAGGACACATAATAACAACGTAGGTGCCTAAGTGCATAATGTGCTTTATTCAACAAACAAATCAACAGAGTTTAATAAATAGTGCAGTGCAGTCAAATAAATAATGAAATAAATAATTCTGTAAAACAAGTGATCTTCTGTGGGATTTTAAAATCAATAAATAAATACAACATGGATTAAGAATCAAGTATAAAACCAAAGAGATAAAATCAGGTTCCTTTTCTATTCCCTGACCCTTTTCTTCTTGCGTTTGCCCCATTCACCCATTGGGCCTACACACCAGGGCTGAGATGTCATCTTTAAAACAGCTTTTGTCCCAGTCTCTTTCTGCTCTCAATTCTTTCTTGGCGTGCTTTTCTTTTTTCCCTCTATGTCCTACTCAGGCTCCTTTATGCTCTCTGGGTGCAGATGCTTTCACTAATGACACATGGATTGTCAATGAGCTGATCGTGTTTGCAGTGTAAGTGTAAGCCATTTTATAACAAGATTAACAGCACTTCATATATAGTCAGGGTAGCTCCAATAAATAGTTCAATGTACTGTAGTTCTGATATCCGATATGATTTTCCAAGTGCCATTTTATTCACCTATTTGTTTCATTAAGTTAGCTATTCATGGTCACAATGTCTGGCAGGACCAGACGTAATTCAGGAGCCAACATTACTATTTGTATATCAGGTGCTAATCCACTGCAGGACACACAGATGTTAGACTGTGGTGGACTCAAAATTGGAACCAACCCTAAAAAACTCTGGAGATGCAAACTATTCTAACACTCACCATTTGGCAAATAAAAGAACAATAGAATACTCAGAGAAAACATACTGTCACAAGAACGACAAAATGACATCAAAAAAGGTTTGGGGCAGCCATCCATATAATATGCCCTGGCTGCAAATGGGTAAATTTTTGTGAGATGTTCACAAGTCAGAGTCCAAAATAGAACTGATGTTGGTTAATGAAGATGGCGGCTTTATGTACCAAGTCCGGAAGTGACATCATCAACGGGACTGAAACCAGAAGTGACATCATCAGGTGCGCCAGAACCGGAAGAGACGTCATCAAAGGACATCCCCCCCACCAATAACCCTAAATTCCCCAACACCCCCACACATTGGACCAGGAGTGACGTCATCAGAAGCGCCATATAATGGAAGTGACGTCATCAGAGGCAGCAGAACCTTGTGGGATTTCCCGTGGATGGTCTGCAAGGGATTGAGAAAGAAAGTCAGTGCACCTTGCCGCCCCCTGGTCTTGTGTGGAATTACTATTATTCAGGCCCTTTAGCTGTTTCCCAATTGCATGTGTGTGACAATACACAAAAAGAATTGCATTTTCAGGCAGGGCAGGGTGATTAGCACTGCTGCTTAATAGCTACAGGAGACAGGGTTCAAATCCTGATTGTATGAAATTTGCATATTTGGTCCATGTCAGAGTGGATATTTCTCCAAGTACTCCAGTTTTCTACCCACAGTCTTTGTTAGTTGATGACTCTGAACTTGCCTAGTGTGGATTACTGTGGGTGTGCGTGTCGTTGGCAATGGATTGACTTCTTGTTCTTGGCTGGTTTCTACCAGGATTGGCTATACGTTCTTAAAAATAAATGGTTCTAAAGTGGCACTTTACTGGGTGTGGTGGTTCCTCATAGAACCATTCCTTGACAAAGAATGATTTCATTCTGGGAAGGGATCTTTGCATATGAAATTGGTTTATTGGTTTATTGGTTCCTACTATGTGAACAAAATGAAACTCTTTCATGTTTAGTAGGCCACGTAACAGGATACTAACAGAGCAATAAAGCCTGTGTAGCGATGGTTCTTTTAAAATCACGAATCTATTGATATTTAACTAATCCGTTTTTTCTTTTCATTTCTGTTTATGGAACATGTTAGGACCCTAAATAAACAAAAGTTCTTTCTGGGACTTTCATGCTTTCTTTAGGGACCCAAAAATGGTTCCTCTATGATACTCTGAGGAACCACTTTGGCATTTTTATTTTTAACAGTGTTAGCCTCCAACAATTCTGACTTGCAGAGATAGGGGAACGGAAAAATGGATGGATAGATTTTCAATGGCTTATTCAAACTTTAAAAAGTTAAATATTATTAAAACCCTAAACAGACCTGGGGGCAACCATTGCTTCTGTGATACAGCACAATTCAAACATTTTACAATTTGTTTGCTATGCAAATGACTTTTTAATGCTGTTGCCTGAGAAAGACAGTATATAAACAACAACCTGCAAGATTTGTTTCTTTTGGAATGAAAAAAGTATTTCTTCTCTTACTTTTCTTATGCAGTATGTCTCTGTGTGTTTAGAATTCATTCAAAAGCACATTTTTCTTCTGCATCTGTTTGTCTGTTAGTCAGTTTACACAGTTTGACAACTTCATTATTAATGCAGTATGCTGACTTGTTGCATTCAGAAGTTCAAATCAAATCAAATCAGATTTTATTTAGCATATACAAAATATACTTCAGATGATGCAATGGTGCCTTAACACATTAAGAAAAAAATGTGAAAAAGGGGAAACGGAAACTTGTGTTTTTGTGTTTGATATTCAACCCCCTAATGATCTGAGCACAAATGGGTGAGACATTCTAGAGCAATTACACAAAAAATGACCTCTTTTTGACCTATAAATAATACAACACAGGTATGAACAAATGCAATGCTTTTTTTCTATATACCGAAGCATATATAAATATATCATACACACATATGATATATTCTAAATGTACATTGTACGGTATAATGTATTTATCTAATTGGTTCATCTTCAGTGCACTGTATATTGTTTTGGTGCATTGCTTGTGCGGCCGATGGCTGGGGACCCTACCCAACTGGAACGCCTGGACGGTACACGAGAGGAACAATACCTCTCTGGGCCACGAGAGGGCAGCTGCCCTGATCTGCTTGGGAGCCACCAGAACAAAGCTGGGAAGCTTATCCCTATGGGAGGACATGGCCACCATCAGGGGGCGCACGGACGTTGCTGGAACCCTGGATGGCAGCACTTCCACCACACCAGGAAGTGCAGCCGGAAGAAATCCCAGGGGCACCCGGAGTGCTTCCGGGTGCTCACCTGACACTTCCGCCACACCAGAAAGTGTTGTTGGACAGAGCACTTGAAGCTCTTCTGGGTAATTATAAAAGTGGTCGCCTCCCTCCAGTAGATGAGCGGAGTTGGGAGGAAGAAGATGGAGCTTGTGAGGAGGGGGAGTAAAGGTGATGGAGAAAGAGAAAGAGATGAGACTGTTGGTAATAAGGCATTGTGGTGCTGTACGTCAATAAACGTGTGTGTTTTGGACATTCTGGTGTCTGTCTGTCTGTGTCCGGGGCTGTCTTTCCACACTTGTTATAACATTACCACTTTTTTTGGGGATCCATAAAAGAGAGATCTAATTTTCTGGCATTGTGGTAGAGTTGTGTTTTCACCCATTTCTTACTCCAGGTTGGTGTGCAACTTTTGCATAAACTTGCTACTGTGGACCACCAGAGGGTTTACCACCATTCAAACCCGACACAGGCAGGTGTGGAACAAAAGTTCAAGCACACAGGTTTTTTTATTTTTATTTTCTTCCCTTGTGGGAAGAATGCCTCCCATCATTTTCTACAAGCACAGCACAACACACATCTCTTCTTCTCTCTTTCCTCCTTCACTCCTCCAGACAAGCTTTGTCTTCTCCCATCCGACTCTGGCTCCCTGGAGTAGTGGCTGCTGGCTTCTTTTATAAGGAACTCGTTGTTCCACTTCTAGCAGCACTTCCGGATGTGGTGGAAGAACTGCCCATAAGGGCTCAGCAGCACCTGCAATGCCCCCTGGCAGTGCCCATGGATCCCAACAGGGCTGTATCAAACTCCAACTCCCATGGAGCCCTGTGGGAGTCTGAGGCACCGCTGCAACCCAGGGGGGGCTGCCACCTAGTGCTCTGGGGGAGGTAATGCTCTGGATACGGTCCCTCCCCCAGTCCTTCCAGCATGGAGAGCTTCGGCTGTACACCATGCTACAAAAAGCTACATTTAATAGTAAACCCTAATACAATCTGCAGCATTTAAGAAATGATTGACTTAATCCAACATAAAACAAAACTCAAAGGATGATGTGAAGGGATTACTCCATCATGGTTCTCAAAGAAAAGGACCACTCTTTACCATTCTGTGGGACTCAGTTGTTCTACATACTCAAAACAAGCGTAAATTCACATCTTAACTAGCATTATATTTGCTCAGAGTGAATGAAAAAAGTGCGGCTCTTTCAAATCAAGGGAAATTCTCAGCATGCTTTTTGTTTAGATGCAGCAGTCAAATCTCATATTCCCTAGTGCTAATGTTTTAACGGCACGGGCGTTTTTTTTGTAAAGCTAACAGTTCACTTTGAAAGGCTTTTACAGTATGATGCTCTTCTGGGAATATTGTATCTCTGGGAGAATGGCATCACATGGAAATAGAATTAAAACTGCCACATAATTCTCTCAGCACAGAAAAGCCACAGAGGATTAAATAAATAAATAAATTTGTATTTCTTTTATAAACATTAAGGAAAACTTCAGCTGTACAAGACATCCATTCCCTTCTACTTTATATTTCAAAATGAGCTCCTCTTTCAAACATGTGCATGTAAAGCAGGCAAGTTTTAAAGAATTTAACAGATATCATTCGCAAGATGAGCCTGGTGGTGCAAAGGCTTGTGCACTGAAGACAAGCATGGCAATAACACACACCAGTATTTTGAAAACCTGATTATCATCTCTGCTATAAAGTAAAGTATCTACTATATAATAGAACAGAACACTAAGGTCTGTGTGTCCAGTCCCTGAGTAATCTGGCTAGTCAATTTGGCTTTGCTGTGATTGGTCAGTATGGCTTTGGTAACACAATAGAAGAGGAAATGCGAGTGTGACATGTACAAGGAAAAGTAAAGGCATATGAGGCACCTTCAAAGATGGACAGAATAAAACCGGACAGGAGGCAAGAAAGGCGTCTCACAAGTAATGACAGAATCTGAAAAGTAGGCTTTATAGGAATGCAATCGGGAAGGGGATCATCCATGAAGAGATGTTCACACACATGCAAATATAGAGGAAAGGCACTGAGGGTACTAGTAGGGTAAGAGATATCAAATATTTTTAAATATTCTATTACCTCACTACCATGGCTAGCATTCAAATATTTTTTTTTATTTATTTTTTTCGCAAACAACCTTACGGTTGCCACACACTTTCTTCTGTGATAGATTTGGGTATGAGGAGGTTGCCTAGACACCCACAAAAACCTCAGAAAAGAGTAAAAATAACACAAATGTAAAAGTCACATCAGTAAATTGTAGTATGTTAAAATAATAACTCAGTTTTTTCCTCAGAAAGAAGGGGAGCAGATGGACTTTAACTTGTCACTGACCAGAAAAGGGTAACCCACTCTTAAATAGTGATGCAGTTGGAAGCAAGAGACGGGTACTAGCAATCGTTCATCGGGTGTGTGAAAGTAATGTGAGGCAAAGACTTACTCAACAAAAGAAATCAGTAATTGAAGTAAAAAAGTTATAAGATAGCAAATGTTTAATGTACTGTATGTTCTTCTTGAAAAATAGTTTAAGTGGTTATGCTTAAGTTGTTTAAAACTGAAGTAAAAAAGATTAAGATATGTTTACTGGATTTGAGGTCACTGAGAATCAGATAACACTTTGCTCTCTAATTCAAAGTCAACATCAGACCACACCATCAGAATCACCAAAATGCAAGTTCTGCAATATCTCCAAAGTTTCCTTGGCATTCGTCTTGCTTGAATAGCTGATATGGCTTGCCATTGTGTACTTCTTACTGTGAGTTTTTATCTACCGTATTTACTTGCGTATAAGATAATCGATCATAAAATCAGACCCCGACTTATACACCCATTCAAATATACAACACTTAATTTTCTTAATCTTCTTGCTTCCTCCAATCTCACACCAGTTTCTTAGACACATTGAATTTTGTTGCAGCAGCGCAGTTACCAATTTCTTTCGCCACTTCAATGACTTTTAATTTAAAACCAGCTTCATATTTTCTTCTGATCGAACGCTCCATTGTAGATAAGGGATGCTCTTACGATAAAGGTGTTTGAGGGTGTGAGATACAAAAAACACAAAACAATGCAAACGTCGCTTCGAAATAGTTTGGGTATTACCGTGTGGTCACGTGGCACAATACATAGAGAAAAAGGCAGTGTGCTCCATGTTTACTCTCCCTGTGGGAGTTAGCATATCATACATAATCTCTTGGACCAATAGCGTGATTTTTCTGCATTCGACTTATGCAATCAACATTATAAAATACCAGAAATTATACTTTAAAATCAAGCCCAAATTATATGTGGGAGAACTTAAACGCGAGTATATATGGTAAATAAAATAACTGGAGTGCTTGCAGATTTCGGATTAGTAGAGGGAGTCTGCAATTCACATTTGGATAGTAACTTACAGTAAAACCATTATGATGGCAAGATTCAATATTTTGGGATGAGAAGAACATATAAATGCATTCAAGTGTGTACCAGAGGAGACAGACAGCAATTCACCTCGGCATATCTTCATTCAATGGCATTGCTTCTGAGGATAATAGGGGGTTTAAAAAAGGAAAGAAAAATATAATCAATCACATTTTCTGAACAGAATTTCATAGTTACAGCTACATGGGCATTTTCAGTGCAGCTATTTACAGTAGGACAATTCAGGGAAGAACCGGAGCATGACATGCACACTGATGAAATAAGTAAAGATTTAAAAACACAATGCCAGCTGGTGTTGGCCACAGCACATCTAAAGTTAATCTTAGAAAACAAGTATCTGAGGCTAGTAATCACCTTATAAGTTAGACCCAGAAGAGGATAGGAGCCCATCATCATGCTTTTAGTGTGGTAAATTATGCATTACCTTTGCTTTTGCATACGTGTGGCTGTTTTTGCTTTGACTGCAAGCACCAGAAGGACTAAGATCACAAAACAACAGTGTTCTGATGACAATAGGTCTACAGAGTCGGGGTAAGAGTTACAGTCAAAGTTTCTTAGCATACATACTCTAAATCACAGCATTCTTTCTCTCTAAATTGGAAGCTAACTCCTAGACTTCACATGTTTTAATAACATGAAAAATTATTCCATCTACGTATGGCAGTTTTGATTCATAATGAATTAGCACAAATGTTCAAATTATCTACAGACTGCTTTATGGCAGCTGCAAACACACAGAAGACTAACCCTTCTCCAATCTAATTGATGCAATAGCCTTGTTATTTGCAGTATGGAAATTCTTTTCATTTTTATCTTAAAAACTAATGATATGATTGTGATAAAAAAAATGATAAACGTCACCGATAACAGCAACAATTTTTTTTTCATGAATAGTATAACCCTCTTTCAAAGACATCTTTGTTTTCTTATGATTTCCCTGAATTCAAGTGGTTTTTCCTTAGACTCTTCAAAAGAAGTCAATGACAATAGTTACAGTTTAAAAGTTTTGAACCCCTCTTAATTCTTTGGATTTTTGTTCATCATTGGCTGAGCTTTTAAAGTAGCAACTTCCTTTTAAAATATGACATGCCTTATGGAAACAGTAGTATTTCAGCAGTGACATTACATTTATTGGATTAACAGAAAATATGCAATATGTATCATAACAAAATTAGACAGGTGCATAAATTTGGGCACCCCAACAGAGATATTACATCAATACTTCGTTGAGCCTCCTTTTGCAAATACAGTGGTGTGAAAAACTATTTGCCCCCTTCCTGATTTCTTATTCTTTTGCATGTTTGTCACACAAAATGTTTCTGATCATCAAACACATTTAACCATTAGTCAAATATAACACAAGTAAACACAAAATGCAGTTTTTAAATGATGGTGTTTATTATTTAGGGAGAAAAAAAATCCAAACCTACATGGCCCTGTGTGAAAAAGTAATTGCCCCCTTGTTAAAAAATAACCTAACTGTGGTGTATCACACCTGAGTTCAATTTCCGTAGCCACCCCCAGGCCTGATTACTGCCACACCTGTTTCAATCAAGAAATCACTTAAATAGGAGCTGCCTGACACAGAGAAGTAGACCAAAAGCACCTCAAAAGCTAGACATCATGCCAAGATCCAAAGAAATTCAGGAACAAATGAGAACAGAAGTAATTGAGATCTATCAGTCTGGTAAAGGTTATAAAGCCATTTCTAAAGCTTTGGGAGTCCAGCGAACCACAGTGAGAGCCATTATCCACAAATGGCAAAAACATGGAACAGTGGTGAACCTTCCCAGGAGTGGCCGGGCGACCAAAATTACCCCAAGAGCGCAGAGACGACTCATCCGAGACGTCACAAAAAACCCCAGGACAACGTCTAAAGAACTGCAGGCCTCACTTGCCTCAATTAAGGTCAGTGTTCACGACTCCACCATAAGAAAGAGACTGGGCAAAAACGGCCTGCATGGCAGATTTCCAAGACGCAAACCACTGTTAAGCAAAAAGAACATTAGGGCTCGTCTCAATTTTGCTAAGAAACATCTCAATGATTGCCAAGACTTTTGGGAAAATACCTTGTGGACTGATGAGTCAAAAGTTGAACTTTTTGGAAGGCAAATGTCCCGTTACATCTGGCGTAAAAGGAACACAGCATTTCAGAAAAAGAACATCATACCAACAGTAAAATATGGTGGTGGTAGTGTGATGGTCTGGGGTTGTTTTGCTGCTTCAGGACCTGGAAGGCTTGCTGTGATAGATGGAACCATGAATTCTACTGTCTACCAAAAAATCCTGAAGGAGAATGTCCGGCCATCTGTTCGTCAACTCAAGCTGAAGCGATCTTGGGTGCTGCAACAGGACAATGACCCAAAACACACCAGCAAATCCACCTCTGAATGGCTGAAGAAAAACAAAATGAAGACTTTGGAGTGGCCTAGTCAAAGTCCTGACCTGAATCCAATTGAGATGCTATGGCATGACCTTAAAAAGGCGGTTCATGCTAGAAAACCCTCAAATAAAGCTGAATTACAACAATTTTGCAAAGATGAGTGGGCCAAAATTCCTCCAGAGCGCTGTAAAAGACTCATTGCAAGTTATCGCAAACGCTTGATTGCAGTTATTGCTGCTAAGGGTGGCCCAACCAGTTATTAGGTTCAGGGGGCAATTACTTTTTCACACAGGGCCATGTAGGTTTGGATTTTTTTTTCTCCCTAAATAATAAAAACCACCATTTACAAACTGCATTTTGTGTTTACTTGTGTTATATTTGACTAATGGTTAAATGTGTTTGATGATCAGAAACATTTTGTGTGACAAACATGCAAAAGAATAAGAAATCAGGAAGGGGGCAAATAGTTTTTCACACCACTGTATAACAGCCTCTAGACGCCTCATATAGCCTTTGATGAATGTCTGGATTCTGCTTGGAGGTATTTTTGACCATTCTTCCATACAAAATCTCTCCAGTTCAGTTAAATTTGATGGCTGCCAAACATGGATGCCTGCTTCAAATCATCCCATAGATTTTCGATGATATTCAAGTCAGGGGACTGTGACGGCCATTCCAGAACATTGTACTTCTCCCTCTGCATGAATGCCTTTGTAGATTTCGAACTGTGTTTTGGGTCATTGTCTTGTTGGAATATCCAAAACCTGCGTAACTTCAACTCTGTGACTGATGCTTGAACATTATCCTGAAGAATTTGTTGATATTGGGTTGAATTCATCTGACCCTTGACTTTAACAAGGGCCCCAGTCCCTGAACTAGCCACAAAGCATGCTGGAACCTCCACCAAATTTGACAGCAGGTAGGTTTTTCTTGGTGTTCTTCTTCCGCCATGCAAAGCACTTTTTTGTTATGACCAAATAACTCAAATTTTGTCTCACCAGTCCAAAGCACTTTGTTCTAAAATGAATCTGGCTTGTCTAAATGAGCATTTGCATACAACATGCAACTCTGTTTGTGGCGTGAGTGCAGAAAGGGCTTCTTTCTCATCACCCTGCCATACAGATGTTCTTTGTGCAAATTGCGCTGAATTGTAGAACGATGTACAGATACACCATCCTGCAGTAAGATGTTCTTGGAGGTGATCTGTGGGTTGTCTGTAACCATTCTCACAATCCTGTGAATATGCCACTCTTGTATTTTTCTTGGCCTGCCAGACCTGAGTTTAACAGCAACTGTGCTTATGGCCTTCCATTTCCTGATTACATTCCTTACAATTGAAACTGACAGTTTAAACCTCTGAGATAGCTTATTGTAGCCTTCCCCTAAACCATGATACTGAACAATCTTTGTTTTCAGATCTTTTGAGAGTTGCTTTGAGGATCCCATGCTGTCACTCTTCAGAGGAGAGTCAAAGGGAGGCACAACTTGCAATTGACCACCTTAAATACCTTTTCTCATGATTGGACACACCTGTCTATAATGTTCAAGACTTAACGAGCTAATCCAACCAATTTGGTGTTGCAAGTAATCAGTATTGAGCAGTACATGCATTCAAATCAGCAAAATTACAAGGGTACCCAAATTTTTGCACAGCCAGTTTTTCACATTTGATTTAATTTCATACAACTAAATAATGCTTCACTAAAAATCTTTGCTCAGAAAACACCCCAGTACTCAGATGTTCCTAGGAAATGAAAGACACACCACCGTTATGTTTTTTGTTGAAAGTAAATTATTATTTAGGCTGAGAGGGGTTCCCAAACATTTTCATATGACTGTAACTACTCTGCAACTTATTGCTTCGTTGAAATGTTGAAATCTTGGGGTGAAAACATGGACATGAATTCCATCCCAAATGGACATTTTTTGTATATGAAAAACAAGGCAATCGATCTAACAAGCTTGTTGTTATTCCAATTGAGTGGATCCTGCATTGTAGTATTTTACATTTATTTTTCAAATATGTAAACTTGTTACGGGGGGCGCAGTGGGTAGCACTGCTGCCTCTCAGTAAGGAGACCTGGGTTAGCTTCCCGGGTCCTCCCTGTGTGGAGTTTGCATGTTCTCCTCCTGTCTGCGTGGGTTTCCTCCGGGTGCTCCAGTTTCCTCCCACATTCCAAAGACATGCAGGTTAGGTGCATTGGTGTTCCTAACTTGTCCCTAGTGTGTGTTTGGTATGTGGGTGTGTGTGTGCCCTGCGGTAGGCAGGCACCCTGCCCAGGGATTTGTTCCTGCCTTGCGCCCTGTGTTGGCTGGGATTGGGTCCAGCAAACCCCCGTGACCCTGTGTTAGGATATAGCGGGTTGGATAATGACTGACTGACTAAACTTGTTACAATATAAGGCATCTCTGTATGACACACTGCCCTAGACTTAAAGGGCTCAAGTGAGTTTTACTTGGGAAACAGAAGCAAGGATAAAGAAAAGAGTTCTAAAGACTATAATGACCATAGCAGCTTGGTCCATCATGCTGGATCAATACTTTCCAAATAATATCTGATTTAAGTTTGTTTTGAAATTATTCCAGTTTTTTCATTAGGGTTGATGTCAGAACTCTGACTGGAACACTCTATGACATCTGTTTTCATAGTTTTAAGTGACTACAGCATTGCCTGTAGCCATGTGCTTTAAGACACTTCTTTGTTTAAACACAACTTCTTTCACATCACTGTGAATATTCACATTCACCCATGGTGGGACAAGATAAAGAGTTAAGTTATTCTGGCCACCTGGACATTATTTTCTCTTTTAAAAAATGTTTCACTGCTTATCTAAACGGCTTCCTTAGTTCCTGGTGGAAATGGCTTATCCCTAACTATTTAAGGTGTTAATGATCAAACAAGTCCAAGATCAAGCGTGCAACTGATCAGTCACAAAATGGGTGAAATTCATTTATGGTGAAATACCTAGGAAAGCCCTGAGATGACACTATTGTAAGATGGTGTCTTAATCCACCTCTTTTATGTTTTAATTTTTTACGTAAACTGCCTCTTTCACACCTTTTTTTGAACATGAATATCCTTATCTTCCAAAGAAAGGCCCACTGTCCTAGCATGTTCACTTGCCTCTGTTGCACCATACATTTAGCCAGTAGCTGCTTTGTTTCCTCAATATATAGTTCACTGCAGTCCTCCCAACACTGTACTGTGTATACGGCATTAATCCATCTGCAACATGGTTCACAGCCCAGACAGAAAGAGGAATGAAAGGCAATTTACATGAAGAAACTGCAGCCATCACTAAACAAATGCGGCGAATTAAAACACCACCTGTCCCCAGCTTAAAATAACGGAATCTTGGGGCTTCCCCTGGTATTTTATCACAAATTAATTTAATCCATTATGTGATTAATCAGTTGTGAGCTTGATCTTGGGCTTGATCGAACATTGACATCTTAAGTATTCTGTGATAACCCATTTCCACCAAGAACAGGGAAAGCTGCTTAGATAAGTAGTGAAACATTTTTTAAAAGAGAAACTGATATCAGGGTGCCAAGAATATCTTAACTTTTGAACTTCTTCCACAATTTTAGGTTTCTGCCTGAGACACACTGGCTTTTATTCACTATTACTCTGGATTTTACCTTATTTATTCTTCCATCTTTATAGAAATGACTGCCACACATTACAGTCAGGATGGTGTGATCTGTTTGATTTTTGCCACAATCAATACGTGGCAATCTCTACAGAAAAGTTCTGCTTTTACATCAAGTTAAGCACAAGTTCACTATCTGCTAGTTGATGTTCTGTATTTGTTGTTTTTTTTTTTCAGGCAGGTTTTTTTTCTTTTCTACTCTGCCATAATTACTTCCCAAATGTAATGTCTTGAAGACTACTGACCATTAACATCATCTTTAAATGTAGCATCTGACTTCTTTAGTCGTTTTACCCTAAGTAATCCCCTTATTCCCCATAAACTTATTTGGAGTAGGGGGCAGCCAAATCTAAACAGGGTAGGAATTTATGTTCCACCTCTCTAGAACTTTCTTTTAACAGCCCCTGATTTTTGGAAAATATTTACCATCTATAGAGGTAATCTATAGTATCTGAGAAAGCTTAGACCTTAAAATGACAAACTGGATGAATATTTAGTAAATAATTTGATTATTTCCTTTTTTTCATTCAAAGATTTTAATATTTTCTGTTTAAGGAAGAGCTCCTAACACTGCCTATTTAAGATTAAATATCTCGGACAAAAGCGGCTGAACCTGTGGAGCTATTTACCGTAATTGGTGTCTCTCCATTATGTCTAAGTTAATGTAAAATCAAGAAGTGAGGTGCTAGTAAGGTACTGGTAATTAGGTGACTTTTCATATTTTAACAGTTTATCTTTCTTTTTTCTATAAACATTGCCTGTCTGGATTGGATTTCCTTGCAGGCAGCGGCCTTTGTGTAGTCTGTGTCTAAAGTCTCAAGAACATGCACCTCTGATCAATTAGTGATTCTAAACTGGACTGGAATTAAGGAGTATACAGTAAATGTTTGCATGAGCTTACCTTACAACATACTGGCATCCTATTTTGGGATGGTTCCTGGTTTGTATCTAATGTTGCTGGGACAGGATCCTTAACTGACAAGGCAGGTTACAAAAATAGATGAAGGGACTCACTTTTTTCCCCATCTCTTATTTATATATAATGCCCTCCCATAATGTTTAGGATAAAGACACATTTTTCATGGATTGAACCCTCTGCTCCATGGTTTAGAAATACAAATCAAACAATTCAGTCATGATTATAGTGCACATTACACATTTTAATTTAAGGGTATTTGCATACATTTCGGTCACACCATGTAGAAATGACAACACTTTTTCTATACGGTCCTTTCAATTCAGGGCACCACAATGTTTGGGACAATTTTCACCACAAGTGTTTGTGATTTCTCAGGTGTGTTTCACTGCTTTCTAAAATACCTTGGCTTTTTTCTACCCTTTGGAGTCTGTAGTTGCCACTGTTCAGCATGAGGACAAGTCAAAGAAGCCATTAATAGGCTGAAAAACAAGAATAACATAATTAGAGGCATTGGTTAAACCTTAGGATGACCGAAATCAACTGTTTGGATTATCATTAAGAAGAAAGAACACACTGGTGAGCTCAGTAAATGCAAATGGACTGGTAGGCCAAGGAAGACCTCCACTGCTGATGACAGAAGAATCTCCACTATGGTAAAGAAAAACCCACAAACACCTATCCAACAGATCAGAAAAAGGCATGAGGAAGATGTATGTGTCAGAACTACCATGTACTATCTGCAGAAGACTTCATGATCAGAAATGCAGAGGCCACCCTGCAAGATGCAAACTTCTATTTAGCCACAAAAACTGGCCAGATTACAGTTTGAGAAAAAGGAATTCTGAAAAATGGTCATGTGGGCAGACAAGACAAAAATGAACCTGTAATACAGTGATGGCATGAACAAAATGCAGAGACAGGAAGGAACTGCTCAAGATACAAAGCAGACCACCTCATTTGTTAAACATGGTGGTGGGAGTGTTATGACTTGGGCATGTACTGTATGTCTGCAACAAAGATGGGCACTCTTATCTTCATTGATGATAGAACAGTCACACAATGAATTCTGAGGCGTATAGAAACACCTCATCTGCTCAGGTTCTGGTAAATATCTCCAAACTCATTGGATGATGCTTCATCCTGCAACATGATAATGATCTAAAACGTACTGCTAATGCAACAGAGGAATCTTTCAAAGCTAAATAAAGGAAAAGTCTTGAATGACCAAGCCCCCAAAACAAGCAGGAGCTAAAGATAGCTGCATTAGAGTCCTGGAAGAGCATCACTAGAGGGGGAACCATGTAGAAAACGTGTTTTCATTTGTACTTGGTGTGACCGAAATGTATGCAAATACCCTTACATTAAAGTTTGCAATGTGCACTTTAATCACAAATTGTTTGATTTGTAATTTTAAAATATGGAGCAAAGGGATAAATCAAGGAAAAAACATGTCTTTTCCAAAATGTTATGGAGGGCACTGCATGTGTATGTTTTATGTTTAAATTACCCCATTTTCTTCAGAATTTGAGGACACTAACCTATTATTCTGGCATAACATGATCATAAGGAAGCATATATCTATGTACAATGCCAAAATTTTGCAAGCAACACAGAGGGCAGATAGCTTTGACACAGACTGATACAACGTGATTAGTTACTATTTAACTCATTCATGCTTGTACTGATACAAATTCTAATGTTTAATAAAGCTTATCAGAAATTACCAGTTTTTCCTAGCCATTGTGTCCAAAATTGTACATCATAGATAGTCATCTGCTGTAGTATTTGTGATGTATGATTAAATCACACTGTTAAATAAAAGTGGAATGAATGATACATAATGCTAAAAGTAGCCATTCTTTTGCCCAATCAATTCATTACTTACAATGTAATCTAACATTTTTGTGAATAAATCCTATGTCGCAAAATTTTGTCATTAAAAAATGAAATCATTACAAGTAATACTAACCATGAGCCAATTTTTCAGGTACACATAAGGTAAGTCTTATTGACCCTCTTCAAACAGGCAGTGATTGTTATGATCATCTGTAAAGATTTAACAAGTAAAATTATAACAGATGCCGGAATGTTCTTGATTAGCTTTAAATAAGAAGAGCATAAGTATATGCCATTCACTGTCCTAACTGATTACTTATGCCAGGCAGTGCATTCATCTTGTATTTAGGAGGCCCACTGAATTATGTAAATCATTTATAAATCCCTTTGACAGTCACAGCGATCCAAAGTATTTGCTTTTTTCCTGGACTGTAACAAAAACGTTATCTCTATAAATACCGTGTTCCCACTGCAGAGTTTTTTTGTCATGAAATGATTGCCTTCACATTTCTGACACACCACTATTTGTCTCCAGTGACAGTGGATCTTCCTTTTAGGAATTAAATCTCCATGAGGTCAGTTATTTAAACCCCTTGTATGAAGAAAATCTGGGTTTTAGTTGTAGTGATTGACTGATCTTAGAGTGAAACCCTAGGAGCTGTCAAACTAGCACTATGTTAAAGGCAATGACTGCGTATTACACTGTAGCAGAGAATATTAAGCTCAGTGTGCTACAATTGTAAGAACAAAACAGTGAGAAGCAACAGATTTTTACATTAATTCCCAATTTATCAAATGACTTAAATTTTAGATTTGGAAAATCATAGAAATTGTGCTTCTTAGTTTTGGCGATCTAGAAAATAACATCAACAAGTTAATGTGCCTGTGTGTGTAGAGTACAGGGGAAAAGGCACATTCTTAAATCTTAGTTAAATCAGTATTGCTGTTATTACACCACATACCGTATAAATTCAAATAAAAGTATCTAACCATCCATTCTGAATAATACATGTTGTCTTTTTCGAGACTAGTGCCAAGTTAGAGGTCTAACGGTTAACTGGTTTTTACTGTATAGTAAGTAATGCCTTTCAAAACAAGCACTAATTCAAGCTACTTTGTAAAGCTTATGGTTTCTGAAATGTCAATGTCAACAGCTCAAAATCTGCTGTTGTCTCACTGTGATGGAGTTAAACTGTCACACTCTAAATGGCCATCGAAGTATCACAGGGAACAAGGTTAGTGTGCCAAAGTCGAGAGCTCCGTCCACTGCGGAGGTTTTCTCTATCTTGTTTCTCTGATATCCCTCTTTCACTTACCCCCAGTTCCTGTCATCCCTTATCACAAACACTTCAGTTATAGTCTTTTTCTTTGACAACAAATATTAGGAGTCTGATTACCATTTCTGCTCATTCTCTTTCTTAGCCGTCAAATGTGTCAGAAGAATGGCTTTTAGATGGCTTTGGCAGAAGTACACAAGGAAGACACCTCAGGAATATGAATATAGAAACAGTGAGCAAGAAAATTTAAAATATGTTTGTTGTAAGGATTGCAGATGGCATAACTTAGAATCTAGAGTGTGTGAATACAATCATGACCTGAACAGCAAATTACTGATGCGTGATAGCTCAATTGCACCTAGCTAGGGCCAGAACTATTAAATATTTAATCAAAGGTTCAGATATTTTGAGTCTTGTTTGCTGGCTTTTAGGTTGGCACATAATCCAGTTGTTACTTTGACTTCAGTCACAAAAATGACCAGATGGGAAGAACTTAAGAGGGAAAGCCGGAAGTAGACTAGATGCATGCCTACTGGTAGTGTAAAGATCACTTTCATTAGGACCTTCTCTTTAGTTTTTATATTGATTTAAATAATGCCCATATTTTATAAATTTTCATTCTGGTATTTGTTTTTCTTAGTCCTAAAAGTATAACGGAGCAATCCCATCCTTAAGAATATGAAGGGGTGACAAAAAATTTCCAGAATGGGCCAATAACACCAGAGAAGGGTGTAATTATTTATTGCTAGCTGTGTAAGCCCGTGCTGTAAGAAACTAGAAACTATTTAAACTGTCAAAAAAAAAATCAAAATACAGAGTCGGCGGTTTCGTTTTGTGGCTGTGCTCTGCCCCCTTGTCTATCAGCATCTAAGTGAGTTTCTTTCTCCTTGAAGGTTTTGTTTTGCCGATGTGTTCGCCTTGCTTGTGTATTAGCGGCTGAGTGAGTTTGTCTTTTGCTGGCAGTTTCACTTTGGCAACAGAGTTGCTTTCTTTCAGCTTCAAGAAGCTTCACACTTCTTTCTTCTTCTGAATTATTAACTTGGGGCCACCTTGCCGGCTTTTTGAGCTTCAAGCTGTAGTCTCGCACTTCCGGGCTTCCTCGCGCTTCTGGGCCGGGCAGACAGACAGACACACACACACTTCCACGCGTAGACATTTATGTATAAGATGCTGCTAGGGATCATATGTCTACTTTCTGGTTTATCAGTCCTCTGAGTGGGACCATGTTGAATTAAACAAGTGTACATTTCTGGCTTTTATTCAAAAATCATGCATGTGTTAACACCAGAAGTGACTCTACTCTGTTGGGCCCCTGAGCAAGGCTCTTAACCTGCAATTGTGAATTTCCCCTTGGGATTAATAAAATATCTATCTATCTATCTATCTATCTATCTATCTATCTATCTATCTATCTATCTATCTATCTATCTATCTATCTATCTATCTATCTATCTATCTATCTATCTATCTATCTATCTATCTATCTATCTATCTATCTATCTATCTATCTATCTATCTATCGCTTTGTCCTGGTTATAACATTAATCTGTATCCAGTCCTACAAGCAGGTCCTTCAACTTACAGGGAAAAGTTGGGGGTTGGTGGCAGGATTGACACTCTAGTCATCATAAAATTCCTCACACTGTTCCAGTGTGGTTTTGAAGTGTCACCTGCTGCACTCGGGTCCAAATCCAGGTGGTTCTTCATGTGGTGGGTGTGACAATGTGCTATCAGTGCATGCTCCCAACCTCTCTCTTTCTCACCATGGTAGATCCTCAAGAGACAAGGATGATCAGGTTTTTTGACATCGATGGACTTTTTTATAAAGAGTTTGTTCTCTGTGGACAGACTGTTAATCAGTGACAATACACTGAAGTGCTGGAGCTTCTACCAGAAAGCACCTGGAAAAAAACGTCTGGTTCCGTGTCAACATACTGAAACACATACTGTAATTGCCACTGTAAAATTCCTAGTTTCCTGAAGTCTGCCTTTCATGGTGAAAATGAACAATGTTCTTGTCCAAACAATGGCGTTTTATTGGGCTGTCTAAAGCTGATTGGTAAATTCGGTCCCCACCTGCCTAAGTATCTTGCTAAGTATGGATGCAAAGCCTGCAGAATAACAAATGACCTGTCCATCATGATGTGTGCTGAGTTTATTCACGTCATGTCTGACAAAGTTTAGATTTTTATTTTGGAAGAAATTAAAAGTGAAAAGTATTTTCTGTAATTTTAGATTCCACACCAGATATCGTTCACGATGACCAGCTTGCTCTGATTGTTCGCAGTATGATATATGGTAGCTGTTATGTTTTGCTGTGTAACTCGTTAGAGTATGGGCTGTCCTATCATCTTTCCCTATTCATTATTAGATTTAAAAAACATTTACAAGAAAAATTTTCTAATGTGATACAACTTGGTAGTTATCTCCAGGGGGTATGGATGGGGTTTAAGGAGTCCAGAAATCCTTCTTGCTGGTGTCTCAATATGATGTAAATCTGTCCTGCATCCTCAAAGTCCCTCTCTGAGCTGCTTGCTTTTTCTAATTTTTAACACCATGATTTAATAATACATAAGGGAGGAATACTAAGACTAATGCTTAAAAGGAGAAAAGACACTTCAGACTTCAGCAACATCTACATTATTGATCTCAGCAAGAACATAAAAATCACAGTTCTTTATTCAGACATGCAATGTGACGTAGTGACTAGGGAATGACAGTTAATCCTGCAGCTCACTTAATCCATCTGCTCTTCAAATCTTTGAAACAGAAAAATATTTTAATGTACTGTACCTTAAGTTTTGAAATGCTCTAGATGAAGGTTTTTGTCAAAAATATATTAATAATAATAGCAATAGTGGTGGCATGGTAGCACAGTGGTAGCGCTGCTGCCACACAGTAAGGAGACAAGGGTTCATGTCCCTTTCATGGGTTTCCTCTGGGTACTCAAGTTTCCTCCCACAGTCCAAAGACATGCATGTTAGGTGGAATTAGTTAGGTGATACTAAATTGGCCCTAGTGTGCAGTTGGTGTGTGTGTGTGCGTGTGTTCACCTTGCGATGGACTGGCACCCTGTCCAGGGTTTGTTCCTGTACCCTATGCCAGCTGGGATAGGCTCCAGCACCCCACTGCGACCCTGTTCAGGACTAAGCAAATTAGACAATGACTGATAAATAAAAATAATTAATTGCAAGACTGATCTTCTGCTTCCTTCCCCACTTGGCTTTTTATTCAGGACTGAACTACATCATCTTCTATCCAGGCTTGTTTTCCTGGCTTATGAAACTTAAAACAAATGGGTCTAAAACTAGCCTGCATCTTCCCTCTCTGATACCCAGTGAGGAGTTACCTCCATCCCAAGAAATTTTTTGAGGTTCGCCCCTGTTTCATGGTGCGGTCTGTCGTGAACAACATCTCAGTTGGACATGCTGTGTGTTTCAGTTTATATCCTGTTTGCTGTCAATGCTGAACACAGCGCTTTTCTCTTCATGCCTACATAGGGCACCAATATGGTGGCGCATCCCAGTCTTGGGGATTCTATGTGAAATGGTATAAATAAGTCTGGTGTGGGTGAGTATTGGTGTGTGTGTGTGTCTGCTGTAAATGCCAGAATTGACTCAAATTTCTCATGAGCAGACTCAATGAACTGATGGGTAGATAACATGGACATAAACTTTTCCACTTTGAAGTTACATGTTGGTATGAATAAACACAACTGTAAAGCTCAACAATATTGCCTTTTTCAAAGTCAAACTGTATAAATATTTAAGCTTAGGAAAGGAGTTTGAAAAATAAAGGTTTATATTTGCACACTTTCAAAAGTTTGTAAAAAACATTAAAGATATTATTTAATTTATTCTTATAAAGAGCACTTGTACTTATAAGCCTAAATTATTATTCTTAGAAGTGCAGCATAGTTAAACTAAAGACTACAGATAAAATATAAATAAACAGCAGATAATAAAATAAATAACACCAACTTACACAGGACAACCATTATTCTTTACATCATTAAAAAAGATCTAGTACGGTACTAGTGATATATTACAAAATTGCCCAGAAACATCATTCCTCCATGTTCATGCATCAGCTTAAATAAATAAGTCCATTATAATCTTTCAGCGGTTTGGGATAGTGCCTTGACAGTTTTTTTCTTTTTCAACTGTTAAAAATGAAGTCTCACATATAGCTCTAAATAAGGCAGTTCCATGGAGGAGCTTTCCATCTTGGATTTTTAATCTATGCCCTCTAAGCCAAAAGACACAATATTAAGTGATATACATTTTTTGATTCATTTTGATACACAGAAACAGAGAGAATGTACACCTGTCAATAGTAAATACAGTGTCCCTACCATCAATGGCTCATGGTTCCTTTTTACATTAACTATTGTCACACAAATGTTTTTAGGAGACAGCCAACAAGCCCTAAGGTGAGTGAAACCGCAAGGTACGAAGGGGTGAATTATGGCACTAACATATCTCTCTCTCTACCAACAGAACCAACAAAGGAAAACAATAGCTCACCGTTTCCTGAGTCTGACACCTCGATGACGTCATTTCCGGTGCCGACATGACCACGTCTCTTCTGTCAACGAGCCGATGATGTCTCTTCCATCCCCATATTTTGATTTAATTTCCTGATTTTCTTTTGTATAAATAGCCCTGTATCAACCTCTGTTTTTTTGTCAAACGATTTTGTTTTGATCCTATGTTTAGTATTGTGTCCTTGGGCTGGACATAATATGGTGCTACTCACCAAACCTTCATGAGGTAGTCATGAGTTTTCTTTACTTATTACACTGTATAAACTTTGTAGTAAAGCTATTGATATAAGACATCATTTAGTACGCCACTAATCTTGGATTTTCACTTCCATTACTTTTTTTTTTCTATATGTTAAGGATTTCTGTAACTGTTCAATCTTTGGCTCATAATGTCATTATTGTCACTGGTACAGAGCTCAGTGAAATTCTGTCTTGTGTGTGCTGATCAAAATGCAATGTGTCCCCACATTTGGACCGTCAGTTATACTTTATATCATTATATCTGATCTTCTTATGTATATCGTGCCATCACATTGTTACTTCCAGAGCAAATCTTCAGTATTTTATTTAATTGTACATTAATGTTTTAACCATTAAAATAATTTTCATTTACCTATGGTAAATCTTAACTGTCATATTTTGTTAATTTCTACTTTCTGAACCATTTTATATACAAACATTTGTATCATTTGGTTTAATAAAGCAGGAATAATTAATTGTTACTCCCCAAAATAGAGTGCATAACATAGGACAGCACAGAGCAGATCCAGCACTTCTGCTGCCTGTCAGTAGGAGACATTAAAGTAAGAATCACATTGTACCGTGCACACATGAAAATAAACCTGAAAGGACATTTTCCAGGCACAAGCACAATGAAACCCCTGCCCTTTTAATAGTTTGAATACATTTCTTCTCACAGTTGCTGTCGATGAACTCTTAGATTCAGCTGAGCTGTGAGTGTGCAAAAGTGTAAAGAAAGAACCCATCTACCCCTCTCCATAGTTTTGCAGATCTTGGATTCTAGGTTTGGCTGCAACAATAGCACCACCTCTTTGAGACTATTTTTACAACAATCAAAATTTTATGGTTCATAAAATCCAAACAAATTTCCAGTCAAAAATAATATACAGTATAGCAGCACATGGTGATTCCACATTACTAATCTTTCACGAGTTAGTTTATATGCTAAATGAAAATAATCAAATGGGTCAACTGCTAAAACCCACCTGTTTGTTTGAGCTACTACAGTTTTTTTTTTACTTAATTAAACTGGTGCATCATATTTTGTTCACTATGCAAACTGAGTAAATTGTGAAATGTCACATACTTTATCTTCCCATATGACAATAAAAAAATAATAAACTTCTCCACAAAACAACAGCTGTCTTAATTCTTGTGAAATAAGTGGGTCTCCTAGATTAGATATTTAGAAAGCTAATAACCATTGACATTTGTGGTACTTGTATAAGTACCCACTTATTAGTATTTGAAAAAAAAATCATAAATCAAGTAAAACTACATTTACTATATATGAAGGGATACTGTAAATAAATGATACCTTCACATCCCCTTTGAGTATTTCCGTTGCAATGTATTTATTTTCTAGAGTTTCAAGTTTAGATTTCATTTTTTAAGTAATTAGGTTGGAATTCTTTTTTGTGCTTTTATTTTTATCATTGTGAAATTAAAAATATTTATTACATAAATGCAATGGAAGCTGATCTCCTTAAGTTGTCTTATCTGATACCTTAAATCCTCTGCAGGTGTTACACTCTGATCTACTTAACACACATTTGAGATGTAGGATTCACAGTTGTGACCCATTCATAGTGCAGGCCACTGCCAGGCATCATTACAGAGAGACGTCTGGATGCTTACTCACCTTGGACAACATGACTACCTGTCTCAGTATTTGTGATTGATTGTCACAAAAATATATACAAGTCAACACTAGGCAAGGCAACAGGACAGGATGAAATGCCAGCAGAAGTATGGAAGAGTTTAGAAAAAGAGGGAGTAGATGTGTTGTAGGAGGTAACGTAGAAGAGCTATGAACAGAAGAGAATACCAGAAAAGTGCAGGAACAGTGTGATTGTAACAATTATAAGGAGAAGGATTGTGTAAGCTATGGAGGGATAAAGATGATGTCACATACAATGAAAATCTGGGAAAGGGTTATAGAGAGAAGGCTTGGGGAAGAGGCCACCATAGGGGATAAGCTGTTTGGTTTTATGCCAGGGAGAGGAATAACTGATGCAGTCTTTGCATTGAAACAGCTCATAAAGAAGCATTGAGAAAAACGTAAAGGCTTGCATATGGTGATTGTTGATATGTCGATGGCCTATGATAGAGTGCCACGTCAAGAGGACTGGAGGTACATGAGAGAGAAAAGAGTACTAGAGAAGTATGTGAGGATTATTCAGGATATGTATGAGTGAGTGAAGACTCGGGGTGGTAAAAAGCAAAATCCCAGTTCTCCACCTGGGATCTTTTTTAAGTCCTTACATCTTTCATCTGGTTGTGGATCTGTTGAGTCAAGGGAAAAAAGACAAATCCTCTGGTGCATGCTTGTTGCTGATAACATTGCACCATAAAAGAGGAAGTGGAGAAGAAGTTGATAGAAAGAAAAATGGCTTTGGAAGACAGGGAAATGAAGATAAATAGGAAGAAGACAGAATATATGAGGTCTGATGATAATCTGGATTCAGTAGTTAGCCTGCAGGGAGTTATTGTAAAGAGTGGATACATTTAAATATCAAAGATCAGTGGTAGCCAGAGATGGCAAACTAGATGCAGAGATAACCTATAGAGTGTAGTGTGGATGGATAAATTGGAAGAAGGCATCAGGAGTATTGTGTGATTGAAGAATAAGGCAAATGTTAAAGGTTTTTAAGGCAGTGGTAAGGCCAACAGTGATGTATGGAGCTGAGACATGGGCAGTAAAGAGAGCACAGGAGAAAAAATGGATGTGGCAGAAATGAGAATGTTGAGATGGATGTGTGGAGTTACAAAAAAGGGACAGACTAAGAAATGAGACAATCAGAGACACAACAGAAGTGTGAGAGACATCTAAGAAAGGCCAGAAAAGTACACTGAAGTGGTATGGACATGTGACAAAAACAGACAATGAATATGTGGGCAAAAGAGTGATAGAAATGGAAGTTCAGGGGAAGAGAAAGCAAGGGAAGCCAACATGGAGGTGAATGTTATAAAGTAAAAGAATATTTGAAGGAAAAGGGTCTGACTGGGGAGGAGGGGCTGCACCGAGCTGTATGGAGAAGGCTGATCAAGCGCATCTATCCCATAGAAGGGGGAAAAGATGAAGAGGAAGAAGAAGAAGAATGTACACATCAAAACTTTGGTCATATGAAGAAACCCTTGTACCTCAGCAGTAATAGAACTCACGGTACTGATAGCTAGGCATGATCAACACACTTATAAAATTATGCCAGGGTGAGCTATCTTTGATAGGAAGACTTTTTCAATCCAGGAAACAGTATTTCACTAAAATTTTACAAAATAGGATTCACTGTTCAAAATATGCATTGGTCTGGAGACTCTTTTATGGGTGTGCACAATAGGTCACTGAAGAGCAGAAAATGAGCATGCAAGTACAATTGCTAAAATCATGAAATCTTTTGATGAATTCCATAACATTTTCACTGGCAGAGGGTGTCTGAATAACATCTCTAATTAAGGCACCTCTAAGTGCAGGGTGTTTCTTAAGTGCTTTTTCTTCAGCTTGAGGATCATCTGGAATTTATCTTGAAATTTGTGAACTTTGCTATAATATTACAATATGCTTGCTTTCTACCCTGTATTTGCCAATTCAAACAACTGATGTTTTGAGATGCTTTTGCTAAAAAAGGCATCTTCTGATGCACTTGCTAATCGCTTTAAGCTTTTCTTATATCATTCATTAAAGCCACTAATTATCTGTGGTTCTTTGCTTTCTCCTTGGTATTCATATCTGTCACCAAATTTATGACACCAATAATATAACTGAAGTTTTAGTGTATGACACAATTTAAAAATGGACAGATCATGCAATTCTGTGGTAACAGACCATGAAATTATAATTATCATCTCTGCATTAATGGCACCTCATCAGTTATGATAGGTGAAGGGTTTAATATATCTGCGTAGCTACTGTGCAACCTAGATATGAGCTAAAGTATGACTGCTACAGCAAGAGGGCTAAAAACTTTTGTCACTGTCACTTACCTGGCTGGAGATCAAAAACAGCCTGATAGATAGATAGATAGATAGATAGATAGATAGATAGATAGATAGATAGATAGATAGATAGATAGATAGATAGATAGATAGATAGATAGATAGATAGATAGATAGATAGATAGATAGATAGATAGATAGAACTTTGTCTTTTTATTTTCTTATTTGTCTTTATTTTGCCTTTTTAATGTCACTCGCATCTGCATACAACAGAAAACATTCTGTTGTTCAAGGCATCTTTCACTTTATTATTCAGATGAAACTCAAGGTCATAAATTGAAAGCTATGTTATGGCCAAAGTATGAAATATATTTAAAGTTTATAACCATATGTTCGAGTCCAAATGCCTAAACCACACCCCATTTCAGAGGTCCCCATCGATTAGTATTAGTGTAAGGTTGTCCATGTACAATACAGACTGTGGGTCTTATAAGTGTGCTCTGTTGTTTGTGTTGATGCAAGCATGTTGATGATATCTCTAGCATACTTGATGTATTTTAAATATTTGCATTGAAAATATGGCAGTACAGTCACAGAGTGGTTAGTCCTGTTGCCTCTTGGGTTTAAATCCACACCTGGCCATTGTCCATATGGAGTTTGCACACACCTGTGGTGTCTGCATAGGTATTACTTCAGGTGCCCCAGTTTTTCTCCCACCTCCCTGAACACATGCAAGTTAGGTTAGGTGGATTACAAGTGTGAGTTGGCCCAAACATGGACTGGCTCCCTGTGTAGGTGGTATTTTCTGATTTGTGTCATGTTCTTTTGGGATAGTCTCCTGACCTTGAACTGGATCAAGTGAGATTGAAAATGTTATGTTATACTGTAAATAAGCATTACATTTCAAGGATATTAGGCAGAGACCAAAAATAGTCTAGGTCTTATTACAGTTCAGTGTTGATGTTTGAAGTGAAAGAAAATATGCTTATTTTTCTGCTTGTTCTAGGACTGTGGGACCCTCAGATGGATTAAGAAGATTTGAGAATGTTTGATTAACTTATCTGGAACATAGTGCAACAGAAGATTGCACTTTTTTCTGATGAAAATAGCCTGAAGTAAGAAGACCAAAGCAGGGGTTTACTTGTGAATTCCACAAAATGGCAGTCACTTTCCAAGTTGAGTGGATTTTTGTTCATAAAGTCAAATTCTCTCTTTGTAAAATGTTATACAAGGTCTGACAATTAAGTTGCCACCATGCGGTTAGGTTGGCAGAACTGTACAAACAGCTCTGTAAGGTTTCATAACCTTGGTATATCAGTGTCTCACAGCTATGTTCGACATGTGGCGGTGTCTTGCTGAGCAGCGTTCCTTATTGTTGTTGCATGTTCTTGTGTGCCATCGCGAGAATGTCAGAGCTTGCATTAGAGTAACAAACAAACACCAGCTCACATGGCACTGTCTTTGAGGGAGTTTTTAGCCAGTAAACCATATTGGAACTCCCACTGTAATCAACTGATCTGGCCCCCAGTGACTTTTTCCTTACTCAAAGATAAAGGAAATATTGAAAGGAAGACATTTTGATGACATTCAGGACATCAAGCGTAATATGACAACAGCTCTGATGGCCATTCCAGAAAAACAGTTTCAAAATTGCTTTGAAGGGTGGACTAGGCGCTGATGTCGGTGCACAGTTTCCCTAGGGGAGTACTACGAAGGTGACCGTAGTGATATTCAGTAAAGTACATGCGTTTATACCTGCATTAACATGCATTATGTTTGGGTGACAGTTGATAGCATTAAAAATAAAAAACGTGTGTAAATGCGCTGGTGGTGGAGCACATACAGAAATGGACAACAATCACATTTATCACAAGTGGAAATGCAAATGTGTTTTCTATCCACATATAAGAATCAAGTCAGGGGAAAAGACAAATGAATTGTGTAGGTTGGTCGCATATGTCAGGCAAACTGCAGAAGGGTGGCCAGCCCCGACACCTGGGGCAGTGGCATGTGTCGCGCTACCATCTCCTTCTTGAGACTGTCACTTCTTTAGTATCAAGCTTAAACACTATTGTTCTTTATGGCAGTGGGACATGTCAACTTTTTTTACTTTTTCTTGTAGGGTCCTTACGAGCAACAAGGTTCTATTTTAACAACAGGTAAGTGTGCAGTATTGAGCAAATAAATGTGAGGAGACGCTGGAGATGGATTTTGATTCTTGTTGTAATGTTAACTGGTTGAATTTTTACAGATAAAATCTTTTAATAAAACAAACGTTACAGAGATGTTTTGAGACTCATGAGCCATATGTAATGTGCTTCGAATATTGATAAAGCAGACCATTTTAAAAAAGTGTAAGTGCTGGGTCAGGCCCACAGCTTTTGTGTTTGATACCTCTGCAGTAGAGGAAGGGAGATTAGCAAGATAAGTGTTATAAATTGTACACTTTGAGATTTTTTTTCTCTCTCTTAAAATATTTTTTAATACAATATTTTACATGGGTATTTTGGCTGATTCTCCACTAGCACTGTTCTGTGCAGTTTCCTAAATTATTTGCGGTATTAAGACATTATTTTGTTTGACAATCCGGCATGTTATTATTCCTTGCATCATCAGTGCAACCCTTTAAATCTGATGCAAAGAATCTTTTTTAATCTGAGATTTGGAAAGAAAATTAATAATACAAACGAGTATTCTTCCACGAGTTTCTGATTCTGTAGTTTCTCTCTCTGACCTGATTTCTGGTTTGCAATGAGACTTTGGTATTTTAGGGTTAGTCTTATAGTTTCAATTCATTTCTGGTTAATAAACATTTCATTTCCTGATCCTCTTCATGGCCACAGGCAGAATAATAAGATAACATTATTGTACAACCCAGATGGGCAGGCTGGCTTTCTAAAAAGTGGAAGGGAAGTCAGAAGGAGTGAGTGGAGACAAGAGAGACGAAATCTGAGAAAAAGTTCTGAATGCAAAAGTGTAGGTCTGGTGTACAAAAGGTTGCTCATGAAAGTGCACTATTTAATTGAGAGATTAAATAATTCAGTGATCACATTGGGGATGTCAATCAAGCCATCTACTACTACATTATTATTACTGACCAAGCCTAAAGCCTTTGTCCTGCAGTCATCATTAGCCTCAATAACAGACCAGCACCTTAGTCTATTATAAGCAAAGCAATGACATCATCATCATCACTTCTGCAGGCAACATCCGGACAAGCCCCTCAGATTGCAGTACTGTGCCTTTAACTCTAAAATTTGATTGTTTCTAATCTGCTGCTCAGTGAGTGCTGGAAAGTTGGTTACTGTATGTTGTGATGTGAAATTTTGCATACAAGTTGATAAATATTTTGTATGTCTTTATTTGTAATTTAGGCAAGGCAATGTAATTTTAGTGTTACATTAGTGAGAAGCATTCATGTTTACAACCCAACCCCACCAGGACTAATTCTCTTTGAATTTTATGACAGAGTTTTAGTGCCTTAAACCAGTTTAGCAAGTGTTTCTCTGCTAAAGTCTTTCAACCCCCGCAAGAAAGCCAGGCTGCCTAACTGCCAAGCTTTACCTTAACATATGGTCTTGGAGGGTGGCAGGTTTTAAAATGTTCTATTCCCCATTGGTCTGAAGTATGGCTGTTTGGAATTGGCTTGTAACAGAAGCCTTTAAGTACCATGATGTCCTATTGGCTCTAGGGGTTGGACAGACAATCTATAAATCTGCTTGCTCAACCTCACTCACTCTCTTACTAACATCTGATGAAGAAGCATATCTTACCAAACTGATGAACTGAAAGGATAACACAATGGAAAGCACAGCTCAGCAGCCATATTGAACAGACATGTGGCTGAAAGATGACCACAAATGAACTAGAGACATTTTTAAGTAACTAACAAGTCTGTGTGCCGCCTGAAACAACACATCACCATTTAATCAGGTTGTATGGTTGCCAATATTCAAATGTACTTTGCATATTGTTATTATTTATGAATATTACCAAAAATACATTGTTTAAATTGTAATTTAACTCCTGCTTGTCTTTTACTATACCTAATTGTCTGAGGTTATAAATATAGAAGGTAAGGTGGGGAGAAGTTATATGGTACAATACCTTATATACAGTGGTAAATCTGTGAGATTAGAGGCATTCTGACAAAGGCTACATATTAATAATACAATAGGGGAAAGTAGAGCAATACATTACTCTACCAAGACAAAACACCGTATATACTCGTGGACAAGTTCTCCCGCGGATAAGTCGGACTTGATTTTACAGTATAATTTCTGGTATTTTATAATGTCGCTCGTATAAGTCGAATGCAGAAATTGGTACAAGGGATTATGATATGCTTACACCCACCTGAGAGAGTAACCATGGAGCACACTGCCTTTATTTTCTATGCAGGTGCGGCAATGCGCTGTATCAGCGCGTGCTCCTAACTTCTCTCTCTCTCTATTATGCCTACATGACCACAAAGATCCGAACTATTCCGAAGTGACGATTGCACTGTTTTGTGTTTTTTGTATCTCACACCGTCATACACCTTTATCGTAAGAGCATCCCTTATCTACAATGGAGCATTCGATCAGAAGAAAATATGAAGCTGGTTTTTAAACGTCGTTGAAGTAGCGAAAGAAATTGGTAACTGTGCTGATGCAACAAAACTCGATGCTTCTGAGAAACTGATTCGAGATTGGAGGAGGCAAGAAAAAGTTAAAAAAAAATTAAGTGTCGCATTTTTGAATGGGTTTACAAGTCGGGGTCTGATTTTATGATTGATTTTTTGGGTTGAAGACCCAACTTATACTTGAATATATATGGTATTTATTGATTTGAATTCCAGGAAAGACTGATTTACAAAAGTACCCTAGAAGAAACCATCAGCTGACACCATGCCATTACTGAAGTAAGATAAAGTCTGCCAAAATCCTTGGAACAGAACACATCTACCAAGACTGGAAAGGCTGTGCTCTTTATCAAGTAAAGAAATTTAATTCTGGGAGAATAAAACAGGGCTTTGAAAATACGGTCAAAAGCTGTTGAAAGCTTTTGGACTAGAAATATATTCCATGAGCTCAGCAGTCTGGAGGTTTGCTTTGATCTCCACAGGAGAAAAAGTTTCAGAGGTTCACAAATATTTGCCAGTTACTGTATGTCCTTTGATTAAACTTGAAGTGACTCTTAGGAGAAACTTAAGCTTGTAGTTAAAATTTGATTCTGTCACTTCCAAAAATTCTCCCAAGCATGACCTTGGCTTCCCTTGTCGAACACTTCGGTACTTTGCCACAGCGTAATTACTGCTTGGTTGTATGATTGCAGTTTTGGCCTCAGTTTCTTTTTCACAAAATATTTTTACAACCTGGTTCAGATGGGTGCTGCTGCTGGAGCCTGGGTACATTACTAACTGCCATGACCATCTCAGTTGTCTAGACTATCCTTTATTTCATATATTTTTTTCTGAGTGATAAATGCATTGTACCTCTAAAGAAACAGTGGTCATCAAGTAGATTTGACCTAAGGCTAAATTCTCTTTCTCTTTCTCACTAATTCATCAAGAATAAGCAACAAGCACATCCCTCCAAACTACATGGATACTGACTAAGCACAATAAACCTTCACTGAATCAGAAGCAATAAGAGATTACTAGCCAACCCGCGGCGTAGCATACGGCGCATAATTATGTATTGATGGGTGACCACTTCCTGAACGACACAGTTGTCAGTACTTGTAGTCACAGTTGAGAAACACTTTTTTAATGTCTTTTAAGCACAGGGGAAACAATGAACATGTGAAACATCCGTAATGTAATAAGTCACCAAGAAAAGTAAAATTGCAACAATGCTATGTGGGGCTGTAGTAGTGTTGCTGCTTTGCGGTAAGGAGACTCTGGAAGATTGTGTGTTCGCTTCCCGGTTCCTTCCTGTGTGGATAGTGCTTTGAATACTGAGAACACCGCTATATCAATGTAATGAAGTATTATTATTCCTATGTGTCCAGCGCGCTCTCTCGCACGCACGCGTCTGTGTGTGTGTGTGTGTGTCACACGCTCTCGCTCTCTCGCTGCACGTGGTCCTGTAGGCAAACGCTGCAAAAATAATATATTGATAGCTGAACACTTCCGGAAAGACACAGTTGTCTAAAAGGAGAGAAAAAAATGAACATTTGCAAAATCTGTAACGGTGCTTTCAGTAAGTACAATGCACACGCGTTTAATTTGTCGGCCAGTTTTTGCCAGTCGACCGCCGTCGCACGGTCATTCAGCGATTCAGTTCCGAGACAAACATGCCTCTTCTTACCTGGTCCTCCCCCGTCCACCTTCATTCTCTAAGCTTACACACCCCCTGGTCATGTGCCTGCTTGCAAGAGCAACTCACGGAGACCCGCCCACCAACATTAAGACCATGGCGTAGTTGAGAAACACTTTTTTAATGTCTTTTAAGAACAGGGGAAACAATGTACATGTGAAACATCCGTAATGTAATAAGCCACCAAGAAAAGTAACATGCTATGCTATGCAATGCACAGAAGTGAAAACAAATTCAAGCCCGGTGTATTTTTTAACTGCCTTGTGGGGCTGTAGTAGTGTTGCTGGTTTGCAGTAAGGAGACTCTGGAAGATTGTGTGTTCGCTTCCCGGTTCCTTCCTGTGTGGATAGCGCTTTGAATACTGAGAACACCGGTATATCAATGTAACGAAGTATTATTATTCCTATGTGTCCAGCGCGCTCTCTCTCCCGCGCGCGCGTGCCTGTATGTGTGTGTGTGTCACACGCTCTCGCTCTCTGTCTCGCTTGCTCGCTGCACGTGGTCTTGCAGGCAAACGCCGCAAAAATAATATATTGATTGCTGAACACTTCCGGAAAGACACAGTTGTCTAAAAGGAAGGAAAAAAAGTAAGTTCAGTAAGTACAATGCACACGCGTTTAATTTCTCGGTCAGTTTTTGCCAGCCGACCGTCGTCGCACGGTCATTCAGCAATTCAGTTCCACGACAAACATGCCTCTTCTTACCTGGTCCTCCCCCCTCCACCCTCGTTCTCTAAGCTTACACACCCCCTGGTCATGTGCCTGCTCGCAAGAGCAACTCACGGAGCCCCAGCCACCAACTTTAAGACCATTGGATGAAGCAGGTGAGACGCTAATGAAACAGAGGCACAGGGCTTATTGATTTTTAAAGACTGCTTCCTTCATTGTGTTTTGAGAGGGAAACATACAATTGTCCGTGACTTACAATTGGAGGACCGCCGACGCTAATGAAACAGAGGCACAGGGCGTATTGGTTTTAAAAGACTGCTTACTTCATTGTGTTTTAACCTCAGTTGTAAAGGATTGTTTTAAGAATCCCATGGGATACCCCTCGCAAACCGTTTTACACGCTGCATATGGCGATTCACCTCCGCGAGAAACATGCTTCTATGAACAGTCAACGTAGCTCGGAGGTGCATGTGGTCTCTACGACAGACGAATATAAATGACGCCGTTTTTTCTGTGTCGTCGCGTCCGAGTTGGTGGGCGTGGCTCTGCAAGTTGTCATCGCATCCAATGGTCTTAGAGTTGGTGGGCGTGGCTCCTTCCTGCGTGCACCATGGGTGTCTTACTTGTCGGCGGCTTAGTGAATCCACGCCCCTTCCGGCGTGCTTTCCATGGTTGGCTACTTGTCTCCTGGCTTAGTGAATTATATATATAGATGTTATAGACATCGTATTGGAGCTTAAAAGGAAAAAATCAATTGATAAACTTATTGGTTCTATGAAAGAGGTATCTGCTACCTGCAACTGCTGTGTTAATGAGAATATGCCAAGGTGGGTGATGGATGATGTCATTTAGAATGATTGTACATCCCTAGCCTTTGATGACTTTGCAGATAACACAGATGTGGTGCAACAATGTGTTTGTACCTCATATTTTGATGGAGAAAAACAGCAAGCATGTATGGGAGAGGGTGCAGAGTTAATGGTGCCTGTTTCACTCTACTGTGGTGGGCTGGCACCCTGGCCGGGGTTTGTTTCCTGCCTTGCGCCCTGTGTTGGCTGGAATTGGCTCCAGCAGACCCCCGTGACCCTGTAGTTAGGATATAGTGGGTTGGGTAATGGATGGATGTTTCACTCTAAGTACTCCTGTCAAGCCACGTGTACACCCTTGCTTTTGATGGGGAAACTGCTCACCCACCCCAATCAAAACATCAAAAGTAGAGTGAATAATTTAATTTCATCACGAATTGTCTCCCGTGCCTTATGTACTTTGTTAACACAAATTCAGCACCTGACCCTTTCAAACTTGTGCCTGATTTTATAGATGCCTAATGTTTTGAGATTCAGTATAATTTTAATATAATTGAAAAAAGCGTGTTGGAGGGTGGCTTTGGGAAAGAGAAAGTTTGCCCAGGGGCCTATCTAGCTCTAAAATGTGTGCCTCTTTCAAATGTGTATCAACTACAGTCATCTTCACCACCTCCAGGCACTTCCTTCATTGAATGTTTACTGAGCACTGTGGTAGAACTCCATGCCAATACATTGTCATTAAGCACCTCTGGCACAACATTAAAATCCTTCCTAAAACTAAAGCCCTTTTGAAGTACATTCTCAAAGTAACATTCTTTATGTCTAATCTCTTACACTTGCAAAATTTCAACCCTGCCATACCTGACTGATTTGGTATGCTTTCCTATTTCTTTTCTTATTTCAATTTTTGTTTGATTAATGCTTTAGACACATATGTAAGCCATTTATATAATGCATCATGAACATTTGCTATTCTAGGTCAAACAACAAAAGAGAGGTAGTAGAAGCATTTGAAAAAAAGATGGTTTAAAACAATCAATTTATTACCACAAAATTAGAATCAAATAACAAATACCACACATACAGGTGAAATCATCCATGTCAAACTAAGTGAACAGAACTGGAAAGATCAATTAGAGAACAATAGTTAAAGAAAGAATTCTTTTACCATTTACAGTGGAAATATTGTTTGTAGCATTCTTCTTCAGATTACAAAGGTAATTATATACTGTTCTTCGGAATCCTTTTCCCAAGTTTTCGTTAGAGCAGCAAAATCTGTATATATAATACGCTACTGTGGCTGTTCGTTCGTTTGTCAAGGATTTTAAATCACCTGTAGCTCGCAAACTGTTTGACCTATTGACCTGGAATTTGGTACACATATACTACGTGACGTCTACTATGTGCTTTCGGGGTGATGATTGACCTCCAAGGTCAAAGGTCAACCCAGGAAGGTCAAGATCAAAAATCAAATAACCTGTAGCCTGAAATATGGTACACATATATTATGCTGAAACTCTGCGCTACATCTTTATATTAAAAGCAAAGCGTTTTGGAATTATTACTCTTTTATTATTTTATTGTATTGTAGAATCAACTCTCAGCTGTGGGCAACGGGGCGGCCGTGCAGCACATGTGTACGGGCGCCGTTCTCATCCCTACCACCTTTGCCATCACTTCCCCTACCTCTTCATATCTTAAATCATTCTTGAGGCAGATTGAAGACTTAAGTGCCAGCTTAAGTGAAAATTTAATAGTAATTGCAAAACAAACAATGACTTAATCAGTTTTAACGCAAAAAGATGACGAGGAAAGAAGACAAGAAGCAGGCCGCTAGGGTGGAGAAATGAAGAGCTGCTCAGGAAGCAGCAAGCGCATCAACTTCTGAGCAAACGAATGCTAAATGTACAGAGAAAGAGTATGAAAACTATGAATGCTCAAGTCAAGTGTATTCACTGCATGTTATTGTGCAGTGCACCGTTACTGGTAAATAAATAATGCAGAATGATGACTGAAATAAATGAATTATTGTGAACAAATAAATCGGTTATTTATGCAAATCCTGTGCTGCAGCACTGCCCCCAACACTAACGGATTATAACACAAAACACTCAACTGATAAAAATGACTACTCAAACAACAACTATCTTAAAGGATTAACTGAGGGAAAAAGTCCCTTGAATGGCGATTTGTAGAAATGTTATTCCTAGTTTATCTTAATGTTTGTTATTGCAAGGGTTATGCTGAGCCATACCTCAATACAGGGAAACTCCCTCACACAGACATACCAGTATATATTTTGATATTGTGTTAGGATTTATTTATTTAGTTAGTTATTCATTTGTTCTTTACAACTTTTGTCATTTGCCAAGACAGTGATATGAACCATTATGAAGGAATGTTGGGGTCCAAAATACAAGAACTGGCATTGACTGAGACCGAGCTTCATTACACTTTTTCTCAGACTTTTACAGAAAGAACTCAAAAGTATATTTTCTCAAAGGCTTTGACTAATTTATTGCTTTATTGAAAATGAAAATATTGCGTTGTTGGTCAGATTTGCTTTGATTGGTGGTCTGGCTTGCAATGCGACCTTGATCTTATTGTTATTGTTATGATGCACTTTACTGATCATTCTGGGAAGACTCTTACCAATTTTTCTACACAATTATTTTTATTACTAGCATAGCAAAATGCCGTTTGGTAAATCCATCTGTTTCAATCACAGTGTGCCTTGTTGCCTTTGTTCATTCGACATTCTATCCCTTACATCCATATTTCTTTGTGGTTCTTAATGCCATTGTTCATTGGGCATTCTAATCTCTCCAACCCTCTTTCTTTGTGGTTCTTTTTGGCTTTGTTCATGGGGCATTCCTGCCCTCTTTCAGATGCTAGATGCCTGATATTTTGTCGTTTTATATATAGAGATATTACACTAAGCATTTATTTCTCTTTGATTTTTCCAGTTCTGGTCACCCATCTTGATTTTGGATGTTTTTACCAGTATACTGTACATTGCATCTGATATTTGATTCTTTCTTAGTGGTAGTAAACTATTTCTTTGAATCTTATCTTTGTTAAACACATCTAAGTGTAATTCTTTTGTGGTTAATATTTTATGCATTCATTCATTTTCTAAACTCATATATTCCATATACAAGATAGTAAGGAGCCAAAGAATATTCTTCTTTATTGTAGAGCACACCGAAGCACAACATTTTAGAATGTATTTTATTTGTTCCTTGGGTACCACTGGTTTGACTTTGTGTCAAATAAGCGGTTGCTCATGGAGTCTCGAATGAGGCACATTACCGGCATTATGAGGGAGCGTCTGTTACAGCATTACGGCCATGAGGTGAGATTGTTGAGGACCTGAGTGGCTGGACCAGACCAAGGGACCACCCACATAACACCTGGCTGAGGCAGATAGAGCGTCATTACCCAGGAAATTGGGCCAAATGTCTGACTGGGTGGTTGCCAACCAGGATTCCAAACTGTTTCGTCATGTGGTGAGAGCAGCAACATGCTGTACCAGTGCATGCTCCCCAACCTAACCTTACCTGACCTAGGGGAAAATGTGTCTTTTTACAGAAGCCCATTAATTAAATAATTAATAAATACACACACACCAGAATGTCTAAAAAGAAAGAAAAGTTCCAACTTAGCAGCCCCAGTCTTAGTGAGGCATTATGCAAGTGTATTGCTCTTGGTATTAAGGAACCCCAGTAGCGTTTCTTGACACACTTCTGCTGAATAATTTGTTCACTGATAGTCCTCAGTGATACTGAGTGATACTGATAGTTTGTCAGAGAGAGAATGTGCAGCATTGTTCATAATGGCACTCAGTTTTGTTTTAATTTTTTACTACCTCGATGAGTCCAGAGTGTGTCCCATAACTGAGCCTGTCCTTTTAATTAGTTTCTTGATTAGGTAGGCCATCACAGACTTGCAGAAGATGTGAAGGATGTCACTACCCACATTAAAGGAGCACAAACTCCTAAGAAAAAAGAGTTTGCTCTGCTCTTTCTTATATAGTTCCTTTGTGGTACGAGACCAGTCCAGAATATCATTGACCCCCAAGTGCATATAACAATGCACCATGTCTGCATGCACTCCCTGAATAGTGACCTGGCATAGAGGATCTTTGGTGTGGTGAAACACAATAACCATTTCCTCGGTTTTGCTGATGTTAAGTTGTAGACAATTCTTTCTACATCAAGAAACAGACTTCTCCACCCGACTCCTATATTCTGCTTCATTCTCCTTGTCAATACACCTCATAAAAGCAGAATCACCTGAGAACTTCTTTATTTCTGCAAGTGACATGACTTGGTGTTATATTTATATTTTGAGTTGTACAGAGTGAAAAGGAAAGGAGACAAGAATGTTCTTTGCAGTACTCCAGTGTTAAGATAGTATACACCACTTTTGGATGTTGGAGAAAAACCAAAACACACAAAAAAATTCACATGGATACATGGAATATGGATAACTTCACAAAGTGTCAAAGCTCTATAATGAACCCAGATCCCTGAAGCTGCGAGGAAACATCATTCATCCCTTCTTTGACTCACTATTGAACCCACTTAATGTAATGCAATGTTAGGTGAAGTCATGAGCCCGGAAGTTATCCCAAAAGAATTGGAACAAGGCGTGAAGGAAATCTAGTTAAGGTGCTTAATCTTTTCTTTTCATACACCATATTAGGCTCATGCTCTCAAAGGAAGAAAATATATACAGTACAATAAAGTATAATGCTATTAAAAATAATACATTATCATTGAAGCTAATAACACCTGTGAAATTTTTTTTGCAACATGTCAATTATTAATTGCTGCCTGTAGTGGATACCTGAGCTGAAATTTACCAAACTAATTTGAATCCAGAATATTTACAACAACCAAGCCACTTGTTTTCTAAAAATGATTAACAATTAGCAGCATTGATACCAAACACATAATGGGATTCAGTGCAGGATGAGGTGCCAGAATGCTGCAAGGTGGTTCGACTTATCCAACTTACAAGTGATACCAAAGCAGCAATACATTTCCAATATTATGCATGTAAACAGAGCTTGTATAAATACAGACTCGTCTTATCCCATTGCATTTATTAAATTATAAGGTCCAAGAGAGCAAACGTTTGTCCCTGTATGGGACACACAATCATACCTACTCTACAAGTTAGTAAATCAACAATCTCTTTCTAATGAAACATAGTGCATCTTTGGGATTTAAGGGTAATTGGGTGTGAGAGAATAATTTGGAGGTAACAACAGTTAAGTGTTTTGGGATGTTTACCATATTAAAATACTTTGTCCCCTGCTAGCTTCGCTCGCCAACCCCCAGGCCAGCGCTATGCGCTAGCCTCTTTGCAGTTCTGCCACTCGCGTATGGGGATGTCAATGTACAAATTAAACAGATTTTAATTTTCATGTGAAGTGTTACATTTGCATCCATGCAACATATAACTGCCCATGATTGCATTTTGTTTCTTTCTCTCTATTAAATAAAATGACTTTTTCGAATGTTTGGCTCTCAGATTTGTTAATTGTCTTTGCAAATGCTATTCTAACAGGAAACTGTTAATGTATTAATATGAATGGCATATCAAGATCTCTTTTGGTGTCTAATGTTATCCACGGGAGATGTACTACATTACCTTTCTTGGATACATCCTTCTTTCTACAGTAATTCATGCAGTGGAAGACTGGACGGTGTTAACGGTTGTAGATATTCCTCATGATATTGCAAGTTGTTGTTTTCATTTTCTGCAAGATCACCTCTGTTTCAGCATAGTCTATTAATACGTGTTTAACCATTTTGCCATGTTACCGATTGACATCTTTGGCATAAATTCATTTGACTTCCTCGTTTCTAGGTGCTAGGAATGCCCGTGTACTCATTTTTTCTGTTGATAACCCTTCGTGATGAAATTCTTCAATAAGATTTGGGCATAAAACGTCTTCTTTAATTGGGAACTAAAAGTGAGGAAAACGTTAAAATTTATAAGAGCTGACAGCATTCAAAAGACTGAGAGGTGAGAGGACCATGGTCTTGTTTGAAAATGGTTGTAAGTATGATGTGACTTGAAAGAATCTCATGTTAAAAATCTGTCACATGGGACTTCATTCCAAAAAAGTCTCTTCAAAAGATCACGTCTCGTTGCAGGATAAAAAATCTTGTCTCCCAAGATTTTTTTATTATAATAGAGAGATAGCATCTATCTTAGAAGTTTAAAAGGGTTAATAAATGTCAGAAACCTGTTCAGGCATATCAGGAAATCAGATAAAGGACAAGTGAAGAACAAAGACAAGGATGTACTTGGAGGAGATTGATGTCATACACAAAATGTACTAAGAGATGATTCATATATCAGCAGATGTCCTACAAACAACAAGACTGGACAGTTGTGATATACACAGAGATTTCAATGGTAGTAGACGAAAATATAGATATGAGAACAACAAGAGTGTGGTAGAACAGACTTTTATTTCGGTAAGTTATTTGGGTGTATATCAACGAACCAATCAGAGTAAAGGTATGCATTCATCAGCATTGTTATGTGAATACAGTTGTTTATAATATAAACCTCTGCCCTTATTTTTTTGTCACCATTCTGATCATTCTGTAATAGACTGATTGAATGAATGCTTCTGCTTTGGCATTTGCTGAAGAGATAATTAAAGATGCAATGGACAAGTTTTCTCCTGCCTGGTTTCTGAAAACGATTTTATCAAAATTTGTTTCTTTAAGTAATATGTTTGATTTCTTCCTCAGTGTTTGATCTCTACCACATGAGGTGTCTGGGGAAAATCCACATATCGTAAGGAGAACATGCAACTTCCGCACGTGCAGTAACCAGGCAGGAGATAAAGTGAAGATCCCTGGAGCTGAGCTGCCAGGCACTATAACTAACCATGGTGCCATCATACCGCCAGGAGCACTTTTCACCAGGGAAACAAACAAACAAACAAAAAAACAGATATAAACTGTACACAGAGGGTAACTCAGGACTGAATGTTGATCTCCAAACTACCTGACCACAGTGATTTTGATAAACGTTCAAGATGTTGAACATGTATTTCATTAGTCCTCAGATCCAGCCTCGCAAGGCTGCAATTTGTGCTGGCTTTTGCTTCAACTTTTCTTAATAAGTGGTGACTTTCTGCCTGTACTTGAGCCCATGGCATATTCAGACTGTTGGATATTTTTATTTCAGAGCATCAACTATCATTATATGAAGACTTGGAAAAAACATTGCACTGTTATTTTCAGTAAAAATTATTTCACCATGAGATCCAAAAATGCTTTTAAAATGAATAATCAGCTAGGACTTGAATTTATTTTCATTACACTGAGATTTCCACACTAATTTACTGTAATAAGATTACTTTGCTATGTCCAATTGGACAAATTATTAGGTTAATACAGCTCATTGAGAATTTAGTTTGGAATTAAACCCAGACGACACCACAGCATTCAAAGAATGGGGTTTTACAGCATGGTCAGCAATTTTAAATCTGGAAACCCGCCGTTAAAATTTATTCTTAAATTAGAAATAAGAGGCCATGCATTTTGCTGTGTAGATAAAATTATGCTACCTTTGACTAGAAACCAGGTCCTTTCTGACTTTATTACCAGTTTTTTTCAGTATTCAAGGATATATATTAATTCTCTATGTTTATTTATTTTCTACCTTCTTTATTCCTTTTGTTATTTTTGTACACTTAAAAGCCTAGAAAAAGAGTAGAAACGTTAGGTAAGAACTGCTTACTTGAGCAGCAGGTCCTAACTATAATAATAAAAAGAAGAAAAAAGTCAGATAATACTAATGAAAATGTAGAATGTATGTAAACCGCCCAAATAAAACATCCAGCTGTTAAACTGAATTAATCAGATGGGAATATGCAGGGTGGAGTACAACCCAAAGACGGCTTGAATTCAACATCTTTCACTTGAAACTTAAACATCTGGTGTTTAGAGAAACAAGAAACTTAGATCTCTGGGTAGCAAACAACAGTGAAATTTCAGAAAGTTCAGACTGTATGGTGGCACTGCGCTGCCATAAAAATGTCACAGTTATACTGCACACAATTAGAATATCCTAACTTTCTATACCAGCACCTTCATGCATATTTAGAGCAGGGAAAAATGTTCTGTTCATAAAATAGTAGCACTAAGTATTGTGCCATCAGAACTGCAATATTTCATTCACTTTGAGTTCATTACATTTAATGTGTAGTGTTTCTGCTTTAAATGCTGGTGGACCAAAGCTGCACCAGAAGTGCAAAACAGGTAATACACTTAAATCAGTAATATGAACACATTTTACCAATCCTTCGGTCACTTCATTGACTCCCTATCCATCTCCGCATCGAATACAAACTCTGTTTGTTTACTCACCAGTGTATCCATGGAAATGCTCCACAATGTCTCAAGGAACTCCTTATATTACAATCCACTGCAAGAAACCTTCGTTTTACAAATACCTACCGCCTTCGCCCCTCTGTGACCAAACTTCATACAATGGGTGACCGAGCCTTTGCCGCTGCTCCACGGCTCTGGAATGCCCAACCAGAGAGCCTAAGAACACAGCAGATTGTGGGCTGTTTTAAAAAACAGCTAAAGACTTTTCTATTTAGGAAAGCTTATTAACAAGAATGCTATAATTATTGTTGTTTTATCTCTGTTTTTATCTTGCTTTGCCTTTGTTTAAACTTTTTATATAGCATTTTGAGATATACTGCTAATGTAAAGTGCCCTATAAATAAAATGCATTATTAATTATTGTTAATTTAACTTTTTATTAAAATGTTTATAACAATCATTGGTTTCGCCTTCTTAAGCAATTTTTTTCACATTTTTCCTATCATATACTGTACTTAATGTTATTAATTGTCTAGAAAAATATTTATGTAGTTAATTAAATTTGTTTTTGTGCTGGCTGGCCCAAACCTATTTCCGCCTGAAGGGCTGGAGCAGTTGGCCCTGCGGTGTCCTCTATACCCTTGGGTGTGTGTGTGCATGTGTGTGTGCACATGTTCAACCTGACATTTCCAGTTTAATGATAGGGTTATTGCCTGTATCAAGATGAGGATCATCTCTTACTTTTTTTTTTAATTGCACATTTGCCCTTCCTTCTCAAGCTTTTCCCAGTCAAGGCTATGCAGCACATGCCAGATAACAGGTAGACAAAGTCCAGTACCATTTGCTTCCTTAAAGGTGGCCACAGTAATTAGTTAAAAAAAGAAAATAGGCCAATTACAAGAATTAATTTTTCATAAGACATTACAGTGCATCTTGATTTTAGCTTATCGCTGAGGAGAGCCGTGCTAAATTTGAAAAAGCAACCATGGAAACCTACATGTGTTCCTTCCCCTTTGTGGAAAAGAGGCCAGAGGAGCACAGAATGTTGTTATAGAAAGCACAGATATGAATAAAGAAAATGAATTTTTTTTATTGTTTTTGCACTGACCAGAAAACAACTGACTACACAGTAGATAGCACTGCTACTGGATATGCAGTGTGCAGTTGACTCGTGCAGTGTGTATAGTCTGCATATTCTTTCCATGTTATTCTGCCTTATGCCTTTTCACCTCAAAGCTGTTTGTTTTTAAACTTGTGGTTTTACTATTTCAATGTATGCAGTTCATAGCCAATAGACTTTACTGAGCAGCAGGTGGTTGAGCGGTTCTCACTTTACTTAGCATTTAAATTTCTCTGGCTGTATTTTGTCAGATGATTACGATGACAGAGGGTATCCCAGTCAAGACAGACCAGATGCCAACATCCCACTGTTTGATTGATTTTTTGTGATGTGAAATGTGTCTGAACCTGCATGTTTTACTAGACATTAGCAAAAGAGGGTCAGATATTATTAGTTAGGTTAGTTGACATTTTACATTAGAGAAGTCTCAACATACGTAGCAAAATTCTGCTACAGAGTCACCAGAATTTTCATGCCAAAAACATCACTGCATTTGAGGCAAAGGCTCCCCCATAATTTGATTTGGACACTTCTGTTATTGGGTCTACAGCCAGTCTATCTGCAATCGTTTAAATACAATAAGCCATACATTTGAAAGAAGTCAACTGATAATATAATTTATCTAAAATGGTCTACCATGCAGAGAGTTGGATCTTAGTGCATCTGTGTTCTTTTCAAGGTCGTAACAAAATCAGAGAAAACTGCAATGATATTTCACATAAATAGTGACCCTATATATACTATGATGATAATAAATGTTTTATCAATTCCATGAGAAAAAGTAACTGGCTTACATTCTTAATACATATATGTAATACTACATACTGCTTGTCTGACTGACTCACCCACTGACAGACCAGAAATTCTTGGCCATTTGCAGACAACAAGGAAAAGAGGCTCTCAGTAATGGATTAAACTCCTGACTCTGAGGCTTAGAAAAGCCAGCCTACCCAAAAAAATTATTTAATTGTTGAAAACATTTGCAGACAACAGCAGTGATAATGTACATTTAGTAGTCAGATATGGGGGGACTTAGGTCTATGGTGGTTTCAGAATAGTGCAGATAGTTAGCATATCCAACTAAATCAGCATCATTATTCAAGTCTCTATATCCTTTTTAAAATTTTGATCTTAATTTTATTAAGTATGCAAAACCTGGTAGGATTTAATCAATAACATTTTAGAATACACATTTAAATTGAGGATGCAGGTTCTCTCCCCTCTTTTACTCCATTTATCTTTATTTATTTATTAATTTATTTGTTCACTTATCTTCACTAACATAAAGTTTTACACGGCTGGCATGGCTCACTTTCTCAGGGGTGGGGGTTGATTTGTTTAGAACCTTTTTTTATTTTTTATTTTTTGTAAAACTTGAGTTATGTGTATGGAATGGTATTTGATTTTAATAAAAACAATAAAATTATTAATAATAATAATAATAATAATAATAATAATAATTTTATTAAGTATGCAAATGACATCAACATAAAAAGAAAATATTTTTTCCTCCACCCAATACAGAATTCAACATTCAAAATTTAAGTTTTAAGTATTACATACATTTCAAACAATATTCTATTTAAATTATGTATTAAATGAAAATGTCCTTCATTAATAGCTTCTTCGATAAAAAAAGGACATTGAACTTTGTGCAACTCATTAGTATATTACATTTTTAAGAACAGTTATTGAAAAAAACTGAACTGAAACTTATCATTTCATATAATGTCCACAATAACTTCCCATTTCTTATTTTTAATTTATTTAGTTTATATTATTTTAGAGTCTAAAAACATAATAAAATCATTTGATTATCTTTGAATTTTTTAAAGCCATCTTAGGAAATTTAGACTGTGTACATTACCAGTGTTTACACTGAAAGTTTCAAAACAGGCCGAAACTAATTAATCTAGCATGTGCTATAGACGCAAATGAAATCGAAAAGAGGGGGTTTGACCCCGATGGAGATCATTAAACCCTGTACAAATGTAGAAAAAATCACCAATCTGGGTCCCCTTCACATTTCAGCCATCTAAAAATGAGACAAAATGGGACACACAGGACATTTTGTGAAATTCTGGGACACGAAGCCTAAAGGCATTACAAAGGGACTAGCCCAGAAAAAAGTGGGAAGGTCTGGTCAGCCTACCAATGTTACAGCGTGGGTGTGTAAATATAAATTGTGGCTTATGGGGGTGCTCTTGTGGTTTTCAAATGCAAACAAAGGCCAAAAAAAAAAAAAACTAAAAATATAAAGATTTTTTATTACGGCTAAACACAATAATATTCTTTTGCAAAAGTCTGAGTTTTTTAGTCAATAACTTCATCTAAGCTCACAATGAATAAGATGGACATAATATAACATTCTCAAAACCTGCTTAAAGTATAAGTTTGATATTTTTCAAATTATTTCATCATAATCATTTTAGCCAGGATTCCCCTGACTGGGGTTCAAATTCATGCTTTATGTCAGTTACGTCTGTTTTGTTTTTATTATGTTGTTGTTACTTTTGTTGATTATATGTATTAATACTTTGTTTTTTTGTTTTTAGATTTGTTTATGTATGTAAGCTTCTTGTTTTATATTCCATGTGTTTTTGTGTGGTCCCCCAAGAGGCAGAGCCACCTGCCAGTCACAGTCAGGAACTGCCCCTTGCCTTATAAATCTGGTGAGTCTCCAATAGTTCCTACTGGTTAATTTTGTTATGAACGTAGAGTCTTAAAACACCTAAATCCTGAAGAGTTCCAAACATGTCTACTAGAGGGGGGTGTACTGCTAAATCCTGACTATGTATAAGGGAAAGAACAGTATCTCTATAAAATAAAATAAAAAAGTATTTTCCCAAGATGATCTATTACAAACAAGAGGCTTCATAGAGCACAAAAGAGAAAAAGGAGTTCCTCAACCAATCACGCAATCTAAAGTAGACACAGTCCAAAAACAGAATACCAATATCATGGTCAAAACACAAAACAGAAGGTCAAAAATCCAGAAACTCACAAAAGCACTACACACAGCAAAAGTCACAAGAGCTCAGCAACTCCAAAGTGCATTCACAGTGAACTGCCAGGTACAGATTTATAGGGCAGAGGGCAGTACTTGGAAGTGATTGGCAGGTAGCTCCACCTCTTGGAGGACCACCCTCAAAACACATGAAACATAACACAGGAAGCTTACATACATAAACAAAATCAAAAACAAAGAATATTGCACAAAATAAACAAAGTAACATTAACATAAATAAAAGCATCAAGAATTAACAAAACAGACATAAAACATGAAGCTAGAGGTGGAATCCTGACAGAAATATAACAAGATCATGTTCTCAAATTAAGTGTTTTTTTTTTTTGACAAATTTTTAAAATACCTTGTCTGTCTATGTAGCTTACAGGTGAATGAAAAAAGGCTTAAAACTTAACGAAATACGTCCACTTTGAGCAGTAAAGGTTTTGATTTAATAAAATAAGCCTTTTTTGTTTATGAGACATTATCCTTATGATAATGAAAGGAAACTAGGAATAATTATTTTATTACAGATTCCTGGAACTACTTTCTTGAAGTAAAAATGTATTTCCTTTTTGCATATATGCTCACAGTCTCTGTCATGTGCAGAGAAGTCCCCAGCGCCCAGGTGTATTCTGCTAATCATCCAGCAATTCTATTTTTTTAATAGTTATGACAAGCCATGGCAGAACATAACAGAGGGATGCATGCTCACAACATATTATTTTTTCCTAAATGGTGCTTACTGTTTGCCCATTATATTCTGTGTTGCTATTCTACATTGCCTACATATATAGATTTGTACTGAGTGGCAGAGTAGTTTTGTTGTACTTTGTACAAATAACAGTCAATTAATTAATACATGGGGAGAACATGCAAAACTCATGCAGACACCGGAGCTGTGAGGCAGGAATGACAGCTCTGTGCTACCTGCAGACAAAACACTTGCTAAGACTGTAAACTATCATCTTGTTTGGAGGCTCAATTAGCCGTACCTCACACTGCAGATTACTGGTACACTGCGCATGTTTAGTAGAAAAATGCCAACTGAGATTGCGCTCCTGATACATAGCTGGCAACAAGGAGCCAAGAGTAAGAGTGGCATATGATTGATTTATTCATCTGATTTTGAATGAGCGGAGCGAGTAAGGAATACATGTTGCTATATGGAGCAAATGGCCACTAAAATAATGAAATAAACTTCAGTATATTCAAAGAATATATGCAATCGTAAGTGTGCCTTTTCCTGACATTATTACCTGGTTGTCTACAGAAAACAGACAGCAATTCACATTCAGTGTCAATAACAACACTTAGTGACGACCTTCAGAGGTGAATCTACGCCCCTGGCACTGAAAGATGCCAAGGAAGAAGACGAGCAGCAAAGTAAAGTGCACAGTATCCATTTAAAATGACTACATTTCAAAACCACGTTTTGCTTTGTGCTTTTTTTCCTACTTAAAATGACATGGATATGCTGCTTTGCAATCTTAAGATGTGGATCAATACACAATAACATTTTTGGCTTGAGAAATGGACGTATTTTTTGAGTTTTAAGACTTTCATTCATCTATGGACTTCTGTATCTATTAGTGCTATTGGAAGGGGTAAGAACAGATCAGGCATTATTAAAATTTGTAAAACATGCTTCACTTTTGAAAACAATTTTTATGTGGCAAATTAGCATATACTATGATTTTGAAGAAGTAACTATGACTTAAAAAATGCCAAACTTATCCTTTAATGTTATTCAGCATTGCAGCAGGTCAGAACCTATTCAAGTGGTATCATGTACAATGAAGGATAAAAACACTGAATGGGGCAGAGTTGACTGATGAATAAGGCAACGTTCACACGGGGTCAATTTGTATCTGACAATTAACCTAACATTCACAACTTTGATGATACCAGATCAACATTTAACAAAAAAGTGAACCTATTATATAATGAACAGGTATCACTCATTATGTGACATCCTATAAAGCAGGGGTTCCCAACTCCTGGAGGCCCACCTGGAAGGCCCCGTGGCTGCAGGTTTTCATTCTAACCCTTTTATTAATTAGTGACCTGTTTTTGCTCCTAATTAACTTCTTTTGAATTAATTTTATTTGACTTGCTCTTGAAGACTCAGACCCCTTAATTGTTTCTTTTCCCTTAATTAGCAGGCAAACAATAATGAGATACAAAATGAGTCAAAACAGGACCAGCAAACTGTAATCATCATACAATATCTGAAAATTAAGAAAGATGAATCTCTCAGGAATGCTGATCTGCTCAGGTTCCCAAAATATTTTAGCAGTGCTCTTAGAAAAGAGGAAATCATCAATTTCTGAAATGTATGCTATTGCGCAATGAGAGCTGCAACGGGTCATAGACTTCACACTAGAATTACCAGAGCCTACGAGAAAACTCGTAAATCCGGCCCACCTTAAATCCTTTCTCACCTCTCTGTCAGTGTCTTTTGTCCTGTAAATGTGTTGATAAGCAGCAAGCAGCCTATTATCCCATCCCCCCAGCCACTGCTGCAGTTCAATTCCCAAAGAAGTTTCTCAGTGCTCAGTGTTTATCTTCGAGTGAAGTGCTGGAGCTTTATAGGGTAAAAAAAGTACATCGTCATTTGAAATATATATATTTCATGTGTGTTCCATGTCATCAATAATCTATGTAAAAACGTTGTTAACACAGAAACGTTTTTCATGTTTTAGTAATAATTGACAAAATGTAGACATAAAATGTATAATGTGTGAAGCCTCAAATACAAATATGAAATGAACACTTTCACAAAAGGTACAAGTATAACAAAACAATTGCACTTTTATTCAAGAATTTAACTGAAGAAAAAAGAAAGCAGGTTACGGTAGCCGGTTGATACGACAGCTTGCATGGTACAGTGCTAAGAACTGCTTACTCAAAATCAAGAGCTTCTAGGTTTGATGCTGGCAGCTTCTCAAGTTTGCCATTTTGAGTAGAAAGCTGCTCTTATTGTTAATATTATACAATAAAAACATACATTTGATTTGCGTCTGTAACAGCCGCTGTAAATTTATGGTACTTGTCAAAGTTAGCAGGGTTTTTTTTTTCAGTTTTATTCTCTCACTCACGTTCACGCTTCCACAACACCTACCTGCCCTCCAAACCCCCGATCTGACGCTGTTTTCAGATAAAGACGTGTACTTGACTGGGAATAATTGTGGATGTCAGTAGTGTTTTGACACAATGGAACTGGAAATTTTCTGATGTGGAATCAGTTCTGTATGGTTGTGGGTGTGGGTGTGAGTGGTGCACATAACTGGGAATTACTATGAATGTGAGTGGTGTTTTGAGATTATGGATCTGGAAATTACAGGGAATTCTCATCCACAATTATTCCCAGTCAAGTACACGTCTTTATCTGAAAACAGTGTCAGATCAGGTGTTTGGGGGGCAGGGAGGTGTTGTGGGAGCGTGAACGTGAGTGAGAGAATAAAACTGAAAAAAAAAAACCCCGCTAACTTTGACAAGTAGTATAAATTAACCCTATAAAGCTCCAGCATTTCACTCGAAGATAAACACTGAGCACTGAGAACCTTCTTTGGGAATTGAACTGCAGCAGTGGGCAGGGGGATGGGATACCAGGCTGCTTGCTGCTTGCTGCTTATCGACACATTTACAGGACAAAAGACGCTGACAGAGAGGTAAGAAAGGATTTAAGGTGGGCCGGATTTATGAGTTTTCTCGTAGGCTCTGGTAATTCTAGTGTTAAAGAACGGGTAAAATTAACAACAAGAGCCTAATTAAGCAACTGATTGGAGTGAAATTGGTTGGAGATGGAGGCCCTGACTTAATTGGTCTTCTGTTGGATCACTCTCTTCACATTTCGTTTCTGTATGGGTGCCATTTAAGGAAAGAAATGAAGCAATTCGGAGGAACGATGAAGACATTCAGGGGAACAAATCTAAAAAAAATAAGTCAATTAAAATGAAAAGAAAAGGAGTTAATTAGCAGCAAAAATAGTCACTAATTAAGAAAAGGGATAAAATGAAAACCTGCAAGGGATGTGGGTTGATTTGTTTTCGATCCTAGTTTTGTTAAAATGTATTTATTTGTATGGAATGTTGTGTGATTTCAATAAAATCAATATAATAAAAAAAAATGAAATAAAATTAAAACCTGCAGCCACTGGGGCCCTCCAAGATCGGAGTTGGGGATCCCTGCTATAAAGGGTGGGTTTCAGCCACATACATAGTACATATACATTCACCTAGGATAAAATATGCCACCCACAGTTACGATAAACATGTTCTGAAAATGAATGGCTCCATATCATACAGAGTTTCAGAGCTAGAGCGGCATGGTGGATGCCTCAGAGCTCCAGGAACCTGAAATTGTTCTAGGCGCTGTCGCCATACGTGTGGTTTGTCTGCACAACTGTTTTCTCTCACTTCCCAAGGATGTACACATTAGATTACCAGTAACTAGTAGTGTGCCCAGTCATAGAATGGTTTTCTAGCTAGTGGGACAGGCTCTTGTCCTATACATACAATAATTGGAAAAAGTGAATTTTGGAAATGTATGAATGGCGAGAGGACACTACAGTTTAACCTTTACCTTTTATACTACATTTTATGTACTTAAGTCTCATATGTTAACATGCAGCTCTGATTTCATCAGGACTGCAGCAGATGCTATCATTCTGCACAGTTAGTTCCAGCTATTGTCCTCCTGTTGAACCTTTACGTCACTTTCTGCCTTTTGTAACAGAAGCATTAGACTTACATAAATCAGAGAGACTGAACATTACACACCACCTTCGTAAATTCATTGACGAGGATGTCATACATGTTCAAGCAAGTCCACCCTAACAACGCAGAACATAAGCCTTTGCCAAAAGACAAGAATACTTGTCATTGCAGTCCCAGCAGCTACGTGTTGAAAGGAAACAGCGTTTGCCAGATGTTCTCGGCAAACCTCCACACTGTAAATTACAGCAGTAGTTAAGTTTGTGGCATACTGCTATTATTTCTGCCTCTGTGTTAGGCAGACTGTAGGGTCTAACACTTCTTTCATCACTAACATTGCACAACAATCACTTGGGTGCTGTTTTGGGATTTCTTCCTGTATGAAATGTTTCCAAGAAACACTTAGACTCATTCTGGAAATGATTTTAATCAATTGTTTAATGTTGAAAGTTAATAAATTCACAGATTTCAGGTTGCGAAAGATGAATTGTAGCCAAGAAGAGGACTTAGATTAATTATCTGCAAAAATTGCATTTTGTACTTTTTCTACTGTTTTATAAACTGGTTAATGCTTATATGATGCTATATTAGATATATTTTGGGCAGTAACAGAAGTTTGACCATCTCAGGTAAATATTATGTGATTCTAAATTTCCTCATACTTTGGTCAATCAAGCCAAGGTACACTACCTTTGTTACAAGCAGGAATGAATGAAACAAACAAAGAGGCAAATTTGTCAGTCCATAGGTACCTTCAGATTTTTCATATATACTTTTAATTACTATTATAGTGTACATTAAACACTTTACAGGCATTCCTTGAAGCAAGCCATAAAAGAAAAATCATAAAAAATGTTTATTGCTTTGGCAGCATGATGGTGTTGTGAATAACTCTCCTGCCTCACATTCCTTCCGTGCCTTCTGCATGGAATTTGCATGTTCAAATCCTGGCAAGGCCATCATCTGTGTGGAGTTTACAAGTTTCTCTCCTTATCTTCTTTTTGTCTCCTGGTATTCCAGGTTTTCTTTCACATCCCAAACAAGTGTGTGTGTTAGATTGATGAGATTACGTTGGTCTGTTTGTAGGAATGTACTTGACGATGGACTGATACCATGTTTGATGTTAGTCCAAGCCTTGTGCCAGATGTTGCAAGGATAGGCTCCAGTAACCATAACTGGATTAGATGGGTATAATGATAGCTTATAATAATAATACTTAGAGAAGGTGGGTATACCCTTGAAAACAGGAACTAAATTGAGGCCATGGCAGATAGTGAACTACAGTGGAACCTCAGGTCACGACTGTAATTCATTTCAAAACTCAGGTTGTAACCCGATTTGGTTGTGACCCAAAGTCATTTCCCCCATAGGATTGTATGTAAATAATATTAATCCATTCCAGACCGTACGAATTGTATGTAAATATATTTTTTTAAAGATTTTAAAACATTGAATAACACTGAGAAAACTTTGAACAACAGAGAAAACTAACATTGCAAGAGTTTGCACTATAGCGCTACCAACCGCTTGCTAAAAAACAGTTTTTTAATGAGTTTTAAACACAGGGAAAAAAATGAACATTTGAAAAATCCATAATTTAATAAACAACCAAGAAAAGTAACATTGCAACAATGCACGCTACGAACCGATCGCTGTAAACAGAAGTGAAGTGGAGGTTAAAATCCAATAGAAAAAAAAGTCTTCATTAAATACAATGAGGTTAAAACAATGTTCGAATCAGTCTCTTTAAAAACAAGCCCGGTGCATTCTTTAACTGCCTTCTCGGCCTTATGCGGCCAGCCCTCTCTCTCTCGTGTGTGTGTGTGTGTGTGTGTCTCTCTCTTCAACATGTGTGTGTCTCTCTCTGTTTTGCATGTGTGTGTGTCTGTGTGTGTCTCTCTCGCGCGCGTGTGTGTCTGTGTGTGTCTCTCTCGTGTGTGCACGTGTGTGCGTGTGTGTGTGTCTGTCTCTCTTGTGCACTCTCTCTCGCTCGCTCGCTCATGCTCTCTCGCGCTCTCTCTCTCTCTCGCGCGCACGCTGCACAGGGAATGCACAGGGAGAGACTGAACACATGCAGAAATCATCTGCGTGCACAAACCGAAAGGGAAACTGGCTTGTTCGTATACCGAGTGTGTGGTCGTGAACAGATGCAAAAGTTTGGCGGACTTTTTGGTCGTAACCCAATTTGTACGTGTTCAGAGATGTTCGTGAACCGTGGTTCCACTGTATATAAATACCTCATATTCCAACAGGACAAATTTATACAACACAAAAAAATTAAATACACTCTTACACAAAAAATATATACCCTAGGTTCTTGTCTATAAGCCGGACTCATGTATAAGCCGGAGACCAAAAATCATACGAATTTTTAAAATAAAATCGTATCATAGATAAGCCGGACTCATGGATAAGCCGAACGTACTATAACCTATAACTAATAGAAGGGAGGGAGGTCAGTGGTCTCACTCGCACCCATTTAATTTCTTTAAGGGGGGAGAGAGTGTGAGATATTGGCGTCTCTCTCACTCCCCGAATGGCGCGGTTGGAGCGGCCGGAGCGCGTTCTTTCTGCTCTGGGCGTCGCCGAGTCAACACGCGCGCGTAGCGGTCATTTAAATTGTGATTTTATATGTAAGCATATTTAAATATATATCGCGGATTTTTTGCTGGTTCGCGGATTTCTGCGGACAATGGGTCTTTTAATTTCTGGTACATGCTTCCTCAGTTGGTTTGCCCAGTTGATTTCATACAAGGGACACTATTGGCAGATGGCTGAGAAGCTACCCAGCTTACTTTCTCTCTCTCTTGCGCTGACTATCTGTGATCCTGACGTATGGGGATAGAGCAGGGGGGCTGTTTGCACACCTAGACGATACGGACGCTCGCCTAAAAATGCTGAAAGATTATCTTCACGTTGCTATCTTTTGTAAAGCTGATTCCTGAAAAGACATGCTGCACAGTGCTTCGCATACTTAAAAGCTCGAAGGGCACGTATTGATTTTTGACTGAAAAACAAACTCTGTCTCTCTCTCTCTCTCCCTGCTCCTGACGGAGGGGGTGTGAGCTGCCGCCTTCAACAGCTTTGTGCCGCGGTGCTTCGCATACTTAAAAGCCAAACAGCCCTATTGATTTGTTTGCTTCACTCCTTTGAAGAGGAAGATATGTTTGCATTCTTTTAATTGTGAGACAGAACTGTCATCTCTGTCTTGTCATGGAGCACAGTTTAAACTTTTGAAAAAGAGACAAATGTTTGTTTGCAGTGTTTGAATAACGTTCCTGTCTCTCTACAACCTCCTGTGTTTCTGCGCAAATCTGTGACCCAAGCATGACAATATAAAAATAACCATATAAACATATGGTTTCTACTTCACGGATTTTCTTATTTCGCGGGTGGCTCTGGAACGCAACCCCCGCGATGGAGGAGGGATTACTGTTTAAACCGGATTTATGTATAAGCCGATATTCTATTTTTTCATTTTCACAACTTTTTTCCTTAGATAAGCCACGGCTTATAGACAAGAACTTAGGGTAATATCTTTTACAAATACTAAAAACACACTTATATGCACACCACACATTTAAAGACATCAATACATATGCCATACCGATACTTTCGTATTCCTTTGGAATGGAGTTCTACTATATATTTTTCTCAAACAGACCTACAACATCTCCAAAGGAAAACATGAACACAAATCAAAAATCAGAAACAACACCACTCCAAAGCAACCATACAATGACTCACTCTTCCACATGCTGAGACAGGAAGGTATCTTACATATATAATTAATTTACACAACAGGCAGATTAATAATTTAAGAAAATTCTTCCACACAAAACAGCATACATCAGCACTACACAAAGCAATAGTTCATGCAGACACAAAGTATATACTACTTAACTTAAAAACAATACCACAGGTAACATCATAGAGGACATAATAAGAACAATATAATAACCACACAACTTTAAAACCAAGAATGCACCCAGAAAACACTGCATGGCAGACATCCTCATGAACTTGTTCAGTCTTGCGTGGATTAAGATGGCATCAAATAGCTGGATAAGCTGCGGTGATACATTTGGCGAGAAAGCAAGGTTTATGCTAGCCATATAAAATGGTTCACAAACATGTGAAACCACAGAAAATATATTCGTAAGGATGCTAATATTATATAGACAGCACATGCAGATACCTCCACAAGTAGCCGGAAACAATTCAACACCTCACTACTGACACTGACAGACTATATGCACAGACTCAATCAGGCAGCAAACATTATACATCCAGAACTGGCACTACAATACAAACCAGTGGACACATACTGTATAAACCGCATTATAAGGACACCAAGCTCCACCACGTACTAGAACATACCACACATAAACTATACTGGGACAGAACTATATTGACAATCAAAACTAACCACCATACCAGCCCAGATATTACACTGGTAGACAAAAAAAAGTAAACCTGCATATATTATTGCCACTGCCGTACCAAACACACAAAACTTACAAAACACACACACACAAATAACATGCAGAAGTACATTGAACTGGCTTAAAAAATGTGCCAGTTATAGTGAATGGATAAGGTCATCATTGTGCTCATTGTTGTGTCCACCACTGGTGTGATCCCACATACACTCAACAAAAGCCTACAGACATTACATACAAACCAATACATACACATTCAACTAGAAGACAGCAGCCATTTGAAATGCACATAAGGAGGAAATTCCTTAACACAAAAACATATACATATACACACACCACATAAAACTGACCCGTGTCTTGGCCTAGGACCAATATAGGCATTAGCAATGGGAGTATACTAGAATAAATTTTGAATAATAATAATAATAATAATAATAATAATAATAATGCTCAGTGTAGTGCAGAGGGTATCTCTGCAGCTTCACAACACTAAAACTTTGAGTTTTGAGTTTCCATGTTTTCCTTTTTTTTTCAAATACTGTAGATTTACATAGCAAATCTGTTTTCATCATTTAGGCCAGAAATATGTGGTTAGATGGATAGTAAAATCTAAATTGCCTTCATATGAGTGAGTGTGTCTGTGAGCACAAATGGCATTGTACTCCACCCTGGCTTGGTTCCTGTTTTGCAGCTGTTGATGCCAGAGTATGTACTGATTCTCTACCACCCTGAAAAGGAAAAAGTGGATTAAAAAAATTAAAGATTTAAAAATAATAATTGTCATATATGTAAATGTTCTGGAAATGTTTATTTGAAATAATAAACTCCACTCTAATAGTATTCTAACAAATTTCTAATTTAATTTGCAGCCTTTCAAAATTTCACAATGAAAGCTGTTACTGTTCTTCCACATCCACTGTTTCATTTAGTCTTAATTCAAATTTCTTTCCAAATCTAATAAAAGCATACTTTGAGGAAACATCTCAACACCATCTCATTCTTAACGAATCCACGTTTACATACAGAATGTGTCATGACTCAGCTGTAGTTAAAAATACAAAAAAATTACGAAAGTGAGAAAAAGCTGCACATTCACCAAGGAATTTTAGGAACAACAGGGATACATATGAAACAAAATGGTGTGTGTGGTTGTTAAAACCCAGCCAATATCTCTATTTGCTAGACTGAATACATGATCTAAAGGATGTGTTTCATCTCACAGTGATGTCTCTGTGAACAAATGTACCAAGTAAACCAGCTGCTAATGGGGCAATAGTGTTTATCTTTTGCCTGCTCTGTACAAGAACTACAAACTACTGTAAACTTCCTCAATGGCCTCTATATGAAAACAGGACTGTCCCATCATGAAAACTAGAGTTTTTCATCAATATTGGTCAAACACACACCTACAGGAACCTGAGCCATCAACAATCATCCTCTGTAGAGGAACTCTGGATGTTCTTAACCACCTTCCTTACTTTGGCAACCAAAAGTCCCAAAATACAATCATTGATGAATAAGTTAAACACCACATCATCTATACTCGCATACAGACCATGACATCTATAACCTTAAGAGAGAAACTTAAGTTAATTGTTTACAGTTCATTTGCATGATTAGTGAGACCATCATTACCACCTAAAAATCTCTGCACTTCTTTGGAATGTTCTCTGCATTAAATGGGAAAATGGCCACCCCAATTTCACTGAATTGTTGAGGCAAAGATGGCCAGCACTGAAGTCATGACCCTGCAAAATCAATATCACTAAACTGAGCTGCTTGAATCTGCATACCTTTTCTCTAGATAAATCCTATATTTCCACATGAGGTATTGTTAGAGTAACTTTGGTAGACAGGGGAAATTGTTTAAAGAAATCCTCAATGTCTACAATGAGCTTCCCTATCTGTGAAACATCCCTATTGAACCATATGACTCAAATACCTCTGTGATAAAGCAGACAGAAGATGTCAAAAAATGGAGTTCAGGGAAAAATGTAGATTTGCAGAAGGGTCTCCCACATGGATGCTCCTGCTCCCGCTGAATTAAGATCTGTAACTCAACTATTGGATTCTGCTGATATCTGAATACATGCAAATAAACTCAGAGAGTCCGGTGAGAAAAACCACAGTGCTGGAAAAAATAGGTGCTCGAAAATAATCCATTAACAATGTGCAAAATTCCAACAACAAGGAAGAATTAGACAGCAGCAAATTGTTAAAAATGAACATAAAATGGACAAAGGATTCTTTTTCTGATAAAATCAGTTTAAAGATCTAAATCATATTTGCAGTTTTATTTGGACTCGGAAAATGAGCACCATGACATTACACATTAATGTATCATGCATCTGTAATGACATCCCAGTCATCTAGGACCCCATCAACAATGTGAATGTGTCAGCCAAATTCAGCAACATGAAATAAATCAAAAAAGAAAAAAAAAAACATAAAACAAGGCAAAAACACCATTTATAGGCTGACAAACCAGACAGTACATTTATTAGTAATTTAACGAATGTAAATCTCTTAACATGGGCAGCACGGCTGCGCAGTGGGTAGCGCTGCTGCCTCGCAGTTAGGAGACCCAGGTTCGCTTCCCGGGTCCTCCCTGCGTGGAGTTTGCATGTTCTCCCCGTGTCTGCGTGGGTTTCCTCCAGATACTCCAGTTTCCTCCCACAGTCCAAAGACATGCAGGTTAGGTGCATTGACGATTCTAAATTGTCCCTAGTGTGTGCTTGGTGTGTGTGTGCGTGTGTGTGTGTGTGTGTGTGCGCACCCTGCGGTGGGTTGGTTTCCTGCCTTGCACCCTGTGTTGGCTGGGATTGGCTCCAGCAGACCCCCGTGACCCTGTAGTTAGGATATAGCGGGTTGGATAATGGATGGATGGATGGAAATCTCTTAACTGGTAAATGTTTGAGCTCATACTTGGGTACATGTCACTTCATGTCCACTATGAGTTCTGTTGTTTCATGCTCTGGGTCTTGCTTTCATGTTCTGGGTCTTGCTTCCTTTACTGAGTCATCGCATTAAGCTATTGTCACAAACGTGCGCTGGGAAGACAGTTTACAGACTCAAATACTGGTATGTTCCCATCAGACCGGGGATTGACGCTGCCCCCTAACTCCTTCTTCTCTTTCCCTGCAGACGAACCAATGAAATCTCCTTAGAAGCCAGCCTACATCACTTCCTCTTCCAGTCACTTACCACCTCCATCTTATGTCATTTCCAGATCCCAAAATCACATCTTCCCATTACATCACTTCTGCTCTACCAGCTACATATATTAGCCATTTTCTCATGTAATTCAGTTCTGTTTTGAGCTCACGTCTGTGAAGACCTGTTCATCGACTAACTTTCTTCAAGTATACAGGGTGGATCCCAAAACCTTTATCTTTGTTTTGTGTGTTCTTTTACACTATATAATCCCAATTCTTTGAATACTAAATCAGCTCCTCATGTTTACTTACAATATTTGAGCCCACTCCTTGCATTAACAGTTGTTTCTCAGGTATTCTTCAGTTTTTCTGCATGATGTATGACAATCATTTTTATTCCTGTGCTAAAGAAGGCAGGTGCCTCTTCATCTAATGTCTACAGATCCACGATTCTTACGTTCCATGTCATGAAGACCTTCAAGAGTTTGGTCCTGGATTATATGAGTGTTCTTGTGGTACACTTCCTGGATCCACTGCACTTTGCTTACTGGACAAAGATTGGAGTGGATGATGTAAATAACTGTCTGCTCCACAAGGTTTAATTCAATCTGGACAAAGATGGACTCTGTGTGGACTATGTTTTTTGATTTCCCCAGTGCCTTCAGTACCATGTTAAGGGGTAAGCTCAGAGATATGCAGGTGGATAAGCCTATGGTGTCCTGGATAATGGACTGTCTTTCGGGCTAATCAAAGTTTGTGACACTCAAGGACTTTGATTCTGATACAGATGTGAGCAACACTGGAGTACCACAAGGAACAGTAATGTCTCCTTTTCTATGCACCCTGTACCCCTCAGAATATAAATAAAACAACAAGTCATGTCACTTGCAGAAATTCTCAGATGTTTCTGCACCTATGGGATGTATTATAAGGGGTATGAGACACAGTATAGGAACCAGCAAAACGAAGGAAATCGCTATTGACGTTCACCACACCAAAGAGCCTCTACGCCAGGTCACTATTCAGGGAGTGGATGTGGAGGTAATGCACTGCTATAAGTACTTGGGGTTGCTCAGGATTGGCAAGCTGACAAGCCTTGTAACATAGAGGAGCCATATAAGTAAGGACTGAGCAGACCCGTTTTTCTTAGGAGACTGCGTTTCTTTAATGTGAGTACTGACATCCTTCATATGTTCTCTAACTCTGTGATGGCCAATGCAGTTTTCTAAGTTGGTAACTTCACTTCAGTAGAGGCCCACTGAATCAAAAAACTAACTAAAAGGGCAGACTCATTTATGGGACACACTCTCGGCCCCTGGAGGTAGTAGAGTAGGAGAGATTGAAAACAAAACTGATGGGTATTATGAACATTGTGGCACATCCACTCTCTGACACACTAACTCTGAGTACTTTTACCATCAAATAATTCAATAGAAGTGTGTCAAGAAACATTACTCGAGCTTCTTCATACCAACGGCTATACAGTATGCCTGCATAGTGCCTCACTGTAACTGCTCTCTTATCTTTAATCAAATCAGACATTATCTTCTTTTTGTAATTCTTTGTGTGTATTTGAGGGGGGAGATCTTTGTTGCTTTTTGTGGAAGTTTTATGTGTTTAATTTTATGAACTGACATGTTATATAGTTCTTTGATCTTGCCATGTTGTGTTTGTTTCTTGTATGATCCCAGACATGTCATTTAGTAGGTGTTATATTTGTTGGCATTCATGTGACGCAGAGGGCATGTGACACACTGTGTTATCACCATCCCAATAGTTGGAGTCCTAGTACCAGTTCACATACTAAAACCCGTTACCTCTTTCTTTAGTGCTAGGGGAAGCTAAAACACTCCTCCATAAAGATTTTAGCATTTGGATATTTTAAACTTCTTTTTGATTATGATCTTCTATTTTGAGTTTTGGTACATACTGTAGTTCTGAAGGTTGTTTTTGGTTATTTTGATTCTGTTTTCTCTCCTGACTATGTTTCACTCTGCTCCTACAAAAATGAATCCACCTTCTCACTTTTCCAGGATGTTTTATTTTATTATACATACAATATTACTTACTGTTGGAGACATTTTTTTCTCCAGCTTGTTTCCTGGTAAAATTCCTTTCAGTACCCAGACATTGTGTGGTCATTCATGTCTATTCACACTTCTAACCCCATTGAATCCATCTACTGCATAAAATGAACCTTTTCCAGCTTGTATTGAAATATACTTACTAACAGCCAATCACGGCCATCTATTATGAGTGTGTATGGGGTCTAAGCTTAAAACATATTTATACATTGCATTTTGGAAAAAAAATTAATTAAATGACAATACATTTTACAAAAAAGTATGATGGAGACAGAAGCCCTGCGGAGAATGAGCAAAGAACAGAGATATAACACTGAAAGATGTGAAATGGCAAGTAGATTTTCTGGTACTGGATTTTTTTATTCTCTTAAATTACTTCTATGAAATCATAGTTTTTTGAGATAACTGAAATTAAAAAGGATGCTTTGGAGCACAGTTTCAATGTTTGAAGCAAGCTCAAGAAAGTGCAGTGTGGTATATTCTGTTTTTCCACTGATAAACTAAGAGCTGGGCACAGAGCTTGGAGGGTGTTGAGTTGGTTTGATAGCAAAGATAAGATGTCTTAATCCAAATTCTGTGTTGATAGGTGACAACTGTGATAGTAAGGGGAACATATTGTACATTGTTACTTTCTTTCAGAAAAAAATATCACTTTTTAACTCTTACAATTAAACTTAAAATTGTCTTTTTTACATCAAGCTATCAGTACTTATAATAGTTGGAGAAACTGCAGGTACTTTGAATGCCAATTTATAAATAATAAATCGAGTGAGAGTCTTAACACAAAAACAAAAAGGGCAACAAGTTAAATTTATGTGGTATATTTGGCTGATAGATAGATAGATAGATAGATAGATAGATAGATAGATAGATAGATAGATAGATAGATAGATAGATAGATAGATAGATAGATAGATAGATAGATAGATAGATAGATAGATAGATAGATAGATAGATAGATAGATAGATAGATAGATAGATAGATTGTGTTAGGGAAATGCTTACCTGTCTGGGATACCCTTATGGTGGAAGGATGGGGGGAGAGGGCTTTGTCTCCTCCATGTCGCTAAATGGCAGCAAATCTTAGCTCGAAACTCCTGTTGGGTCCTGTAGGGGTTACCAGGATGAGCTTCAGGATTGGGGAGTCCCTACATCGTGGGATTTCCACCTCACTGTAAGTGCTTACAGACTACACGTGCGGAAGATTGGAAGCACTTCCATGCCGACTAAAATAAATTTAGATGCCTGCTTCACATCGTGGAGCCAGAGTCAGGAGGACAAAGCTTGTTGGGTGGAGCAGAGGAGGCAGTGACAGAGAGAGAAGACAAAATGTTGTGGGCTTTATTTGTGCTTTGGGTCCGTGTTATTGTGTGTGGGAAACTCTTTCTTGAAGACTGTGTGTAAAAAAACTCTCTTGTGTTTTTACACTTGTGTCAGAGCGTTTGTGGCGGGTGTTTGGGGAGCAGGAATGCCCCTTGGTGTCCATAATAGATTGACAGGTATAAAATGCAAGGACCAGAATAGGGAAAACATAAAGTAACACATTAAACAAGTCTGAAATTGCACAGGTGCTGATATTCATTCATAAAATAAGATGTTTTTCCCACTTGCTCACCTCCACAATCTTTAGGTACTGTATATACTATAAGTTGGGTCTTGAAATCCGAAAAATATCGATCACAAAATCAAACCCCGACTTATACACCCATTCAAAAATGCAACGCTTAATTTTTTTTTTTACATCTTTTTGCTTCCTTCAATCTCGCACCAGTTTCTCAGACACATTGAATTTTGTTGCAGCAATGCAGTTACCAATTTCTTTCGCCACATCAACAACTTTTAATTTAAAACCGGCTTCACATTTTCTTCTGATCGAATGCTCCATCATAGATAAAGGATGCTCTTACGATAAAGGTGTATGAGAGTGTGAGATACACAAAACACAAATTAGTGCAAATGTCACTTCAGAATAGTTTGGGTATTACCGTGTAGTCACGTAGGCACAATACATAGAAAAAAAAAGACAGTGTGCTCCGTGGTTATTGTCTCAGGTGGGCGTTAGCATATAATAATCTCTTGGACCTATAACGTGAGTTTTCCACATTCGACTTATACGACCGACATTATAAAATACTGGAAATTATACGGTAAAATTATACAGGAGAACTTAAACGCGAGTATAGATGGTAGGTTGTATGTGTCATAAGTAACATCCACATCAAATGCCAGGACCAAAGGTTTCTTAGCAGAACATAGCCCAAAGCATCAGACTGCCTCTGCCGGCTTCCCTTCTTCCCATAATACATCCTTCTGTGGGACTGGACCAGATGGACTAGCCTTCATTCCTCCCCACATGTATCAGTGAGTTTAGGGCACCCATGACCCTGTCGCCAGTTCAATGGTTGTCCTTCCCTAGTCTACTTTTGGTAGGTACTAATCACTGCATACTGGGAAGATATCACAAGACCTGCCATTTTGGAAATGCTCTGACCCAGTCATCTAACCATCACAATTTGGCTCTTGTCAAAGTCACTCAGATCCTTACGCTTCCCTATTTTTCTTGCTTCTAGCACATTACCTTCCAGAACTAACTGTTCATTACAGCCTAATACATCCCACACCTTGACAGGTGATATTGTAGAAAGATAATCAATGTTATTCACTTCCCCTGTCAGTGGTTTTACTATTGTGGCTGATCAGTATATTTTTAATCATAAAGCAAAAATCAGCCATCCATCACTTTCTGAGCCCACTTGTTTCTATATAGGGAAACAGGAAACTATAATCCATCATACCAGCATTTAGCACAATGTGGAAACCAAACCTGAATGGGACAGCTGTTCATTAAAATGCAAGTTCACTTCAACCAGACTTGTGAAACTCATACAAATAAATATTTTGGGATCTTGGGGGGGTATTATGTCCAGAGGGTAGGAGAGTTTGAAGATGACTGGGTGACATAGTTAAAGGCCAAGCAACGGTCAGTGCAAATAAGAAGCCAAAAATGTAAAAGAAAATCAAAGTTAAAAAAAGGAATTGCAAAGATCTCAAACCAGGAGAAAACAAAATGAAAAATTTAATGGCAGAATCGGATGGGGAAGTGAACCTGAAATGACCCTTTAACCCTTTTATGTGAAGACTGACAGAACCACAACTTCTGAGGATACGCCAGTCACTGTTGTGCATGAAATAGTTCAAAAGAGCACATTCATTGAACAAGCTCATTTTTCTAAGAATGGTGAACTTAACGTAACATATTTGCAAGTGAAGAACTTTAATGTGAGCTAGTTCAGTTTTATGTGACATTCTGGATCTGGTTTAGGTCCAGATTAAACGTTTTGCCTTACCCTGTATTGTAGGGGTGGAGCCGATTCCGAATCTGGTTTTTGGATAAGCACAAATAGTGTATTTTTACAAATATATTTTGTATGAATTTTTTAAAATGTATTTGTATTCAGAAAAAATAATGTAAAATCAAATAGGCATTGTCTGTATCTGCCTGCTTGTGCTTAAGCTCTACCCCCACTGACATGAGCATGTGGTGAAGCTCTGCTTTTGCTTTTAAGAAAACTTTGTACTTCGCGAGGCCACTTTATATTTTTCCCCATTGGACATGCAATATGTAACGCTAATTTTGACCGGCAGCGTAATAGGTTAGTTCACCTACACGCTGGTTCCACAGTCACCATTTGTGTCACACGGTTGGAAATAGAGCAGTAATTTATATGTATACTTGCATCTAGTTAATTTCTTTTTTGACTGGGAGGATATTAGCATATATGGTTATACGTGTTTGTTTCTGGGTATAACTCAATAAAGTGTATTTAAATAAAAAACTCTTCATAATGATTGTATTTTATTCAAGAACACTGTAATAGCCTAATATAAGGCATGCAAAATTGAAAAAAGTAAACTCATGGATCATTTATTCTCACTCTTTAAAAAATACAAAATGAACTGTACATGAACTAGTTCAAAATTGAAACATTGAACTATGAAATTGAATGTATTTATTTTAATCTGCGTGAACTGAACTTTGAGCTAGCTCTTGTGAGGTGTGAACTTGCACAACACTGACACCAGTACTAAAAACAACCTGACAACAGGAATCAACATGATGACATTGGAAGAAAACAAAACGGTGCCAGATAAAAGTTCAAAATCAAAAATGAAAATCTAAAAGAAGCATATAAAGAAATTACTCTATTAAATTCCTCAAGCAAAAAAGAAAAAAACAATCCAGAAATGCATAAAACACAAGACCCAAGCCAGCCAAAAAGCCATAATAAGCACAGGAAAGCGGAGCACAAAGAGATAAAAGATATCAGGGCAATATTCAGGCTTGGAAATCGAACCCAAGATTCCAGAGCTTCAAGGCATCTGTTCACCATCATGCTTCTCAGCAAAGTTAAAACACGCATATATAATATGATATAAAATGCATTTTATCCAAAAAAATAAAATTCTCAAGTACTCTCAGTTAAATATGAATAAAAGGCAGATGATTTTTTGACTATTGTGTTTTATTTCCTAATAAATCTCCTTCCGAATGACAGCCCTATTCAGACAGAAGTGTAAAGAGTGATCCCCTCAGACAGATCAGTAGATGCTATCTCAAAGGGAAAAGGCAGCAGATAGAGGACATTTAGGAGTTCAAATGCAAGCTAGTTGATATACCATGGGACAAACTTTGCATATATTAAGTGCCTTTACCCTCTCTAAAGTACACATCAAAAGTAAGTGACTTAAAAGCTGTCACTTTCAGTTACCTTTGAAAGAAAAAGACCTTGGATTCCCAGACATGCCAGTCTCACTTTCACTGGCAAGTCTTAGGCTGGGAAAAACAAAATGTATTTGGGTGCAACAGACATGCAAGCAAACAGCTGGCACCGTTTTAGAGCACAGTATAAACCAGGCTCCGTGTAAAAAAACCATTAAGTTAACAAATTATTGCAGCCCTCTGTGTTAGGAGCTGATATTCTGTGTGAATAAACAGGCTTAATTTATAAACCAGCAGGCAGCATCTCACCCGCAAACAGATAACAGTCTGTGCATGATGTGTATAATCACTGGAGCTCTTTGGCAATTTACTGTAGTAAATTCCTCCAAACACCGTGTCTTTGTAACATGGAAGGAACTTGGATTGCCAGGAGGAAATCTCACCTGCGCAAAGACTGGCCATGCAAATGTCTAACATATTGTAAGGCACCCCGCTCCAGAGGAGAGCATGGGGTCTTATGTGGTGTGTGTGGCAGAAAGGCTAGAGGTGCTGAAATTTTTCTGTTTATTCAAAATTTACTAGATTTTTTTCCATTATGATTAATTCCAATAAAGTGCAGAACAAGTGTAAAGGGTTCAAATTATAGTCTTCCTACCATTCAGGTGTAGCTTTCACCTTCTCTCTGTAACTGAAGTTTTTGCTAGTTGGAAAATGGATGGATGGATGGATTCCTTTTATTATTGTTCTTAATTTGTCAGATGAACAGAACACATTCCCACTGCTCACATTTGTTTTTTATAATTACAGCACTGGCAGGTTTAGTTGACTTATAATAACAACTCTGCCACTTCATTTTCCTCCCATGTTCCGGAGATGTCAGTGGTAGGCTAAATAGTGACTGGCCCAGTATGAGTGGATGATGGCGTGTGCACAAGATCACACCTCCTGACAGAATGGTATCACATCAAGCGTAATGCTTGCTGTGCAGGCTCAGCCTCCATGGCCCTGCAAAGGACTAAGCAGACATGGAAAATGAAAGGATAAATGGATGAGAAAACTTAGCTATGTGTGTAGGCACATCTCGCAATAAACATGATTGACCAATCAACCCTATAGAGGGTCACTGGTGATTCTGAACTATCTCATTGCACCAGCATACCCTTTATTGAACTGATGCTCCATGCAGAGTTTACCTCATGCTCCGTCTCCTTGCAACCATGTAATATAAATGATTGCCACAGGAAATGAATGGAAACCTGGGGAAAAATGTTGCATTTGCCACAGGCATAGACACTGACTATGAAATGTATTGGCTAGAGTGTGCGGTTTTCTGGCTTTGTTACGTTATGTTGTGGAAAAGTATTTGCATTCAAGCATCTTCTAAACCCAATTTTTCCCTGGTCAGTGTCTTAAAGTGCAAACACCAACCCTGTTAGTAACACTCTAATTTCAACCCATAGCTTTTCATGCTCTCGGAGTAATGAGTACAGCAGGTAAGATGTTTTGTGTGCTGTATTAATCAAATGAAATGATGTTTTTTTAATACATTCTTATTTATTATGGTACCATAGAATGTTGACATGTTGGTTTGATGTGCAAATTAAGAATTTCACAGTAGTCTTTATATATTACAATATTTTTACTACTACTGTTATTATAAGCACAAGGCAGGTGAAAGCACTGGGGAGATTAACAGTCCCTTCATATTCAAACACACAACCATGTTCATTCACAGTCTTTTTGAACTGTAGAGGAAAGCTCATGGAAGACACCACATGTAGGAATGAGCTGGTTCTAGGTCCCATTAGAAAATAAGGTTGAATGTGATTTTATTTGGTTGTTATTTTAGCCATGCCTGGGATCCATATTTATGGAGTAATGTTAGTAGAAGAACAACTAAGATAACATGCCCTTATTTATTTAACTGAGCACAATATCTGGAGTCTCTGAATGATCTTTATTAAATACACACACACATGCTCAATGGCACAGATAACCTGTTTCCCTAAACCTCAAAAACATAACCTAAATTGGACATGTTGACTCCTGCTTGTGCTTGATGATACCAGGACCCTGAATTGAATGAAATGGATGCATATGGCCAAGATATATTCAAAAGGAGCCCCTTGGAAGTAACAGTAGATTGACAGAATCCAAGAGGATCTGGAAACAGATGGAAGACAGCCAGTGTGAATGAGAGCACTCTAGATATATCGATGTGTTATGGTGGGTGCCCTAGAGGTCTGTTGACTGATAGCTTGAATGGGTAATCTTTGTCCTGGAAGGCCACCATGCCAGCTGGTTATTGTTCCAAAAAATCTGATGATGAAGTACTACAGTCGTGGCCAAAAGTTTTGAGAATGACACAAGTATTGGTTTTCACAAAGTTTGCTGCTTCAGTGTTTTTTTGTCAGATGTTTCTAATTACAAGCATTTCATAAGTTTCAAAGAGTTTTTATTGACAATTTCATTAAGTTTATGCAAACAGTCAATATTTGCAGTGTTGGCCCTTCTTTTTCAAGACCTCTGCAATTCTCCCTGACATGCTGTCAATCAACTTCTGGGCCAAATCCTGACTGATGGCAGCCCATTCTTGCATAATCAGTGCTTTGAGTTTGTCAGAATTTGTGGGGTTGATTTGTGGATTTGATTAACCACAAGTTCTCAGTGGGATTAAGGTCTGGGGACTTTCCTGGCCATGGACCCAAAATTTCAATGTTTTGTTTCCCGATCCAGTTAGTTATCACTTTTGCTTTATGGTATGGTGCCTCATCATGCTGGAAAAGGCATCATTCATCACCAAACTGTTCTTGGATGGTTGGGAGAACTTGCTCTTGGAGGATGTTTTGGTACCATTCATGGCTGTGTTCCTAGGCAAGATTGTGAGTGAGCCCACTCCCTTGGCTGAGAAGCAACCCCACACATGAATGGTCTCAGGATGCTTTACTTTTGACATGACACAGGACTGATGGTAGCAGCACTCACCATTTCTTCTCCAGACAATCTTTTTTCTGGATGCCCCAAACAATCAGAAAGGGGATTCATCAGAGGAAATGACTTTACCCCAGTCCTCAGCAGTCCAATCCCTGTACCTTCTGCAGAATATCAGTCTGTCCCTGATGTTCTTCTTGGAGAGAAATGGCTTCTATGCTGCCCTTCTTGACACCAGGCCATCCTCCAAAAGTCTTCGTCTCACTGTGCGTACAGATGCACACACATCTGCCTGCTTCCATTCCTGAGCAAGCTCTGCACTGGTGGTGCTCCGATCCCACAGCTGAATCAACTTTAGGAGACGGTCCTGGCATTTGCTGGACTTTCCTGAGGAGCGCTGAAGCCTTCTTAACAAAAGCAGTGGAAATGGATTTTTAGATTAAGTTCATTTTCATGGCACAGAGGGACTTTGCAATTAATTACAATTCATCTGATCACTCTTCATAACATTCTGGAGTATATGTAAATTGCCATCATAAAAACTGAGGCAGCAAACTTAGTGAAAATTAATATTTGTGTCATTCTCAAAACTTTTGGCAATGACTGTAATTTATGCCTTTAATTATTTTTTCACTGAGGCGTTTTTCTTGGTTTGGGGCTGAACAGATACTAGCTGGGATCACAGATTTGCATCTAATCTTTAGACTCAATCAGGCCATTTCCTTCTCAGAGTCTCCCATAAAGAAGCGAATATCTGACAAGCCATCATTGGTGTGTTAATGATAAAATACTACATATTATTTGGCATTAGCACAAGCTATGGCTTGACTTAAGTGACCTCAGTTTTATCAACACACATATTGATCTAAAATCTGGCAGAGAAAGCAGGGTAGGAGATCACAGCAAGGTCCAGATGGGTTTTGCAGAAGTATTCGTATGTGCAGCTATACTGTACATGACTGTTTCCAGATGAAAAAAATATCTTTAGAAAATGGATTGACAGAGGTACCTTTGAAGTAAGTAAAACTTACTTAGTAGGAGACTAAGGATATAAGCTTTGTGCAGTTTATACAGTTAAAAGTAGGCATTCAACAGTCAGACAGGACAGTGAGCCAAGTAACAGGAGCAGAATGTGCTAAACTTCTGGAATCAACTGCTACGGTCCCTAATAAAAACTGCTGAATCCCCTTTGCCATTTGGAATTACTGCAGAGCACGTACTAATAAATAAAGAATTTGATTTTCTTTAACCTTCTAACTTGTTTAACCCCAATCTTCTCATAGACGTGATTCCCTGTTTCAGTCTTTGATTCCACTGTGGCTGCTGGTGTTGTGTTCAGAAAAGGACCTGATAGAATGTTCAGTCAGACAAACATGCATATTTTTTAGCAGAAGAGATTAGTAAATGATTTTTCAAGGATTAAATTAAAGTGAGTGATGTGTACAGCACTGGACTGTAGCATTAAAGATTGTTATAATGTTTTACCAAAATAATCAAACTAAACCAGAATCAAAGCCAGATCAAATAAAACATTTCCCTATAAATCTTTTAAATGTTAGAGCACTAATGGGTGCTTTCTTTTTATTAGATTTAAAGTCCAGACACTTGTTTAATGTAAACGGCCATCTTATATATGATGTGAGGTGTCCTGTGTGTGGTAAGAACTATCATAAGAAGACAAATTAATTAATAGTTGTGAGGTTTGGATTATATATCTTAAAGCACATTTAGCAAAGTTCATTATATAATGTTAAAGCGTTTCCAGGTAACTTAGGGAAGCTGAGACAGGATGCAAGTAGACTACATTGGGCTATCAGCAGGAAACTATATGTTTATTTGCTGTATGAGGAAGGCATCTGCCTTCAGTTTCTGTGCTAATAAAGAAAGGAACTGAAAATGGCAAAGCAAACATTGGACAACGCTTGACATTAATGATCTACATGTTTTTGCTGACCGTGTTTACTTATAATTTAGTATGGTCCATTTTGCCCTGTGTCTGGCTAGCAACTGGAAGCAGCCAATGATGATAAGAAATTTTGTATGATGTAATCTAATTCTGTACATTTTCCTTGTGTATAAAAAAGACCTCATCTAGCAGAAAAGGTGTGCATCTTGTTAGAGAATGCTGTGTGCGTCTAGTTACATTGTCCTTTAATAGGAGTGCTCCCTCTTCAAAGAGAATAAATGGTTATGATTTAAACTTCCTCCTGCCTGTTCTCTCTTAGAAGTTTTAGGTCACCCAGGGGTGATGGTCATTTCTTCCACATGGGTCACCTACGTACCTAGCAACCACACAGCATCATAGCAACCAGGCACCCTGAATGGTGGCTCCCAAGGAAAAGAGAAAATGCATAGAAAAAGACAGGATTGTTACCTCAATAGCAATAAAAAAATAAAGAATGAAGGAATGAAACAAATAACTTTCAAAAAGCAAAATAAAAATAAGTTGACTAGTTCCTAACACTCCTAACATTTCCTAAAATTCTAACCTTTAGTTCATTTTCCTATTTTCTAACCAGCATATCTCACTTATCTTAGCCATCTATCCCATCAGCATTAGGTGCAAAGTAAGAACTAATTCTGGAAAGGCATCAGTCCTTTAATATTTGCTCTATGTAATTAATAGCTTTTATTCTTCTCTCACGGAATGTTATTACAAGAATTAGCATGGACAGAGAAATCAGAGGATCAGTATATGTTTTTATAGCTTTTAGCACACAAGACTCTGTTCATTTTTCTAGTTTTAAGAATTTTCTTTCTTGTTAAAAAATACCTGTTAATTCACTTCTATAAATAGATAGAAACATTTTTCATCCCAAGGGGAAACATGGAGTTCACTGTCAAGCAACGTATTTAATAATAGAATTAAACCTGTTTGCACATAACTCGGGGAAATTCCCAGGTAAAGCATTCCATGAATTTACTGAGATTTTCTCATTCACACAAGTCAGGACCACCCAAGGTTCACAGCTTCGGAAAAAATAGGTTTAGTAAGCAGCAGCGGTGGACAACTGTGTTACTATAAGTTTTTATCTATATTATTAATTAACTTATTTTGTATAATACATTTTAATGGTGAACATTCATTCATTAATAAAACTATGAATGGGAAAATAAGAAATAACGGTGTCCGTTAGAAGTGTGTTCTCTAAAGTGACACAAAATTTAAATCCCAAAGTGCCATGCCCCCATATTATTCCTGCCCCACAAAAACATTTTGCAGAGAGAATCTGGTGGTGTCTGAACCCAACCTGTGAGCTTTGATGGAGAATACATCCCTTGCTTCAGAATATGTCCTATTAAAAAATAACTTTTGTAAAACTTTTCATAGACTTTTGTTTGCTTTTCTCAGAGTCTTTTGTGGTTGATCTGCTAGCACCAGAATCAGCATATCTTGCATGCTCACATCAGGCCCGGTCTTAGGTATTATGGGGCCCTAGGTGAAAGGGGGGCGGAGCCCCCCCTGGAAGCTCTGCGAAATGCGTGAAAATTAGACCAAGGAGACGTTTTCTTGTAACGTTACGAGGTCATCACCCTGCGTCTCTTTTTTGCCCGGAGTAGTTAGCTGCTACAATTTAGCCAGTTTGAACTGTTTCCACTGGGCACCACGTGGTGGTATGTAGCTAAGCCCAGCTTAGTTTTTTTGTATTTTTTCTTTTTTTTAGTTTTTTTGTCCTTTTTTATTTTTTGGGATATTTGAAACTTTTGGAATGCATTGCGAGGGGAGGGACGGGCCGGGGGCCTGGCCGCCGTCAATCCGGGGCCCCCCGGACGCTGGGGCCCTAGGCGGTCGCCTACTTCGCCTATGTGTAAGGCCGGGCCTGCTCACATTTGATGGCTTTATTCACACATACACAGGCCTGAAAACTTCTTAGAAATTAGATTATAACTAAAAAAGGAAATTGTTGGGTCCAATTTGCTTCAATTTTTGATTTTGCTTTGATTATAGGTGTGGAGCTATGTATGTTGTGAAAGTCATTCCATTTGAGGGTTCCTGGGTGTTGTGCCACTGGAAGAAGGCATATTGAGGGGGCAAGAAAACAGGACCAGGAGATTTACAGTAGTTGAAAACAAAAGCAAAAGGTCAAATCCAGAAACTCAATAAAACCTACCATTAAAGCCAAAACATTATCCTAGATGGAAGTTGATATGCAGCAACTAATTAATTATCTATAAACTAGGACAATCAGGAAGTTCAAAGGGTTGACCTTTTTTACCTCTTGACCTGTGAAGGCACACCATATGTGGACCCTGATGTTACCCTTAACAAGCACAAATCTGCATAAAATGGCTACACCTGGAGAAAACAAAATGGCATCATGGAAGGCACAGTATTAATTAAATGACCTAAAGCAACAAAATACCAAAAAAACTAACATCTGGACTGTTCAACGACCCCAAACATATATAATAGAAATAATATTTTCGATAACACAAAACTATCAATCATAATACAGAAAGCTTCAAGTTCTGTTGTGAACCCTCCTGCTTATGGTGTGCAGACTCCTGTGATCTCTGACATGATATCCCTCACCCAGGAATATCTCCCAGCCCAGACATATTTCTGAAAATATAAATGACCACAGAGGTTCTTATGGGTTGGGACTTGAAAGGGGCTCTCCACTTGAATGGCATTGAACTTGGAGTTCAGCAGAGCAGAACAAGGTTTCATCTGATGAACGGAAGCAATGGCAAATACATTTCAGAGAAGGCTAAAATTCTTGTTAGTAAGGGCCAGCAGGTTTATTGGTTTACTTTATTTTTGATACTTTGAGTTGCTTATGTCTTAAATCCTACTTGTTTTTATTATTTGTTTAAGAAACAAACATTTTAGTTATTTGGTTTATACATGTGGATTTGGGATACATTAAGAACCTACAAAATTGTACCATCACTCTTGACAAGTTAAATTAATGGGACACCCAGCATGCGTGAAAGGACTTTTGTGAATTAAATAAAAGATACAATTTTCAAAAAATAACTTCAGTGATACAATTCTGGCCCCGTAAATAAGACACACAAATCTACTAAATCCCTTAAGCTCTGACAGAGATGTTATATTTTACATTTCATGTTTAACTTGAAATGTAGTACGATAAATTAAATTAGTGGTTCAATTTCCAGCAGAAATTACCCCATAATTAATAATCTGTTTAGAATAAAGATGAGTTGAAACAGCAGGGCTCCAAGACAGAATTAGTGAAATTCAGCTTTAGAAAAACACTATAAAATACAGCATAATGAAATGTGATGGTAATTAAACATCTCCAATATATCAGTGGGAAAAATATAAAATAAGAATAAAATTCTTCTTTTTACAGAATTTTGTTTTTTTTGTTTAGTTCATAATTTCTTACTACAAGGCCATTTTATTGTTGGCATATACACTAACAACTTTAATAATATGGAGTTAGTGTAGGGTTGAACAGCACAGGAAAGAAACTTAAAGACACAACATTTCAGCTCTATTGCCTTCATCAGGTGTGCAACTGAAAAGGAAACAGTGGATAACATATATTGGAGGTGTGACAGTGAAGGTCGTCCCCACGCTACCAGATCCTTCTGGGAGTCTCTCGAACCCGACACCACCAATATCTTACTCGAGGGATGAGCCTGGCAAATAAGGACACTCATACAAAGCAAGGGATAGGTGTAAAATTGGTTCAGTGCTTTTATTAATACCCAACAAACTGAGTGTCCAAAGGTGCAGTGTCAAAGTTCAATCAAAAAATAAATAATCATTGCAAACAAGCAACTGTGGAGGTTAAAATCAAATAATGTATTAAAATGAGGTTAAAACACAGTGTGGGAAGCTTTCCTTAAAACTCAGGTCCCAGTGCAACTCCATAAAATAGAAGACTCCTTTGCTTAACCCCAAACAGGTCCTTGCAGCCAAGGAGGTGCCGTAAACAGCTGTTCAGCCAAACTCTGTTCTGCTCCAAGGCTTGGGCACCTGCAGCTGTCTGTGGCCCTAGCAGGGCACCATGCTAATCCTCCGACTCCTGGTGCCAGGCTTGCAACTCTGCGGTCTATGGATCCACCTGTAGGATGCCTTTCTCCTGGCCTTACATGGAGTTGCTCCAACTGAGTAGTGCATCAGTCACTCCAGCTCTCAAATCACTCAACTGAAGTGGTCTCCTTCCACCCCTGAGCGTTAGCCACACGCTTTCTCGAAGTACTTCCTCCCAGCTACCTGAATCTTTCTCTATCTCTCTCTCCCTCATTCACATGCACTTGCTCTCTCCACCTCTTGTCTTCTCCCTCCCTTCTTTAACCTCTGTCTCTTTCTGTTTTTTTTTTTCATTTTTTTCTTTCCTCCCACTTCTGTCTTGTGCAATGTTCCTTAATCCTATGCCACTTAAATGGGTGCAGGTGCATTGAGGTGCCTGACCAATCCGTACGCCTCTGCACATGTATGCAGGACAGCTAACCAGTTCCCCAATTAACCGCAGAGTGAAATGTACCTTCTCGGGACGTGATTATTTATTTAAAATTGGTCAATAATTTCCTAGCCATGGAACCACTATACCACAGGAGGGGTAGGAGGAAACAAAGTCAGGACAGATAAAAGGAGAAAAGTTTAGAGTAGGTGATAAACAGCTGCCATTAGAGAGGACAAAGTGAGAAATTAAAAAGTTAGTTGGTCATTAAGACCTTGAGAAATATATGATCCCAGGCTGTGAATGACCTGAGCGTCTTCTGTTTTTCTGTGACCGAACACAAACAGAGAAATGAGTGTGGCTGTGATCAAGAGATATGAAGTGTTCTACAATAGGCTTTGTAAGGCCTTTGATTTTAACAGCTCAAACATACTCCCTTGATAATGTCTGCTAGCCACCTCTATGTTTCATCTGTGTAGTTATCTGGATACTTCCTACAAGAAATGCAGTAGATATGATTTTTAGACAGGCAACAGGCTTGTTGTTTAGTATTGAAATTACCAGAGGGACCAGATACAAGGGTATTGTTGGTGACATATTTGTAAATGACACAGTGGTTCCTGTTATACACTAGCTCAAAGTGCCTGGTAAGGAGTGTGGCTCTACTCTGTGAAGAGAGCTGTGGACAAGAAGTTTGTGTAGGTGAAGTGGTTGAAAGAAGGAGATCAAGGGAGGGCTGGGTGAAAAGGCTCCTGTGGACTGTAAAATTGAGATATTTTGTTTGAAAACCTGTGGGTGAGTCAGAGTGTTAGGGTGGCATGGCAGGACCAGCAGGATATACAGTAGGCTTCATTATTGGGGTTCCTCTTACAGTGGATGTTATGAGGTCTGCTCCTAGCTTGATTGAGGGCAATGTCCACAATATGAGAAGGGTATTCTCTATAAATGAAACTCCTCATTCTAAGTGTTTCATTACAGAAGTCATCCTCATCACTGCAGATGTGACGGAGTCTAAGGAACCGTTAAAGAGGTAGAGAGTTTTTAGTATACCAGGAATGGAAGAAGGTAACTGTGTGAGTCAGTTGGCTTATAATAGAGAGAGGTTTTAAATCCTGGGAAGATGATAGAAAGACTGAAATCTAAAAATGGCAGAGTTGTGGTGGAAACATCAACCTGAGAGATTGTTGGTAACTAGTAACGTCATTAATGAATTCCTGTTCCTGGCCACATGATTTCCTTTTTATTAACCTCCTTAGCGTTAAATCCGAGCATCATTTGGACAACTGTATAGACATTTGGCATGTAAGCATTGGACCCAAGGATTACTTGGGCTGTAAAAGTGCCAACAGCATAAGTGCCTAGCATTGCTCAGGAAATGAAATAGGTATGTCATCCTTAAACGAAGGCCCAGGTGTTACCCAGGCAATGGTGTAGAGAAAAGCCAAGCAAAATGACACCTTTTATTGGCTAACTAAAAAGATTACAATATGCAAGCTTTCGAGGCAAATAGGTAATGGTAATGGTAATGGTGTAGACACATCTTCTGCTAGCCTCATAATGGTGTCTCATAAGAAATGTTTTTTAGCAGCCCGTGTTGCATGTTCTTGACAGTGATATGAGCAGTGATGACAAAGTGAATCTGTCTTAAGGCAGTGAATTCAAAAGTGACGCTTATGTCAATTGCATGTGTGCAGTGTGCTATTCAAAAGCTGATCAGTCTAGAATGAAAATCTGCAAGAAATCACACTACCATTGTCCTAACTATGACGTTGAATTGTGTATTTCACCGTGCTTCAAGATATACTACACAAATGACACATTTTGACAGTATGTATAGTATTATTATTATTATTATACTTTCTACACTTCTGACTTTGTACTTTTAGTGTTTTGCACATTTTACAGTAGAAAGATCAGATTTAATAAATATGTCATTTTTCAAGCCAAAAATAGGCAACCCTTTCTACATGTTTTTTGAGAAAAAATGTAATGCTAAGGAGGTTAATAAAAACAATATTTTTTTAACAGTTTACATATTTAAAGCACTTCACAACTGTTTTAATTTTTTTTCCTCTACTAACGTGATAAGTTTGACTTTATCTCGAAAAAATATTGATTAAACCCTGGCAACCTTAAATTGGATTAAGTCGATGGGAGAGATGTTGGATGTAGAAAATTTTGCTCGCAAATCTCTAAAAAATGCAATCAGACCTTATTTAAATCTGTTTTGCTTTAAAGTTTTACATTTTTTACTTATTGACATGGGTACTATAACAAAATACAAATGCTAAATCTCAAAACAAATGCTCAAGCACAAGTTACAAATTATTAAACAAAATATTGTCTAATAAACAAACTCCAGCCTGCTTTGATGTAGGCTTCCTATGTTCTGCACAAGACCTGCTGTACTCCTTCGATATCCACATAATGACAAATGCAAACCTCATCCCAGACAAAGCACATTTAATAGTGGAAATACTTAAAATGCATGTACCCTTTCATTATGCCTTAAAAAGAAATTTGCATGGTAATAAAACTAAAATAAATTAAGACATGTAATGAACTATTTGCCAACCACACATTTACTATATTTAGTAATATCGTTTGTTTCCAGTACTCTTTAACATGCTTAAAGAAAAAATAAAAAGAAGGCTATTATCTGTATGAATTTAAATTGGTACAATTAAAATGGCAGAAATGAGAAAACATGGCCCATCCGTACGCATCTTTTAAAAAACCCTACCCAGCTGGTCATTTTTATTTGAAACAATGCTTATTAATAAAATAATGAGCTCTCTCCTAAGTATGAATTAATTAATTGATTTAGTTCTTTCCATATTTTAAATAACAGTACACTGCTTTATGGTGATAACAACAAAGTGTAAAAGCTGGAAAGCAAAATTAGAAATTATGCATTTAAAACAATTTTTAGCAAATGTTCTGACTTCAGAAAGCAATTTACTAAAGTCTAAGTATAAGGTTAAGGCAGGATGAAATTAACCCTCAGCTAGTGACAGGATCTTTTCTAACTGCTTCTTTGCATGCATTGCTAAATATATATATATATATATATATATATATATAGTGCATTATTATTTGTTTTTACTATTATTAATAATGATTATTATTCAGCAGAGTGTGTCAAGAAATGCATGTTTTTGTACCAACAGCATAATGCCTCACTGCCACTGTGACAGTCAAGTCAGAAGTCTCCTTTCTTTTTTAATTTTATTTCTTGATAGTCATTCTGGTGTGTGTTTAGACCATAGTGTGTGTGTGTGTATTTACTTACTTGCTTGCCTACCAATTTACATATGTATTTAAAGAGCTTCTATAAAAAGCCAAATATCCCCTTGGAGACAAATAAAGTTCTATCTCCCTAACTATCTATCCATATACTCTTAGCATTGTGGTATTGATGCCCAATCCATTTGTTTGTATGATACATGTGATTAAAGCTTTCTTTCTGTTTATTTCACATATACACATAGATGAGAAATCAGTCAAACTGAGGATCCTAAATGGTAGACACAGCTGGACACCCTGTATCTGTTTAGAAAAACAGCATTCACGTCTTCTCTACAACTGATAGAGTTGCTGCTATGTGCGTGTAATGTTGGTTTGCTGGCTCTACCCCTTCCACCTCCACCACTGGTTTTATTCTGGGTACCCATACTCTAAAGACTTGTTTATACTTTGTGCATCTGTGTATCTGTGTAGCAGCCAGAGTCTGTGTGACGTAAATTTCGATGGCAGCCATGGATGTGAGCATCTATGGCCACATGCCTCTAGCTTTTTGTGTCTGCCCAGTCCTGTGCTGTAGCCAAAAAACAATTCTATTTAAGAGACAAATAAAATGTGAAAAATCCACACAGACAGTGACCCATTTAGAATTCAATCCCATACCCTTTGAGTTGTGAGGCAGCAAAGCTAACTACTTTTTTTATTGTTACCAAGAAAACAAGGTGAAAGGAAGAAGAAATTGGTGCAACAATGGAAGAATTTGTAGCTATTTCAACATTTCCATCTTTGAGAAATTAATGTAGAATAAATTAGTGTACATAAGATTTGATATACTTTATTAATCCCGTAAGGGAAATTGTCATTTTTGCAAAAGCTTAGGAGGTCAGAGTGCAGGATCAGCCATTGTACAGCACCCAGAAGCAATTTTTAGGTTAAGGGCTTTGCTGAAGGGCCCAAAGGAGTAGGATTCATTTTTAACAAGGTGGCATTTTTAGGGCTCATCAGTGTTTTTTTTTTTTCATCAAACAATATCAGAAACGTTTATGCAAAAATCTCATGTTACTCGCCTTGCATAATCTACAAATCAAGGCACGCAGTCATATACTCACAAAGTCACCAAATAAACAACACTCTTGTGTAAGAAAATGTAATGCGCTTAAACACACCCATGCTTTTGAATTGTGGACCCTCCTTCTGTCCTTCATTTATATTCATATCCATAACTGGAGTGCCTTGGGATTACTTTGCGGCAGTCTGTTAAACTCCATGGTCGAACTGACCTTCTGCTTCTTGAAGCATCTCAGATATGCACAATTTATTAGGCGGATTCTCTTTCTGATAATGCTTTCACTTGCTTTTCTTTAACTTTTAGTCTCTAGTTTTATTGGTCTCCCAGTACAAGCTTTTTGTTGATATCATTTGAAGTGCATTGTTAGCTTTGGAATAAGCTATTACTGTTCTGGACTCCGGACCAATGAATGGGGAGGAGGCCGGGTCTTCAATTCAATACTCAGGCATGTCTAGGATGTGTTACATTTTCGTTCATGAGAACATATTCTGGTAAAGCCATTATCAGAATACAACGTCAACTCCCAGAATCCCTTTCTGCTGCATCAGTTTACATAAAGCTGTCAATAGTATAATTGTTTGCATTACTTGGTCCTGGTCCTCATACTTTACCAAAGGGGTGGCATTGTGGTATAGTGCTTTGTTCCAGGTTTCAAATTCAAGACTTCATTCTCTGTATGGAATTTTCACATTCATCCCATGCTTACATGGGTTTTGCTCTGAATATTCAGGTTTTCCTTCCAAATTCTGAATCGTGTGCGTGTTATGCTGAGTGGTGATTCTAATCTGAATATCGATATCCTGTGCAGAGTTGTTTTTTTTTTTTTTTACTTATTCTTCCTGGGCTTAGCTGTGGTGTTGCAACTCTGAATGGGATTTAATGGATTTAGTGAGTACAAAGTCAGATAACCAATGTCAATGGCAATTAGTTACACCCATTACAATCAAATAAAAGTGTCTGACAAAAAAATATACTGTACAGAACATGATATGAATGTACACAAGATACATTTAGTGATAAGAGACAGTAACTGCTGAAAAACAGAGGTATTTATTCTGTGGAGGTTATTGTATTTGTTGTCAATAACTGACTGTTATAAGTATGCAGGTGATTTTATACTGAAAACATTTTTTTCTTATAAACCATCATTCACATATTATTAAAGAAGGAAGACATTTTATATCTTTTCACAAAACCTGAACAGTTGCCTCACCAGAGCAGTCCTTCTAAATATATATGAGTGTCAAAGCTTACATTTCTTTCATGTATTTTTGATGTACAATTAGTGCGAACAGTATCACTTCATACATAGTACATTATATCTTGCTACAGTCCATGGTGAGGAGGGTTATTTATACGCTGTGATTTCATTTGAGAATTTATAACTCCAGGCATCCTGCTGTGACTCACTGTAAATTAAGCTGAAGCCACGGCCCAAGTATTATTATCTGCACTGCATCTGCTCAAACACTTAATTGGGAGAATAACGAAGTAATGAAATACATTAAATAAGAAAAAAAAAAAATCAAGAGACCAGTGTGAGAAAAAAGGAGAGTTAATTATTTAAGCTTAATTGAATTAATTAAAATTCTTCATTGATTTTAGAGTTCATCTTAATTCTCTTTGGAGAAAATAGAGTTACTTTGTGTTTCATTTAGAAATTGATATCCTGTGTTAATATTAAAAATGTTGTCTAATTATTTATAAACATATTCTGCTAAAATAAATAAAAATTGCAATAAGTAATTTTTTTCAATTTAATTAATATAATTGTTCATGTATACACATATATAAATGAAATATGTTTGTTCAGTCTTTATATATACGTACATATTTAGAGGATTACAGACATTCATGAGAATGATGCTACATCCTAAACCCAAAGCTAAATGGACCTAATTTTATGATTAAAGCTTTTAAATTAGCTTTTAAACTCACTTTTAAAAAATAAGGAGATAAACAGGATTTACCATGAACATGGGCTTAAGGTGGGAATTAAGAGCAACTTCTTTAATGCATATAGGTAGAGAAATCATAGACAGTGAATAAATGTTATGTATATATACATTTTTTTTAAATTAACAACGATCAAGATTCCATGTTGAATCGGCTGCTACGGTGGACATGCTGAAGAGGCAAGTGGACTTATCCCCAAAGACCCTGAGTCTGGTGCTAGGAGAGAAGGTAATCCATTAATCTTGGACTCCCAGAGGGTTTTCCTTACTTGAGCACAGTTTAAGCTCTTTTTCCTTTTGTGGAGGGACTTAAAGTCACATCGGCAGAACCAACTAATCTGAGTGGAACATGAAAATTAGGATTAACTCACAAAGTGCAAATACTTTCGATTTTTGAAATGGTTCGGCTGCCTTAGACTCTCTTAATAATATAGACAGAAATATGCATAGCATTACTCACTCAACATAAGATTTATATATACTGTATATATGATATATAGTACCTGCCAAATAATACAAAGAGTACATGACATGTGTTTCGCCCTAATTGGGGCTTATTGGGAATGTGCACTATTGCTTCCCCTTGTGGGGATCGAACCTCGGACATCAGTGCCCAAGGCAAAGCCTCAGATGTTGTGCCATGGCAGCTGGTTTGCTTACTTTACAGGTTGTAGATTGGAGTATTACATGCATAGGTCTGATCACAATCTCAAATTTGGATGGTCATCTACCAGGTAACACTTGTGGTTGGTCGGCCAGTCAGTAGAAACCTGACACTTTCTCTCAGTTGTGAGAAGTAGATCGTAACCATGTGACACAGAAATAAACGTGTTGTTTGTATTATTTGGCAGGTATTGTATAACATATCTATGATCTGCTTTTCGCAACTAACAAGGTGTGGCAGATGTCTGCCAACTGGCTAACCTACCACAAGCATTACCTGGTAGGTGACCACCCAAATATCAGATTGTCATCAGACCTATGTATTTAGTGAGCAACTTCAGACACAGTTCAATAAAAAGGTGTATTACACAAATACCTTACACAAGGGCTTTAAAAATCACAGATATGACATAATTCTCCTCTTCTTCTCTCTCTTTTCATTCCTCCAGGTGAGCTTTGTACTTTTTCCACCCAACTCCAACTCGAGTGAATGAGGTTGATCAGCTTCTTTTATCTTGGACCCAAGAGCACTTATGGTGCTACACATAGCCCGTTGGAAGTGCTTACAGGTCAAATTGATGCCCTACAAAGTAGGGATCATGGATCCCTGCAGCACCCCATGGTGACACCCACGGAACCTGAAAAGGCTTCCCCTTGGGACTACACATTCCAGCATGCCTTGCCGGTGTACATACAGAGAGCATTGCCCAGGGATTCTGCCACCTAGCATATATTGGGGGGTGTTGGGCATGTAGTCCTTATAGGTTATCTCCCCTGTTCTTGCATCATGCTGGCCTCCCGTCTGGGTATTGCTTGTTGGTCCAACCCTGCTGAGACACCAGCGTACCTACATCTTCACTGGCATCTTTTGCCATCAGGGAACACCCTTTCACTCTTTCTGTCCATTTACCACCTGGGCTTTCCAGACAGGTAAGGAAAGGAAGTCCATACTGGTGGGGACACAGGACCCTGCATGCCATCCATCATTATATATATATATATATATATATATATATATATATATAAACCTCTCAAAAAATTAAAGGAACACTTTCAAAACACATCAGATCTCAATGGGAAAAAAAATCATGCAGGATATCAGTTCTGATATGGACTGGGTAATGTGTTAGGAACAAAAGGATGCCACATCGTTTGATGGAAATGAAAATTATCAACCTACAAAGGGCTGAATTCAAAGACACCCCGAAAATCAAAGTGAAAAAATAATGCGGCAGTCTAGTCTATTTTGCAGAAATTTCATTGCAGCAACTCAAAATCATACTTAGTAGTTTGTATGGCCCTCGTGTACTTGTATGCATGCCTGACAAGATCGGGGGGGCCATGCTCCTAATGAGACGACGGATGGTGTCCTGGTGGACCACCTCCCAGATCTAGACCAGGGAATCACTGAGCTCCTAGAAAGTCTGAGGTGCAACCTGGCGGCGTCAGATGGACTAATACATAATGTCCCAGAAGTGTTCTATTGGATTTAGGTCAGGCGAGGGTGGGGGCCAGTCAATGGTATCAATTCCTTCATCCTCCAGGATCTGCCTGCATACTCTCGCCACATGAGGCCGGCCATTGTTGTGCACAAGGAGGAACCCAGGACCCACTGCACCAGCATAGGGTCTGACAATGGGTCCAAGGATTTCATCCCGATACCTAATGGCAGTCAAGGTGCCGTTGTCTAGTCTGTAGAGATCTGTGCATCTTTCCATGGATATGCCTCCCCAGACCATCACTGACCCACCACCAAACTGGTCATGCTGAACGATGTTACAAGCGGCATAATGTTCTGAACGGCTTCTCCAGACCCTTTCATGTTTGTCACATGTGCTCAGGGTGAACCTGCTCTCATCTGTAAAAGCACAGGGTACCAGTGTAGGATCTGACAATTCTGGTATTCTATGGCAAATGCCAATCGTGCTCTACAGTGCTGAGCAGTGAGCACAAGGCCTACTAGAGAATGTGGGGCCCTCAGGCCACCCTCATGAAGTCTATTTCTGATTGTTTGGTCAGAAACATTCACACCAGTTGCCTGCTGGAGGTAATTTTGTAGGGCTCTGGCAGTGCTCATCCTGTTCCTCCTTGCCCAAAGGAGCAGACAGCAGTCCTGCTGATGGGATAAACACCTTCTACGGCCCTGTCCAGCTCTCCTAGAGTAACTACCTGTCTCCTGGAATCTCCTCCATGCCCTTGAGACTATGCTGGGAGACACAGCAAACCTTCTGGCAATGATACGTATTGATGTGCCATCCTGGAGAATTTGGACTACTTGTGCAACCTCTGTTGGTCCAGGTATCGCCTCATGCTACCAGTAGTGACACTTACCATAGCCAAATGAAAAATGAGTGAAAAAACAGTCAGAAAAGATGAGGAGGGAAAAATGTCAGTGGCCTCCACCTGTTAAACCATTCCTGTTTTGGGGGTTGTCTCATTGTTGCCCCTCTAGTGTACCTGTTGTTAGCTGAAACTGATTAACAACCCCCTCTGCTACTTAACTGGCCAGATCAATATTCCAGAAGTATCATTGACTTGATGCTATACTCAGATTAAAAAGTGCTCCTTTAATATTTTGATATATATATGATCAACTAACTTAAGACTATAATTTGCAAGAAGATTTTTACTAGTTTTTGATGTAAATAATTGCTTAAAGGATGTTTAGGAAATATGAATTATGACAAAAGTTTCCCTAAAGCTACGTTTTTTTCAGTCCAGATGAGTAAATGTAAACCTTTAAAATGGAAAGACAAAAGACATTAACATAGACTGCTGTGCCACAGTTCAGCTGAGGACTTTGGTCAATAGTCAAGAAACTGAGATGCCTTGAGAGAGCACAAGAGCTTATTTTGTGGTGTTTCAAGTTAAAATAGAAACTTAAAATCTTAGCTATAAACATTTCATGTAACTGAAGTGGTTACTTGGTTAAAACATATTTCATAACTAACAGCTGAGAGTTTGCAAAATGTGATTTTTAGCTTGATCATTTCATCTCCTTTATGCCGTAGATCAACAAACTGAATCCAGATTTAAACATGTTAGAAAGTGTACATTTGGCATGACATTTAGGGCATTTGAGGGTTGTGCAGTCACTGTAGATCTCAATGGCAGAATTCAGCAGGTATGGCCTAGGCGGGTCCTTCTCAATTCATTTCAGGGTCATGGAGGCAAAAGGTTAAATAACCAGGAATTGGCAAAAGGCTAAAAACAGAACCCCAGTCCATCATAGGGACCACTCTCACTCTTACACACATATAAACACATACTACATATTCATACAAAGTGACAGTTTGCAATTGTCAAGTAACATATACTAAAATTTAAAAAAATGTAATTGATTCCTTCTTTGCTTGAAAACATGTCTGGCCATTGTAATTTTCATGAAATGGGAAAAGCTATTCAGTCATTGCAAATAGTAGGGAATAACAGAAGTGAAAGGCAAACTTTATTACAGCAACTGATCATTATGGATACCAGGAGAATGTGGCCTGGTAAATTATAGGGTGATCAGATTTTCAAAGTCTCAAACTTGTGCAGTATGAATGCCCACACATAAAGCCTCATTTGTTTAATGCCTCTCGTCATCATCAGAGAGAGATCAGGGCATGGGAAAAAAAACAAACAAAAAAAACACTTTCACAAGTAAACACATATTATTGCACACAGTGCTTGAAGTGGAAACATATAAATGACTGCATACTCTCTGGTTCTGTGTGCTTCTTGGTCCTGTGCACGTTGTTGTAAATGCTTTGTGATGATGTTTGCAACACTAAAAAATTATTAGATGGGTGCCCAGTTCAAACTGGGACATTTTAATATTTTGTAGTTATTTATCAGGATGCATAGTTTGAAATCTGGACTGTTACTTCCACCATGATCTCTGGTCACCCTGGTATATTATCCATCCATCCATTATCCAACCCGCTTTAACCTCAACTACAGAGGTCACAGGGGCCTGCTGGAGCCAATCCCAGCCAACAAAGGGCGCAAGGCAGGAAACAAACTCTGGGCAGGGCGCCAGCCAACCGCAGGGCTGGTATATTATAATGACAATGAAATAGTGAATCATTATAATATGCAGGTAATGGAGGTGTAAGGTTAGTTTAGTGTTTACTTACTCTGTGCATAATGTCTTTAAACACCACAGGGTCCTTTGTTTATATACATATAGCAATAACGTTTTGTTTTCCTTGCTTTAATTTTATACTTTACGGTTAGGAAGATCATTTAACTTACCTGTTAAGAGTCAAAGTATTGGTTTTCTTCTGCTTGCACTCAAGCCGTGTGAGCTCAGGCAGTGTCCCATGCACGCTCAATCAGCTAGTGACAGTGACTTCCTACTTGCGCACGCATTCTGCTGCCATTTGATTAACTTGTACTGGGGGTCTGTTTGCAGTAAGTAGCAGTGATCGGATGTGAAAAACTGCAAAATATACAAGTTGCTGCAACTGCTGTCACAATAAATTGATACAGTAAACCAAACTCATAGTTGAGGTCACACAGAATTTTTCTTCATTTTAAGATAGACATGCTCACACATTTGAGAGTGCCTCTGTGTGAATCTGTGTACAGCACAATCTGTTTGAGACAGAATAAGCACACTACATTCCAACAAAATTGGTCCAAGGGTGACTGAATTGTTTCGGACAGACATGGCCTATCACAAAATGATTTGCCTATATTCTTTTACAAGTGAGGTGGGTATCAACATTGCCCATGGACCCCATGGATTGTCTTCTCATGTGAATGGAATATAAAGAATTTGGCTTCTCTTTACCAGCATCACATTTTGTAAATATTGTTATTACTATGCAGTGATCAGTACCGTATCGTCTTGATGTGTAACTGAACCCAGGAAGACTCTGTAGAAAAAAGTTGCTAGAACGAGGCGGTTTATTACACAAATAATAAACATGAGGAGGGTTAAAACAAGGGAGTAGAAGAGACAACACAATACACCTGCTCATGTCCCAGGCCCTGGTTAATGGCTGATAGTCTCTGGCTAACTGATGAGGTGTCTACAGCACTTTCTCAACTCAACCCAATATCACCATGTTTTATTTTCACATCTCCAGCACCATCTCTGAAACATACTTGGCCTTTCTGCCTCAAACCAACCCTTTTCCATCCCTCCTCCCAAATCCCTAAAATTTAATGGCCTCCTGGCTGAGAGACCCCTTTGCACCCTACCGTGTAAGTACTTCTGAGTTCACTTTTGATCCCTTCACAGAAACTTCTAGTCCAAGGATTCGTCTGACCCTTAATGAGGGGCACCAGTTGAGAGAATGTTTAAGCGGAATTTGCCATTCTTGCAAGCACAAAAGAATCTGTCCAGCTTACACAATAGGACTACAGCACAATATGAGGCTCCTTGATGACTCCAACTGGGATGACCCTTACAATGGAGTGTAAGAGATCTTTTACTGTTGGCAGTCATAAGAAAAAATAGAAATAAAATTGGATCAATTTCACATTTTTGAAAATTAAATATAAGTGCTGAAAGGGCCATGGTGGCACCACATTTTGTATTGCTGACATGCAGCTTTGGGAGCTAATGTTTGACTCCCAGACCAACAACTGTGTGTGAGGAGTTAGCATGTGTCCTGTGATTGACTGACACCCCATCTAGGGTTGGTACCTGTCTTTTACTCCTTGCTTCTGGATAGGATTTAGTCTTACAACTCTAAACAGGATTAAGCAGGTTTCTTCCTTGAGTTAGTATTAGTGTTTTGAATGACTGTGCCCTCCCATAGAGGACTGGTTACTATCTAACAATTGATTCTGCTAGGAAAGGCTCCATTTACCGCGTCTCAGATTAGAATTGGAAAAAGGAGAATGAGAAATTGAATGAAATTAGATTCATTATACACCGATTCACACATGGGCGCCTGAGGATCACCTTCCAGGCTCAGACAAGGTATGCGATACCTTGCTTAGATTCCATACTAAAATTTTGCTCATGTTAGAAAGGCAAAAAGAGCCTACACACAAAACAATTGGATTTATGAAACTGTCCATAAGCCAGGTCTCACACACCAAGTTTCTTAACAAACTTCAGATCAACTTGAAACTATGACTGCACGGATGTGCTTTTAGCTACTTCCAATCACCTTCTGCCAGTATCCAATCATTTTTTGAATATTCATGACCTAATCATCATATAAATTTGGCCATGTTCCTGTGTAATGTCTTTACTTTCAGATCATGAGAGAACACAAACAAGACTTCAGTGAATGTGAACTTGAGGTACTGTATTACTGACATTTTGCAGAGTTTATGGTATGGCCAGGAGGCATGCTCCCCCACACCCTCCCCATTCCAGCAAACACACTATGTTATTAAAATAAGTCTTAAATCAAGGATATTTTTCCCTCATTTTTTAAGGCCAAAGTTAATGTAAATATATTAATCAATGAATTAAGTGCACAGTGATGCCATGGTAGCGCTGTTGTCTCGTAGAAAGGAATCTGGGGGTCACGTCATGGGTTTGCATTTGGGAACGCATGGGTTTGCTTCTCCTACAGTCCAAAGACATATGGGGTAGGTGAAACTGTGATGCTAAATTGACCTGTGTGTGTGTGTGTTCACCCTGAGATTGGCAGGCATCCTGTCCATGTTCCTGCCTGTGTCCATTGCTTGCTAGGTTAAGCTCCAGCTGCTCCCTGCCCTGGATAAGGGGGTTTAGAGGATGGATAGATCAGTGAATACTATAATATATCCTGCTCAAAGCAAATGCTTAAAACAGTTAGAGAAATGCTCTTTACAATTTCAAATACAGGTTAGTTCACTGTTTCAGATTTAGTTTAAGGGAGGTTATTTTGACTTGATTATGTTATCTACAGTATTTTCTCTTTAACATGCCCAAAAATACTGATCCTCAGTAATCAGCACAAGCAAATCTGTATATATAAAATCCCTATGTGCGTCCAGGTGTCTGTGTGTGGGTGTCTTCTGGTGAAGTGCGCATGCGCGGGGCACGGTGCTATGCGCGATATTACTGTCAGAGAAAGTTAGAGGTGTTTTACAGAAATACAAACCAGTATTACTGCGAGAGGAAATTAAAGGTACACAATACAGTGACGCATATTACAGCCACATACAAGCCAGTATTACTGTCAGAGGAGATTAAAGGCATATTACCAACGCGCACGCCTGTATTACCGCCAGAGAAAATTAAAGGTATATTACGGATGTACGGACGTATATTCCGGACGAACAAGCCAGCGGACGTACAAGACGGTATCCTTCAATAAGGGCGCGCACAGGCATCCTTCAATAAGGGCGCGCACAAAAAGGCGAGCCTCAAAAGGACGACCTCAATTGGGCGCAGCGAATAAAGGCGTGCGTAAATAAAGATCTGCACCTGTTGCTCTTCACATATTCCAGAGCCATTTGAACTAAATTATCTACGCGCCCTTATTGAATAGAGCCATACAAGACAGTATTACTGTCACAGAAAATTAAAGACACACAATACACAGCGGCAGCCCACGAAGAATGATCAGCTCAGCAAGTAAACATCAACAAAAGAAAGGCTGAAAGAAAGAAAAATACGACCAACAAAAAGAATGAGGTCAAAGTCCCTTGCCATTTAATATAGACTGTTCCTACTAATGTTTATGCACTACTGTTCTAGCGCCCGTTATTGTAACGGGCTAAATGACTAGTTAAATAATAGTGCATATGGCTGGGGTCTATGCCTACCTGTACAAACCGTGGTATGGTGATCTGAGCAAATCTGCATCATTTTGTCTGTTGCAACATATTTAAAAAAAATACAAAAATGTGACATCTGTCTCTTTGATGAAGCAAATACATAACAGAAAACTCTCTGACTTTCAAATCAATTATCTAAGTTTCAACCAAATGTTAAACTATGTGTTCATTTTCTAACTTCTAGCTATAATGAGAAAGTACTTTTTTGCCACATCTAAAATACGTGGCCAGACAAACTTAAAAGGACAATGTTTTCTGTCATTTAGATATCATTAATGCTATTTGTATACTTCTTTGTGATGATGACTGACTTGTAGGGTAATTTAGATGTCCTAGAGTCATCCTCTTGTAGTAGTGGGCAGAAATCACGCAATACCTGTTCTGTTAAACATTTTGAACAATTGGGTTTACAAAAATGGATAGATGGAGGGATGGATGAATGGGCATCAGGGTAAGACTGATGTGTTATTTAAATAAGCATTGAAAGTAGATTTTCTGTACACTTCATTGTCAACAACAACAACAACAACATTTAAGTATTTATATAGCACATTTTCATACAAAAAGTAGCTCAAAGTCCTTCCGCCCAAATCACTAAAATGCTTAGTACTTATGGTTGGGGAAACGTTATGTAACTTTAAGACAATTTTCAGGCCAAGCTTGTGTTTCATAAATCCCAACTTTTGGTAAGAAATGGTTACACATGTTTCTGAGCATAAGCAGGTTTTATGCATGAGGCCTCTGCAACTTTATTTTACTCCAGGCCTTCCAGGTACCCCTTCTAGTATAATCCCAAAAGCAATGACGCCCATCTTTGTGTTATGGGTCATTTACTCAATATGTATGTTCTACTTGATGATTATTGTCTACAAAGAACATTTTTAGATGGGGTTCTCTAGCTGTATAGTTCTCATGTTCAGATGAGGGTTAAATGCAGAGTTTCATGGTTTTCTTTCAAAGCATACTGTTTTATCCATCCATCCATTATCCAACCTGCTATATCCTAACTACAGGGTCACGGGGGTCTGCTGGAGCCAATCCCAGCCAACACAGGGCGCAAGGCAGGAAACAAACCCGGGCAGGGTGCCAACCCATTTGCAGTGTGCGCACACACACACACACACCCACCCACACCAGGGACAATTTAGAATCGACAATACACCTAACCTGCATGTCTTTGGACTGTGGGAGGAAACCGGAGCACCCGGAGGAAACCCACGCAGACACCGAGAGAACATGCAAACTCCATGCATGGAAGACCCGGGAAGCGAAACCGGGTCTCCTAACTGTGAGGCAGCAGCGCTACCCACTGCGCCACCATGCTGCATACTGTTTTATTTAATGTTAATTTAAATTCTTTTATAAAGTTTTCAGTTATATTTTTCCCAAATGAAAGGGATTATAAAAAAAAAAGAATACATTACTATTGTAATACATTTGTGTCTGAGGATCACCATCTGGACTCCATTAAGGTGTGTAATACCACCCCAGAACAAGAAGGGGCACAGTCGCTAACCATGTCATGTCTTTTTGTCTCTGCAGTGCTGAGAAACTGCCCCTTGTGGGCAAGTGAACTCACACCTAGCATCCCAGAGGCCCTGCCCATTTGGACCGGGACACTAAAAAACTGAGACGCTCTTAGAGCTGGGCGTCTCACTTCAGGGAGAATCCTCTGCATAACAGGACTCCCTGTGACTGACCCACTCAGTCGAGCCCCTTTTGCTACAGAGCCTAATTGGCTAAAATGGCACTTTTTGTCACACACGTGCACATGGGAGACAGCTATGGGGCTCAAAAGAAGGTAATTCCATGCCAGACCAGGGCATGGCAGAGTGCACTGATCCTTTCTCTTTTCTCCCTGCAGATCAGCCATGGGATGTTCTACCTGGACTCGATGGCACCACTTCAAGTTCCAGGCTCGATGACATCCCTTCCAGTTCATCTCCAGATGATGTCATTTTGCCTGACTGGCTTTAAAATCACCATTTTCCTCCTGTTATCTCAGACCTGTTTTGGACTCGTATCTGTAAAGACCTGTTATTCAATATTGCCTTTTTTACAGCCAAGTATACGGGGGTGGCTGCCCCAAACCTTTTTGTGGTGTCTTTTCACAGTGTTCAGTCCTTCTGTTTATCACAGAGTTTGGCTGATCTTGACACTAAAGGAAAAAATGGGTCCAAAAACGGAGGGAAGGATGGGTACTTGAAAATAGATTCCAGGACTAATCTTAGAACATTCCTGTATGCAGTCTCATCATCTGCTAAAGATACAAAGCATCTGGTGCAGGAGCAGACAAAAAGCACACATGGGATTAATTCAAAGGCAGCGATGCTATACATTTTTGTTTCTAATTTACTATTATTTGAATATTGTCATATGGATTAGTTAAATAGTAAACATAGCATTCCACCCATAAATGTTTTTTGCCTGTTTGTGTTTAACTGTAGTAGTCAAATACTAGTAGATCATATACACAAGCATGTGCATAAAACATTTAAGAGTAGGTGAGCCCATACATAAAAGAAAAATTGCCTAACTAAAATATGAGACCAAGGAACTGACAAATTTTGGTCCATTCAGTGTCAATATGGAGTCTGCATGTTCTCTGTATGTCTGTGACCAGCTCCTCCAGTTTCCCTCTCACATCCCAATGACATGAGTGAGTATGAAGGTTCCTGCCTTGCACTCAATATTGCTGATTAGACTTCAACGCCATGCAGCCCTGAACTGGATAAAGCGAGTTAGAAGTGGATGGATGAATAAAATGTAAGAATTCATCTTCTGAATCTACACCATCTAGTATAAGTGTCAAAGAGACACCAGAAACACTGCGCACAAGGAAGGAACCTAACAACTGTAGAGCACTAGTTCACTGCAGATAAATTCATATTGCAAATTAAATAATTAACGTAAGGCACAATGAAAACTCAAAATTAAAAGAGCAAGTGAAGAACCTGATATTTAAAACTAAGATTTTGTAAGACTCATTTACTATTAAATGTGTGTATCTAATTACTACAATTACACCAACTTAATGAAAGTACATTAGTAAAATGAGCTCATGCAGGTGAGACAGAGAATACAACATGACAAAAAAGGGTAGCATTTCTGCAGGATGTTTCCTATTCACACTTTTATTTTAGCCTAGAATTTCCGCCATGTCTTACATCTAAAAAATAAGGGTAAGGCAGCACTGGGCTTTTCAAGCAGTTTTCAACCTTGCTGCAGCTTTGCAAAGAATTATGGCTTTGATTCAAAACAACAAGGCTGACACAGAATCCCACTTAATGATATCCTGTAACTCTAGCCTGAGCGGACACTGACAGCTGTTCCCAAAGCCTTAATGAGCCATGCCCATTTACAGATCACTGCTTTGGCAAATCTGATACGGGCCTACTAAGGCAAGCCCTGACACTGGTGGAAATAGCTAGCAAGGTATTAAATAACAGGGGGTCTGTTATCTTGCGATTACCTGTCAGTAAAGCGTCTATTCATCTTTATTATTGAACGCTTTCTTTCTTCAAACTGAGGAATGGATGTTTGTCAACTGCATGCCTGCTATTTAACTTTCTTGAAGGCTTCCGAAATAATTCACAAGGGAAGGGCAAAGAAAAGCAAACCCTTAAACTTTAACCTCTCTGTATGGAGATGGTACCATGAAAGAAAGGCACTTCATGCAAGCAACAACAGATTCAATAAGTCTAATGTGCAGCCAGCTGTCGGAGCTGTTCGGAAAGAGGCAAAGCACAGTCAACAGCAAAGATCAAAAGCAGCTAAATCACCCAAGATTACGGCAGCCGATTAGAGACTGCGCCTACTGGCATGGACTGATCTCCAGAAAAACCTTTTGGAGGAGAAGGGTGGAATGTTATTTTGTAAATGCTAATAGGAGACTAAAAGAGAAATGCAGACTGTAAACAGGATTCTGATGACCAAACAAAACTAAGTGTATTTGTAGTAGTAGACCGCAGGGTCTCAGTTGAAATTTCTTCCAATGCTGCTACCTTTCTTTAAATAATACCCATGTCTGATCTAATACAAAGGAGCACAACCGTGACCTTCATTGCAAACAGTCTCTTAATGGAGTACTCCACCCAAAAATGAATATTTTTTTTGTTATTTACCCTGTATGGAGGGTTTTGTCATTAAGTTTGTTTTTTCATTTTTTCCCTGTTATCAAATGAAGTTTCTGAAGTGAAACTTATGACTTTGATAGTTTATGTGGTTGCAGAATCTATTCCCTGCATTATTTTTTCTTTTTATTATTCAGGTAATTTATAATACTCTTTTCATTTAATATTATTTATCAGACACTTGGTTTTCACAGATGCTACCATTTTGTAGTTTGGCTGCCATCATCTTCGTATGGAATTATGTATGCTTATGCGAAATGCATGATATCAATGTCACGTTGACATAACGATATTTCCTGGTGCGACCACAAGGGGTCCTCACTGAACACCCTAAAACTTAGACGCAGTGTCACCCAACACAAATTAAATGTTTTTATTTTCCATCAACAATTTTCGAAAACCAGCACCAGCCATAGTACTCAAAAGCAAATAGATTCTCTTCCTCCTTCCACCTCCATTTGCGTGCCACCTGCTGCCTACCAACACTGACTCCTTGAGGTGAGGTGGAGATCTCCTTTCATCTTGCCACCTTGGAGTACTTCTGGTGCTAGGACATGATCTATTTGAAGCACAGGCAGAAGTCCTATGAAGTTAGGATTGTGGAGCCCTGCAGCACCTCCTGGTGGCACATACAGAACCCAAAAGGGCTCCACTCCGGGACTCCAGCTCCCAGCATGCTCTGTTGATATCTGAATGAGGGATACTTTCATCTAGAGTATTGGGAGGGAAAATATTTACCAGACAACATCCCCCTGGTCATTCCATTACACTAGCCTCCTAGCCGAGTAAGCACCTCTGACTGGGATGTCAGCCCATGTGTGCCATCCATTACACAGATTACCCAAGATTGCATAACGAGAGTGAAATTAGCAATTGTGTTTTGTTTTTGGCTTCCTGTAATAAAGCCTTTCTAAGATGAATTGCGATGATGATTCAGGTGTTTTGTTTTCTTGGTTTGGTGAAAAAGCAATTTCAATCTACGATCATAAACTTGGTTTGTTATTTTTCTAATTTTTTCTTCTTCTGGTCTATTTACCATTCCATATGCTCAGCAGAAGAGAGGAAGAGAGCAAAAATGCATATGTGAGCATACGATTATAATAACTGACATGTGGATTATGCAACAGAAGTAATCTGAGATTTTTTTAATATTGTTTGCAGTTGTTCAGCATTGGCCCCCTGCTGGACCCTATTGAGGCTCACTGCTTCATAAACTTTGTGATCTCCATTGTCCATGAAAATCTAAGATTAAAATTTTTCTCATACATCTCTGCAGTAACCAATGAAAAAATTATCATTTTTGAGTGAAGTGTTAATTTAATCAGACATTGTAATTTGCACTTCAGTGTCTTACTCATGCATATATCCAATTGTTTTCCTCAAACATCTACAAATAAACCTTATGTTCTCATCTGTTTTAGACACATATTCATATGTTCAGATTAAACAGCACATATTAGAAAGAAATGTCAGAACTACTCAAAAAGCTGAGAACCACAGCCCCCATTACCCAGCTCCCCTACAAGTCCTGTGCCAAACCACCAGGAAGAATGTCAAGGCCTACTTGTAGAATCATGCATTTCTGGTAGTAAAGAATCTAACACAATCCCAGTTTTAGATTAACTCATTGGATATTGTGTTAAGCTGCAATGCACATAATCTCAGGATAATTAAATAATCAAACCAAATCTTGCTCCATGAACGTTTTTGGGTGCACCTTATGGATTTTGGCCTACAGATCACAAAAATCACCTTTACATTTTCCTATCACCTAGTTTTATTGCAGTTACTGAAGATTTATGTGATTATTCTCTCATATTATAAGTATACACATACAATACAACAAGTACAACTGGAACATCTGTGGTGATCTAAAGGTAGAGGTACTGCAACTAGGAATGCAGCACCAAGTACTGTTGCTTCATTTGTGAATGGGAAAGCCATGCTAAAGGGTCCCATTACTTTAAAATGAACACCCTGCTTCATGAGCATTACTTTCGAGGGCAGAAAAGTGTAGCATATAATTCACTTGTTGCCCCGACAAGGATATTTTTTCCTCCTCCATATATAAAAGTTGGACTGATGGAAAGTTTTGTGAAAGCAGTGAAAAAGGAAGGTTTTAGACAGATGTTTCCATGAATTACTGATGCTAAGATTAAGTACCAACCAGACTGATCAGTGGCATGTGGTTTGAAAATCTTCTAGTGGAGCTGGAAGAAGTTACATGGAAGGCATTCCTAGATGTTATTTTCTTGGCAACTACAGAACACCAAACCACATCTAGTGCAACATATCGCTAAAGATTCATTTTCTGCATTTATACTTGGAGTTTTCTTTGGTAATCTGCATGCAGTTAGTGACAAACATGGCTAAAGGTTTTACCATGACATTGCAACAATGAAAAAGTAGTATCAGGGCAAGTGGAACCTATCAGTGCTTGTCGACTGTTGTAGGACACTGAAGAAGCATCAGATGTTAAGTACATATGAAAATCAGCAGCAAATCATTTTTAACACTAGAATTACCAGAGCCTACGAAAAAACTTGTAGATCCGGCCCACCTTAAATCCCATTGCACCTCCCCGTCAGCGTCTTTTGTCCTGTAAATGTGCTGATAAAGACAAGCAGCAAGCAGCCTACTATTCCATCCCCCCCATTGCCGCAGAACGTACACAAAGTTCTCCCAGCTCATGCCTTGATTATCTGGGAGTGAAGTGCTGGAGTTTTAGAGTGGAAATAATAGATCGTTATTTGGAACACATGCATTTCATGTGTGTTCCGTTTCTACAATAATCTGTGTAAACACATTGTTAAAACAGAAACGTTTTTCATATTTTAGTAGTAAATGACAAAATGTTGGCATAAACTATATAATGTGTGAAGTCTGAAGTCCAAAGATCAAATAAACACTTTCACAAACGGTTCAAGGATGAGACAACACACAAATGCTGGTGAATCTGCTTTATTCATATCTCACCGTCACTTGATTTTTTTATTCAGTTTTATTGAGTATTCCTGCTCATGCTGAATTAGTATACACCTTATGGTCCCTGATGTCAAAGCCACACTGACAAAAAAACAGAGACATAGGTATTATATGATATTTGGAATTATTCATTTTATGACCTGTATCGTACATTTCGGACAAAATTGTGGCACAGATGCAACATTATTCATATTATTCATATTCATTCGCATAACATCTTGATTGTAATCAGAGACCACGTGTTTTTTTTTTTTCTCCGATCTTGCCAGTCTCCATGTTGCTGTATGGTGGTGTTTCTTTTGTACTCCTGGACATCTGGAGAATACACATTTAAGGCAAGCAGGTATTGTAACTAAGAACATATGAGAAACTAAGCAACACAATTAAGACAAACATGACAGAACATATAAAAGAATGAGCTGGGAACTTCAAGGGGGAAAGAGATGATAATTTAAATAGCACACAGACGTTATCAAACTAAGTATAAAAGGCTTTTGTCCTGATTCCTATTACCCAGTTATTTTAACTACTTACTTTAAATCACCTACATCCTTTTTTTCAAATCCAGCTTCTTACCTACTATGCCAAACTGCCAAGCAGAAAAAAATACATTAGGAAATGAAGATGTGTCATTCAATAGGATGTTTAGATGTAGTAGAAAGCAACATTTCAGCAGTTAGTTAAGCCTTCAGTTCATTTCAAAGGATCTGATATCTTGTAAGGAGAGGAATGGCATCTTCATTTCAGCAGCTCATTCCTACCTATTGGCTTACTTGATTGATGACCAGGTCATCCATATGAAGAGGACATGCAATTTTTCATGAAGAGCACTCTTGGATTTAAAGCTGCACATGAGATAAGCTTACAGGCTGCCTCAATGACAGGGGTGCCTCTGAACGTCTACACTTTTATGTAAACAAGCACAGAATTAAGACTTGCAGAAATGCCTGCTAACTCAAGGTATTTGATTCTTTCTCGTCCAAAATTACCTGACCATCTTCAGAGACTATCTTTATTGCCTGTAATTGTACAAACACAATTATATTAGCATAGAAGCACTCTGTGAAAATGACCTGATTTCCAGTCTCAAGGTTTCCATCATATTTATTGCATTCCAATTTACTGCAATGTTTTTATGTGCACTCACATAAAATACAAAAGTGCCTGTTGTCATCATGTTCATGTGTGTCTGTCTTTCTGTCTGGACCGATTTTGTTGAAATTGTACACATTCATTCTTTAAAGAAATTTGTTTGGAAAGATGAATTTTAATTGAAATATCCTCAGTAGATCCCACAGTATGAATTAAAAACTTCCATTCCAAACGCAACAAAAAGTTTTCAAAATCGTCCATTTTAAAATAAACAAACATTCATTGCTGATTCATTGACCTTTTTCAATTGTCCTTGAGAAATTTAATTCCAGTTTGTATTTTTTCCACTTTAACCCATGTCATTGCAACTCCTGAGAGCAAAATAAATTCCCAATAAAAGTCATTGAAACAGCAACAGAGTTACCTGCAGGCGGCTCTGTCGAGTCAGCTGTTTGAATTTTAACTCTCTATTAGATACGTGTTACAAAACGTTTAAGAAGTATGAACTACAATTAGTCATAGGCCCTCCATAGCCAATAACTAACAACAGCTCACCAAATTGTGCAATTTTTACATCACTTGAGCTGAAATCTACTGTCTATAAATGCAAATGCAATTTTATCCACTATAAGCTCTGTCTAAACTATGGCTTTAACTACATCCATCCATCCATCCATTTTCCAACCCGCTGAATCCGCACACAGGGTTACAGGGGTCTGCTGGAGCCAATCCCAGCCAACACAGGGCACAAGGCAGGAACCAATTCCGGGCAGGGTGCCAACTCACCGCAGGACAGGCTTTAACTACATGATATTGCAAATTATTAAAAACATTATTTTATACATTCTACTAATGCATGCTATTATCCATATTATTTTTGACTCATTATGCGAAAACATTTAACAGAAATGTCTGTCTTTGATAAGATAAATACATAAAAATTGACAATGCTCAAACTTTTCAAACAGTTAAGTAAATCACTGAACACACCTTAATGTTATGTGCACAATTTCTAACTTCTGTCAGTGGTGTTTAGAATACAGAACACTAACAGACCAGAACAGGTATGAAATGCTGTTTTCTGAGTCCTGATTTTTACTCCTCAGACTAGTTCAAGCTACATTGACTACTAGGTCTGACATGATTTTGTTCGTACTTTCCATTGAGTGACATTTAACCTTACAGAACTCCTGCACATGCTAATCCTTCAAAGAAAGTAAACCTTTAAGATAGCACATATTGTAATGTCATCCCTGTGATGGCTTTTCCTAGAACTCTGCTACACAGCTCCTATTCAGTATTTTGACTCCTGGTCCTTGGAGCTCACTGCTCATGTCTATCCATGATGAAAGTGGATTGTGGCCTAAAAGCATTCGTAAACCCAAAAAGATGTTAAGACAGCCAAATATTCCAAATAAAGCATTGTATTAACAAATAAAGAAGGCTTGAAACAAAGACAGGACTACAAACCAAAACAAAACAATGCTAGAGCCACTTTGGGGTTATCTCTATGAGGTAATGCCCCAGTCTGTGAGTGTGGTTGTTTATCCACAATCCCAGTAGTGAGCCACATGTAAACTGTTCCCTTTGCCTCCAGTCTTTTTCTGTCACTGTGCTTTGACCTTTCTTCCACCGAACTCCACAGTGAATAATCTTTAGGCTAGGAGGCATCTTTATACCCCACCCCAGGGTCACCTTCAAGACAAAAGAAATCTCATACATGGACAGGGCATAATTACTGGACTCAGATAATCCACAGCTCAGGTGTTAGAAGGGAATGTAGACAAAGCTAATATCCTGAACCAATTTTTAATACTCTTTCCCTCCTTCTGCCACCATCTTCTTTGAATGACTAGTTGTTCTGCGCTATTCCTACTACATCAATAACCCCTACCATCAACAATGTGTCCACCTCTGACCATCAGTATGGGCTGTCCATAAATGATGACCAACTGAAGAGACAACAGAGGAGGCTCCACACAGGAAAACAGTGAGACAGGATGGAGTCCTTGAGTTCTTAAGGCCTGTGCTGACCAGCTTTGTCATATCCTCTGCTAACTGGCCAGTCTGTCACTAAGGCTACAGAAAAAGCCACTGCTGTGGAGGACATCCAATATTGTTACCATTTCAAAGAAGGCAGGCACTTATTTACCTAGCAACTACAGACCAGTAACCATTATGTCCACATCATGAAGACCTTTGAGAAGGTGTTTCTATACTATATGAGTCCTCTTCTGAAAAGCTACATTGACCCACTACAGTTTGCCTATCAGACAAACATCTGAGGGGAAGATGCTATTAGGCCTAATCCTCCCTGGACAAAGCTGGTAGCACTGTGAGGATTGTTTTTTTTTTATTTCTTCAGTACCTTCAATACCATCTAACCACCCTTGTCAGAGGGTAAACGTAAGGGTATTGTGGTAAAAGAGTCTATAGTGTCCAAAATAATAGACCACCTGTCGAGTAGAACGCAGTATGTCATGCTCAAGTACTCCGCCTCAATGATGTGGATGTGACCAACAGTGGAATACCAAAATGAATAGTCCTATCCTTTTTCTCTTCTCCTTGTATACCTCAGGGTATTAATATATCACCAGGTCACATCATTTAGAGAAATTCTCAGATGATTTTGGGGTGTATTGATAAGGGATATGAGACTGTACAGTACTGAATCCTGTTGCAAAGTGAATTACATTCAAATGAACATCAGCACAAACAAGGAAGCAGTTACTGAATTTCATCACACCAATGTGCCTCCACATCTAGTTACTATTCAGGAAGTGAAAGTGGACATGATTCACTACTACAAGTATTTGAGGGTCCACATCAATGGCAGGCTGAACTGGTCTCTTAACACAAAGCAATTATGCAAGTGTCGAGCAGACTCTTTTTTCTTAGGGGACTGCGTTTCTTTAATGTGGATAGTAACATCTTATACACATTCTACAACTCTTTGATGGCCAGTGCGATTTTCTACTTTGTAATGTTCTGGGCCAGTAACATCCCCTTAAGAGAGGACCACCAAATCAATAAACTGATTAAGAAGTAGAAGTGTGTGACTGCTCTTTTTATCTTTAGCCAAGTCAGAGTCTTTTTTTTCAAGTAATTCTGGGGTTTGTTTGTTATAAAACGTATTTATTTATTCATTGAGCTTCTATGAAAAGCCATACTTAAAGCATTATCTATCTATCTATTGTGGACCACCGGGGCACGTACAGCTGCTCTAACTCTGAAACAGACAGGTAGGACACTAATTGCCACACAGCATATCTTTATTTATAGGTAGGGAAGCACTTTTTTCACTCCCTACAACAGCACAATGTCCACATGACAAAAGCACAGTCTTTTTCCTTCTTCTCTTTCTTTTGTTTCTCCACCTACACTTCTCTCACAGCAAGCTTCGCCCACTTCCTCTCGACTCCTCAAATGGAGTGAGGTGTCTCCTTTTATTCAGCTCCTGGGAGTGCTCCAGGTGGCTCATCAGCATTACCTGGAATCACTCCCAGGTGTAGTGGAGGTTCACTGTAGGGCTCTGCAGCCCCCTGATGGCTCCCATGGAACCTAACAGAGTTGTACTAAACTACAAGTGCCACAGCTGCCCAGGAAGGATGCCCTCTAGTGTCTCAGGGGAGGTATTGTCTCGCAGATGCTCTCTCCCTCGGTCCTTTTATCCAGCTGGTGTCCCAGCTGGGTAACAGCTGAGGCCACCCATCACTCACTCTATCTATCTATCTATCTATCTATCTATCTATCTATCTATCTATCTATCTATCTATCTATCTATCTATCTATCTATCTATCTATCTATCTATCTATCTATCTATCTATCTATCTATCTATCTATCTATCTATCACATTGTCATAGGTGCACTCAAGAGCACCCGAGAAAGAGAAAGAGAGCCACTGATCAGGCAAAGGCGCATTACAAAGACAGCCAAATCTGCAACAGGCTAATGGAAAGTTTGATTTAAGAGCTGTCTCAAAATTCCAAAGTTCTGAGTCTGCATCAAACCTCTGTCCTCTCAGGGTGGTTGGCTCAAGTTGGAGCATCAGTCTTGAGCAATTCATTACTGGTGATAGAACACTAGAATAGAGTTCCACTTAGCAGCCAGTGGCAATCTTGCATCCATGAGGCCACATCTCGATGGCCATACTGACTATAAAGGAGCACCAATGTCACAGGTCTGTTTCCTTTTATCCCAGGTCACTTCTGACTCTCACCCCATAATTTATCAAGGCACCCTTGTACATCAAGGAGGTATGTCACCCCCTGGTTGTGCCTTCATTCTCATTCTGGGTAGACAACATATTTTGTTACATAGATTCTTTCTACCATGATGGCTTTGTTTGTTTCCCTAGCTTACTCGGTCACCCTTTGCAATTTGTATTATTACTGTTTCATTTACCTGATACTGTTCAGCAACTTCAGTAGCACCAGAGCTTTACTTTTTATTATTAAATAAGAAACATCACAACAAATTTGAACTGTATGTCCAGCAATATCTGACTTTTCAAGTAATGTGAATTACTTAATACAAATTGCCAAGCAATACATTAAAAAGAAATAGGCAAAAGGTAGTATATTTTAGTAAAAACACAGATGAATTAAATGTATTATTGTTCAAGTATATGATGTTAAGACTTTACAATAAACTGCAAAATCGAGACTCTTCTATATTATGATCATCTTCAGCATCAACACTGAATGCAAATTATGGTTTAATAAAGTTTGGTTAACAAAAGGTCCGATATCCGAGCCTTCTTTTTCAATCACATAGATGCGTTTAGAGCTTGTGAGCAATTCAGAGTAAGTTAAGAGATAATCACATGAATACCACACAAACTCCACACAGACGGTGACAAGGCTGTAAGTCAGCTCCTTGGAACCACCTCACCATCATGTACTTCATATTGTTTGGGAAAGAAATCTTTGAAACATAATGAAGCCACATGTGTCTGCAATCATATGACATTTTACTTTCCGCTACACAAATTTAGAGGTGAAAATGATAACCTGACAAAAAAACAAACTAAATAATAAAAACAGGAAGAATTACTAAAATGTGTCCTACACATGGTGTGTGAAAACTAAATTTTGACAGTGTATTTCAATTACTGACTTTGTAATGAACTCCACAGCCAGGGTGGCCTCTGATTTGTATTTAAAAAAAAAAAAAAAAAAAAATATATATATATATATATATATATATATATATATATATATATATATATATATATATACATATACACACACACAAGGCCGTAGAAGGTCCTTAACCCATCGGCAGGATTGGTATCCGCTCCTTTGGACAAGGAGGAACATGATGAGCACTTACAGAGCCCTACAACATACTTCAGCATGACTGATTTGGTGGTGGGTCAGTGATGGTCTGGGGAGGCATATCCATGGAGGGACGCACAGACCTCTACAGGCTAGACAACAGCACCTTGACTGCCATTAGGCATCGGGATGAAATCCTTGGACCCATTGTCAGACCCTATGCTGGTGCAGTGGATCCTGGGTTCCTCCTGGTGCATGACAATACCTGGCCTCATGTGGTGAGAGTATAAGGCAGTTCTTGGAGGATGAAGGAATTGATACCATTGACTGGCCCCCATGCTCACCTAACCCAAATACAATAGAACATCTCTGGGACATTAGGTTTCTGTCCATGCCATGCCACCAGGTTGCACCTGAGACTGTCCAGGAGCTCAGTGATGCCCTGGTCCAGATCTGGGAGGAGATCCCTCAAGACACCATCCATCGTCTCATTAAGAATATGCCCCGACGTTGTCAGACATGCATACAAGCATGTGGGGGCCATACAAACTACTGAGTATGATTTTGAGTTGCCGCAATGAAATTTTGGCAAAATGGACTAGTCTGCCACATCATTTTTTCACTTTGATTTCCGGGTTGTCTTTGAATTCAGCCCTCTGTAGGTTGATAATTTTCATTTCCATCAAATGATGTGGCATCCTTTAGTTCCTAACAAATTACTCAGTCCATATCAGTATAGATATCCAGCAGATATTTTTCCCATTGAGATCTGATGTGTTTTCAAAGTGTTCCTTTAATCTTATTGAGCAGTTTATATTTTTTATATACATATATATCAATCCATCCATTATCCAACCCGCTATATCCTAACTACAGGGTCACGGGGGTTTGCTGGAGCCAATCTTAGCCAGCACAGGGTGCAAGGCAGGAAACAAACCCCGGGCGGGGCGCCAGCCCACCGCAGGGCACACCCACACACACACTCACTAGGGACAATTTAGGATCGCCAATGCACCTAACCTGCATGTCTTTGGACTGTGGGAGGAAACCGGAGTACCCAGAGGAAACCCACGCAGACACGGAGAGAACATGCAAACTCCACGCAGGGAGGACCTGTGAAGCGAACCCGGGTCTCCTAACTGAGAGGCAGCGGCGCTGCCCACCGCACCACCGTGCCGCCCTATACATATGTATAGTTACCTATCTATTCTTACAAATGGACATCTGTAACTTTTCAGCAGGAATGTCTGCCTTTAAGATTCTGAGGGTTAAACAATCATTGCATAAAGGACTTAAAACAAATTACTCCTAGCTGGATGACATTCAGATAGAAGAGTAATTAACAGAGATTTGAGCTACTTGGTATCCAAGGCAGACACACTTGCATGCTTTCCAGAGTGGCAAATGTTTATTTGCTTCTTTGAGAGTAGAATTTAGCACCCGGTCTGTCTGTAAGTGTCTGTCCTTGTGGTTGTTTTTAGGGAAACGGTATGTGAATTATTTATTAACCAAGGGGTTGACAGAAAAGTGCACCGTAAAAGGAGAATTCACACAAATGCCTTTATGAACAGATACTGCACAGTCACTTTCACAGACAATATTCCAATTTATATCATTGTCCATCTCTTTTGTCTTAACAGCTGTTGCACATACTGCAGTACATTATCCTGAGGGATACTTTATTTTCTTTTCATGAATATTTTATTGAGTTCATCAAGTGGGACAGAAAGGGAATTGTCATGTTTTGAGCACTTTTCAAATTCATCCTACACATTCTATTAGAGAGATTTCCAATGTAGTGTCTTCAGGAAAAAGTTCCCTTAATATTTATAAATATTCACACATTTGTCATGTAATTATTAACATGTAGGTGCACTAATAATTTGATAATTATAGAATTTGTTTATACTGTAAACAATAGGGTGCATTCTCAAGTTATCCCCAAATTCAAATAAAGCCATGGAGGCCAAAGTATATAAGAAGTAAACTTGTAAACTTAAGGGTAGAGGGAAATTAGAGATGCAAGGCACAAAATAAACAGAATAAAAAAATTCTGCAGAGACTGTGGATTCTGTACTTTATCTTGTAGGGTGTATGGTTCATTCGCTTGCTGTTATGAACAAGCCTTTTCATTTTTCTTCATGTTGCTTTCACATATTTTCTCACATTTTTTCTTTCTCATAGAGTTTTGGAATGTGTGACATTCATTTCCTGAACTATTTTGTTGATTTAAGGTTGTTTTCAGTTATGTAAACTTGTTTAACATCTTGCTGCACCACCACCTTGGATAGCGTTTGTGTAAGTTTTCTGTCCTCATCACCATGTGAACTCACAGCATGTGACATCACTGTGAAGATGGTATAATAGTCAGTGCTATGCACTTTCTGGTCATCCAGGATTCTGAATACAAACAGCAAAAAGCATTCACGATAGATAGATAGATAGATAGATAGATAGATAGATAGATAGATAGACAGACAGACAGACAGACAGACAGACAGACAGACAGACAGACAGACAGACAGACAGACAGACAGACAGACAGACAGACAGACAGACAGACACTTTAATAGTGTGTGTTTTTGACCTATAAGCTTAAGAAATCTTGTGTGTCTCCTGTGTTTTTGGTTTACATATCAGAGTTGGTAGTTAGGAATATTTTAACATTAGTTACAAACTCTGTTAGAACATCTCCTGACTTAATCTTTCTATTCTTCCTGACAATTTTCAGCTAGGCCCATGCCTATCGAAATGTAACGATGTTATGTTTCCCTCTGCTCACCTTTCTTCCATTCTGTGTCTCTTTACCCTTGCATTAGTAGAGCTCTTATTAATCCATCCATCCATCCATTTTCCAACCCGCTGAATCCGAACACAGGGTCCCGGGGGTCTGCTGGAGCCAATCCCAGCCAACACAGGGCACAAGGCAGGAAACAATCCTGGGCAGGGTGCCAACCCACTGCAGGACACACACAAACACACCCACACACCAAGCACACACTAGGGCCAATTTAGAATCGCCAATCCACCTAACCTGCATGTCTTTGGACTGTGGGAGGAAACCGGAGCGCCCGGAGGAAACCCACGCAGACACGGGGAGAACATGCAAACTCCACGCAGGGAGGACCCGGGAATCGAACCCAGGTCCCCAGATCTCCCAACTGCGAGGCAGCAGCGCTACCCACTGCGCCACCGTGCCGCCCTTATTAATCATAAACTGCAATATTTTACACTAATTTCAATTATGGACATTGTCCAAGAAACAGGGACATCTTAATAACAACTTGACTGGTCAGAAATGGTCTTTGGAATCCTTGAGGGTTTGTCTTGCTAGCAATGCAACTAGAAGTCCTAAGTGTTTCTATGTGAAAAAGTCACAGCTCCAAATTAAATTGCAAATCTTGCTCATAGTAACAGAAACACACGAACATGTGTAAAATAATGTCCCTTCCTGCTGCCACATTACTGAATGGCTAATTTCACTGATTGTTGGTTCTATAAATGATCACTCCTAGACAGCATTGACTGGGGAGCTTTTCTCTACCACTGACTGGTGGCATGAATCCTACTGGCAAAAAGTCAGCTGACCCTGTTATCCACAGGGATGGCTTCCCACAGCAGCCTGGGGAAAGTAATAATTCTCTACTTTTTACATTCACTATTAGTATTAATTGTGAAACATAGCACCACCTGGTGGTGGCAGCCCTTTTTCACTGGCATGGCTACAACAATGGACATTGCTAATGTACACTTCACTAGAATGTTCTATGGCCTGATTCCCGTCTTCAACACTATATAAAGGTTCTCAAAACTGGCATCAACTAGGTCCTCCCCCACAATGCTTTGTTGTACCGGATAATATGTTTGTAAAAGTGTATATTAATGGAAGCATGCTGTTGTAATTGGACCGATTTAGAAACTGTTTTCTTGGTATAGCAATAACCTTTCTGAAATGATGGTGAGGCGATATTAATTTATTGTCATTCAGAACATTATTTGTGGAGTTTATTAATATTTTTCCTCATCAGGGATAAAGTTTACAGTTCAAATTTTATATTTTTGCTAGCTGATTACCCAGTGGCTTCGCTCACTGACTCAGTGAGCAAGGGAAAAAAATAAAATGTAGTATTTATAAAATAAGTTTGTTAATTGACAATTTTTTTTTCAACAAATTAAGAGCACTTACAATAACATAGAAATCAATATAAACAACATTATTAACATCATTATCATATGAGAATATGAAGTAATATATAAGAAGCACATTGCATATAAATATAAATTATTAATCTGTAAAATCTTCTTCTGTAATATGCTACCGTGGGTGTTCGTTTGTCTGTCCAGGATTTTAAATCACCTGTAGCTCGCAAACTGTTTCACCTATTGACTTGAAATTTGGTACACATATACTACGTGAAGTCTACTATCTGCTTTCAGGGTGATGATTTTATTACTCTTTTTATCTTTATTTTATTTTATTGTAGAATCAACTCTTGGCAGCAGGGCGGCCGTGCGGCGGATGCGTACGGTGCCATTCTCATTCCCTACCACCTTTGCTAATCATTCTTGAGGCAGATTGAAGACTTAAGTGCCAGATTAAGTGAAAGGTTAAAGAAAACGTACTAAGTAATTGAAACACAAAAACTAACTTAATCAGTTTTAATGCGAAAAGATGCCGACGAAAGAGAAGCAGCGGGCCATTAGGGTGGAGTAAAGAAGAGCTGCTCAGGAAGCAGCAAACACATCAACCTCTGAGCAAACGAATGCTAAACGTACAGAGAAAGAGTATGAAAACTATGAATGCTCAAGTCAAGTGTATTCACTGCACGTTACCGTGCAGTGCGCCGCTACTGGTATTTTGATAAAAGAATTTGAACAACATATAAGAAGTGTATAAATTATTAAACAGTAATACAGTACATTAACATTTAAGAAGTAAAGATACATTGAGTACTGCTGCAGTGCTTTATATATATATAGGTATGCTACATTTTTTGTTTGCCCATTACGTGCATAAATGTATACATTTTTTGGTATACCTACCCGAGAACACGCGACATATAACTGACCGTGGGAGAAGCATGGATTTTAAACATGCATTGAGTTCATCTGCTGGTGTCCCTCGTGGAATAACTGGTAATGTTTGACGAAAATCTCCTGCGAGTAAAACGTCAGTGCCTCCCATTATTTTGGTAGGATCTCTGAGATCTTGCATTGTTCGGTTCAAGGCTTCATAAGCTCTTTTATGTGCCATGGTGCACTCATCCCAAACTATTATCTTTGAATGTTGCAAGACTTTTGCCTTTCCAGAGCCCTTGCATATGTTGCAAATTGGATTTTAGTCGTGAGCGAGGTTTAATGGTAATTGCAATGCCGAATGTGCTGTATGGCCTAAATCTAATAATGTAGAAGCGATTCAAGAAGTAAAGATACATTGAGTACTACTGCAGAGCTTTCGGGTAAACTACATCTTTTGTTTGCCCATTACGTGCATAAATGTATAAATTTTTGGTGTACCTACCCGAGAACACATGACATAACTGACGGTGGGAGAAGTATGGATTTTAAACACGCGTTGAGTTCATCCGCTTATGTCCCTAATGGAATAACTGGTAATGTTTGACGAAAATCTCCTGCGAGTAAAATGACAGTACCTCCCATTATTTTGGTAGGATCTCTGAGATCTTGCATTGTTCGGTTCAAGGCTTCATAAGCTCTTTTATGTGCCATGGTGTACTCATCCCAAACTATTATCTTTGAATGTTGCAAGACTTTTGCCTTTCCAGAGCCCTTGCGTATGTTGCAAATTGGAATTTCATCGTGAGCGAGGTTTAATGGTAATTGCAATGCCGAATGTGCTGTACGGCCTCCATCTAATAATGTAGAAGCGATTCCCAATGACGCTACAGCCAAAGATATGTCACCATTTGCTCTCTCGGCAAGAATCTTGTTTATTAAGAATGTTTTTCCTGTTCCTCTGTGGTCATACGTAATTTCCATTTTAAACGCTCATACGTAATTTCCGTTTCAAACGCGAAAAGAATTTTATATATATATAGATTATCCTGTGTTATGGGTGCCACTGTTTCAAAGATTGAGTTGCTAAGATGCATCTGTTGGTTGCTGGGGGACATTGTCCTGCCTATCGCAATATCTAACGTCATCAAAGTGAATGTTTCTTAGGAGACTTTTAATTTGGGTAATGACATCCTTCACATCTTCTACAGCTCTGCGATGGCCACTGCAGTTTTCTACGTTGTGGTGTGCTGGGCTGGTGACATTACTCACTGAATGAAAAAGCTAATTAAAATGGCAGGCTCAGTTAAGGGGCACACTCTGGACCCCTTGGAAGTCATAGCAAAGGAGAGAATGAAAACAAAACTGAGTGCCATTATGAATAATGCTACACATCCTCTCTCTGACACACTAACTCTGAGGACTTTCAGCCAACAAATTATTCAGCAGAAGTGTGTCAAGAAACACTACTGGAGCTTCTTTATACAAGCACCAATATGGCTTTATAATGCCTCAATATGACTGTGACTGCACTTTTTACCTTTAGTAATTCTGGTGACTTTTTGTTTGTTATAATACATATTTATTTATTTATTTATTTACCAGGAATGACACACTGCATTATAACATGCAGTAAATAGACTTGACTGAGAGCGTTCTAGCTATTCTCACATGATCAGTGACTCTTTGTCATTGCTGGATGCTGTTTTGTTCTGTCTTATTTGCCTTTCCAATTCTAGCACATTTGACCACTGATTGCCGATGTCGATTAGCCTCTTCCTCATTCCCATTTGCTCTTGCGATTCCCTTTTGCTCAGTGTCAGCATGTCTTCATTGTATGGTCTGTTCTTTGCTCTGAGTTCCTTGAGCAATTCTCTTTCACTCTGCGTAGTTTTCATACTCTTTACTCTGTAAGTTTAGCATTCATTTGCTCAGAAGTTGATGCGCTTGCTGCTTCCTGAGCAGCTCTTCTTTTCTACCAGCTCACTTCTTTCCTTCTTTCACCAGCATCTTCTTGCATTAAAACTGATTAAGTCAGTGTTTGTGTTGCAATTACTTAGTATGTTTTCCTTAATTTTTCACTTAAGCGCTTCAATCTGCCTCAAGAATGATTTAAGATATGAAGAGTTAAGGGAAGTGATGGTGAAGGCGGTGGGGATGAGAACGGCGCCCGTACATATGCACCGGATGGCTGCCCTGCTGCCCACTGCTGAGAGTTGATTCTACAATAAAATAAAATAAAAATAAAAAAAGGAATAATTCCAAAACTCTTTGCTTTTAATAGAAAGCTGCATTGCAGAGTTTTAGTGTAGTATATGTGTACCAAATTTCAGGCTACAGGTTATTTGATTTTTGACCTTGTCCTCTCTGGGTTGATCTTTGACCTTGGAGGTCAATCATCACCCCATAAGCAGAGAGTAGATGTCACATAGTATATGTATACTAAATTTCAGGTCAATAGGTCAAACGGTTTGTGAGCTACAGGTGATTTAATATCCTGAACAGACAAACGGACAGCCATGGTAGCATATCATATAAGAAGATTACGCTTCTGTAAAAGCCAATCTTCCTCCTTCTGAAAATAAAGTAATATCTATCTATCTACCATGTGGCTAGAGGTGCACTCAAGAGTGCCCGAGAAAGAGAGTCATTGATCATGCAAAGTTGCATCATCACAAAAAAGAGCCAAATCTGTAGTTGGTTAATGGAAAGTTTCGTTTAAATGTAGAAGTAGAGATGTTTCATAATTGCAAAGTTCACAGTTTACATGAAATCACTGCCCTCTAAGGGTGGATGGCTCTAGTGGGAGCATCAGTCTTGAGCGATTGTTTGCCGGTGACAGAACACTAGAATCCCATTCAGCATCCAATGGCCGTTTTGTAACCATGAGCAATTCATGAGAATTGTAAAGGAGCAACAGTGTCAATGGGCTCTTTTCTTGTATTCTGGAGGAATGTTCCCTGCTTTATCCCTGGTTACTTCTGTCCCTCACCCCATAAGCTATCAAGGCACCCTGTACATCGAGGCAGCATGTCACTCCCTGGCCGTGCCTTCATTCTCATTCTAGGTCAATAACATAATTTGTTACATAGATTATTTCTACCATGATGGCATGATCCTTTACACATCATTACCTGTGGTTTGGATAAATACTAAAGCCCTACATCTTTTTTTCGTGAATCTCTACTTTTGCTATTCTCGTCTTGAATTTTGTTTGTTCCCTTATTGACTTTGATCTTGCTTTCTGTTCTGGTTTTTAGCTCTTGGTTTCTTGTTTTTGACTTTTTGGTAATAACCCCTTTTGGCATTCTGGTCTTGACTCATTTCTGAACTATGCCGGATTAAGCTCTAAAATTCACAACACCCCTTAGAGTTTATCTTTCAACTACTAAACACATGCTATATGAAATGGCCAAAGATATACTGGGGTGACTTAAGGATATGTGAAATTATATGCAACTTTTCCAGCAATTTCTAGCCTTCATTTAATTAGTGAGTAGGCAGTTGGTGGCACGCCATGTAACCGGTCCCCTAATGTGACATACCCAATGACTCACTCTAACTGGTCTGTGACTCACTCCAATAAAATTAAACAGACTGATTTTGTCTTGAGTTGTCAGGGCAGGCTTTGTGTGCATGAAAGCTGACAATCAATGAACTTCATCAGGAAGCAAAATGCATTGATTGCAACATTGGGGGAAAAGGAACGCTAGTGTTTTGGTCTTATCAAACAGAAGAAATGTCTCATGTTTTACATACAATGACAGAATGGAAAAAAGAAAACAAAGGCAGAGATTTCATACATTGTAGCTGTTAACGCTTTGTACAGCACTGGCTCTGTCAAGCAGGAACACTGTTGGCTGTCAGAAAAAGGGGTAAACAAAACTGTGATAGAAGGTTGGCAGTCATCAGCAGTGATTTTCAGCCATTTAAGCTGACGTGGTCTGCTGACAATATTCGCAGATGCGATAGGAATATTTGACTACAATACAACAAGAAGTTGTGTAATGTGACATCGGCTTAATCAAGAGCAAGCTTACTCATAAACATTTTACTATTCTAAAACACTTGTTATGTGAAATAGAACATTTTTAAAAACTGATTATCTTTATTCCTTTAGTTTTAATCATGCAAGAAGAGATAAAACAATGAATGAATTGTGCCTACTGCTGTATTGAAATTGATATAAGGTCAATCCTTTGCTTATGTTGGTGTGCCCCCATGAACGTTTCATAACCCGTTGTTTGTTAATGCTCCATAATTTCACTCTTTTGCTTGTTTTTAATAAAAAAGAAAAATTAATCCATTTTGATTAATATTGAATATATGCACTGAATCAATCAACCTTTAAGGCTTCCATTAGTTATTATGAAGAATAATAGAATCAAATCCCGTGTAATTAAATGTCAAATTTTTAAAATTGATCAGGCCACTTTACAGCAGTTAGTCTCTAAAGTTAATTCAGAATGAGAGTGCTAATCTCCCCATGATAAGATAGAATTCCTCTGAGGACTCAGATTTCTGTCACAGTCCAAAGATATGCTGTGAGGTTGAATGGCCCCTGAAGTTTCTCTGATGTATACCAAGTGTCTACTTTATTAGGTAAACTGAATTGCGCCCAAATTTGCCTTCAGAACACATTCAATTTGCCAGTGCATGCACTCAGCAATGTGTTGGAAGGTAAAGTACACAGATTGTAGGCTACAGTTACTCCCATGTTGTTGCAGAATAATCAGTGGTTATTTTTTTTTATACCAAATAGCCATCTTATTCCACAGATGCTCAACTGGACTGGATTGGAATGGACTGGATCACATTACATTGACCAACAAATATTTTGACACATTTTAACTTAAGGGTGTTTTAAAAGTACCTTTTTAAGCTCATTTAAAAAATGTATAAATAATATTTCTATCACCTAAAGTTTGTTAGTTATGCCTTTTTCAGGTTCTGTGAAGGACAACACGCTGGGTATGGTGTCCCTGCCGGAGTTGATTTGGGATCCTTACCAGGCAGGGATGCCAGTGTTACAGAAGGACAGGGGAAGGCAATATATCATGGTCATGATGCTAGGTGGCAGCATCCCTGGGTTTCGGTACCCATTTGGACACCCACAGTATTGCAGTCTGGTAGCGCAACCCTGCTGGGGTCCATGGGTGCTGCAGGGAGTAACACTGCCTAACCTTTGGGACTGCCGTATGGCCTGGAAGGGCTTCTAAATGCTGAAGCCCTGGCACCAGCAGTACTTCAATAAAAGGCTGTGCTGCCTTGTCCTGGTGAATTGGAGCTGGGAGTGGAGACAGGCAACACTTACCTTGGAGGAGTATCAGTGCGGTGAAGAGAAAAGAAGAGTCAAACATATAATTGTTGTACAAAGGTACTGTTCTGTACTAAAACCCCCTTTGTTTGAACCCGGTTCAAGGGTTGTTTTTCTGCTTCTGGAAAATTTGAATTTAAAATTGGGGACAAATTATCTTTCTTTCTTTCTATCTATCTATCTATCTATCTATCTATCTATCTATCTATCTATCTATCTATCTATCTATCTATCTATCTATCTATCTATCTATCTATCTATCTATCTATCTATCTATCTATCTATCTATCTATCTATCTATCAAATAAGTCTGTTGTGCCAGGGTTTGCAAGCTGTAACATAACACGTACTGTATGTACATGTTGAGATAGGAGCCTGTCCTCTATCTGAGGCACAGGTTCCTGCCAGTTGGTGATCAGATGTCAAAGTGTAAACATCTATATGAATTTCCTGGACCTTTTCCTTGAAAATTACAGAGCAGTCAGTAACAAGCAGGGTGAACGTTTTCATCATGACATTTCTGAAATGGAAATGTGTTGCCAAGGCAAGTAGAGTTCCAGCATGCTTGCTGACTACTGCTGGAATCTTAAGAATAATGTTCCTAAGGCCAAGTCCAGCAGAAAATTGTACACTTCTAGCTTTTAGGCGAGACACACCCAGCATATATATATAGTGTCAATATATGTTTATTAATTATGTGTCATGTAAAATCCTTGCATGATGGAGAAAGTCTGATTAGATATCTGAATGCAGCATGAAAAAGGCAACACAATTCACTTTTATTGATTCATGTGACAAACAAAAGTTGTACTTTTTTACTCAGTGCTATTAGAAAAAACCCTGGGGTCTTCCAATTTTCTTTTTCTTCTTAGCATCCCTGGTGTCACTAGGTCTGCCTTGGAGAGGATGTGTCACAAATGATAATCCTATTTTAAGATCTGTTACTGTATATGTAACTGAAACGGCCTTCCTCTGCTTGTTAAATTATCTGTTTCAGAATGTGGCTTACCAGGAACAGTTGCAATCTGAATTTTAAAAATTGTATGCATGTAAAGCAATGTATATTTCATTAATGCACTGTTTATATTTCATATTTAATTTTTATTTATGTTTCATGTCAATTAGCCATTTGTATTTGTCATATAGTGCATTGGTCTGTTAAGGGAAAGTGAACATAAGAAGAAGAACCTGAGCTGATTGAGATCTGGTGACTTATGGGGCTACCACATCATACTGAATTCACAATCATGGTCAGGCAGTCATTCTGGGGCTTTCCTAGCCTTGTGGCACAGACTTTTATCCTGCTGAAAATGTTTGTTTACAGATGAATGACTAGTAAAAATATTGAGATATGTTTTTGTACAAATAGATCAGCACAATTTGCTTCTTAGACTCACTTATTTTTTATAATATGGCATGCAAACCTCCAATAAGGGTCGGAATTGTGAAAATTCACAAATAACATAAAGTAACACACTAAGCTTAATCCACTTAGATTTTAAAATCGATAATGAAAGGCAAGAAGATTTAAGCAGAAGGCATCTGAGAGTAAAGAAAATAAAGTGTGAAGATTGTAAAATGAATATATAAAACAGAGAAAACAGCAAATTAGAGAATGCAGTGGTAATGATATTTTTTATAATTTCACCACTGTACAAGCTATGTACCATCCTTTACTGCACCAGAATACAGGGGTATGTCTTGTAATGTGCTGGCAGTCTGGTTTCTGCCTAAGCCTCAGCTCATGCTCACCTCTGCGACTGTGCAGCATCTTTCATGAGCCTCAGTCACAGGAGTTCAGTTGTCCTGCTCCTTGAAATTGAAGAGGGTTAGTGAAATAGTGTTCATGTCCTCTGCCCTATCCATCATGTTCTGTTCATGAATCTGAATGTGCATAAATATTACCCCATGAATACATTTTGTTACTTGTTGAGTCTTGTACATCTCTATTTTCTTCATGATAGACGATATGTCACCTAAGGTAAAATTCCATTATAGACCATCTTTCTCTTCTGAATCCATACATCAAAATTGCTCTTTAGAAAAGAGTAGAGCCTGTAGCAGGTAGCATTGATTGCTGGTTGTTATTATGATTAGCAGAATTGTATGAAGTCACATCATGTAGAAAGTGATTAGGCAGATAATAGCTAATAATGAGGCAACATTTCAGTAAAGGCTTCACAATCTTTCATCAAAATCAAATTTTCTACCCAGAATTCAAAATCCAAATACAAAACGAGAAACAAAAATTGAAAAATTTATGAGTCTTTCCAAAAAGACAGGTCTTAATGTTCACATGTAAGATGGAGGAAGTGGCAAACAAATGCTTTAAGTGCTACAAAGTTTCATTAGCCTTCTTAGCCCATTGAAATTTTTGACTAGTTTTCCGGGGCTATATTAGCTATAACAGAACTAAAGACTTCAATAAATTGTCTAATAATTTGCAAAACCAACAAATCCCTGGACTTGTTTAACACTCTGCTTGTTACTTTAGGACTTTCATTTCCCCCTGTATATCTGACATGTCCCTGAAATTTCGGGGTCACTCATTTTGATCTGATCTTTTGTCCTAGTTCCTCAGGAAACAGATAAGTAATAATCTAAGATGAACTGTCAGTTATTTTCCAACCCGCTATATTCTAACACAGGCTCACGGGGGTCTGCTGGAGCCAATCCCAGTCAACACAGAGCGCAAGACAGGAACAAATAATGGGCAGGGAGCCAGCCCACCGCAGGACACACACACACCAGGGACAATTTAGGATTGCCAATGCACCTAACCTGCATGTCTTTGGACTGTGGGAGGAAACTGGAGCACCCATAGGAAACACACACGGGGAGAACATGCAAACTCCACGCAGGGAGGACCCAGGAAGCGAACCCAGGTCTCCTTACTGCGAGGCAGCAGTGCTACCACTGCACCACTGTGCTGCCCCGAGATGAACTGGGAAAAGGCAAAACAAAACAAATAAAATAGACTCGAAACCCAGAAAGAATCAAAATCACTCAGGCAAGAAGTCAAAACCAGGCAAGACACAAAGATCAATAGCAAAGAGAGTGTTTCTTTTTTTTCTTTTAAAGCGTTTATCCACAGATCAGATAAAGCTTGGTGCAAATGCTAACCTTTTATTCTGTCACGCTGATGAAGTCAAGGTCACGAGGAGGAGACCACACCTCTAGGATGAAACTCTAATGACAGTTATCCAATAAGACCCTAAAACTCAGCTCTGTCATAGACACTGTTCAGTGCAAGCAGCTATCTAATATACCAACTATGAAGCATTGTAGTGACTGGGGACACAAAATGGATTCAGGAAATTCTATTAAACAGATGTCAGATATGTTCTTGAAATTTGTATCCACAAACAAATTCTAGTTGAATTAGGAATTCATCTTCACTTTTGGGATGATGATGAGTGTGAAGTATAGATTTAAACTTCCAGGTTTTCAGCAGAAGCTAAAGTAAAGTTATTTTGACTATAATAAATAAAAGAGGGAAATATCACATTAGCACGAAGATACATAAAATACACTATAAAAGGCATATTACCAAAAAAAGAAAATAATAAACACATACTAAAGTGGTCTGCATGTTTCTACTAAACTCCATCACTGAATCTTAAGATTTACAGATGTTGAGTTGTATAAAGCTCTCGTTAAGCTACACGTTACTTTGCACTCAGAATTATTAACACCAAGAATTCAGATATGATCAAGAAAGGCAATTGTTCTTTTTGATGTATAAGATGAAACAGAAAGTGGTAAGGAGAGTACCCTACTCATATGGTGCACTGAAGAATATCTGTAACTAACTCATTGAGCCACATTTCTTGTGGTCTTTGCAGCACGTAATTCATTATCCATTTAATTAGAGGAGGGTTGTCCTGTAATAATTTTTATGTTCCAGGTAAACAGATATGAAGAGTTGTGTAGCATTATTGTCACTATCACTGCATCAAGTATGTTACATTAATACGGAAGATGCAAAATATTCAAGATATGCTCATTCAGCTGCCATTTTAGGTACACCAGGATAATCCACTCAAAACTATGGAGAATGTGTGAGGTTAGGGTCTTTGGTTAGATGCAAAAATGTTTTTCAGGACACTAAGACTCTATGAAATATTATACTTTATTTCAAACTAGACAAAAAGCCCGTTTCGACAACGTAAGATGAAATGGACATGAGTTTGTGTCAGTAGTGTATGAAGACCAAATGATAAGTACAGTAAGAAATAAATAAGAAACTGATGTAAGTAATGATAATTAACTAAGAGGTTTGGGATATGTATGACTTTATCATGGCAAAAAATACTGTACACTTAAAAAAGGCATGCTATCTATGACAACGTTTTTTGTTTGTATACTGGAGGTCTGTCAGTATGCAACTAAAGTTGTAAAATCTCTCTGTAGACTACATTTTTTGTGAAGACACTCTCACTGTTTGGTAGTAATTTCCTTTGATGTGGCCCATCTTTAACTTGCACCTTCACATCACTCACCCGCTGAAAGTACTTAATAATAGTATGTTCTTACGTATTATTTTGAGTGTGAGGGTTGGCTGTGATCGGGGCAAATATCCTACGCCTGGGCGGAAGGATTTGGGATTTCAGAATAATAATCCCGAAATGCGTAGGCTAAATCCGCCGCCTGCCGCGATGAAGCAAATTTTCTCTTTAGAGGCATTTGTATAAGTTGGAAGTGAGACGAACTTTGAAATGTTTAAGTCATGAATGTACCTGTTGAAGACAGTTGTATAATGCGTAGGCTAAATCCGCTGCCTGCTGCGATGTTGGGGGTGGATGCGCAGAAGGCGACTGTGCATTCGGCTTCAGACGGACGTTCATTGGATGAAGCAAATTTTCTCTTTGGAGACATTTGTATAAGTTGGAAGTGAGACGAACTTTGAAATGTTTAAGTCATGAATGTACATGTTGAAGACAGTTGTATAATGCGTAGGCTAAATCCGCCGCCTGCCGCGATGTTGGGGTTGGATTTCGGTCTTGTAAGGTTTTTCGGGCAGCGGCGCAGAAGGCGACTGCGCATTCGGCTTCGGACTGACGTGAGTGAGTGAGTGAGTGAGTGAGTGAGTGAGTGAGTGAGTGAGTGAGTGAGTGAGTGAGTGAGTGAGTGAGTGAGTGAGTGAGTGAGTGAGTGAGTGAGTGAGTGAGTGAGTGAGTGAGGAGGCAGGCAAGTTATGTATTAAGATACAGACTAATAAAGTATATGAAAAATAAAACCATAGATTTTTCTCCCCTAAAAGCAACATTAATGAGAAACCTCCCTGAAACCAGTCTGGAAACATGACACACCTTATAGGGTATATTGTGACAATGCAAGTTCTACACCATGCTCCCATTCAGCTTCTAGGAGCTATGAACCTGACACCATCGGTAATGTTACTGATGAGCTAGGCAGTGAGGCACAACAAAGCAAGGTGATGGTGCAAAAAAAAAATGTGCCAAGTGCTATTAATAAAACAGCAAACCAAACAGTGTTCAAATAAATAAGTGCAGTGTCTCAAAAATCTTTAAATAAATAATCCAATAAAAAGCTGTGAATTGTGGAGGTTAAAAAAACAATAAATAAATCCTTTAAAAACGAGATTAAAACAACGGCTGGAAGCTGTCCTTTAAAACAAAGCCCAGTACCTTTCTATTACTGGTGACTCCCCTGCTTCTCCCTTCCAGGCTATGCACCAGGGGAACCACCCTACCTGCAGTTGACCTTCTGATCTGGAGGCTTCCCGATCCCTGGCTTCGGTTCAGCTCTCTCCAGACCGAGACTTGGGTTCCCCCAACGCTCATGCTGGGGAATCCACCTCCCAAGCCTCCCGACTCCCGCTGTCTTCCGTGGCGAGCCATCCTTCTTCTGGTCACTCCCGCTCCTCACAATGCTCAGTGGGAGCGACCTCTACCAACTACCCTAAGTGTTGGCCAAACACCACGCTAGGACTCACTGTCCAGCTGCCTGCGAGCCTGCATTCACTCGTTCTCTTGCTTTGCACCGGCTTTCCTCTCCCTGCTTCCTGCCTTCTCTCCTGCCACCTTAACCTGCGTCCGTCTTTTCATCTTTTTTTTCTTCCTCCCCCTTAGCCGCCTTGTGCTTCTATTTATCACGGGGACGTGGATCAGTTGTGGCAATCAGCAGCTCCCTGGAACAATTACGGATGCGGACGACTCCCCACCTGTGCACTTAAGCGAGGTTCGCCCGCATCACGAATTCCCTGGGAACCAATCTGCCACACTACCACACCCCCTTTCTAAGCCGCGAAGACGGCAATTATTTATTTAAAAAGTGTCCTTTTTGATGTGAGCTGTGGACCCGCTACACCACATGTATATGAATAGACTCACTGGGTAAATCACTTGAAACACCTGTACTCCTGCTTATTCAAACAATTATAATCATGTGGCAGCAGTGGAATGCATAAAATTGTGCAGAAACAGCTCAGGAGTTTCAGTTAATGTTCACATCAAACACCAGAATGGGGAAAAAAGGTATCTCAGTAATTTTGACCATGGCATGATTGTTGATGGTTTGAATATTTCTGTAACTGCTGATCTGCTAGCATTTTCATGCACAACATTCTCTAGAGTTTACTTAGAATGGCACAAAAAACCAAAACAAAAAAAATCCAGTGTGCAGTAGTTTTGTTGACAGAAATGCCTTTTTGAGGAAGGAGGGAGAAACAGAATGGCTCAGGCTGTCAGGAAAGCAACAGTAACTTACATAAACACTCTTTACAACTATGGTGAGCAGACAAGCATCTCAGAATGCACATGTCAAGTCTTGGGTAGGCTACAACAGCTGAAGACCACGTCGGGTCCCAATCCTGTCAGTCAAGAACAGAAAGCTGTGGGTGCAGTAGGCATAATGTCACCAGAAATGGACAGCTGAAGAGGGGGAAATTATATCCTGATCTGATGAATATCAATTTCTGCTGAAGCACACAGATGGTTGGGTCATAAAGTGGCACCAACAGCACAAATCCATGTACCTTGCCTGCTTTGTGTCAACAGTCCAGGCTGGTGGCGGTGGTGGTGGTGGTCTAATGCTGTAGGACCATTTTCTTGGGACATTTTGGGCCTGTTAATACAAATCAATCATTCCTTGAATGCCACAGCTTATTTGTGTATTGTTGCTGACTGTGTGCATCCCTTTATGGTCACAATTTATCAATCTTATAAAGACTAATTTCAGTATGATAATGCACCATGTCACAAAGCAAAGGTAGTCTCAAACTAAACAAAAATTAACGAACATGATAAATAGTTCAATGTTCTTCATTTGCCTTCCAAGTCTGAAGATCTAAATCCAGTAGAACACCTCTGAGATGTTGTAGAACAGGAGATTCACAGCATGAACATGCAGCTGACAAATCTGCAGAATTTGCTCAATGTAATGGTGCCCACATGAACCAGAATCTCAAAGCAATGTTTCCAACATCATTTGGAATACATGCCAAGAAGAACTAAGGCAGTTCTGAAGGCAATAGGATGCGCTACTAGTAATAGAGTGAGAATCAGAATTACATACATTGGCCAAGTATGCTCATATACTGTACATGGAATCTGATACCTTTTTTAATGACTCTCCCTGTATAGTTAGATACAGTACACACAATTGATAAGTACACACCAAAGATAAAAACAAGACAATGAATGTAAACGTATGCAAAGATTTGCGTACATAAATACTGAATTAAGTATTAGTGATACAGTATGTGCGAAAATTGCAAGATATTTGGTGGTATGGCAGATTGAGTAAGGACAGACAAATTAGCTATTTATGAACCTGATGGCCTGTGGAGAGAAACTGTTCTTATATCCAATAGTTTTGATGTAGTTCAGTCTATAATGTCTGGTAGGTGAGAGAAGTTCAAAGACGTTATGCCCTCAATGAGAGGGGTCGGTATAATGATTTTCTCTGCCTGATTCACAACTCTGCCTGATTCACAACTCTGTAATAGTACAGGTCCTGTATGGTGGGAAGACTGATGCCAGAGATCTTTTTTGCAGATCTGACTGTTCAGTGCAGTCTGTTCTTGTCATGTTTAGTTTGGTGATCAAAACCACACTGGCATTTAAATCAGGCATTTATTTCTAGTATGGACTGACTACTGCAATGCGGTGTTCACTGGATGTTCAAATGATTTTTTATTCAGTTTACTGTTAATCCAAAACGCTGCTGCAAGAATTATTCCAAGAACAAGAAAATGCGAACACATAACTCCAGTTCTTAAATCCTTACACTGGTTCCCAGTTAGTTTTAGGGCTGATTTTAAAATCCCACTTTTAACATATAAAGCCTTAAATGTCCAAGGTCCGGCTAACTTATCTGAACTTATCATTACTTACAAACCAGAGCACACATTAAAATCTCTGCTAATGATTCCAAGAATTAATAAAATAACAGCGGGAGGTCGAGTTTTTAGTTACAGGGCTCCTAAACTGTGGAATGGTCTGCCTGCTGCTATAAGAGATGCCCCTTCGGTCTCAGCATTCAAATCCTGGCTGAAGATTCACTGCTTCAATTTAGCATACCCAGACTAGAGCTGCTGATTAACTGTACAGAATACATCTCTGTTGTTAGTCATTAGCACTAAAATGTAAGTAATAGGATAGTTATAATTTTTCACTAACTCCAACCTAATCTATTTCTCTCCTTAGTACTCAAATGTGGCACTTGGTGCCACTGCCCTACTGCTATGTTGTTTGCCTGCCTAATGTAAAGTCATCTCTGATAAAGGAGCACTGGAATCATTGGGTTGAAGAGTCCTTTCATCAGTTTAGCCGGCACATCACTGACTCAGCTATGAAATGAGGGAAAGCAGTTTGATGGCCAAGGTCTCTAGGACTAAATAAATTGGAATCCTACTCTTGCATTTTGCTCTCTACTTGCACTACTACTATTGTATTATTGTATTGAGGATTACTTGTGTTCTGTTCTGTGTATTATATTGTATTTACCCCATTTTTTGACAGCCACTGCACATCCAACCCACCTGGAAAGGAGTCTCTCTTTGAACTGCCTTTCCCAAAGCTCTTCCATTTTTTCCCTACAATGATTTTTTGGGAGTTTTTCCTTGTCTTCTTAGAGAGTCAAGGCTGGGGGGCTGTCAAAAGGCAGGGCCTATTAAAGCCCATTGTGGCACTCCTTGTGTGAGTTTGGGCTATACACAAATAAATTGAATTGTATTGTATTGTATTACTGTGTAGAACTGAATCAGCATCTCCTCTGCTAGACTGAACTCTCTTGGATGTCAAAGGAAGTATATAGCATAATGTTCCTAATTATTTGTTTAGTGAGTGTGTATACTGTATATTAAAACAATGCTTAATGGCTAAAAAAGACTAAACAATAACATAACTTCTACACAGTGGTACCTCAATATTTTCTTTAAGAAAAAACATTTCAAAAATGTCAATATATGATCACTACTACTTATAGAACTTTTGAAGTTCTTTCAAATTGCAAAGGGATCAGAATATGCAACACTTGAAGCCATTCCACAAATGTTCAGTAGAATGAGGATTTCAGCTCTGACTGGGGTCTTTAGGGACAATCAATTTTATTTTTTGGCAACTTCATTGTTATTCTGTTGGAATCCTTTGGGGGCAATAAACAAATGAAGTGTGAGCTTAGACTTTCATAGAGACACATTAGGTAGATTTGTTACCACCAGCTTGTAAAAATGGAGCAGAATTTTAGGTTTGATCATATAGCAGTTTAATTCAAAAAAGCCAAAATCGATTAGAGAGGGACATATCTGGTTCATATTAGGAAGCATCTTATATTTATATTCTTTGCAAACTGAAAACATTGTGCTTCAGCATATCATTTAAAAATATTGAATCATCATCAAACATGACTTTCTTGCAACGATAACATTGTTCATTGTAACAGAAGACTCATACTTGAAGCCTAAAAATATAGGAGGAGCTGACCTCCTCATGCACTAATCTTAGTGACATATTGTTTAAGTATAATTAAGCAGTGTATTTTAAAATATAGTGTAATAATCTCACATTGCATTGCAGAATTTGCCTTGAGTAGCTTCTTCATTCTTCAGTATGAGCCTTGCAGGTTACAAAAAGAAATGTTTAAAGTTTTCCTCCATGACAGTCCAAGGCTGTGGTCATCTCCTCATAAGAAATGGTATGCTCACACTGTGTCCTTGCTTTTTTCCCTTTCAAACCATTCTTTTCCTTTCATGTTTAATAGAATGCATTTGATTAGTGTCCCTAAAACTGGCCTGATATAAAAATGACTATAAGTCTCTGACTACTGCCTTTTGCTGGATGCTGTTATAACAGGTTTGAACATTGCAACGGACAAAGCTGGCTCAAAGAAGTGTATGGTTGGAATTTTCTTTTCCTGAAGTAAACACAGTATTCCCCTTTGTTCTTTTTCATGCAAATGGGAATTTCAACTTTTTCTCTTCTTCCCAACATCTCATTTTTTTCATTTTCAGAATTTCCTTAATTATTTTCTCATTAAACACAACCACTTTCTTAAGTTCTTTTTATTTTTACTAAGGCCTATTTTCCCTTTGTTTGTAACACTCTAAACTCTGCAATCAATCAATCAACTACTGGGCCAACTTTAAAATCTTGAAATGTGCTTTTTACAAACTAAAATGCAGAAGTAAAGTATTTTTCCTAGGCAAACGTCAAACAGCCATAATAATAGATGACCAACTAGTCTCAGCTTTTAAGTAAAGGATGAAGATCTATGACATTAATGTTGAATACTTTTCTGAAGATTTCCATATTGCTTTTAATTGCTGCTGCCTTGACCAAATTATCTCCTGCAGAATTTGACCAAAATCATGCACATTTTAGAAAGTCCTCTAGACTTTGACTTGCCTCTTTTCTTTTGCCTCACCATTCACAGGTTTTAAAAAACTTCAGAGCTGTCATCTTTTGGGCAGTTCCAGCCCGCAGCGTGTACTCATCAAACCTCAGCTTATTCATTTCAGCTGTGTAGTGATGGGGACTAGCATTGAAATCTCATTATTTCATTATGCCAGATCAGTGTTATAGGGCTTCTGGTGAGTCTTTTCACAATGCTTTAAATGTTTACTTCAGTCTTTGCCATTGGTTATTACAGAATTATTATCATTCTGTTTCTCTTCTCAGTATCTGGTGGCATCACTTACTGCTATTATAATGTAAATTATCCTTTCTCATCCTCAAACAGACCTTAGAGTTGACGTGTCATCATCAATGATAAATCTCAAGTTCATTGTGTTTTTCTATAGTTATCGACATCTATTTGCATCATGGTACATTGTTGGAGTGCCAGAGAAAGGGAAGAAAGGGAACACTAACATTTTGTTTTTCTGTTTGTCAACTGGTGTTGGAGAGATAGTCATATACTCTTCAGTTTAACTAGTAATAACCAAAAACCTGATTTTTTAATAAGGTTGGTAGATTTATATATGTAGCAAACGTTTTTTGTCCTCAGCATTGATTTTAGGTTTTTTTGCATGTTATGTTTTATTGTTTTTAATTATACTATAATGTATTTGAAAAGATCTATACAAGAGTAAACTGAAAAAATTGAAATTTAAGGTCCACTAAAACACCAGTTAATATGAAGCTGTCACTCCTGCCACATAATGATTGCCTTACTCTGTGACATTGCATGTGAAGAAATGGTATCTCTGATTTATAATGAGGGCAAAAGCAGTGGCATTATGTTTAAAATTCTAGTCACACTGCTAAAAGGAAAGTCTTGATCACTACTTTATACACAACTAAATACTGAATATCTGCCCTTATCAACGATAGACTTTGTTTCCTTCAGTTTTATTAGAATGCATTCGGTTGTGAAAATATGAACTTTCAAAGGCGTGTAAGACAGTACACACAGAAATTCACATTGCACTGTAAGTTCAAAAATGTAGCTTTTTTTCTTACTCAACTTGCTTTAAACATTCATCCAATTTTTCCAACTTGCTTTATCCATCATGGGTGTACAGACAGCTGGAATCTTCCCTGGCAGTAATTGGTACAAGAAAAGACCAAATCCTGGACAGAATGTCAGTTTTGCTGGATACATTCAGGCAGACTCTTAGAATCCTTCATGTGGATCACGATTACGTTTAAAATCACAGGTCTAGATAATAAACCCAGGGAGGAAGTTCAAATTCAGACTGAAGCTAAGCCAAGAATCTAATTCAAGGCTTTTAAGTTGTGATGCAGCAGTGACAAACTAAGTTAAAGTAGCAGAATATAAAACTTTTAATTAATCTTGGGAAGGAATGCTAAACTACTCTTCCATATACCGTATATACTCGTGTACAAGTCGGGACTTGAAACCCAAAAAACTGATCATAAAATCAGACCCCGACTTATACACCCGTTCAAAAATGCGACACTTATTTTTTTTTTTTTTACATTTTCTTACCTCCTCCAATCTCGCACCAGTTTCTCAGATGCATTGAATTTTGTTGCAGCAGTGCAGTTACCAATTTCTTTTGCCACCTCAATGACTTTTAATTTAAAACCAGCTTCATATTTTCTTCTGATCGAACGCTCCATCGTAGATAAGGGATGCTCTTATGATAAAGGTGTATGAGGGTGTGAGATACAAAAAACACTAAACAGTGCAAATGTCGCTTCGGAATAGTTTGGGTATTACCGTGTGGTCACGTAGGCACAATACATAGAAAAAAAGGCAGTGTGCTCCGTGGTTACTCTCTCAGGTGGGCATTAGCATATCATAATCTCTTGGACCAATAGTGTGAGTTTCCCGCATTCGATTTATACGACCGTCATTATAAAATACCAGAAATTATACGGTAAAATCAAGCCCTGACTTATCCGTGGGAGAACTTAAACTCGAGTATATATGGTAATAAAATACTACAGCCTGTGTGTGTGTGTGTCCTGTCCCTCAGAGCAATCTGATCGGATAAGTTGGCTTTGGTCTGATTCGTCAGTTTGGCTGTGGTGACATGTTTGAAAGAGGAAGTGGCAGAGAAGAGAGACTGAGCCACATGAGGAGGACAAAAGGTGTAGGAGGCACACTAAGAGTCACATTCAAAGTGGTGAAGTATAAAAGGGGACAGGAAGTGAGTATGTTGTCTCGATGTGACAGAGTCTGAGAAAGCACTCGAGACAGGGAGCGCCGATCACGAGAGGTTCAGACCATACAAGGATACCGAGAAAAGGAGCTGAAGGTACACGTAGGGCAAGAGATATTAAATATTTTAAAAATGCATTCTATTACTTGTGGCTAGTTAGATGTAAAAGTTATTATAGTATAATTGATAAGTAAAAGAAAAATCTTTTACCCCTTTATGTGTTTTTACACAATGTTTTTATTAATTTTTGTACTAGCGTAAGACTTGGTGCCTCACTTTATTTCTGATAAAACATCTTACATAACCAGTGTGATGGATGGCCGGCTAAATATTCCGGCCCACACCTCCAGGCTGCCAGGTGGAGCTCTCCCAACAGCATGGAGGTTCCCTGAATTCCAGCAGGGCCTTATGGACCTCGTAGTTTGTATGTGCAGCCCTGCTGGATACCATGGGGGCCACTGGGAGCCACTGTAGGAAGGCTCCCATACTGCTATGTGCCCTATAACCTGGAAGTACGTCCTGGTCACATGAACAGGAGAAACGACGTACTTCCATGTTGAAGAAAAGGACTTTTACTCTGACCCGGAAGTAATGAGGACTTGTGGACTGTTGGACAGGAACCACTTCCGGGTCAGGGGGTATAAAAGGACTGTGGGAAAGCCCAGACACTGAGCTGAGCTGGGAGGAAGGGTGGCTCTATGTCTCTGGTAGAGGTTATTATAGTAGTGTATTGTATGAGTAGTGTGGAGTGGAGGGTGCTTAGTGCACAGTATTATTATAAAATAAATAATAATTGTACATTTACCTGGTGTTTGGCATGGTACCTGAGGGTTTGAGAGGTCGATAACTACCTCTACTTTTACACCAGGTATAAAATGTTTTAGGCCATCACTCTCATATCCTTATCCTGTTGTAGGTGTTTGCTATTTCTTTTTTATCCATAAATAACTTTCCTTCACAAATTGTGCACACAGAGTCTTTGTGGTAGCGTGAAGAGACAGAAGCCTTAAGTATTAGTCATTTAAAGGAAAATTTGATGATATTAGCAGGAAGAAAACATCAAAACACAAATTGGGACATATAGCTGAAACAAAAGGGGAAATTAAAAATAAAAGGTTTAAAGCATATTGTCTTTGTGGTAATGTTTGCACAAGTTTTCTCATGGCTGCCACCATTTTGTGACTGCGATGCTACGTATTACCAGAAATGTGAGTTGACTGCTGTGTAATGTTGTGGAAGTTGTTATGTTGAGTTATTAATGTTGTACAGTAGGTGGCACTTTAAAATATGAATATATATTGTGATGTGTGAGTCACAGACTTGTACAAGAGAGAAGGAGGGGAGTCCAGGTTTCTGAAAAAAATCAGCTTTTATTGTTATGAAGAGAAGAACATTCTCCAAACATTAATTCAAACATGAGCTGTCACTTAAGCACAAACAGCACACAAGCAGTGACATTGAAAGCCATGCTGCATTAGGCTCCCTTCTCAGATTAAAAGAACAAGAGGGAAGACAGAAAAGAGCGCAAGGCCTGGTCACTGGCCAGTTTTAAATGTTTTTCACATCAATCATTGGGTGACAGACACGTTACATGGTGACTCTGCGAACTTGCAGTTGAACCGGCAGTGGACAGCCAGCCCTGCTTGTTTTAACAGAGTTTCAGTGCACACTCCAGTTGGGAGGTGCTGGGATCTCACAATTTATAGAGAACTGGGAGAGTGAACTGGAAGAAGGTTCCTAGAAAGAGAGACTGATATTGAAAGTTGCTCTAATAAAAGTTGTTTGAAAGTTATAACCTCAAGCTTTCTTTATTTACTGAGAGATGCAATAGAAATCAACTTTTTATTGCAGTCCATGTGTCAATCAAAATCTGATCTTTGAATAAATAAAGAAAAGATGCTATGAGAGAATCCAAATGTTTAGCAACCATAACAAATAAGAAAGATTGGTAGGCTACTAGGATTATTATTCTATTCTGGCTAGTGTTATAAAAATGAAAAGCTCAAAATGGAGCCATTGCAAAGCAATATCAACAACAGTATATAGATTAAATCATCTTATTACACAGTTTAGACAAGCTCACATTTCTGGCACCAGCTGAGGCAAATGCGGCCAAGATGCCACTATTTAAAAGCAATGTTTTTGGCATACTATCAGGGATCATATAGCAGATTGTAGTTCTGACCTATTAAGTGCATTTCACTGCAAAGGACATCACTTAATATATCAACAGTCATATATGACCTGTGCACACACCAGTCATTACATTTTAAACCTGGCGTTTATCCCATGCCCTGTAAGCTTAAAATGGAAAAAAAAAAGTGAAGTCAATGTGATTATACTGAAATCATATACAGTACACTCTTAAAATGGTTACCTATAATTATTTTGTTATACCGAAATTCATTTACTAGTCCTCCCAGTCCTGGTGTGTTAAAACATTATAAAATGCAGATTACATTGTCTGAAATGCAACAAAAATATCTGAAGAACTCTCAAGGTAAGCATACTTTCCATTTTAATTGAATAGTAAAGGTGATGAGTAAAATAAAACAAAGTACTTAATATAATTAAGTAAAGGAAGCACATATACTGTGGCATGCAAAAGATTCGGCACCCTTGCCTAAAATGTGTGTTACTGTAAATAGTTAAGTGAGCAGAAGATGAACCAAATGGCATAAAGTTAAAGAAGACATATTTCTTTTCAGCATTTTATGCAAGATTAGTGTATTGCTTTTGTTTTGTACAATTGTACAGTGAAAAAAGGTACGGAGCACCACACATAAGTATGGGCACCCAAGATAACTTTTCCCAAGATCTCAGACCTTAATTATCTCCTTATGGCTGTGGCTTATTCACAATCATTGTTAGGAAACCCCAAGGTGATGCAAATTACTAATCTGTATAAATTCTCTGACTCCTCACACCTTGTCCCAACAATCAGCAGCCATGGGCTCCTCTAAGCAGCTGTCTAGCACTCTGAAAAAAAGACCTTTAGGAAGATTTAGCAAACTCTGGAGTGGTGGTGCTCTGCTCTACTGTGCAGTGACACCTGAACAAATGTGACCTTCATGGTACAGTCAGCACACAAAAACCTTTCCTGCATCTTGGCCACAAAATTCAGCACCAGAAGTTTGCAGATGAACATCTAAACAAGCCTGATGCATTTTGGAAACAAGTCCTGTTGACTGATGAAGTCCAAATAGAACATTTTGGTCACAATGTGCACAGTTATGTTTGGAGAAAAAATGTTTGGAGAATTCCAGGAGAAGAACACGTCTCCAAATATTAAGCATGGCGGTGGATTGATCAGGCTTTGGGCTTATGTTGCAGCCAGTGGCAAGGGGAACATGTCATCGGTAGAGTGAAGAATGAATTCAGATAAATACCAGAAAATTCTGGAAGCAGATATCATACCATCTGTAAAAAAGTTGAAGTTAAAAAGAGGATGGGTCCTACAACAAGATAATGATCTGAAAAACACAATCCATCCATCCATCCATCAATCCATCCATCCATCCATCCCCTTCCGCTTATCCGAGGTTGGGTCCCGGGGGAAGCAGCTTGAGTAGAGATACCCAGACTTCCCTCTCCCCAGCCACTTCTTCTAGCTCTTCCGGGAGAATCCTGAGGCGTTCCCAGGCCAGCCGGGAGACATAGTCCCTCCAGCGTGTCCTGGGTCTTCCCCGGGGCCTCCTCCCGGTTGGACATGCCCGGAACACCTCACCAGGGAGGCGTCCAGGAGGCATCCTGATCAGATGCCTGAGCCACCTCATCTGACTCCTCTCGATGCGGAGGAGCAGCGGCTCTACTCTGAGCCCCTCCCGGATGACTGAGCTTCTCACCCTATTTGAAAAACACCTCAAAATCTAAAATGGTTTTGCCATGTCCCTCACAGACCCCGAACCTAAACATCGTTGAAAATCTGTGGTTGGATCTCAAAAGAGAAAGATGGCCCAAGAATCCTGCAGAATTAGAAGACTTTTGCAAAGACGAATGGGCGAAAACACTCCAAGTAAGAAGTGAAAGACTCTTAGCTGACTGCCTTAAGTGTTCACAAGCTGTGATACTTGCCAAAGGGGGTCTTACTAAGATCTGACCATGTTGGGTGCTCAAACTTTTGCTTCAGGCCCTTTTCATTTTTTTGGTATTTTGTATCTGTGAATGATGGAAATAAAAATGTAACTTTGCTTAAAATATTAAAGAAATGTGTCATCTTTAACTTTATTACGTTTGGTCATCAGTTCATCTTCTGCTCACTTAAACGTTCTCAGTAATAGACATTTTAAGCAAGAGTATCCAAACGTTTGCAGCCCACTGTAGTCATGAAATAACCATATTACCCAGATAGGCAGCAACAAGCATGGTACATGTTGTAAATCTTGAATAAATACAAGTGAAGTACCAAAGTCAATAAAATGCATTTCACACCACCTTCAAAGATTGCACACTAAAAAATCATTATATCAGCTTTATATCCTTGCTTCTTGTTCTCCTGAGTTTATATAAAATTGTAACGCCCACAGTGTATTACTACTGTTAAGTCTAAGAGTGTCTGATTAGTACACACACTGGATTCTAACACCTTCTGTATTTCATTGTTCCCCACCGTATTTCAGAATATCTTTTATTAATTCACTTTGTTTATGATTCTGTAATGAAAATACAGTGGAACCTCAGTTTACGAGCATAATTCGTTCCGGAAACATGCTTGTACTCCAAAGCACTCGTATATCAAAGCGAATTTCCCCATAAGAAATAATGAAAACTCAGATGATTCGTTCTACAACCCAAAAATATTCATATAAAAATGATTAATACAAAATATAAAATAAAAATATGTAAAACAAATTAACCTTCACATTACCTTTGAAAAGATTCATGGCTGGTGTGAGGGAGACGAGAGAGAGGAGGAGGAGGGTTATTGTATAGGACGACTTTCACTCTAACTAACGGAATCACTGCTGTCTGTTGGCTCACTGGAATCTTTTTCTTTTTTTGCGACTTTAACAAGAAAACCTATCCAATGACCATTGCTTTTGCCTGAAGAGTCACTACACTTGGACACAAAATTAAAAAAAATGCTTTACACACTGTAAGGTTTCTAAACTCTTTTGGGATTCCCCCCAACGGGATGACATGTAGAAGAGTGTCCCGCAACCGCAAGTTCCCAGTGCTGTAGCAGTTCGCTGTAAAAGCGAATGAGAAAAGTTTGCGGTCGTGCTATAAACGCCTGTCGTCGATGGGTGATGCAAAGAACATTATAAAAGCAAGAGCACAGTATTACTTGGACAATAACCTGGTCACGACCCTGCCTGATTGCTGTGTCTCTGTATAGGAGAAGATGAAATTTAATGTCAGTAAATGTAAAAGTATTACACATAGGAAGTAAAAATGTTAGGTTTGAATACACAATGGGCGGTTGGAAAATCGAGAGTACACCTTATGAGAAGGGTTTTAGGAGTCATAGTGGACTTTAAACTATCAACTTCCCGACAGTGTTCAGAAGCCAATAAGAAGGCTAACAGAATGTTAGGTTATATAGCACGGTGTGTGGAGTACAAGTCCAAGGAGGTTATGCTCAACCTTTATAATGCACTGGTGAGGCCTCATATTGAGTACTGTGTGCAGTTTTGGTCTCCAGGCTACAAAAAGGACATAGCAGCACTAGAAAAGGTCCAGAGAAGAGCGACTAGGCTGATTCCAGGGCTACAGGGGTTGAATTATGAGGAAAGATTAAAAGAGCTGTGCCTATACAGTTTAAGCAAAAGAAGATTACGAGGTGACATGATTAAGTGTTTACAATTATGAAGGGAATTAGTCCAATGGATCGAGACTGTTATTTTAAAATGAGTTCATCAAGAACACGGGGACACAGTTGGAAACTTGTTAAGGGTAAATTTCGCACAAACATTAGGAAGTTTTTCTTTACATAAAGAACAATAGACACTTGGAATAAGCTACCAAGTAGTGTGGTAGACAGTAAGACGTTGGGGACTTTCAAAAGTCAACTTGATGTTTTTTTGGAAGAAATAAGTGGATAGGACTGCGGTGGGCTGGCGCCCTGCCCGGGGTTTGTTTCTTGCCTTGTGCCCTGTGTTGGCTGGGATTGGCTCCAGCAGAGCCCCGTGACCCTGTAGTTAGGATATAACGGGTTGGATAATGGATGGATGGATGGAAGTGGATAGGACTGGCAAGCTTGCTGGGCTGAATGGCCTGTTCTCGTCTAGAGTGTTCTAATGTTCTAATGTTCCTGTTTCACCCTGAATAAAGTTGGTTTTGCTAAAGTACTGAGACTCAGCCTCGTGTTTTGGGGTGTATGACAGGGACTCGCATGTTACAGTACACACACGTGGCCACCATGCTTTAGTAAACAGTATACGCTCATACGGATGTTGACTATATGAGTGAGGCACGCTGACTGAGACCGAGAATGGGAGACGATTACCCACAATCCCGCAGAGAGAAAGAGAGAAGAACCATCAGCTCAGTTGTGATCACGTGACACTCAGCAGACAAAGCAAATACATACTACTCATATTGCAAAACCTCACTCGTTTACCAAGTTCAAATGTATTAAAAATTTTAGCTCGTCTTGCAAAACACTCACAGACCAAGTTACTTGCAATCCAAGGTTTTACTGTACAAAAAATGAAATTCCCTAAAAGCTAAATTTATTCACTATTAAATCTAATATGTTTCGTACTTAATACTTATTTGACAAACTGATCAGAAGACACTGAATGAAAAATCACCACACCTTGCATCTTTTGTTTACAATATTACAGTATAATTAAAATAAGCAAAAAACGGACTTCTGTTTTGCAGCCAGCTCATCACATTTTTTTTACTGTCTCGCAACACAGTTTAATAGTGCCAAATCCTTTTTTCATTTACTGCCATGGATCATCAATGTTTAATACTACTTCCCATTTCTGAATATGGCAAACTGCACCTTTTCCCTTTGCAGTTGCCATTTCATTAAGCTCATGAACTTCACACCACTAGAATCTGGTTGTTAATTAGTAATTTTTCTATTTGATTGTCTTGAAATTATATACATCATTAATAAAAATGAAAACTCCACTCAAAAATGACTATTTTATCTGTTGTTAAACCCATGCTGTTTGATGACAGAATATGCTTCAGTGGGAACCGCCATTGACAGAACAGGAAGCAATAGCAAAACGTCAATGAAAAAAATCTCGTTATTCGTCTTACATAATCTGTACATCAGATACATCATCCAGTCACATGATCACAATATTATAAACTGTTGACATAGAGTTTGGCTAAAATATTGTTATATTAACCACTTTGACAAAATTCTTTCTTGAATGGCTGTGTAGTGTGTTTAAATAAGCGGTTTTAAATTGAGCACCTGCCTATCCTTTGGTCTGTAGACGAAGGTTTTTTAGGAATGTAACCAAAAATCTGCATTTACTTGCACTATAAAATAGAATCGGCTCAAAGACATGTTCCTTAAAATTAACAAAATTATTTCTTTTGATAATTTAAAGTTACCAACTATTGTTTTCCCTTTGTTACAATATTACCAACTGTATAATTTTGTCTTCCACCAAATGATCTATGTTGTATTTTACATTAGAATAGTAGTTGGAAACTAATAATGTCTTGAGGTATTTCAGCACATAGACAATCCAGGAATGGAAGGTGGGAAACATTATATAGAGTTCTATGCTAAATGTGTTACAAAAAAACCTTTTATTGCTATTGCTATATAGACTTGATGGCAGCCATAGTGTTGGAATGCGTAGCATTGGATGGCTTTCCATAACTCACTTAGACAGATGAGAAGAGGTTACATGAGGTCCACAGTCGATCTATAAATATGACATCTAACCTATATATCATATATTCTTACTAAATATCATATTAGGGTTTCTTGTTAACACAGCTAAATCTATACAATTGTCATTTTTTTCCCCAGACAGAAAATAACTAAATTTTGCTAAAGGCATAAAGAGTGACAGATTAAAGAAAAAACAAAGTAAAATATGCTTAAGAGTGATGAGGAAATAATGAAGTTACAAGGTGTCATTTAAAACTGCAGGTAAAGGTTGAAAACCTTCCCTTCAGGGCATTCAGTGACACACTGGCATCATATTCAGGACTACTTTCAGCTTTGCATGTTTTAATGTTTCAGCCCTCTTCTGGATAAAACTAGTTCAGAAAAAGGATGTCATCATGATGCAGTGCTGCTGTACAATGTGCCTGAATGTAATCAGGGAAACAAGATGGCACCAAGCTCTGTGCAAAACGCGCCTGGATTGGGTGCCCTCTTACAGTTTGAATGGGTTCACTTCCCAAGGCACTCTGGGAGTTAGCTCTTTTCCAATAAGGCACTTGTCCAACTACATGAGAGGCTGAGAGCCGAATAAATCATTTTCATATTGTATTTGTTTATTTATTTACTGTGCTTCAGTTCCATGAAACATAACGCAGTCATTGGGGAACTAACATTTTTTTCTAATCATTTCAGACCTCTGTACCTAATACATTATTTTTTACTTTTCAAAACTGATTTGTTTTTGTTGTTTTTTATATTACTGTAATGAAGGCTTTCTCAGAAAGAATTTTGTAACTCTGGTAATTATAATAATGTACAGTATTAAGCTATTTAAAAATCTATACAATCTTTGCTGTAATACAAAAGACAGCTGCAAAAAAAAAATATTTTTTTACTCACAATAGTCTGCTTTTCTATTTCCTTGGAATGAACCACCATAGAAAGAAGCAAAAGACTTGTTATCATCTGTGTTCACAAGCTGGGCATAAATGCCAGCCTCCTGGGGTATGTGTCTGTTCATTGATCTTTTAACTGCAGTTCTTCTGACACTTCTGCTCTCAACTGTAGCATTCTACAAAATATAAAAAAATAAGGAAATATAACCAAATGTCTTCATATTGCAGGAAGTACACAATATTACAAAATTGCCCAGAATAAGAGATTAAGTTGAGTCAGTGTTATTAATCTGCATAGACGATTAAATGACTGCAATGGTATGAACTGATTAAAAAAAAACAAGAAAAAAAACCCAACACAGTCTTAAACAGTAACGCCATAAATTATAGCAAATCACTGAGAAAAATTTTCAAGAATCTAAAATTAGTTGTAAATTTGATGCCAAAATTTAAAATACACAAAAATGAAAAAATCACTTATTTTATTACTTCTAGAATACTATAATTGAAAAACAAACTTCAATTAAACCCTGAATAATAGAAATACTGTGTCCATAAATTAATATTCAAAAAGAAATCATAATAACTTTACAGTTAGTGAAGGTAAGGGAAAATATTTGAATACATACTGATTATTAGGATTACATGTTTTAGTCCAATCACATTTTTAGTGCTATAGTATTGAACTTTGCAACAAATATGAGAAATGCTTTATTAGAATGTGAATGCTGCATAAATTTGATAATGATCTGAAGATTATACAAAGAAGCACAAAAATAACTCAAAATATTTAAATAATGCATTTAAAAAGATAACCAGATTAAAAATTAATCATTTTATTGAATACAATCCTATCAATCTGTTTTGAACACGATTTTAACTAGATGTGCTATTCATCTAAGACGGGGAATACTTTAAGTAATCAACGGAGGTCTCAGTATTAACATTTGCAGTGCACTATGCAACGCAAATATCTCTGTGATATGCCATTTGGCAGGGTATTGGTAAAAGTAACGTTTGTGATGTACTATCTATTGCCATGACAAATACAAAGCATTTGTTTACTAAAAATGCTTGTGACGTGCCATCTGTTGGAATGACAAATGCAAAGCCAGTCAGTCAGTCAGTCATTATCCGACCCGCTATATCCTAACATAGGGTAACGGGGGTCTGCTGGAGCCAATCCCAGTCAGCACAGGGCACAAGGCAGGAACAAATCCCAGGGAAGGCGCCCAAAAACAATTTATAAAAATGTTTGTGATGCAAAATCTTTTGGAAGGACAGAGACATAGCAACCAGATGGACATATATCCTTTAGTTAAGGTGGATTCCTGTTATCCAAAAGAATTATGAAACAGTAAAATTATTTACTGGAAAATGGTATACATGTTGATACTAGCTGAAATACCTGGCGTTGCCCAGGAGGAAAGTAAAGTGTTTTTTTTTAATTGTTTGAAAAAAAATATAATTAAAAAAAACACAACTTTAAAATAAAATAAATTAACAAACAATGAAGACTCAGTAATATGCTTGTATTGTTTACTGAAGTACCTAGTTATATACAATGCTTTTAGTTTTTCTATCTTTATCCAATATGTAAAGGTTCTTAGGACTTTGTACCCTTGAACATGCTGCATAAAGTTGTCCATGTGAGTAACAGACTGTGTTCAAATTGATTCCAGCAATTTTCAATGATTGTGCAAACGTTCCGTGCGTCAAGTGGATGATAACAGACATACAAGACCGAATCTCTAATTAGTCTTTTCCAATTGAAATTCTTTTACAATCAATTAAACATTAAATATTTTACCTATATAAATAAATATTATAAGTTAAATATCATAGCGATATTTGTTTTATAATTTACCTTCGATTTTGATAAGTTCAATTAGTTTTTTGATTATTAACATATTAAAAAAAAATCCTATTTCTTTTTTCCAAAAAAATTGTAACACCAACAAGTTAGTTATGATGTTGTGAAACAAATGACATTTAGTTCACTAATGAATAAACAAAAATTAGAAAGACAGCCGCTGAATCCACAAAATAAATATAGGATGTTTGTGGTAGATAAAAATAAAATTGCTTACTTATATGTAATAGATAGCCTATTTTAATCAAAATATAATCACGAAATACGTTCAAAGTAGTGTAAAAACGATGGGAAAAGCGAAGCCTTTTTTAAGGTTTTTTGATAGATTAATTTTTGTTTTGTGGTGTAGTAATAAGTTTTTACATGCAGAATTTCTGACAACGTAAAAGAATGTCAATTAGATTAATATTATTATTAGGTTGATTTAATTCAATTACCACAACAACATTGTTACAATAAGAATAATGCAAGATGAAAATATAGTTAACAAAAACAAACATTAAACGACAAACAAATAATACTACGGATTTTTCATGATAAAACTGTCAGTTGCTTCTACAGAGCACACCAGAAACATTCCGAGCGTCAACTGGATGATAACATACATACAAGGCCGCAAGATTGTTACAGTCTGCTGTATATATAAGATATATATATTGTGACAGTTTAAGGGTCCCCATGACCCCTTGAACCCTCAGACCAGACGTCAGACACCAGATAAAAGTCCAAATAATGGTTTATTATAATAATAAATGTGTACAATGCACCACTACTCCACACTACTCTAATAAACAATAAATAATAATCAATAATCCTCCACTCCCAGATGCGTTGCCACTCTTCCACCCAGCTCAGCTTATCCGTCTGGGATTTCCCAGAGTACTTTATAGTCCGTGACCCGAAAGTGTTTCTGTCCCTCAGTCCATGTGACTTTCTATCACTTCCAGGTCAGGTAAAAACTTCTTTTCTTCATCAGCCCGGAAGCCCTTTATTTCTTCCAACCATGTGACTAGGATTTACTTCCGGGCTGTATGGAAAATAAACTTGTCTGTGTCTCCATGCAGCGTCCCCTGGCGGTCCCGACGTTATCCAGCAGGGCTGTGTATTAAAACTCCATAGTTCATGATGCCCTGCTGGAATTCGGGGCATCTCCACATTGCAAGGAGGGCTCCATCTAGCGGCCTGGGAGTATTGGCCGGGATGAATGGCCGGCCATATCCCAAAATATATATATATATATATATATGTAGTTTGAGTCACAAAAACAGAATGAGTCCCAAAAATAGTTGGGATGCCAGCTCTATTTAATTTCAAAAGCAACAGATGTGCATTAGCGCTCAAACATACAGAATGCTGGCAGTCACCTCCAGTTCACCCTCTGGTGGTCATTCCGAGTGTCAACTGGATGATAACATGCATACAAGACCGCATGATCGGGTTGATTTCACCCTACAGTATTTTTAGTCAACCAATGAGAAACATGTGTACCAAGTTTCATGAAAATCGCTCCAGCCGTTCGGAAGTGATGCTGGAACATACATACGTACACACACACACATACATTGACTTTTATATATATAGAAGATTACAATTGTATACATTTTAAAATTGTTACAATAGTGTTCACATTTATGATGATTTGTTTTCTTATAATTGACACTAACAAAATGCTTTATTAGGGAGTGACAAACGCGGTGGTAGTGAGGAGCAAAATCATGTAGGGTGCCACAGTTCAGGAAAAACATTTTCATCCAATTCCTCACATAAAGAGAATAGTTTAAAGTGTAGCAAGTATTCTGAATTTAGTTAAGAATTTGGTTATGTGATGGACGACCGGCTATGGACTCCGGTCACCACCCCCAGGCCACTAGGAGGAGCCCTCCGGACAGCATATTTGTGCCCCGAGTTCCAGCAGGGCCTCATGGACTTTGTAGTGTTGTGACACAGCCCTGCTGGATACCTTGGGGGCCGCCAGGAGTCGCTGTAGGGGGGCTAGTGGGCTCTTGCATGCTCTATAACCCGGGAGTGCGTCACAATCACGTGACTGGAGGAAGCGGCGTGCTCCCGGGATGAAAAGGACTGTTTACCCTGACCCGGAAGGGATAAGGACTTGGGGGTTTGGCCAGGAGCCACTTCCGGGTCAGGGGCTATAAAAGGACTCTGGGTAAGCCCAGACATTGGAGCTGAGCTGGGAGGAAGGGTGGCAAAGTGTCTGGGAGTGTGGAGGATTATTGTTTATTGATTATTGTTATTATTATTATTATTGAGTATTGTGGAGAGGAGGGTGCTTTGTGCACTTATTTATATTAATAAATATTATATTTGGACTTTTACCTGGTGTCTGACGTCTAGTCTGAGGGTTCAAGGGGTCACGGAGACCTCTAGCTTTCACAGTTAGCAGTTGCATAGTGGCCCATGTGAAAGGAGTTACAGAAGTATGGCCGACTAAGAACAAGGAACTGAATAGTACAGATATTGAAGATGTTGATGAGGAAAATAAAAAAAAGATGTAAAGCAATAGTCATCCACAGTCCAAAGGATCAATGGTAGTATGTAAAGGCAAGAGTGATCTCATCTGAAGCAATATTAAAAGAGTCTTGGATGGAGACAAAGAAGGCAAGAACAACATATACAGTTTGGAGAGAGTCTATGATAATGGTATTTCATTTATGAGGAAATAGGTTTTGACTAAAAATGAAGGAATGATTTTGGTACATCTGCATAGAAGTAGTTACAATATACAGATAGGGATTTGTGAAATTAGATAACATGAAGACACAGATATCTACTTGATTAATAGCTAATAAGATGGCATGAAGATTAATTAAAGTAGAATGAAGACAGATGGATAGGGAAGAAAGACAAGAACAAAATGTTGGCAGATATACAGAAGTCCAGTAAAAGGATAATATTGTCAGAGAATAAGATGGCCACGAGGATGAAGCAAGGTCCCTCCAGGGACTTCTCAGAAGGAACAAATGGTTGGTAGATTACACAATGTGAACTGCATAGAAGTCAGTTTTAAAAAGAAAGCAAAGCATTAATAGAATGTGGAATATTGAAAATCCAGGTAGGTGACAGGCCAGAATCAGTGACCCACAATCCACAGCCCTGTACTAAGGAGAGAAAAGTGTGACAGAAACTGCAGGATCAGGAGGAAGCTACTGGTGTTGCAGATTTCAAACAGTAGGACCGTGTTTTGGAGATGAAAGGTCAAGAGAAAAAGGGGAGGCATAGCAATAGATAAAGATGGCTTGGTTTGAAACTCTCTGACAATTCCAAGCCACCTGAGATGGAATACTTTAATGGAGAGGAAGAACAATTAAATTACAAGAGCTGGATATTTGCTTGCAAAGATCAATAGAATGAAGAAACAACAGGAATGGGATGGGCCCAGAATGAAAAAGTCATGATTAATAACAAGAATCGGCAGTGGATGCTGAGCTGAGTAACACGAAGCCTCCGAAGCAGCATGTACTTTTTATCTGCTACACTTAAACAGGCTGCTTACAGTTGCCTAAAAGCAGATTTCAGTTCAACTAGAATGCCAAAGCGGAGACAATGAGACATTTTGTTTGCTCCTAATGTAACTAAAAAAGATAGATGTCTTTTTACAACCACTAACTTCCTTTATTTGTTAAAGCATTACTTTAAGAATTGTTATTTTTCTAAAAATCAATTTTAAATTATGAGTGCTGAAAGCACTTAAAGAACGAGATATTCAGGCCGTTCGGGTTTAAAACGTACTTATTTTTTATCGGAGTACAGCTGGAAGAATGTGTATATATGGGTACATAAAAAACACTAAACCTTTTGTTTTTGAAATACATTTTTATTTGTTCATTTTATATAACGTATATTTTAAATTAAAATAATTAAAGTAGAACAAAGGAAATGTAAGAATATGATTTATTAGAGGTAGATGAATGAAGTTATAAGTTTCCATTTTGGTATTTTATTTACTATTTGTTTAAAAATTTTTCCACTAAAACTGGTTGCTAGTTATTTTTTAAGCTAGTATTGATTTATTTACTTTTGATTTTAATACATGTACTGCAAAGGGATATTTATGTCAAAAAAATGAATGTGAAAGTAATTTTGCTTATGTCAAATCAAATCTATCTAAAACATTACCTCAGAGTTATCCATGAGTGGATAAATAATAATAAAATAGTAAATAAAATGTTTGTTAAATAACTTTAAAATATGTTATAAAGTATCCATACAAATGTGGGCTAGCACCTCATTCTTATAAAAATTACCAATTTTTTAATCTATCTATCTATCTATCTATCTATCTATCTATCTATCTATCTATCTATCTATCTATCTATCTATCTATCTATCTATCTATCTATCTATCTATCTATCTATCTATCTATCTATCTATCTATCTATCTATCTATCTATCTATCTATCTATCTATCTAAAAATGCTAAGGATTGTGTTCATCTGTCACACTTATACTCGTGAACCGCTTGGGTTAGAACCTTGATCTTTGTCTTACTTGAAATCTTATGAAGTAATATGTGTTTGTGAAGCAAAAAATGTGGCTAGCAGCAAAACAGTTAACAGGCTTTGCATCTTTCTTAACCAAAATGATCAAGGAGGTGACATGGTAGAAAGAAAAAGAAAATCAACGACATCTGCAGAATGTGAAAAAAATTGCAGACTCCAAATCTGTGATAGGAGAAAGATGAAGGACAGCAGCAGCACTTGCTGCATGGCAAGCACGTGCAGTGCAGCTACCTGCTGCTACTCTCAAACTACTGGGGCTGGAACCTTAATCATAGGAGGACCAGATGTCCAAGTATTTCCTAGTGTAATATAGATGTAAACTACTTTTAGTAATGTGTTTCAAACATCTATAATTTATACCTGTTAAAATATGCAAATATAACCATTGGGAAATAATCAAGGAACATCTAAAAATATGTTCCTACAAAGGCTAGATTAAGCAAAAATATGGAAGTCTTTCTCACTCATTTTTATTTTACCAGAATAACTTATCCGCTGCTGATTGTCATAGTGGCAGCTTGCTGGATGAACAAACCAAGCCACTCTATCATGAGCAACAGTCTTTAGCTTTAGCTCCACAATGCTGGAAGTCCAGCTGAGCCATTTAGCATGTGACATATGGCAAGTGATCAGAGGTCATTCTAACTGTATACCTCAACTACCTCCACTGGCTCAATTCGATCTGGAGAAGCATTAATTCCATTCCAAGGTCCTCCTGTATTACTGCTCTCCACACCTTAGTTTGGTTGTTTGCACATGCAGCCTCATTCTTTTGGTCATTACCCAGAGCCCATAACATGAGGTGTGTACTTTGTCTCTAGGACTTAGCTTCTGCTTCACCACCACAGCCTAGTACAAAGTCTGCAAAACTGCAGCTGTTCTTGCAATTGTTGGCCTATCTTACAAAAACCTCTACATTTTCATAAACAGGATCCCCTCCTTTCCTTAAAAAAGCTACTGCCTACTAACCTTCTTCTTCAGGTGGAGGACTGTGCCCACACATTTGGAAATATTGATTCAATTTTGATCATATCACATTTGACTGAGAATCACTTCAATGTTTGGCAGAGGAGGCAGCTGGATAAAGTTCCAGGAGATAGCATTAGCAACATGAAACAGAGTCTGCACTACTCATGCAGATTGGACTTGCAGACTCCCATGAATCTTTCAATATCTGTAAAATGACAAAAAACTGGTTCACTGTTCCACAGTCAGGGTGGAATACCTTGTGTCCATCCTGGACCAGAGATTCAGCTAAAGGGTGGATTCTCCATTTTATCATTGGCACATATCCTTTTGTAGAGAACCACACGTCAGCTAGTATACAGGCACAGTCTTCATCTTCCATGTACAACCAAGGCACTCTCTGAAAATCTACTGCTCTCTTCATTGCCCTGAGTTCATCAATATAAGAGAATGTGTAATGTCAGGGATGGGAATTGAAAATAGGACTTGACGAAGTGAGTTAGTGGCACACACTACTGTGCAATCCCCTCATTATGTTCTAATAATCATAACTTAAGGTTTAGAGTTTGGACAGAAGGAACATACAGAAGCAAATGTATTGACTAATTAATGCAAAAAACAAACACTGGCATCAAAGTTTTACTTCATATAATGGAGGTCAAAATCATCTCCACATTGAGAAGCAGTTGAAGAACAAAACTGGTAAGGAGTTAAAAGTGAAATTAAAACAGCAAAAGCCCATACAGGATAAATAATATCAGCTGTTAAACTCAGGGCTTATAAAAGCATGTGGACAGCAGTTAAAAAGAAAATGATTAATGGCAACAATCAGTTAAAGAAGAATGGCACTGAAACAATAAACGTCAACCCCATGAGGTTCTTGAAGTACTGTATTTAATATACAGAATGTTCAAAAATGAAAAAGTTTATTAACAGCAGTAATGGGGAATATAAATACAAAGTATAAAACTAATGCCTACGTTTCCAAATTTTCTTCCGTTTTTTCCTATGAAAGCCACCCAGTAGCTACAGGAAATATTAAATATAACGTTCAACAATTAAGAGTTTACAGACCAACAAGTACAAAAAACAAGTATTAAAAAATACAGATCATGTAAATCTCTTAAACCTGATAATATTTATTCATGAGTGCTAGAAGAAGGTAGTAATTGTTTATAGAGTATAATCCTTTAACATATACATACAGAAGATATTGCAGAGTTAGACATTCCTAAAGAATAGAAGTTAGCAATTATCAAACTGCTGTACAGTATAATAAATGTGATCGATGAAAACTCTGATAGGTATAAGTCATGTAGCTTAATGTGTAAATGAATTTGTCAGCAGCCATACCACCTGCACTTCATAACATACCATCCAACTGAAGATAAGCATGGTCAGGCCAGGCCGGGACTTGGATGGGAGACCATCTTGGAAAAGCTAGGGTTGCTGCTGGAAGAAGTGCTGGTGAGGCCAGCTGGGGGAATCCAAATGCCTCAGTGCAATGATGACGACACTGTGCTGTAAATATGATGCCCTTCTTCAGAGAAAACATAAAATTGAGGTCCTGACTCTCTGTAGTCATTAAAGATCCCTGGGCATCTCTGAAACAGAGTAGGGTTTATCCTGCTGTCCTAGCTAAACTGGCCATCATGACCATGTCCATTCTGGCCTCCTAATCATCCCCTGTCTCTAACTGTCTCTCTCTCTCTCACCCCCTCACCACCTAATAACTAATGTGTAGTGAGTGCAGTGGCACATTAATGGCTCCTGTCACAACATCCAGGTGTGTGCTACACATTGGTGGAGGCTGAAGTGGGCACCATCTGTCTATGTAAAGCACTTTGAATAATGAGAAAAGCACACTGTATAGATGTAATTAATTGATATTATCTATTATTAATAGAGTTGTTAAAGACAAGATGGAGAAACAGATCTCAAGCACAAGTACGTTAGGAAACATTCTAAATGGGTTACGTGGGAGAGACACGGTTTCTTTTTATTGTGATTTTCAAAAGGCTTCTGATAAGATATCTAATAAAAGGCCAGTAGAAGACTAACAGTAGTAATTCAAGGTGCAGTGTGTACACATTTACTGTATTGCATTAAGTTTACAAAACAATGGGTTATAGAGTGAGAATCATTTTCCTAATTAGGTTCTGCCGCAATTAGTGAAATGCAGGAAACCAGTAATAAATTAAGAAAAAAAGAAATAAAGAAAAACCATAATACCACAAGATGAAAAAAAAAATTATTGTCAAAAACAGGCAAAAGTCAGAAGCCTAAAAGATTAAGCTAAGTTGCCGAAGGAAAAAAAAACAAAAAATCACATTGAGAAAAACTCACGAGCGTTTTAACTCCCTAAAATGATTTGTAATAAAGACACTGCAAGGTTTGGTTACTGAATCCAAAAACTTTCGAAGTTCAAGTAGTTCAGAGCATTCCACCATCTTAAATACTTTCGGTAACCATGTGGCAGCAACCAAGGCAATGATACTAATAACAAAGCACAAGAAATGGTGCACCCTTAGTCATAAATGATAAATAAAATGGTAAAGTGATAACAATAGTTAAATAATGATCAAAAATGTAAATGTTATCAAATTAAAAAATAATTGGAAAAATAATTACAAAATAAATCTGCATGGTCAAAAGCCCAGTTCATGACAGTTGTCCCTAAGGAATCAGCAGTGGAGTGCCTGTTTAATTTACATAAATAATAATTTAATGAACAAGATAAATCTGCTAAGAATGTTAAACAAGGTAGATTGGTGGATCATTACAAAAGGACCTGAAAAGAATTCAGACTTGGGGGGATATGTGGTGGATGAAGATCAATGGGAAAAAACTGTAATGTTTAACAGTTAGGAAGTAAAAATAGTAAGGATAATTACAGAAAGGGAGGTCTGAATCATGAAAGACTTGGGAGTCCTTTGAGGCTAACTGCCACCATCTAGAGACTTTACAGAAGCAATTGGCTAATAGGATGTTGGGTTACATAGCATTATGTTTTGTGTGAAAGAGAATAGAGGTTGTTGTTAAGATACTTTTGATACTTCATATGGAATGTTTAGGTATAGTTTTGATCTCGATGGTACAAATAGGACATTAAAGTTCACACAGGCTTTAGGGTATGAGAACATTAAGTAGTGAATCGTAACTTGGTTGGATAATAGCACTTTCAATGCCTTTCACAGGAGAGTAGAGACCTCAGGATGGCCATGGCTCAATCTTTTAAATGTTCGTATCCCTGCGTGAGGAGAAAGTCGTGTGGCAAGCCAGCAAGCTGACAGCTGATCCCGCAAAAAGGTAGTGTGTTTCTTTTCAATTGAAAAACTGTTTCAGAGGGGGTTTCTGAATCGGCAGCGGTCACACCCCCACCCTCAGCTTTGTTCACTCCTTTGTGAACCAAGCGATCCACAAAACCAGGCTCTGCCAGGCAAGAGAGGACATCAGTTTTAACATGCGCAGAGCCGGGACTATGACGGACAATAAAATCAAACAGCTGCAACCTTAAGAACCACCGCATAAGGCAAGAGTTTGTATCCTTCCATCTGTAGAACCATTGAAGAGGAGCTTGATCGGTCACCAAGGTAAGTTTACGCCCCCACGAATAATAATAGAGCACTCCCACAGCCCATTTGATCTCCAAACACTCCTTTTCTATAGTCGAGTAGTTACACTCCCTGGTTAGCAGCTTTCAGCTCAAAAACGAGATCGGGTGCTCCTCACCATCAAAAACCGGAGACAGGACAGCACCTAAACTGAGTGTACTAGTGTCTGTCTGCAAAACGAACTCATGAGAGAAGTCTGGGTTTCTCAACACTGGGTACATTGACAAAGAAGACTTTAAATCATTGAAGAACCTTTCACAATCATCCGACCAGACAACACAGTGGTTCTTTCTACCCTTCATAAGATCAGTTAGAGGAGCAGCTCTATTTGCAAAATTCGGGAGAAATCTATAATAACCACCTGTCTCTGCATTTTTGTAAACAGGTAAGCAAGCACCTCATCCACTTTCTTTAATTGAGGTCTAACCAAACCTCCACCCATAAAATAACCTAAATAGTTCATCTCAGACATACCCAACTTACATTTCTTAGGGTTAGCTGTCAATCCAGCCTGTCTGAAGCTGTCTAGTACACCCTGAAGCCACTTCAAATGTGAAGGCCAATCATTACTGAAAATGACGACATCATCGAGATACGCCCTGGAATATTCAGAATGGGGACGTAAAATCTGATCCATCATACAGTGTGGGGTAAATTTGTATAACCCGTCAGGGGTGGCAAATACTGTTTTTTCACAACTGGAAGCTTCAAGAGACACCTGCCAATACCCTTTCATAAGATCAAGCATGGAGATGTACAAAGCCTGTCCCAATTTCTCCAACAACTCATCAACACGGTGCATAAGATAAGAATCAAATTTGGAAACTTTATTTAAGCATCTGAAATCGATACAGAATCGAACCATTGGGTTTTGGGACCAAAACGATCAGACTGCATGAGTCGCTTTTACTTTCATGAATAACACCCAATTCAAGCATTTGTCTGACCTCATTGTGCACCACATTCCATTTTGCCTCGGATATCCAAAAAGAGCACATCTACACCTTAACACCAGGCTCCGTAGCAGTCTTATGTTCGGCAAGAGCAGTAAAGCCTGGCAAGGGGGAAAATACAGTACATCACTTTTCCAACTTATTAGAGACAGCAACTCCACTTTCTGTGAATCAATCAAATCGCCACCAATATCAACATCTGTCTGTGACATAGCAGCCTTGGGCATCAACGCCTCCTAGAGTTCATCCCACTCTTTCAAGAGATTAACATGTAAAACCTGCACGGGTTTCCATCTGCCAGGTATCCTGACTTTGTAATTCAAGCCCCATACACTCCTCATTGACAGCAGGACCCTGTCATTTCGCAAAGAACTTGTGTGGATCGGTAGGAATCAAAACCAGGACCCGATTGCCCGGATTAAATTCCCAAAGTTTGCTACACTTATCATAATGCCGTTTTTGGGCATCCCGTTCATGCTGCTGGTGCTCCAAAGCAATAGAAGGAAACTTAGAAATTTGATCCTCCAGGTAAACAACCAGGTCAGCAAAGCTAGGGCCATTAGCATTAGAACATACACCTGTCCATTCCTCATGAATAACATCCAAGACGCCCCGTGGACGTCTACCAAATAGCAACTCAAAGGGACTCAAGTCCGTAGAAGCCTGTGGCGATTCCTGAACCGCGAACATCAGGAAGGGCAAAACAGAGTCCCAGGATGTTACAGTAGGTCATTATCACCCGCCTGATCATCTGCTTTAGTGTTGTTAAACTGCTCCATCAGGCCATTTGTCTGCGGATGGTAAACAGTGGTACACAGCTTTTTAATGGCAAGGCTGTCACACAACTGTTTCATGATGCATGAAGTAAAGGGTGAACCCTGGTCATTCAGAATTTCACGGGAAATGGCAATACGGGTAAAGATCTCACACAGAGCCTTTGCAACAGATACAGAGTTGGCCTTCTGGAGAGCAGCCACTTTAGTGTAATCAATCAGCACGAAAATATACTGATACACATTCTTACCTTTTGGGAGGGGACCCACAATATCCAAACCAACCCGTAGAAACGGAATGTCTAAAATAGGCATCGAGGAAAGGAGAGCCCGACGGGGCCTGTGAGCAGAGACCTGACAGTCAGGGTAAGACTTACAAAACGGTTTGATATCCCTGCCCGTATTCAGCCAATAAAACTGCTTTGAGATGTGCTCAGTAGTCTTTTCGGCGCCCAGATGACCGCCCAACACATGCGCGTAAGCCATCGACAATACTATTTCCCTGCATTCATCTTGGACAACCAGTTGTTCAATCAGACTGCCCCAACGCGATCAGAGATCACTCAATAAAGGAAGCCGCTTTTAACAAGAAAGTTCAGAGTTTTGAAGCCGGGGGTCTTACAGTCCACATAATAGGAGTCTCAGGCAGCGTAAGCCTATTTGAATGCAAACACCAAAGAGCTGTCAGCTTGCTCCAAGAGCACAAAATCTGCTTGCTCGCTAGCTGATGCCTCTGTTGAGGCCGGGGTAGTGACCACCGCCACTGCATTAGAAGGACCGGGCAGTCGCTCGAGAAAATCCAAGGAGTCCCCCTCACTGGAGAGATCAGGTTCAATTTCCAGGTCGGTACCCCGGTCAATTCTGTTAGCCACCAGCCTCTCCCCTCCCTCCATAGCTCCTGGGAGAGTCGGCAATGGCACCTTGATGTCGGCCAAGACCCTAGGAAATGGTATTCCTCTTCCCCACCAGCAAGGGCCAGGGGCAAGAATCAGATATAGCAGTCCAGACTTTAAAGTTTTGTCCTTTATACTTCAAAGGAAGCAACACAGTCTCATAGTCCTTAACATCTCCATGGACAAGGCGTATGCTCACTCGCTCCGTGCCAGAGGAGGGAGTCTCGCACAGCCAGTTAAGACGAATCACACAGAGGTCACTACCCGTGTCCAACAAGTTAGGGATCTGCCAGCCAGCCAATGTAACAGACACACTGAAACTGTCTTCCTTCAGAGACTTAGATGGGACCAGCGAGCAACATACCTGAGGCAAGTCGACTTCCATGGACTGAGCAGGAGAGAGGTGACATTCCCTAGCCAGATGTCCGGTCTGATCACAGCGGAAGCATCTGCGCTTGGTCCCAAATCCGGAATTCCCGCGATGTCGTCTTCTATTCGGAATTCCCTCGACAGCAAGATCGGCAGCCCTGGGTGCCTGGGCAAGGGAAAGGTGCCTGGCAGGGGCCGGCTCTTCATCAAGGGGATCAAGTGGGCCAGCAGCAACAGCTGGAGCGGAGGGAGTCTGGGGGAAAAAGACAGGAGAGTGAGAGACCTCAGGATGACCACAGCTCAATCTTTTAAATGTTCGTAGCCGCACACGACTAACTCCTCGCGTCGCAAGCCTGCAGCTGATCCTGCAAAGAGGTGTTTCTTTTCCATTGAAAAACTTTTTAAGAGAGGATTTCTGAAGGGGCAGCGGTCACAATAGATAGTTGAGTAGCTCATATTCATTCTCATGTTTTTCTTGCAGTTTTCATTTTGTTAGTAGCATATAGACCATAGATTGGTAAAAGTTCCCAACTTTTGGGTTTGCACAGTCATGGCTGTATTCAATAAGAAAGGGTAGCATACAGCTTGTGAAATATGTTGCAGTGGGTAGCTGCTGCAGTTCAAGCAATCACCATTGCTCTGCTATCACTGTCAGTGGCGATTCTCTAAGGGGACCCCCACCCAACCCCACCTGAATCTGATGGTCATCATTGACTGGGTCATGAAGATACTATGCATTTGGCACATATCTAGTATAAAGGAAAGGGTACAGAGAAGATTCTTTTACTGAAATTCAAGAGTGCACCAGAACTATGCCTTCTGTCTGTGAAAACTTAACCTTCATTTCCTTTCTCATCTGCGTCATTGATTGCAGCAGCTGAAAGAGAAAGTTTCAAATGTTTTCTACACTGTTAAAAAATTAGGAGACAAACTAAACACACCACCAAATAAGCTGGAGAGTGGTGACATGTTGCATGTTGATTAACACATGCAAGTATGAATTTTACTGTACTCTCTACATACAGTATGACAATAATGACCCTATATACCTATGAACAAGATGAAAATTATTTTACTTATAGCCCATACCTTGCCATATACAATATGTGTCAAACACAGTTTGGTATGGTGTCTTTATGCTTTCATCTTCCATGTTCGTGATGTTGATCCTCATTGAGGTGACACATAAGATGGCAACATACACAGGCCATGATGAAGGGAATACAAATAAGCCAAAGTGGAAATATTGATGCCATGGAGAGTTATAATGACTTTCTTGTTTTTCTGTTGTCTGCTTCATGAATTTGTGTCTTACTCTTAAAGCCAAGTACATTTGCTAAGCAAGAACAGCCACAATTGTAAGAAATGTGTTTAATGTGTTTACAAGTCTCCTATTGATGAGAATTTCAGACAAATTTTCTTGATTTAAACAGCCACTTTGTGCAGTTCTTCTGCTGAACGTTTCTTTCTTGCACACACAGTCACAACTGTTAGTATGCACTTCACTGACCATTCACCAATCAAAACAGAGTAGTTGCTAGAGCCCACCGTCGCAACCTAAGTGGGTGGATATGAGTTTTAATTTCATTGCGTATTTCTCTGAAATAGATAATTGAAGAAATAATTAAATAAATACATAAAGAAATAAACAACAAAAACATTTCACAAAACATTGAATTGTGTCTTTGTTCATTTAATTTTGCATTTCACAATACATTTATTTGTGTATTTGTTTATTTGTATAATTTTGTCCAAAATATTGCTCCATAGTCTCCGACTTCTTTGTTACTGTAAATAAAATAGTACCAGATCCTGCTCATATTTTCAAAACACTACAGTATCCCATTGCACCTGTAAACCGCCATTGCTACAAACTGACAGGATTCGGTATAGTTAAAAAAAAATGTTAAGAGTTACTAACTTTTACTAAACTCAAAAAATTCTCTTTGGTTCCACAATTGTAGTCACAATATCAGTTGCTAGTGAAATGTTTCTGAACATTTTCACTGTAACTGTAGTTTACCTGCCTTCTCAGACTGGCAGCTTACTTAAACCAAGATTCTTAGTGTACAGTACTTCCTCATCTGCAAACTGCCACAGGGATGCATAGGATTATATTGTCATGAAATTAAGTACATGATCCAGGATTTATGTTCACCCCACTCATCCATTAAGTGCCCAGATATATGTCATGGCAGACAGCTCCCATCTGGAACATGCCTTCATCAAATTTTATCTATTTGTGTGTTTAAGGAAATGCTGCAGATCTGAATTTTGCTTTAGGAGGGTAGGAAAACAAGGCTGACTCAGCCTTTCCCAGACAGTTTCTTATTGCCTCAAGCAAACAGACAGAAAGGGAGGAAAAAAAGCGTTTTGCAATGGGATCCAAGAGAATGCCTTAAAAGACAAGCTTGCCAATATTTGAAGCCAAAATATCATGTGAAGTGTGCCTTGGTGCTTCTCATTTAGACAGAAGAGTGTGCCTTTGCAAATAAAGGCATTCTACACTGTGTTTACATTTATTATTATCAATATCTGTTTTATTAAATATTCATGTGGCGGAAGGCTCATGTCTATGAGGCCTAAGGATGCATGTCATTTTATTAATTTATGGTGCCATATGGTCTATGTTCCCTTTTGTGCTAATGTTTGGTTTTTCTAATGTCCAATTAGTTTATGTAAAAACCTGTTGTTTCACTCACAAAGGAGCTGTGATGCCTTTAGTTTCAGCATCACATTTTTATTTTAATAAAAAGGATTTTATTTATTCAGGATCAGGCCAATAGGTAAAAATCCATCACCCATCTATGTATTCCTCAAATGCATTAATCTGATGTAGATGTTTATAGGAAGTCAGATTCTGTCTCTGAGGTAATGGTCAGAAGACAATGTCTCATCTTGGAAGGCCTCCTCATTCAGAATTATTATCTACCTTAAAATAGTAGGGGGTCACCTTTGGCGACTACTGGCACTGCAAATGAAAAGCAAGTTTGAGCATTCATCCATTAGTTATTAAACCTTCTGAGGTCCAATGCTCCTTCTCGACCACTCAGATCTGCTGATGAACGGAACCTGATGTTGCCACCTCTGCATGGTATCAAATCTCAGTCAAGACTCCTTCTTTGCGTGCAGCTCCTGCCCACTGTCCATTTGAAACTCTGACACCCTTAATGTGTTCCAGAATCATTTGACGATACTCTTGTTTGGTGAATTTCTGTCTAACTAATAGCTGTTAGGTTCTGTAAATCCGGGGATTGTGACTAGTTTATATTTTCTTTTGAGCTCTTTATATGTGAAAATCAATTTTTTGTACCATTGCCCTGTAACACTTGTTCCCAAACAGTCCCTAGTCACCTTGGATCAGAGCAGGGATGGGCAACGTCTGTCCTGGAGGGCCGCAGTGGCTGCAGGTTTTTGCTCCAACCCCATTTCTTAATGAGAAGTTAATTATTTCTGATGAAGCTCTAATTGCCAAATGACATTTTGTTGCTTCATTTTAGTGGTCTTGCTTGTTAAGGTTCCCCACCCTTAATTGCTTATTTCAGTCTTAAACAGTTGCATTCACTGTTTTAATGGCTTCTTATTAGCAATAAGATGCAAATGACAAAGGAGCCAGCAGTTCTCCATCTAACTTATTTCTATTTACATGTGTGTGGATTCATTGTGCACTAGTTGGTTATTCTACAACACTTAATAGAAAAATTGCCTGTCTCCTGGTATCTCCTCCATGCTCCTGAGACTGTGCTGGGAGACACAGCAAACCTTCTTGTGATGGGACGTATGGATGTGCCATCCTGAAGGAGCTGGATCTACCTGTGATACCTGAATTAACTGCAGGTACCAACCTCATGCTGCCAGTAGTAATAAGGACACTAGCAAAACACAAAACTAGAGAAGAATCAGTCAGGAAGGATAAGGAGAGAGCAACTGTCTGTGGCCACAACCTGCAAAGCCATTCACTTTTTGGGGGTTGTCTTGCTGTTGCCTCTCCAGTGCACCTGTTGCCACTTTCATTTGCACCAAAGCAGGTGAAGTTGATTCACAATCACTTCTGCTTCCTAACTGGACAAATTGATATCCCTGAAGCTTAATCGACTTGGTGTTAGACTGTGATGATTAAGTCCCTTAATTTTTTTGAGCAGTATATTAAAAAGAAGCAGTATCACATCATCTCTGAGGGGAATGTACGGGATGGAAGAAAAGTTAAGTAAGAAAGGGGAGGATCAGGAACATTTGGAGCAGAAGGTCTGAATTTGTGGCATCATTGCTATGCATTTATAAGAATATTATTTTTATTATTACTTATAGTTTGTATTTAATCCTTTATCTTTGTTTATCTTTGTATTTAATTTTTATATTTTAGTAAATAAGGTGATCTCTTTTATTATTAATTTGGTGAAGATTCTTTCTTTTTTCTACTTCAGAAGTTCAGGTGGGGAAGTCAGCTTAGGTGTTTGATTGAAGGGCTAAGCAAGGTTACAGATGATAAATACAGGCCTCTAAGACAACAGCTTGAAACAGGTAACCAAATCTGTTAAGTCTCAACACCAGGTGCTAAGACCAGAGATTCGGCTCTACAGGTAGAACCTTAAGTACCCTAAGGTCACCATTGCCTCCATATTTTCCAGTCCTTAGTCCTGCTAAGAAAGCCCGTTTCAGCCACTTGTACCTGAGATAAAATTTTTTTGGTCTTTACCCAAAGCTCATGATCATACTTTAGGGTAAGGATGTAGAATGACTGATAAATCAAGAGATTCGCCTTGTGGCTCAGCTCCTTCTTCATCGGTATAGAGACCACATAACTGCTGTTTCCATCCCTATCCATCCCTTGTCCCTTCACTAGTGAACAAGAACCCAAGTTATTTAAACTTTCTCCACTTGAGGCAGTAACACACTCCCCACTCGGGGTGGACATTCCACCTTTTTCCTACTGAGTACCACAGATTCAGATTTAGAAGTGCTGATCCTCATTCCTGACACTTCACACTCAGTCACAAACCATCCCAATGTGTGCTGAAGTTCACAACCTCATGAAGCCAACAGGACAAAAAGCAGTGACACAATACTAAGACCACTGAACTGGAAACCCTCCCCTCCCTGACTGCACCTTGATATCTTGTCAATGATAATCATAAACAGGATTGGATACAAAGCGCAGCCCTGGTTCAGTCTTACACCCACAGGGAACGGTGCTCTCACTGTGATTATACAGGGACCGAATAATCATTATTGGGGGCCCCAGAACCCCTAGACTCTCCCAGCACCCTCCACGGAATCCATTGAGGAATACAGTGTTTTTTCCTCAACCAAGCAGGAAACATTTCATTGTGATATATGAAGAATTTACTCTAGAAAACTGCAAACATCCATTAGTAAGATGCCTACAATTTTTAAAGAGATTTTTAGTTTTGATGCATAAAGAAGTTATTCCTTTTTACAAATTTCAAATGAGCTCAAAAAGCAAACCTCTCTTTTTTATAAAACGACTGCAGTGACATAACTTGTCAGCATGCTGCCCCACCAACACTCATGACATACCAAGGAGGGTAACTGATGTTATATGCTATTTGAAATAAGAAGCAATCAAATTCTCACTTAGAGGATCTGTTCAGTCAGTCAGTCAGTCAGTCATTCTCCAACCTGCTGTATCCTAACACAAGGTCACGGGGGTCTGCTGGAGCCAATCCCAGCCAACACAGCACAAGGCAGGAATAAATCCCTAGGCAGGACGCCAGCTCACCGTAGGGATCTGTTCAGAACATTTTTAAAAACTGGCAAGATCTAATCAATAAAATTTTAGAATAAGATTTTATATTGGGTTAAAGGATTCTGTCCCCCCTTTTCTGCACTTAAAGTTTTACTCTGGCTGTTGACATTACCCTCATTCTCATTGGTGGGGGTTAAATTGAATTTAGTTTTGTCAAGTTTGACTTGATTGTATGGAATGTTACTTGCTTTTAATAAATTGCTACAATATGATTGGCTGTTCCTACACAGGCAATGAGTAGGAAGTGGACTCCATCTGATGCTGTACAGCTAGCAATATCTGCTCTTAGATATAGAGACATTGTGGGACAGGCGCAGTAAGAAAGAGGTGGGTTTGGGTTAATGGACAAATCAACCCTCATGGCATAAGACAACATCTACCCAGAGGAGACAGCTGATGGTTGCTGAGGTTCGACAGCAAGAGGAGGCAGAGAGACTAGCTAGGAAAATCTGTAAAATCGTAAACTCACCTGGAAGGATCTGTGGGAGATGGAAGGAAGCCGAATCAGCTTCATCATCAGAGCCACCTATGATGTTCTTCTCACCCTATGAACCTACATCAATGGGTTGGAGAAAATCCATCATATTCTCTCTGCTAAATTCCAGCAACATTAAAGCACATCCTCACTGGCTGTAAAACCAGTCTGTCCAATGTCGCTACACCTGGAGACAAAACCAGGTTCTACAAAAACTGGCGATTACCCTGGAAGAAAAGAGATCTACCCCAATCACCAGATTTGTGAACACCATCCCATTCGTAAGAGCAGGACAACCTCTAGTGAAACCGTCCACAATAAAGGAATCAACCCTCCTGGGGACTGCGCAGAACTGGAAGATGCAGGTTGATCTAAATCAGAAGCTAATTTGTCCTGCAGAAATTATTACATCTAATCTTAGGCTAGACCTGATCTTGTGGTCAACCTTGCAGAAGTCCTTGTTAATTGTGGAGTTAACGGTGCCATGGGAGGCAGCATTTGATGAGGCAAACGAATGTAAAATTCATGTGCAGACATAGTAGCTGAGGCAGAACAACGCAGCTGGCATACCCAGGTGCTCCTTGTAGAGGCAGGGTGTAGAGGGTTTGTTGCCACGTGAACAGTCAGGCTTCTGAAGGGGATGGGAGTACAATGGTAGGCCTTCCGACAGGCTGTCAAGTCGCTTTCAGAAAATCATGAGCAAAGCAACAACTGGTATTGTCTGAAGAGAAAGGATCCCAACTGGGCTGTAGAATGACAAGAAAGGGGTAAAAGCGGATGGGAGCACACATGGTTCTGTTGAGCCTATGAAGGTGTAGTGGGCTTTTCAATGAAACACTGATTAACAGGGTGCCCACCTGATGACCCCAATGAAGCAAATACCCTATATTCATTTAAGACATTAAGAAGGTGCCAGATATCGGGATTGTAACATCAAGTCCTATGAGCTTGACTTTGAGGCTTAAACCAATGTCTAATGGAGTTGTGTCTGGGAATGGAGTTGCCTCCTACTGGTCACACTATATACATTCACACACCACTGCCCATTCCCAGTTTTCCTCCATGTAGACTAATGTCTCAGTTTAACCTTTCTCCCGCTCCAGTGAAGTAGAATGAGCTACCATGAAAGAAAATTAGAAGACCTCTATCTGTGGCATTTGTGTTAGTTAAACTTTAAAGAATTCTTAATTAATTATTACCTGAAAAGGCACTAATGTATACGTGGCCTTGTACATAACATGTTTAGTCTGTGGTGTTTAATTGAGTGTTTAATTGCATGTCAAAGGGGAGTTCCAGCAATAAATCAGATAAATGATCTGCTCTACCTACCAGGGTTAAAGCAACCTACCACACAAATCTCAGCACTAGTATGAAAGTATGTATATTCCAACAAATAATTTACTTAATCTCCTTTAAAAAATGAAGAAATACTTAAGAGATTAAAGAACTGTACAATGTATCATGTATAATTTATATTACTGATATAGATTCCCTGCGTCACAGCAACATAGTGAGTTCAAATAAATGTTTTGCAAATGAGCCATTTATATTTGTGTGCTTCCAGAATTTTCCCCAATGCCATTGAAGTTATGTAACACAAACAGCCCTATTACCCTGCACTCTGTGAAAAGTCTTACTGTTGTGATGAACAGCACCTATGAGCTAGCATCCCTCCGGAGATGGGCACTGGTCCATTACCTGGCAGAACAATTCCTGTCTTTGCAATGAAGTTGGCAGAAGATGCCAGCTATATGAAGAGTGTGTTGGCATCCCAGGCCGTGATGAAGTAAGGACTTTTACCCAGCTGAGAGGCCAATACAATGGAAGGACAGGGGGAGACAATTGGACATGGCTACTGTCCCATCCAATATGCTAGATGGCAGCATCACTGGACTTCAGTTCCCATACAGATACCAGCAGGGCATGCTGTGAATTGTAATGCCATGGAGCAGCCCTGTTGAGTTCTGTGGGTGCCAAGAGGGTCCCGCAGGGATCTGTGATCCCTACTTTGTGGGGCTTCTGCTTGACCCAGAAGTGCTTTCTACAGTCTTCCCAAGCACTGGAAGTACTCCCGGGTCTTTCATAAAAGGAGACGCTCTACCTCATCCAGGCAAGTTGGAGATGAGTATGAGAACACTGATAAAGCTCGCCTGGGAGGACTGGAGGAGAAAGCAGAGAAAGAGAAGAGAATTGCGATTGTGCCTCGGTTGGGATTACTTTTACAAAGAAGCCTTCATTAAGGTAATTGTAATAAAGCTTTTATTTGACCCCAGGGGCCTCATGTATAACGCCGTGCATATAACTCACACTAAAACATGGCATACGGACAAAAGCGGAAATGTTCGTACACAGAAAAAAATCCAGATGCATAAATCTGTGCGTTCTCCAACTTCCACGTTCTTCTGCTCCATAAATCCCGGTCAACGTGAAAAGTAACGCACATGCATGCGCCTGCTGCCACTCCCAAACTCCTCCCAGAATTACACCTCTTTCAATATGCAAATCAATATAAATAGCCCTTAAGCTCAGCGTTCTGTGAAAAGGAAATGACAAAAGCATGGGGAAAACAGAAGAATTTCAGCGAATTCCAAGTGGAGGCAAGGAAAAACATACTATTTGTTGGTTTAAACAGTGGTATAAACAACAAAGGGAAGTTGATCGAATGATAAAGAGTGTTGGAGAAACTCGAAAGCTCAAGTTCACAAAGTCGCACAGTGCCTGAAATAAAAAAGAAGTTGTCAGATATCAAAGTCGCCGTGAAAAGGCGAGTCGTAGCCCACCATCTGAGTGTCATATGGAAGCTTATTAGGGTACAGAGAAAAGACAAAAAAATAGGGACCCAGTGGGAAAAAAGCTCTAAATGTAAACTTTAATCTCGAAATTTCCACTTTAATCACTTAGTTTATTTTGTTATTAAAGTAGAACATCATAAACCTCTTCTTAAAATTGTTTAATTTACTAGTTTCTCAAATACTATCATAACTAAAGTAACACGTTAAATGCTTTGTTTTGTATGTGTTCTTCTATGTGCTCTATGTGTGTGAATCACTGTGCTTCTTAAACGGGCTTTCTCTTCCTCCGACAGGACACAGAATCCATTACATTCATGATATGACAGCTCTCTGAATAATTTAAATACTGAGATGTATACTTAATATTATTTTCATGATGATAGGAATTAAAGCATGTATCAAACATAGGAACACGGTAGCGCAGTGATAGTGACTAGCTGGCGCCTTGTCCAGAGATTGTTCCTGCCCCCCGCAAGATGCTTGCTGCGCTGTGCGCTACCTTCAATGAAATCATTTATTGCAGCAGTACTGTCTCTTCAAATGTACTAACCCCCAATTCCTGTCCTTCCTTTTCTTTCTCCAAGTACCCAATCACCACACAATCATCTCTGTAACAGACGTTAAGCCATCTGTAGGCTTAGAACGCTGATTCTTCAAAACTTTTAAGGAACATTGAAATATCTTCGTAGTACATGTTTAATTATTCAATCCATCTATCAGTGTTGCACCAGCCCCAGCAAGAATACAGTGCGAGGCAGGAACAATCCCTGAATGGGGTGCCAGCTCCTTGCTAGCGCTGCGACACCGTGTCCTCACATGTTTAATTATTAACAATATAGATTATTTAAATGATGTTAACATTTTATCTATAAATAAACATATTTTGCTGCATTTAATCTTAAAATGATATCGTCATCATATTTAAATACGTGCTAAAGTGGCTCAGGTTGTGCAATATTATAACTGTATCGCAAGCTTACAGTGAGGTATTGTACTTATACGTACAAACAGTTCTACAAGGAGCACTTAATGGACTGATTGATTGCGTTTATAGTTCTTGGGATGAAACTGTTTCTGAACCGCAAGGTCAGTACAGGAAAGGCTCTGAAGCGTTTGTTACATGAGAGCAGTTGAAATAGGCAGAATGGCTGAGACAGCGTGTGCTTGATGTTGTATACCAATAATTCTCTTTCTGAGCAGCTGCTGTAGAGCTGTGATTCCACACTCAGACACAGTGATATAAATACTCCAAGTGGTGCAGTGAGAGTAATATGGAAAAAGATGATCCGCTGTGACAACCCCTAATGGGAGCAGCTGAAAGAAGAAGAAGAAGGTGCAGTGAGAGTAACAACGCTAAAGCAGCTATGGTATTTGGAATAGTTTGGCCATTCCGTGGACCATTATATTGTTACAGGTTAATTACAATCAGATACCTTAAATTAATAAACAATATGTTGTTTAATTCTAGGGATGGGAATCGAAAACCGGTTCTTGTTGAGAACCGGTTCCCACTGTTTCAATTCCTTGGAATTGTTTGCCATTTTTGCAAACGATTCCCCTATTGATTCCAGTCGCCTCGAATGACGTCACCACATTGTGTAGCGTCATTTACCCAGCAGGAAACATGGCGCCTAAGTGGCACAAACGCTCAAAAGTTTGGTTATACTTTACGAGAAATGATGACAACAGGGCAACTTGCAATACTTGCAAAGTAGATATTTCATCAAAGGGAGGAAACACTATGAATATGCAAAAGCATTTGCTCACAAAACACGCGATAACCTTAAATGAATGTCCTGTTTTTGATCCGCTCCGGACTAGTGAATCTCAACCCAGCAGCAGCGGTAACGTTTGCACGCCCTCTCCCGTTAATACGGCAGGTAACTAATCAACTAACATTGCATATTATGTTAGCACGATTTGCCTTATTGCAAAACCTGCTATTACTGTGCATTGCATTTAGATGACCATGACGAGAGAGACAGACAGAGTCTGGCTGTCTCAGATTCTGGCAGTTCTCGCTGCAGTCTGCCGATAGCATCTCCTTTCACAGAGGCGGGGAAAAGTAAAATGACACAGGCCAGGATAGACGAATGTCACCGAGCAGTGACTAAGGTTGTGGTAAAAGGCTTGCACCCATTTGCCACAGTAGATGCCCCCGATTTTCGGGAAGTGAATGTGTTTAATTGTAGGCTAAGTCAGGGAATGGCAAAGTTGCATGTTCTCCTCTTACCAGATGTTTCATCCGTTTCCATTTATATATCTTTTAGAGAAATGACAAAGACTCTGAACCCTAAGTACAAAGCCCCAAACAGAGACAGTTTAACCAACCACTTGATCCCTGTTTGGTATGCGGTTGAAAAGGCAAATCTGATTTCTGAGCTGAAACATGTGTTGAAGGCAGCCGTCACTGCAGATGGATGGACAAGTTTTAGTCAAGATCATTACCTCACAGTAACGCTGCATTATGTCAGGAATGGCCAGGCTCAAGAAAAAGTCCTCAAAACCAAACCAGTGTACCAGGGACAGCTGTAGCAGAGGAGATTGATGAGATCTTGGAGGAGTATGGTATCAAAGACAAGGTTGTGGCCACCACTGTTGATAATGCGGCCAACATGGATGTAGCTGTCAAAATAGTTGATGGTTGCAGAATTGCACAGTGCACAGTTCCATTGGACTTGAGTTGATTGTATTTGTTGCTGGTTGATGTAGTTTTATTTTTGAGTGCTCAGCTCATATATACTTTTAAAAAGGAGAGTGTAAATGTTACTGGACATTCTTGTGTAATTGCCACAGAATAATTTATGTTATACTTTGTTATTGCTACAGAAGAATATTTATTTTATTATTATTTTACATTTACAAATTTTTTTCTGGGGACCCCGTGGCACCCCATCGAGGAGCCGTAGGCTGTGGATCTCTTAACATCTCACTGTTGGGTTTGTAAGGTCATGCTACTCCTAAATTTCTATCTTGTCCAAAGATAAGATATAAAACAAAGTTCTAAGCTAATCGACCTGTGTGTTCTCCTTTTTTAAATATAAGAATCGATAGGAGAATCGATAAAGAATCAAATTGTTAAACAGAATCGAAAATGGAATCGGAATCGTGAAAATCTTATCAATTCCCATCCCTATTTAATTCAGTGTATATGATAAAGCCACGTCAGGGATGTGGATCTAAAAAAGAAAGGGAAACCACACTGGAACAAAAGCACTGCTTTGACACTGGGTGCCGCCAGTTTGCAAAACCGAGTGGAGAACTTGCATACGCCAGGGTTTGAGCTAGCGTGAAAATGTAAGTGGCTTTACGCCAAGTTTAGTTTTTATACATCATGATGTGAGCGTGGAAAAGGGCGTACATAACATTTTTGTACATATGCACCGTTTATACGAGGCCCCAGGACTTGTGTTACTGTGGTTGTGTCTGGGGTTTGTGGGGGGAGGGCTGCTTCTCTCTCTCTCTCTCTCTCTCTCTCTCCTCTTTAACCTCAATTCTTTGTTTCTTTTCACTTTTGTTTTTCTTTTCCTCTTCCATCCCGTGCAGGTTCCTTTATTTTCTGCTGCCTAATTGGGTATGGGTTCGAGGAGCTGCTCCATCTGTGGCATTATTGAGGTGCCTAACTGACACACCCCCATACCTGATTGGAGCCTGGATCTTCTCGGGACATGATTATTTATTTCAAGTTGTCTACCCATTGTTAAGCTGCAGACCCGCTCTACCACATTGAGTAGATGATCATAGCTTGTACTAAATAATAGTAAAAATTTAGAAACAAAAAAGATTCAAAGAAAATGTGTTGCATATTGATCATTACACCAACTAGCAGCTAAACACTGGCAGGGTGTAAAATTTATAAACAACATTTTTCTGCTTGAATTTTTTCCATTTGTTCCAGGGTGTGCCTTTGCATCTGTTTCTATTGGAATTTTGTCCAACTCTGAGACTCTGTTGCAAAATATCAATCCTGAAAATAAAAAATAACTATACTGTCGCTTTTTTAATGATTTGCTGCTTGATGTATAAACAGATTATAAGAATTTCAACAATCTTCCACTGACATGAACCAAGTTTATTCGGTGTTACTTGCTCAAATACAAATTTCCCAGATGCCAATGCTGGCCCCTTTGCTATTAACAGATTTGTTTTTCAACTCTGCAAAGGCTATTACTCTTTAGAACCTTCTCCTTTGGTTTGTCTCTATGTTTCCAACAGTGGTCACATTCAAATCCGCACATCTCCTCTGGCACGTCTTCTGTATTGATATCAGCTGTACTTTTAGTTACAGCACATTGTTTAAAACTTCTGTAGCTACTGCTGTCTTCCTGATTGTCCTGTATGGTCCTCTCAAACAATCAGGTCTTCTAGTTCACTGTTACTTATGTATGCTCTTATAAATTTTTTTTCTTGTAATGTGTCCTGTATGGACCTGCATTCTTATAAACACCTTGTGATGCAGTACTTAATAAAAAAAATCTAAATAAAATAAAGGAAAATTAAGTGCTGAAAAGGTAAGGAATGGTGTGGAACAAGTAAAAAAAAAAAAAAAGTTGTAACTATTTATTTACTTTTTTCAGTATATATTCTATAGGGGCAAACAATAGTCTTTATTAGAAGTATATTAAAAATCTATATATATAATTCACTAAGCAGCCGACCAGGGCACGCAAGACAACCATGGGATACGCACGACATAGCCATGCCCGCCAACTCAAAGAGCCCTGCCCACCAATTCTAAGACCATGGGACCATGGCAGGCAAGATGCAAAACAGAGCCCCGCCCACCAACTCACAGAGCCCCGCCCACCAACAATTCACTAAGCAGCCATGCACGCCGATGATTTCTGCACGTGTTCAGTCTCTCCCTGTGCATTCCCTGTGCAGCGAGCGAGCCAGAGAGAGAGAGAGCGACACATACAGGTGCGCGAGAGAGAGACACACACACACAGGCACGCGAGAGAGAGAGAGACACACACACAGGCGAGCAATCTATATATATATATAAAATTCACTAAGGCAGCCGACCATGGCAGGCAAGACGCAAGACAGAGCCACGCCCACCAACAATTCACTAAGCAGCCATGTGTGCCGATGATTTCCGCACGTGTTTAGTCTCTTCTCTCTTCCTGTGCAGCGAGCTAGCGAGCCAGAGAGAGAGAGAGAGCGACACACACAGGCGCGCGAGAGAGAGACACACACATACACATAGGCACGAGAGAGAGACACACACACACAGGCGTGCGATCTATATCTATATATATAATTCACTAAGTCCATGGCAAGCAAGATGCACGCAAGACAGAGCCACACCCGCTTGTACCCGCTTGTGATGAGCTTGTACCTCACAAACTGTCCTTATTCCCCGGATATCCCTGACCCCATCAGATTCAAATTTGCCTTTTACTTTTACATGCAGATAATTTCCTGTTAGATTGGCCTTTGCAATGACAATTAATAAGGCACAGGGACAAACTTTCAAAACGATATCTGCCAAAACCAATCTTCAGTCACGGACAATTGTATGTTGCTCTCTCCAGAGTTCCATCTTTTCATTCACTCACAGTCGTATCCTCAAACCCACCCCATTTGGACAACTGTGTCATTCAGGAAGTGTTCACCCATCAACAGATAATTAAGCTGTTGGCTATTACATAATAATCAAACAGCAAAATAAACTTTCTTTGACTTAAGTTTTTAAAAAGTGGAGATGCTGTAGGTTAAGAGAACATCACTGTTATCAAAAGGGATGCTGCCCAAAGGAGCCACTTAGTCAATTCACATTTAATCTTTTGTAAGTGAGGCATTAATCAATTTAAAAAGCAATAGAGAGAGATGAAAGTGGTCATCATTACTGTCAGAAACAGAGCACATTCCTTAATGCTACAGTATCCTTACACATATGTCATGTCTTGAACGCTGGCAGCAACTCTAAATGGATGATTTCGCTTATACTGTATTGGATCAATAAGGTGCGTTTTGTTTTGATCAAATTTAACTGCTCCAGTTTTCCTGCCTTGTGCCCAAGTACCTCTGAGCTAATCGATGAATTCAAAGTTATGCATGTGCACGACTTAGATCTGCAACGACACAGTGTTTGCTCAGAGTTGGTTCTTGCCTTAAGCCCCAGCAAACTTGAAATAGTTGAAATTTATCAGAATGAGAATGTTTAGTTATGCATTGTTTGCTTAGATATACTTTGGAAGATAAGTAAACTAACTGATTTGCCTATTATGATTATTTTTAGGTTGACTGTACTACACTATGAAATCCAAATTTAGCCGCATTCACATATAGTGTGAAAAGCACCTACTGCAATAGCCATGTCTGTCTGTCTATCCATCCGCAGGAAACAAGTTGGCTTCCAGGGGACCAATTTTGTTGAGATGTGGTATACTTTTCACATTTATACTTCAAAGAAATACGCCTGGAGAGTATTGAGATATCTCAATCACATTTTTGAAATTTCTAAATCTCCCATTGAAAACCATTGGCCAATTTGCCAAGTCATCTATTTTAAAACAGAGAAACATTCTGTGTGAGCTCAACTACAAGTTAGTTTACTATTTTAATTTTGCCTTGCGAGAGGTTACGTCAGATTGGATATTTTTTATATTTTTTGTCTTGCCCTCGTTTGACATTAACACTTGCAGTCATGTGCAATGAAGCCAGTGCATCTCTCTGTTAAATAAATAAGTAATCTGTTAACACAGCATCATTCAAATAAGCCTACTTTAAATGAAGACTGAAAAATAACATACATGGTTTAAATTATTGAAGAAAGTAGAACAAACAATAAAAATAACTTTTGCCAGAATGCCAGGCATTACAAAACTACAGTGGCTTGAGGATTTCATGATCTACATACACCCTTGAATTTTTTTTATGTGAAAGATGAGTGTATTGGGCTTCGTGTAATGTTAGGAAACGCTGTGAGAATTTTTTATATTCCAAATAATTACTTCTTTTCCAGCTACTATTAATTTCAAAGGCCGGTGACACACTACCAGACTCAACATGAGTTCTGATCAGAGAGTATGTTCAATTTTACAACTGAGTTACTGAATCTCTTTGCCTTTAAGTGTGCCAAATTATACAACTAGGAATCACAGGGTGTGACTGTGTTAATGTTTACCTCATGATTTCCATCATGGTTCTAAATCTCACATTGTGTTCTGTACTTCAGCTCCTATAAATAGTTTTTGTAAATTCCTGTGCAGTTCCCATCAGTTTGTACAGTACAGGGATTATAAGGCTTTGAGACTCAAGGAATTTGTGATTTAATTTTGTCAGAAGTGATTCTGAAAATGTTCATTATTTAATCACATTCTATCACAATGTTGTTTTGTTTCCCTTCAGGCACCACTGTGTTTTGTTCTGTTTTTGCCATCTCCATGAAGATCTTTCCCAGAATTCCCTGGAGTGCGTTTGTTAATGACGTCAATTTTGTGACGACACAACAAACACCCTGGGTGTTTCTGAAGTAACCAAGCTTAACTTATAAACCTTGTTTCACTGCATTAAAAGATCTTTACTTAGTCCATCCTGGATTTTCAAATCCTTGCTTTTGCTTTTTGATTTTGAATTCTTGTGTTACATTCTGGCTTTGATGGAAGATCTCATTTTCTTCTGATTTTCATCTTTGGCTCGCTTTGTGATTGCGATTCCCCTGGCCATTTTCATTTCCTTTTAACTGTCTCTTGCAAGTCAGTATACATTGTGCAGTGAAAGTGCCCTAATGTTGTCCCATTCAGACAGCCAATCAATATGGAGTAAACCAGAATAAGCCAGAATTTGTGCTTACCCTTTTTTCTGACTTTGTCATGTATGACAAACATTAAACATTGGTCCTGAAGTTCAACAAGCCTCTTCTCCACTTGCACAGTCCAAAATGCTTTCTTTCCTTCTTTCCTTTCAGCCGCCAGTGTTTCTCATCATTTGTTAGCACTGTAGACATTGTATTCCTTGTGAGCACTCATTATGGTTTAACTCTCACTGACACAGAAGCCCACCCCAATGACCAACGATTTGCTACAATAAAATAAATCCAGGTTGGTTTTGTCGTAACAGGTACAGAGTGTTATCACTGAGTCACTGGGGTGTCATACTGCACAGCTGATGGTAACAGCCACACACTGCAGCAGTATGAAACTCACTTTAACTTTCTTAAGATTATGTAAATGAAGAATACTTTTTAAAATCATTGGAAAAGTTGTATATTGTGACTCAGGTTTTATCAAGGAAATGATATAAAATGGCTTCCAAACATTAATGGATTGATGCTTTTGTGGCACAAGTTGTAAAAGCATTAAGGAATAAACCTGCTTCAGGTATTGGAGTGACATTACCTCACCGCCCAAAAGCCAACTGATAGTAATTATGTGACCTAGAGGGGAATTTCTTTGTCTAAGCAGGCTAAATTTTAAATTGTAGGTTGAGCCCGAGAGAGAGATGTCCTGCAGCAGAGCTAAACACATAAAAAGAACTAAATTAGAAATAAATGTTTAGTCAAAGCCAGAAGTAATTCCCTAACAATCTGAGAAGTCAGTTCATACATAGCCTGATTTTTAAATACCTGGGCACAGTCGTTCCTCAGGCCTATGACCAAATATTAAAACCGAGGTCCAGCATAGCGTGAATCAGTCATTTTCAGCACTTTGTATTTTGGTTCCACAACAACAAAATTGGGTAAAGAACAACAGAAGGGATGAACAATGTTAATTAAAGACCTGTTTCAATAATAATCATCAGTAATTCTAGTCTATAAATGAATTGGTCAATCTGCTTAATGCCTTTAAAATGACTGATATACTCTATTTTGAAGCTCTCTCTATCTTGAAGGAGAGATCTCCAATAGACAACCACAAGTTTGGTCTAACCTTCAACTTAGGAAATTTATTTTGCCGACAATCAGAAAAACATTTTAAGAAACTTGTCTTCTTTAGGATTGCATGTGCTCTGACCCAGAATTATTTAAAAATATTCAAATGATAGATATCACAAACCAATTTACGGTCATAGACAAACTGGGTAGTTTATAACCATCATCACCATTTTCTTTCTGTTTTTCTTGGTATTGATTAAGTGCAATGCCAGTTGGGTAACAGGCAAGAGTGTTTAATTATATCCATTCAAGGAATAATCCTGTGGCATAGGATTTGTAAATGTTTCTAGAATAGTCTCAAAAAAGAAGCATGTCCTTTCAATTTGACTGAATATCATTTATATTACTATGAAGGTATTTTTGTCTAGCTCTTGATTAGTTCTTTCTATATGAACATTATCCTCAGGTTTATATCCAAACAATAAATTACATTTTATATAGAAACTCAAACAAAAACTGTGACAAAATTCAGAATTAAATTGCTGAACATGAACAGGGACAGTAAATGGAGGGACCAAGTCATCTAAATATTTCTGAAATACAATTTTTGGCCAAACAGAATTCAGATGGAAGGTTTCTTTCACAACAAAAAATTACCAGGTTTAGATTATGTATTAATATGACAACATTGTTATATATTCTTCACTTGACAGTAAACTGGTTGTCAAATTCATTGCAATATGCTTTCATGATGTGCTACAGGTTGTCGAAGTAACCCATTAGGGACTGATTTTGTCTGATTATACTTAAAAGAGACATTGACATAACTTTTGAAAGCTTAATTTTTTGTGGACCACTAGCACAGCCTTTAACTTTGGAAATGCCTGCATAGCAAGAGTGAAGATAATCTAGACCCCAATACAAAAATCACCCTATAAACTGAATGGGGAAAAAAATAATAATTTATCAGAAACTCCATCTAATTGAGGATAGATTTTTTGAACCCACAACACCAAGTCTTTCAATTCACTCATGTCACGCAAATTCATAACTGTTATTAATTTCTACATAGGAATAATCAGTTATGGCTCTTCCTCTAATTTCATAGTCTCAGAATGACAAGATAAAGCGCCTGCTTTATTGCTTTTATTCCCAGCTCTGAGCAAGATGAAAAAGTTAATTATGCTAAAAAAATATTCAAATGTGTTGTCGTGCTCAGATGATTTATGTTTTTGTAGTCACAAAATGGAGGTTCTGAACCCACCAGTCATTGTTTCCCTTCTTTCAAGACCAGTTTAATGACCAGAATTTGTTGATTCCCAGTGTAAGAATTTTGCTCTGCAGAAAAGAGTTTATTAAAAAAGATGACACGGTCATATAATTTCCTAGTGTTTGGGAAATATTGCAACAGAACTGCCCCAATGCTGGAGGCATCTGCTTCTAATTCAAACGTTAAGCAATTGGAGAAAGCATCTTGCGCCCATCAAGTCCAAGTGAATTTTTTTGATAGTCTTTTTAGGAAAATTAGTTATAAGAGAAACAATAAATCGCGTATTTAAAAAAACAATAAAGCCTTGAACTTGTTTAAATGGATTAGTAGCTGGTCTTGTCTTGAAATGTGATGCCCCTAAAAACATAGAAGTGTGATTAAATTCACATTTTTTCAGTTTCACATACAATTTTATGATCTTTTAAAATTTTGAAATACTTTTCTGACATGGGTGTAGTGTGTCTCTAGGTTCTGTTATGTGGGAAAGTGTATTATCTATCTAAACCCACAGCTAAAGTCCCAAAATGTCTCAAAGACGTTTATTTACAAAGAATTGAAAGGAGTGTTGGCAGCAATCATGAGATATTCATAATGTCAGAAAGCAGTGTCAAATATCATTTTCCTTTTGTCCCCTTTTCTTATTTTGATGAAGAAACAGGTACTATGCGGGTCGAATTTAATGAAAATGGTGGAGTTGTTTAATTCATTAGGAACGGATGAAATTAAGGAAAAGTGAGCAGTTGTTTTTAGAGTTTATTTTATTCAATTCTCTAATGGTCAAGGAGAACTATTTTTTTTCTTGACAAAAAGTCAGCTACAGTAAGACTGTTACACGGTTGAAGAAACCCATTTACCAATTTCTCACAAATATAATCTTCCATCACCTTACTTTCAAGACCTGATAAAGCATGTAATCCGCCCTTAGGCACAGACACTCCTGGTTAAAGGTCAATAGCACATTCACAGTGACAGTGAATAAATAGCTTTAAACATCTTTACTTACCTGGAGACATTAGAAAAATCAGAATAATAAATGAGTAATGCTGATATCGATCCATGAAAGCAGGTATATTAATTGTGGATTTTTTGCATTATTTTACAAAGCAGTTTTTCCCCCAAAGCCTTTAACTCAAGTATCTTCTTATTAATTGATAGATTCGGGAGTTGTTTTGGACTCTAGGGATTAGTATTGAAAAGTTTTTTGGTTTTTTTTTGGTGTAAAACACAAATGTTTTTACTGGTAAAGTTAACCATTTGATATAACCTCAACATATGGGACTGTATCATTTTTTTTTCTTTGTTTAGATTCAACAGTTGATAAATTCTTGAACTAAGCCTGAACTGACTCATTCACTGAAGCTTTAATATGTATTTTATGCTAGGAACACTGACAAAAAGAAATTGTTGGAATATTTAAAAAAGAATGCAAATCCTGAAAATTCTCCTCCACATTCAGACACAGACACTACAGTTTTACTGTGGATTCTGATTCTTTATTTTTCTGTTAATTCTTTTGGTTAGGAACTTTCATACTGTGTTCTTATTTTTCTCTTCCGTTATTCTTGTTCTTCACTTTACTGATTAGTTCCTTAGTGTTTCCCAAATCACAATTACTCATATAGTTTTTACTTCCTCTGTTAACCCCATCATTATTCTTTCCTGTCCACACTACTACATTTTCATTTTGTGAAGTGCCCGCCAGACAGCGGCAGGCTCACTGCCTCAAAGATGAGTTTGCAGACCCGCCGATCGCCGATCTGTGGGGTACTTTAATTCAGCCCAGTTTCTCTTTGTCCCCTTTCCTCCAGGACAATCTCAGCCCAGTCGTGGATCCACAGCTATGGGACCAACCTAACGAGGAAGATTATCAGTGCCTGAACTGAAGGAGGGAGCTGAGATAGAATGACTAATGAAGTCACTTGTTTGTTTGCTGTGCCTGTATGTCACAGAGTGGTAGCTCCCGCTTAAATAAATACGATTGGTGATCCTGTTTTAAGTTGATTAATAAAGTTGATTTTTCTGAGACTGAGCCTTGTCTTTTGGGTGCAAGACAGTGACTCACACATCACAGTTTAAAAACACAGAAATTAATCTTCTTTTTTGTCTTTTATCCACACTACACTAGCATTTTCTACCCCTAAAAATGGAAACTTGTGAAAGCAGCTTCTAGAGCTGTATACTTCTGAAAACACAACATCAGCATTGTGGTGTGGACAGGTGAAAGCACAGAGCTTTTACAGCACTTTCCTGGCTGGATTCTACACGTTACAACATCTCATTCCCTGACTGGTCACTCTTCCAACATAGTGAACATGGACGAGCTGCTTTCCATGGTGCTTGTTGTGTTGAATACCTGTATGAGGCTAAATTGCGTTTTGTACACTCTGAATGCTGCATACACTTCCAACAAGCAAATATTTTACCATTGCTGGTTTTGTACAATAATAATAATAATACATTTTATTTATATAGCGCCTTTCCCATGCTCAAGGCACTTACAGAATATAATAAAGAACGGCAGGGTATACAGTATTTAGCATTGTACAAACCACATAAATAAGTAAAGAAGACTGGAGACACTTTTGTAAATTATAAAAAAGCAAATGTGGCTAGAGACTGTTTTCATTTAAAAATGCCAATTTTAAACAAAAACAGCATTGAAGATGTAAACTAAGTCTGATAATAGTGTTTTAAAATGAATCAGATAGTGAAGTAATTACATCTTTCCTTTTTTAAAACTCAGCAAAATATTAGTGGTGATGGTGATTCACTTAGGCACATCAAAAACAGAAAGAAACTGCCATAAAACATTTTGCAAGTTTTCAAAACACAGATGACAATTGTCAAGAATTTCAGTAGCCCATTTCAGAGGTTTTCAAACCAAATGTGAGATTACAAAGGTTATTTTAGTTTTTTTTAGATGTGTCAGTACTGGAAGAGCCAGGCAGTACCAGAAACTGATTTAAAAATCTAATGCAGCCCCTTTGGTCTCCCAAGTAACAGTCTGCATAAATCTACAGTTCCCTAGCTCCAATTTTCTGCTACAGTGCACCTATCTCTTCATATAATTAAGAAAAAAACAGTGTCTAACTTGAGGACTTGTGACTCTGGGCTATTCCTTTGTCGGTGTAAAGCAGCTACTTTTGAAGTAAACCTCTAAATTTCTGAATTCCTTCTTTTCAAATATCCATCCATCCATCCATCCATTGTCTCCCGCTTATCCGAGGTCGGGTCGTGGGGGCAGCAGCTTGAGCAGAGATGCCCAGACTTCCCTCTCCCCGGCCACTTCTTCTAGCTCTTCCGGGAGAATCCCAAGGCGTTCCCAGGCCAGTCGAGAGACATAGTCCCTCCAGCGTGTCCTGGGTCTTCCCCGGGGCCTCCTCCTGGTTAGACGTGCCCGGAACACCTCACCAGGGAGGCGTCCAGGAGGCATCCTGATCAGATGCCCAAGCCACCTCATCTGACTCCTCTCGATGCGGAGGAGCAGCGGCTCTACTCTGAGCCCCTCCCGGATGACTGAGCTTTTCACCCTATCTTTAAGGGAGAGCCCAGACACCCTGCGGAGGAAACTCATTTCAGCCGCTTGTATTCGCGATCTCGTTCTTTCGGTCACTACCCATAGTTCATGACCATAGGTGAGGGTAGGAACATAGATCGACTGGTAAATTGAGAGCTTTGCCTTGCAGCTCAGCTCCTTTTTCACCACGACAGACCGATGCAGCGCCCGCATTACTGCGGATGCCGCACTGATCTGCCTGTCGATCTCACACTCCATTCTTCCCTCACTCGTGAACAAGACCCCGAGATACTTGAACTCCTCCACTTGGGTCAGGATCTCGCTACCAACCCTGAGAGGGCACTCCACCCTTTTCCGGCTGAGGACCATGGTCTCGGATTTGGAGGTGCTGATTCTCATCCCAGCCACTTCACACTCGGCTGCGAACCGATCCAGAGAGAGCTGAAGATCACGGCCAGATAAAGCAAACAGGACAAGATCATCTGCAAAAAGCAGTGACCCAATCCTGAGCCCACCAAAAAGGACCCCCTCAACGCCCTGGCTGCGCCTAGAAATTCTGTCCATAAAAGTTATGAACAGAATCGGTGACAAAGGGCAGCCCTGGCGGAGTCCAACTCTCACTGGAAACGGGTTTGACTTACTGCCGGCAACGCGGACCAAGCTCTGGCACCGATCGTACAGGGACCGAACAGCCCTTATCAAGGGGGTCTGGTACCCCATACTCTCGGAGTACCCCCCACAGGATTCCCCGAGGGACACGGTCGAATGCCTTTTCGAAGTCCACAAAACACATGTAGACTGGTTGGGCAAACTCCCATGCACCCTCCAGGACCCTGCTAAGGGTATAGAGCTGGTCCACTGTTCCGCGACCAGGACGAAAACCACACTGTTCCTCCTGAATCCGAGGCTCGACTATCCGACGGACCCTCCTCTCCAGGACCCCTGAATAGACTTTTCCAGGGAGGCTGAGGAGTGTGATCCCTCTGTAGTTGGAACACACCCTCCGATCCCCTTTCTTAAAGAGGGGGACCACCACCCCGGTCTGCCAATCCAGAGGCACTGTCCCTGATGTCCATGCGATGTTGCAGAGGCGTGTCAACCAAGACAGTCCTACAACATCCAGAGCCTTGAGGAACTCCGGGCGTATCTCATCCACCCCCGGGGCCCTGCCACCAAGGAGTTTTTTGACCACCTCGGTGACCTCAGTCCCAGAGATGGGGGAGCCCACCTCTGAGTCCCCAGGCTCTGCTTCCTCATTGGAAGGCATGTTAATGGGATTGAGTAGGTCTTCGAAGTACTCCCCCCACCGATCCACAACGTCCCGAGTCGAGGTCAGCAGTGCACCATCCTCACCATATACAGTGTTGACACTGCACTGCTTCCCCTTCCTGAGACGCCGGATGGTGGACCAGAATCTCCTCGAAGCCGTCCGAAAGTCGTTCTCCATGGCCTCCCCGAACTCCTCCCACGCCTGAGTTTTTGCCTCAGCAACCACCAAAGCCGCATTCCGCTTGGCCTGCCGGTACCTATCAGCTGCCTCCAGGGTCCGACAGGACAAAAGGGTCCTGTAGGACTCCTTCTTCAGCTTGACGGCATCCTTCACCGCCGGTGTCCACCAACAGGTTTTGGGATTGCCGCCACGACAGGCACCGACCACCTTACGGCCACAGCTCTGGTCAGCTGCCTCAACAATAGAGGCACGGAACTTGGCCCATTCGGACTCAATGTCCCCCACCTCTCTCGGGATGTGGTCGAAGTTCTGCCGGAGGTGGGAGTTGAAGCTACTTCTGACAGGGGGCTCTGCCAGACGTTCCCAGCAGACCCTCACAACACGTTTGGGCCTACCACGCCTGACCGGCATCCTCCCCCACCATCGAAGCCAACTCACCACCAGGTGGTGATCAGTTGACAGCTCCGCCCCTCTCTTCACCCGAGTGTCCAAGACATGTGGCCGCAAGTCCGACGACACGACCACAAAGGCAATCATCGAACTGAGGCCTAGGGTGTCCTGGTGCCAAGTGCACATATGAACACCCCTATGCTTGAACATGGTGTTCGTTATGGACAATCCATGACGAGCACAGAAGTCCAATAACAGAACACCGCTCAGGTTCAGATCGGGGGGGCCATTCCTCCCAATCACGCCCTTCCAGGTCTCACTGTCATTGCCCACGTGAGCATTGAAGTCTCCCAGCAGAACGAGGGAGTCCCCAGAAGGTATGCCCTCTAGCACCCCCTCCAGGGACTCCAAAAAGGGTGGGTACTCCGAACTGCTGTTCGGTGCATACGCACAAACAACAGTTAGGACCCGTCCCCCCACCCGAAGGCGAAGGGAGGCTACCCTCTCGTCCACCGGGGTAAACCCCAATGTACAGGCTCCAAGTCGGGGGGCAATAAGTATACCCACACCCGCTCGGCGCCTCTCACCGGGGGCAACTCCAGAGTTGTACAGAGTCCAGCCCCTCTCAAGGAGATTGGTTCCAGAGTCCAAGCTGTGCATCGAGGTGAGTCCGACTATATCTAGCCGGAACCTCTCAACTTCACGCACTAGCTCAGGCTCCTTCCCCTTCAGAGAGGTGACATTCCACTTCCCAAGAGCCAGCTTCTGTAGCCGAGGATCGGACCGCCAAGGTCCCCGCCTTCGGCCACCACCCAACTCACACTGCACCCGACCTCCTTGGCCCCTCCCATAGGTGGTGAGCCCATGGGAAGGGGGACCCACGTTGCCTCTTCGGGTTGTGCCCGGCCGAGCCCCATGGGTGCAGGCCCAGCCACCAAGCGCTCGCCATCGAGCCCCACCTCCAGGCCTGGCTCCAGAGTGGGGCCCCGGTGACCCGCGTCCGGGCGAGGGAAAACGCCGTCCAAAATTGTTTTCCATTATAGGAGGTTTGTTTAACCACTCTTTGTCTCATCCCTCACCTAGAACCAGTTTGCCTTGGGTGGCCCTACCAGGGGCATAAAGCCCCGGACAACAGAGCTCCTAGGATCATTGGGACACGCAAACCCCTCCACCACGATAAGGTGGCGGTTAAAGGAGGGGTTTTCAAATATCTAAATATAAATTATGACTGTGCTGATCCATCCATTAAAATGGAGAAAAAGAAGGAGATCAAGTGATGGAGACTAACAGAAAAACTTAAAGATAGTCTGACAGAAGCTAAGCACAAAAAGTTAAATGGCTCTGAGGCTAAGGATCTGTGCAGGTGTCCAGAAGGTTGCCGGTTTGAATCCCCGTCACTGCCAAAAGAGATCCTACTCTGCTGTGCCCTTGAGCAAGACCCTTAACCTGTTGCTCCAGGGGCGCTGTACAATGGTGACCCTGCGCTCTGACCCCAAGGGGTATGCGAAAACTACAAATTCCTAATACAAGAAATTGTATAAGGTGAAATAAAGAACAATAAAATAAAATAGCTAAATATCAAGGGTCGATGTCAGTAGCAAATGGTTGGTCAAAATCACAAGTACTGTAGTTCCCTAAAATGATTGAACTTTTTGAGAAGTGATTTCTTTCCTTTTATTTTTAAACAAAGTCGGGATGTTAATTGACGTGAGGCCAGATTCTGACTACTCCTCTACCACAACAAACCACACACACATACTGAGCAGCACATGACTCACTTGGTTAGCAGAACACAGTGTCTAGGCACCAAGCCCACAAGAAGGCTGCACCCATAATATCATATTTAAACCAAAACAAGCAAAAATGCATTATAACAATGAGTGCCAGACTTACGAACAGTTCAGTAGATCATTCACTTAATCCCAGATTTTAAAATGTTTGCTCTTACATGAGTCAGTCATTATTTTATGGGGTTAAAGACTGTATCATTCATTTCAAGCCTCTTTAGCTGTCTAAAGAATTACCTGTTCTCTTTATTTCTGTTTCCATTCAAACACATGCAGTGACAGCCTCCACTGTTTAAACACTAGCAGTGAAAGCTACAGACAGTGAAAATGCAGATCCAGAATCACCTCTCCTAGTTTTATGGGACATTAGTCATGCAAATCCATCCATCCATCCATTTTCCAACCTGCTGAATCCAAACACAGGGGTCTGCTGGAGCCAATCCCAGCCAACACAGGGCACAAGACAGGAACCAATCCCGGGCAGGGTGCCACACACACCCACACCCCCACACCAGGGCCAATTTAGAATTTAGGAAACTGGAGCGCCCGGAGGAAACCCACGCAGACACGGGGAGAACATGCAAATTCCACACAGGGAGGACCCAGGAGGTGAACCCAGGTCCCTAGGTCTCCCAACTGCGAGGCAGCAGCGCTACCCACTGCGCCACTTGCGTCATGCAAATCAGATAAGAATTTTACTGAGATTTCAAAGAGCAGGTAGCATTCAATACTTCAAACAAGCAAGCAAATACTGGGTCCTTGTTACTTCACTATCTTGGCAGCACACCATCTACATGCCCTGCTCCCAACCCAGTCTAATCATAATGTCGCATTCGTTATCCCCATATATAGGGTGGAAGCTATACCACCGTTTTAAAACATGTAAACCAGTGGACAGCTGAATCAGAGGAAACTTAAGGGACTGTATTGACACCACAGATTGAGACATTTTTAAAAGTTCCTGTTGTATCATAAGTGAGTGGACTTGAAATAGTGACAACACATATTTTCTTTTTTGGAATGTGTGTTCATCCCTCATAGATTACTACTTATATATAACAAGCAGGTGTGGGACAATGGATATATTATATTATATTATATTATATTATATTATATTATATTATATTATATTATATTATATTATATTATATTATATTATATTATTATGAGTGTCACAATAGTTCAGTGGTAGAGCTGCTGCCCTGCAACAAAGAGATCGGATAGACTTATCTTTCCTCCAACCCTGCTCTGGATAATAAACAAGTAAGAAAAATGGATATTATATTATATTATATTATATTATATTATATTATATTATATTATATTATATTATTGTCATGATTTAGACTGTAAATGGATGCTTTGTAACTTGTTTCTTTAAGAGAAGCCATTTGCATATAGTTGTCAGGAACACATCCCTCGTCTCTAAGGGTGGGGTCTCCTAGATCATGACCTTGACTTAATCAACATCCAGCATAAAAGGTCAGCCTTTTGCTAGGCACATTATCTGATCTGCGGATAAAATTCCTTACGTTCATTTAGATATTGTGTGCTTTCTTTACTTGTATTGCCTGGTTATGACTTATTGCCCATTTTTTTGACTTTCATTTTGCCTCTCGTCTGGATTACAGTCGCTAAGGTTTATTTGTACTTTCTTTTGTTTTGACCTTTTGCCACTTCTCCCAGTTTACTCTCAAATTCAGCTCTCTTGTTTTCCTGCTGAGTCAGGACAATTATGTTATAAAATAATAGTGATAAAAGGGAAAGCAGTGATTTTAAAAAGGTAGATGAGTTCCAAGAGGGCTAAAGCTGAATATAGGATGTCACAGGAGGCAGCTAAAGGGCCTGGTAGTTCCATGCCAAACCACGGGTGGCAAGGTGCACTGACTTTCTCAATCCTCTCCAGACCATTCACGGGAAATCCCACAGGGTTCTGGAGCCAATGATGATGTCAGTTCCGTTTTCGGCGACAATGAAAATGTCACTTCCAGTCCCGGTTGCTAATGATGACATCACTTCTGGTACAGGCACATATGATGATGGTCCAAATGACATCACTTTCCGGTTCCAGTCCTGATGACTTCACTTCCTGTCTTGGCCTTTAAAGCCACCATCTTTACAGCCTTAAATCAGTTCTGTTTTGGACTCTGACCGGTGAACAACTCACAACAAATTACTCATTTGCAGCCAGGGCATAATATATGGGTGGCTACCCCAAACCTTTTTTGATGTTTCTGGTTTGTTCTTATGACAAGGAAAATATTAGGGAATAAAATAAGCAACAATGGCACATGTGTCATCTAGGAAAGTCAAAATCTTCAGATGAATGAAAAGTGAAACATACAATACCTGAAGGTGACCACTCAGTTCCAGAAGAAGTAGACCGATACCCCTGCATGTGTGATGCACCCAACCACATGCTGCAGACTGCAGTCCTCTCATAAAAGGGCCTCTAGCCACTCTTTATTATTCAGCAACATGCAAGGCAGATTCTCTGCATACAGGACAGCAGAAAAGCATTTGCTCCTAACCTTGTTTTAGCACTGACACTGATCCATGTGCCATTGGCCTTGCTTATGTTTTTACAGATATTTTTAATCTCTCACTTAAGCAGGCAAAAGTTCCACACTTATTTGGGCAAGATAACACCTGTTCCAAATATGCCAACTTTGCGCTGCCTGAATGACATACTGCCACTTTGACATCTCTCATAATGAAGGTAGCTGAGCAACTCATGAATATCCTTCAATGAAACATGCCAGTTTACGCATAGACTGACTGTGCAGATCAGTGGTTAGTGCCATGTTTACAGGGTATCATGAAATAGTTTAAAATGAAAAATCATCTAATATTTATGTATACACAGATCATCTATTGACTACATCTCTGCTTTTTACAAAAATATCCCTCTCATACATTTTCAAAGAACGATAGACAAAGCATTCAATCAGTTCTTGTTTTATTGAATATTGAAATTATCTACTGACAGGTAGCAGGTGTTGAAGCCAAAGGGTAACACATCTATGTCCCTCACTCAGACAAGTGGTGTCTCACAGGAACATCTTATCACCATCTATTATTCATTAAGCACAAATAACTGTGTTTCACACAAGGGTTATGTTAGGGTAGTCAAGTTTACTGATGACAGAACTGCACATAATAATGTGTCTGTATAATGGAGTAAAGTAAACGAACAGTCCTAAACACAGAAACATGTCATGTCCAAACCAGGGTCGCAGGGGGGTGGATGGAGTCTATCCCAGCTAGCATAGGGCTCAAGGCAGGAACAAACATTGGACAGGGTGCGAGTCCATTGCAGGGCAAACACCCACACACCAGGGCCAATTTAGCATTGCCAGTTCATCTAACCAGTATATCTTTGGACAGTGGGAGGAAACTGGACCGAATGCGAACCCGGGTCTTCTTACTACAAGGTAGCAGTGCTACCACAGCGTCATCAAACATCAATAAAACTACAAGACCACCAGAGGACCTTAAACAGTCACTTTTATGCAGCAATGGCCTGGTTAAAGAGGCTGTGAAGAATTTTAAGTTCCTAGGCGCTACTGTTTTCCAGTACTCTATTATGGGAGTTCAGCACCTCTATTATACTTAAGAAGGATCACCCGAGGCTGTTTATTCTAATGGATTTGATTTCTTCAGATTACTGTTGTTCCTGGAACTACATTAAAATTGTCATTCCAGTCATTTACCTTGAACTAATCAGACTGCACAAAATGGAATGAAAAATCCCTTGTTGGATGAAGAATAAAGCCCTTTCATTGTCATTCATGAAGATACATGCAAAATCCTTCCTTCTTGGAAGAAAAAAGTCTGTCATCATGTCAATTTCTAAGGTAAGAAGAGTTTTTTTTATTTTTGGATCGTTTTTTAAATGAAGTGCCCTAGTGCATCCCTTGTGTACATCCTCTGCTTTTTAAAAATCAGAGACTAACTTCTAAGCTGATTGGATGTCCTGGAACAATAACTCAGGAACAGCAAAAACTTGAAGAAATCAGTTAGACTTTCACAAGAGTAAATGTATAGCCCCTGTTCTGTGGGGTCTGTTACTAGAAATGTTTAACCTTCTTTTTTACTGTGTTTTTTGGTGTTATCCCTGCATAATATGGCTAATGGGGGGCACTTCTAAAACCTTAGAATGCCATCTCCTATTTGTTTATGCACTGTTTTTTATGACCTGTTGAGCCCTGTCAAATCACATTCGGTCAATGGTTTGCTGAAGGTCTATAAGGGTAAGACTACTAGGGCTTATAATCACATGCCTGCAAACTATGGGGAAAAAAAATAACCTAGCATCAGGGTCTTAGAGCCTTTTGAACTACTTGCTTACTTTTATTTGCGATATCACTGAAAGGAGAATTATCAAGGTGGCACAGCATTTAGTGTGGCTGTCTTGTGGATCCACACAATGCCGTTTGCAGTTTGCACATTCCCCTTGTGGGTCTTTCTCTGAGTATGCTGGATTTACTCCCATATCAATCACAACAGGGCCAAACTTTATAAAAAAAACAAATCAACTCTCAAGAAAATATAAAGAGAGCAAAGAGAGAAGATAAACTTAAATACTAACAGTAAAGTAAAATATAACAATTACTGAACTATGGCAGAAATATAAAACACATTAAATAAACAAGTAAATATATTGTCTGTGGTGGGTTGGCATCCTGCCCGGGATTGTTTCCTGCCTTGTGCCCCGTGTTGGCTGGGATTGGCTCCAGCAGACCCCCGTGACCCTGTGTTCGGATTCAGCAGGTTGGAAAATGGATGGATGGATGGATATATCATTCATTGAACTTAATGTCCAAACAGTTCCACGTCTTTGGTTTTAATTTCTAGAAAATAATGTGGTGAATAAGAAAAGTCCAAAGCATATAATTGTATCCAAAGATGGTCTCGAGCAGGAAGTAGAAGGCCACTCAAATGACCAAACAGTGCATTAGGGACTGCAAACTTTTTGAGCCAATAAAGAACAATCACAAAAAAAAAATCTTCATATTTCAGGACTGGCTGTCCCTTCTTCCAAGCAGTGTGGTTCTACAAATCGATAATAAACCATAAATGAACAGAGAAAAAGGAACATTAACAAAATAAATAAATGATAACAATGAAGATTACAATGTTGAACAATAGTAACAAAAAATTCCTTCATAATTGTTATTATCAGTTATTCATATATACTGCTCAAAAAAATTAAAGCAACACTTTTTAATCCGAGTATAGCATCAAGTCAGTGAAACTTCTGGAATATTGATCTGGTCAGTTAAGCAGCAGAGGGGGTTGTTAATCAGTTTCAGCTTCTTTGGTGTTAATGAAATTAACAACAGGTGCACTACAGGGCCAACAAGGAGACAACCCCCAAAACAGGAATGGTTTAACAGGTGGAGGCCACTGACATTTTTCCTTCCTCATCTTTTCTGACTGTTTTTTTCACTCGTTTTGCATTTGGCTACAATCAGTGTCACTACTGGTAGCATGAGGTGATACCTGGACCCTACAGAGGTTGCATAGGTACTCCAACTTCTCCAAGATGGCACATCAATACGTGCCATTGCCGGAAGGTTTGCTGTGTCTCCCAGCATAGTCTGAAGGGCATGGAGGAGATTCCAGGAGACAGACAGTTACTCTAGGAGAGCTGGACAGGGCCGTAGAAGGTCCTTAACCCATCAGCAGGACTGGTATCTACTCCTTTGGACAAGGAGGAAGAAGATGAGCACTGCCAGAGTCCTACAAAATTACCTCCAGCAGGCCACTGGTGTGAATGTCTCTGACCAAGCAATCAGAAACAGACGTCATGAGGGTGGCCTGAGGGCCCGACGTCCTCTAGTGGGCCCTGTGCTCACTGCCCGGCACCGTGGAGCTCGATTGGCATTTGCCATAGAATACCAGAATTGGCAGGTCCACCACTGGCGCCCTGTGCTTTTCACAGATGAGAGCAGGTTCACCCTGAGCACATATGACAAACGTGAAAGGGTCAGGAGAAACCTTGGAGAACGGTATGCTGCCTGTAACATCGTTCAGTGATGGTCTGGGGAGGCATATCCACGAAGGGATGCACAGAGCTCTACAGGCTAGACAACGGCACCTTGACTGCCATTAGGTATCAGGATGAAATCATGGGACCCATTGTCAGACTCTATGATGGTGCAGTGGGTCCTGGGTTCCTCCATTTGCACGACAATGCCCGACCTCATGTTGCGAGAATATGCAGGCAGTTCATGGAGGATGAAGGAATTGATACCATTGACTGGCCTCCACGCTCACTCGCCTGACCTAAATCCAATACAACACCTCTGGGACATTATGTTTCAGTCTATTCGATGCCGCCAGGTTGCACCTCAGACTGCCCAGGAGCTCAGTGATGCCCTGGTCCAGACCTGGGATGCGATTCCCCAGGACACCATCTGTCGTCTCATTAGAAGCGATGTTGTCAGACATGCATACAAGCATCATTTTTTCACTTTGATTTTTGGGGGGTCTTTAAATTCAGCACTCTGTAGGTTGATAATTTTCATTTCTATCAAACAATGTGGCATCCTTTTGTTCCTAACACACTACCCAGTTTCATATCAGTAGAGATATTCAGCAGGATTTTTTTCCCCATTGAGATCTGATGTGTTTTCAAAGTGTTCCTTTAATTTTTTTGAGCAGTTTATTTTTTTCTGTAGAGAATTAAGAAGAATATGAAGTACAGGAAACCAAATTCCAATGGATTGTATAAACACCTATAAATAATCAAAACAGTTCAGGACCAATAATACATAAGAGTCACAAAAATGGCAAAACAAATAAAAGGGGTTACCTCAGATAATAAACCAAAAGAGCCAAAGGCGAAACCGGATGGCCAACACCATCAGAGCACACGACATTCAAGATTGACCATCTTTGGATACAATTATATGCTTCAGATTTTGCCTATTCACCACCTTTGTTTTCTTAAAATTAAAACAAAAGACCTGGATCTGTTTCGAAATTAAGTTCATTGAACAATATATTTGCTTGATTATTTTTGACATTGCTTAGTAATTGTTGTGTTTTACTTTACTATTATTTAAGTGTATCTTCTCTCTTTGCTACCTTTTTACTCCCATATCCCAGAAATACACATCATAGCTTAATGAGTGATCCTAAATTGGCTCGGTGTGGCTGTGTGAATAAGTGAGGACTGTGGACGACTAGCCCCTTGCCCAGGGTTAGCTGATTCTGCTGGAGTAGGTACTGGCCTTCCATGACCCTGAAAATGGCAGCACTGAATTCTATGCTACATAATATGAAAAAGTGTATGACCCTCATTAGGAGAAGCGGTGTCAAAAGATGAGATGAGAAAATTAGAAAGGGACTTCCATTTAATGATTTGATTGTTTGGTTGTTTGCCTGCTTTTAGGAAATGATGATTGTTGTTGTCCTTATTTTGTACACTAGTGTTGATGGCTTATTTTCATGAGCTTTACCAAATGAAATTCTATTCTGAAACGAATTATTAAATGGTGGCAAAGCTGGGAAAAGCATAAAGAGTACGCCTTTTTCCAGAGTAGACCTGTGTCGTGTATGTCTCTCTAGTATATAAAAAAATACTGGGACGAGACGAGACTTTTTAGCCCGGGACGAGACGTGACTTTTTCAGAGGGATACTTTCACTTCCCGCAAGATGAGACTTTGTGCCAAGAGATTTAACCACGCCCGGGGCTGGAAATAAAAGACAAAGAGTAGATGACAAAGTAGAATGTCGTAAAGAGGTTCAAAAACATTGCCGTGATACACATATAGAGCAGGTTAGAGATAATGAAAGTACTAAACTTCGAAAGTCTCAAAAAAATGAAAACAAATGGAAATTATTACTCGGTGAAATAGCAGAACAGTGAAAAGAGATCAAATATATTGATTTAAACTTTAAGTCAGTGACTTGTAAATCGTCTAATTCGTGTTGCCATCAAGGAAAAGTAGTGTTTCTTCCCAATGAAGAAGCGTATCCGCGAGAATGAAAAGATTTGTAGTTTGGTGAAAGTGAAATCCACATACACGAGCAGCAGAGACGCGAAGTGGCTGGTGTGTAGCGCAGGCCAGGGGGTTGGTGAGCAAAGCAAATATGTTTGAATGTAGAAAAGAAAAAAAAGTGAAAAAAAAGTTTGGATTGTGTTTTTGAACTGTTAAACAAAGTTCTCTATACCATAACATTACATACTGTAGTTAACAAGGCTGACTGTAGAAAACTGAATGCTGAGTTGTTTTTTTTTTAAAGAATGAGATCATGATCCTCACCAATATATAATATGACTCTCAGACGAAATGGAGAAGAGAATGAGTAATTCAAGTTTATACACTCTGACAGGCCTGCCGAAGACAAGTGTTCAATTAAAAGCACTGCCACTCTTTTTATCAGACAGAAGGTCAGTGAATTGTACAGTATGTGATGCGCAGATCATTAAGGTACAAAACACATAATGAGTGGAAAAGGGTAAGAGTTCACGGAGTCACCCTGGAGTCAATGTGAGTGAAAAGAGTACACAGTGAGACAACAAAAGGAACTCATTTGTTTTCCCCAAAATAAACACAGCAAACCTACTTCTAATTAACAGATAATTGAAAAAAAAGAAAGTTGGTGGTTGAGGTGAAAAAAATAATGCATTGATGCATTTAGTCATCTTCTTAAATTAATTTAGATTGTAAGCTTTAATACTTTGAGCCATTTCTGACACTCCGAATATCATTACCCTTCTTCATGGAGATACTGTTCATTATCAGAATTAGGAGCTGAACACTAACATACATGTAATGTTGCATGAGGTGTCATTTGTTTTCTTCACATACCGTACATTCTTACATTCATTTCAGATCTCTGTCAAATATCCTCTTTCAGGTATTCCGTGAATATTAACTTTTCAGGTTGTAATAAAATTATCAAATGAAGCAAAATTATTTTTTCTATACATACAATAGTTTACTTTCCAGGGCCCCATGATGGCATTAAAAATTAGGTGCATTAAGTTTCACTGTGGACAACAGAGTAAGCTTGAACACATATTTTACAATGTCTACATTTTTTAATTCAAAGCCCAAACAAACACTTACTCTGATTAATTATTGCTGGTGCTTGCCCTGTAATTACTACCAGACATGTTTATTGATATAAAGCTCATTACTGTGGTGAACATTCACACAGCTCAATATATCATAAGCTTTAATAGTCAAATTATCCTGACACTTTCTACTTTCTCTTCCTTAAGTGCTTTGATATTTGTAAATTTAATTGTCTAGCTATTGTAATTAATTAATTAGATATTTAGCAAAATAAATTAAATCTACTGATACGCATGGAGTTCCTAGTAAAGGGATGAACCTCCACGCAGAGCTGGTTCTCACTTTGTGTTTATGACATGGATAAGCAGGCAAGAAAAGTGGGTGGATTATACAAGTTGAAAATGGCAGGTAATTTTAATGTATTGAGTACCTGTATCTTAAAGCTTTAAATGGAACTTTCTGTCAGGACATAGTAGTCTCACTTGTATAATTAATGCGCCGGCAGCGATCCTTAAAGTGATTCAGTGTCTTTGACCATTCCATTATTATGATTATTATTATTATGATTATTATTATTATTTACATTTTTACAGTGCTATTCTCACTACTCAAAGTGCTCTCAACACAGGGAGGGCCCAGGAGGCAAACCCATGATCTCCACCTACGTGGATTCTACCGCCAAGCTACTCGTCTTCCAGGTTGCTGTTGATGTTACTCTAGTTATACATTCTAAGCCTCTAAATTAGTTGGACTACCAACAAATGTACTGTATTTCTCTGCACTATAGCTAAACATATTGAAAATAAACAGAATATAAGTGAATTAAATTACTTTTAATATATAAATGGAAAAAACAAGTATGAAAGTGGATGGATAGTTGGATGGATGGATGAATAAACAGAAGTCATCTATGACAACGTGATAACTGCATGATCAGTAAGAAATCTGGGATCTTTCTTAACTCATCTGATCAATGTAATGTCACTTCTGGCAGCAGCAGACACAAAGCAGGGATCAGCCTCAGGTGCAGTGCAGGTTTATTTCAAGGCACACTGGTCACACTGGTTCAGTATGAAAAGTTTAACTTAATCTGAACATTTTTCTCATGCAGCTGGAGAAACCAAAGTACATGAATGGAAACCCACCAGGTAAATCATGTACTTCCAGTCAGGAGGTGCCCAGCTCAGGATTTGTACTGAGCTTTCTGGAGGCAGCAGGGCTAACCATGAAGTCTCCAAACCATCCTCTTCATTTTTTACATTTACTGAATAAGTTCCTACAGTATGAAACATAATAATAATAGAAATAATAATAATTATTAATATACATAATGTTGAATTTTGGCGGCACGGTGGTGCAGTGGTAGCGCTGCTGCCTCACAGTTAGGAGACCTGGGTTCGCTTCCTGGGTCCTCCCTGCATGGAGTTTGCATGTTCTCCTTGTGTCTGCATGGGTTTCCTCTGGGTGCTCCAGTTTTCTCCCACAGTCCAAAGACATGCAGGTTAGGTGCATTGGCGATTCTAAATTGTCCCTGGTGTGTGCTTGGTGTGTGTGCGCACCCTGCGGTGGGCTGGCACCCTGCCCGGGGTTTGTTTCCTGCCTTGCACCCTGTGTTAGCTGGGATTGGCTCCAGCAGACCCCTGTGACCCTGTAGTTAGGATATAGTGGGTTGGATGATGGATGGATGTTGAATTTTACAGAGGCCATTCTTCCTAAGGAAATAACTTTGTTTTTTTGTTTTCTCTCTTTGTTTGCTTCCAACTGCTTCTTTAAATTTTTCCATAAAATATCTATAATACATGCATATATTCTCAAACCTGTCTAGTCCAATTTGTGGTCATGTGGATCAGGAGCCTATCCTAGCAGCCTCAGATGCAAGGCAGCAACGTATCTTTAACTAAGATTATATGCAATTATATGCAAAAATAATTCAAGCTTTTCATCAAAAGCAGTGTTTTAGTACTCAATACATAGAGGTAACGTAATTACAACAATAAAACTGTTTATGCACAACAGTAGCCTTAAGATGTTCATTTAATAAATCAAAAAATATTTTTATATTTTGAAAAAAATGGTTCATTTTGAACTATATGCACAAAATGTTAAGGAGGCCTCAGATGAAGTTGACAAATTGGCTACACATGCCTGCGTTGCTTTGAATAGTAAAGACGAAAAGCTGGAAGCTGCCGGCAGCTTGCAGAGTAACAGTTAAGACGGTGAAGCTGATAATCAAATGTAATTCCCAAAATTTGAACTATTACCACAGTCAAGAAGATTTACTAGAACCACTTATGAGCTAACAGAGTCTTTCTTCCTGCAAAGCTGACTAATTCTAAGCCAGCTAGGGGTAAGTCCAGCCCAGCAGGATGATGAGAAAAGAAAAACGTCATTTATCATCTTGGCTGTAACACACATGCAAAGATTCACTCTCTTCTTTTCAGATGGGGGTTTTCAAGAGTATTTCGAACCTGTAAACAGAATAATATGTAGGTTCTGCCCCATTGTTGCCTTTTTCACTTGTATCCCACCTGATATTTATTTTTGCACATTTCATGATATAAAACATTAAAGGTTACACAAAAGGAAAAAAAAATCCCTCAGCTTTTCAGACTTGTGAAGGATTATTAACTTCAAAGTCTATAGAAATGTCAGCCCTTCTATCTTTGGAAATGCCAGCAGCCTTTGCATATCCCCACCAAGCTTCCCAACGAACCCCCAGCACAGAGAGGCGATTACTACTTCAGTGGTGAGAGGATGGCTTTTGATCTCCTAACATATTGGAAATTACTTAAAGGTAAGCCGTCCACCAGCTGAGGCACAGAAATAGATTACATCACACCCTGCCAGAAAGTTATTGTTAAGGCCAGGACATCAGGATTTCCTTAATTTGATATTAATTTAGCTAATGGGATTTCTTAGGTTTATTATTTTTAAACAAACTTTCTCGGTATATACATCCACAAGTATTAAAATTAGAAGCAGGTATTTCTAAAGTATTTATTTGTTGGCTCTAGGCCTATTATAACAAAACAAAAGCGCAAGTATGTCTAGATCACATTATGACTTTAAATTAAGCAAGTTAAGTGTTCTGGCTGACCATCAACCTTAGCTACATGGACTGTAGAGACAGTGCCCTGCTTGTCATCTAGTAGTGCTGCTTACACACACACACACACACGCACGCACACACACACATGCACACTCTCTTTCAGCTTCCTTCTTCGTTAACTGCCCCTTGCCATTACCTCTCCCAGGTGCACCAATTAAACAGGATAGACATGTACAGAAGGAAGCTAATCCCCCCTTGCCCTTCTCTATCCCCCTTACCTGAGCTCCTGGCAGTCTACAATCCTAGCAAAAGCATTAAGACAGTGGGTTGCACCACTGGGGCTTCTGTTTTATGTATCTGTCTTGGCATTTTTTAAACTGCATTATCTAATACAAAGGGAAACCATCATAGATAGATAGATAGATAGATAGATAGATAGATAGATAGATAGATAGATAGATAGATAGATAGATAGATAGATAGATAGATAGATAGATAGATAGATAGATAGATAGATAGATAGATAGATAGATAGATAGATAGATAGATAGATAGATAGATAGATAGATAGATAACTTTAGTTAATCCCAAGGGGAAATTCACAATAGGTGTAGAGCAGTGAAAGGTGTCTTTTTTTTTTTGCAGGGTGTAGGTGTGTGTTTCAATTCACTTTATTAGTAGCACTTTGCAACAGGGCCTGTGATAGTACATCCATTGGTCATTTAGTGGCTCATATAACCCAAAAATGTCTGGATAACACTTAAGTTTAGGTACTGAAAAAGCGCATGTTATTTACTCTTATGTAACAAGACCTTAAAAAACATTTGTTTGGGTCTTTCTGTTCTTTATACAGCATTTGTAAATTGTTTATTCATCTGTGAAATGTGGTCGACCTACAAAATGTCACTTTGGAGTTGTTTGATGTGGCCTAACTGAGCCACATTCCTTTTGATGTTATGTATTTAGTGTTAGACTGGTGAATCTTTCGTATTAATAAGTCATTCTACCATCATGTCAATACTCCACACTGCACAGAGATGAATAACCAATCTGCTTGCTATATACAGTACATAAGAGTAAATGAGTAATAGATGCATTTTTTGATTACCCGAATTAAAAAGCTTTACCAAGCCTTTTAACACAGCAATACCTGACTAATAGGTATCCCCATTGTGACATGTTATCAGTTTTAAGGCAGATCTACAGCATAAACACAAACAAAGCAATAAAAAATAATACCTGGCAAAATACAGAAACTAGATAACTCATGCCTTGGGCTCCAGATTCGCATGAATGATGTCTACACTTCCCATAACCTCGGTTAAAAGTCCTTACTCTCTATGTCCAACATTTCATACTGTGACGTTCTTTAACTTCTACATCTGACCATTTAAGCTTCACAACCTATCACTGCTCAGTCTTTATGGCACATGACAGTCAACACACCAAGTATGGGCTATACAAACCAAGCCTTACATGAATGTGGTCCTATCCTAAGTTTTTATTTAGTTATGTTTACACATGAAAACAGGACATTTGCCTCCTCGGTTCAATCCAACATCAGATATAAATGAAATAAAACGAATAGAGATAGATTCTAAAATATTTACATAATTTGAAAAACAAATGATCTGTTAACTACATCTTGCTGTTGCGTATTTAGTTAAAAATGATTATATGATACATATGAACCCTCTACACTCCTGGAATCTTTTATTATTTCTGATATTCCTTATTTTAAAGACATATAGCACTGGGAATGAAGGCATTTCTGGAGTGATTTCCATGGTTTTTTAATGTAATAGGTGTCTGTCATCAGTTGAGATGATTCGCCAGTTTTCTTGCTTTGTGACACACGCTTACCAAATCCTCTACGTCAGCCCCAATAACTTTAGCTGCATGTTTGGTTATCTGTTGGAGCTTTTCAGATTTTGGTTTCTCAGACTATTAAAACCAGGCAATGAAACTAAAAGTGATGATAGACTGGATAACACGGTGCTAAAAGGACAGCATGAGGCCCTAGTCCACTTTAAATAGTCTGAGTCTACAAAGGAGAAATAAGCACTGAGTATATGCTTTATATGTTTATATTCCAATTAAGATTATTATCTAGGGTAGGTCCTAAATATATCCAGTCACTATTTCTACCTCTTCCCCTAGGACAATGATGGGTGAACAGGCAGAATAGAGTCCTATTTCTTAAAGTCAAATATCATTTCTTTGGTTCTTTTGAAATTCAGAGCAAGATGGTTCTTATTGCACCAGTTTACCAAACAGTCCATTTGGTTTAAATAATGGCTTTCATCCTTCCCAGATATGTGTCCTATCAGCATGATGTCATCAGCATTTTTGAGAATGTAACAGTAGTCAATGTTCTATTAGGTCTGTTGTGTACGGTGTAAATAATAATGGTGATAAAACACTGCCATGAGGAGTTCCTGTATTTGAGTGAAAGTGCCATATACTCTGACATTCGTGAATGCTTTTAAAGAATGTCCTGATTCCATAAATTGATAAATGGGTTAGAAGGTTGCTCTTTCGTGCATTTATAGATTTTAATACATTGGAGCCATTAGGTGGGACATTTTACTGAGGTTTGAAAGACTAATAAGGGTGCTCTTCTACATCTGAAGGCTGAACGGCTTACTTTACAGTATCTCAGTTCATGTGTTAAGAAGGCAGAGCCAATCAGAACTGTTGGCAGCCAAATTAATTTGCAAGGCATGAAAGAGTGTAGCATGGTACACTGACATTTTACATTTAATCCAGTTTTAAATTGATTTATATGCTTTAACTGACAACAAGTTTCCAATAGTTCATTTCTTAGTCATTCACATATGTCAGCATTGTTTTTTACAATTTGTTGAGCTAGCCAGCAGCACTTACATTAGTATGCCAGAATATCAAGTTTATTATAGGGATATTTAGTCTGATAACATTATGTTCGCTTATATATTTGCTTTTCCCTTCCTTATATAACTAATTTCATTTGCTCATTAATGTTTCTACTGAGTTTTCTTACTGTACTTTCCTAAATGTGGATAACCTTACGGTGATTATTATCAACATGTTGGATGCACTCACTTAGAATTTTTAGTTTAGAATGCTGTTCAATCTGTACATGTTGATATCATAATTAAGTCACTCCTGTCTTATTATCTTACCCCATAGAATACACTAACAAACATATCCTGAAATACAACTACTCATCTGAATATAAGCCATTGGACCTGTTATCTGTATGGATTTGTCATTAATACCCTTATTAAAGATTAGTGTTGCCAAAGCATTTTTCACACCAAATATGCTGTGTTCACCGCTGACCTTGCTTTCCAAATAGTTTCCTGGAAATCTGCCTTGTGTTTGGCTTGGGCATGTATTTTTTTCCCAGTGCCCCTTGATGCTTTGTGAGGACAGAGTTGCATCACAGACCTTTAGCAGTCAGGTGTAGAATTTTCACCAGTGGTTACTGCAAGATCGTTGCCGATCTGTTCCATGCAGACCTGACCAGTATTCCATCCAGATTTATATCTACAGTATCATTCTTTAAAAAAAAAAAAAAAAAATTGACCATAATGAGCACTGCCACTGTGTATATAACACTGATTCCTGTGCAGCACTGCATGGCTAATTTGCATGTGTAATAAGACACACACACAGCAACAATTTCAAACCAAGCCTTAAAGGAGCCCTCCTCCTCATTCTCATGTCAGAATGAATAATAATGAAAGATTTATTACTATTTAAAAGGTGTTTCTTTGTTCCTAATGGAAGAAATTAAGTACAAAGCATCTACACCGATACATAGGACACAAAAAAGACTTTTCATCTGCGTTCAGAGCCACAGCTTCAAACAATGGAATGACCCAGTCCCACACAGCTTCCTTGCACAAGCACTGTGTGCCCCAAGATTGGAACTCTATCAGCACAATGATCTATACAGGTATTTTATTTACTTATTGTTAGTTTGTGGCCATTTTTTGTATTTTGTTTGTGACATTTGTTCCATCTGCATCTTTTGTTGTTTGAGGCAGTGATTAGCACTGCTGCCTCACAGCACCGATCACGTTTTTGCCCACAATTATTAGTCCAGTATAGTTGGCAGACATTTCCTTGGCCCTCAGGGGCATTTAGAAGACCACTGCAACATTATAATCCACTCAAAACAAGTTCAGTTTCTTTTTCCCCATTGACTTCAATGTATTTTGTGGAGTTTTTTGAAGTTACTGAACATTTCTGTGATTTTGCCAAACTCACAGTGACGTGAACTCTGTCGGGGTTTGCTCATTACTGTTAAAGACTGAGAGAAATAAAGAACTGGTTCCCTGTGTTTGAGTTGTGCTGTGGCTGTGCTTGTCCCTTCCTATATGTTCCCCGTTCTGGCCAACACTGCATTGCAAAGAATATCAGCTCCAGTGTTTAGTCTGTCTGAAACATTTAGTAAACTTCTATTCTGTTCATAAATTTCAGATAACAGAAGGGTATTTTGCATCATGATATGCCTGTTATGACATTTATTCAAATAATTTAAAGATAGGTGGAGTTCAGTTTCAACAAATGATGTAAGGAAGAGCCCTACAATGTAGATTGAAGGAAGAAGTACGACAAAATACGAATAGACCATACAGACAGTAAATACACCCATTTGGAGCAGCTTCTCAAACCAGAAGTGCAATTTCTCTGACTGAGTCCAATGAAGTAATTTAGAAAGTGTCAGGAAATGTCAGCTAAATTCAGACAAGTGTAAAAAGACAAAGGGATGGCCTATAGAGTCTTTTTTCCCATTTTTTAATCAAGCAAAATCAGGTAAAGGAAGAGATGCCTTTATGCAGTGATTGAACTTTCCTGGGTATGTATAAAAATTAAAGGCATCATACCATACTCTCTACAGTAACGGGAAAAAAAGTAGTTCAGTGGCAGGGTCATGGAATGGACATTTTGTACATCCAGACAGAATGTGACAGAGCAGAGTAAAAACAGAATTGTTTTACACAACAGATTTGCTTTGAATGTGCGTGGCTGAATGTTCTCTTAAGGAATCACATCCTGCTTTTAAAGTATCATATTCATAAATCAACAAGCTCTTGTGCAATTTTGCAAAAGGAAACATTTTTTTTTTCTTAGAAGTTCAAAAGTGAAGCAGCATAAAGAAAACATTACATGTTATGGAGAATTAAAAAATACTATCCTTCAGCTGTGATTATAATGTTTGGCATATTTCAGTATGTACAAAGATTTGTTGATGTTATGTTTTTTTCTCCAGGACAGTTTATTTCCAAATATTCTTTTTCCTAGGATATGTATTTGTGTATCTTGGCTGTAAGTGAGATCAAAAATAATTTTTGTATCTTAAAATTACAATACATTGAAATGACACTGAAATTAAACAGATTTCAAGCTTAGTCTGTGCATAACAACGGGAGTACTGTGATCAGCAGATAGGACAAACTTACCCAATGGATACTTATCTTACCTATTATATTACAAAAGAGAAAATGATCACACAAGGACATCTATCCATCTGTTTTCTCTCTTGTTTATTCAGTCTAAGGTCACAGGGAGTCAAGACAATAACCTACCCTGATCATTGCACTCATCCATCACAGAGCACATCCATACACACTCCCACCCTCGCTGACAATTACTGTTTTGGATGTTACTGGAAATTGGAAAAACCAGAACAAGAAATGACCCAGACTTGTGAGACAGCTGAGCTAACCACTGTGCAAATGTGCCTCCAATATGTGACAAATGTGTTTATCTAGGAGTTAAAGAAGAATTTGCATTACATACACAATCATTTAAAGGAACATATAATACAAGGACGGAGGATGTTCTGTGGCCACACAGCTTCTTGTCTTAAGACATTTGCACGCTACCTCTGTGATCTTGTGTGGGTGATTTGTTTTAATTGAATTTATTAAAGCCAAAAACATTCCATACAAGCAAGTCAAGTTTTACAAAACTAAGTTTGAAACAAATCAATCCCACCCTCACCCCCAAGAAAGAGAACTAGGCCAACAGAATAAAACTTTAATAGTAGGAAAAATAAATAAATGAATATATAAATAAATAAATAGAAATAATTAGAATAAAAGATGGGAAGAAAATCTGCTTCCTCAATTTAAAAGCTTATTCTAAAATGTTATTGATTAGATCCTGCCATGTTTTGAAGAAGTTTTGATCAGATCCTCTAAGAGAGATTTAGATTCTTTCCAATTTCAGATAATATATAACATCAGTTATCCACTGACTAAAAAGAGGTGAATTAGGATTCTTCCAGTTGAGCAAGATAAGTAAACGTGCCAATAGTGCCAATATATAGACCATATCATCTGCATATAGTGACATTTTCTGTTCAAGCCCTTCTCTGATAATCCCCTTTATCTCATAAGTATTTCGACAGTGAACTGCCAGTGGTTCAATGGTGATTGCAAAAAGCAGTGGTGACAAGGGGCATCCTTGTCTGGTACCACGTTCTAGTTTAAAGTAGTCTGAACAAATGTTGTTAATACAATCTGAACCTTCTGGACTGGTGTACAGTAGTTTGATCCATTCACAAATGTTCACAAATTTTCTACAATGTAGTGAAAATGTAGTTTCATTCAACCATATCAAATGCTTGTTCTGCATCCAACAATGATAATATCTCTGGGGTGTTAGACTTTTTTGTGGTACTTTGCACTTTTCAAGATGTCTCTTAACTGGCTCAGTCGATGTTTGTGAAGGATTGTGGCCTTCAATGCATGCACATTCTTTCTGGTGCTTATTCCTAAGCTGGGCCTAATGCTGCTAGGATGTGCACTGACTTCAATTATTGGAAGAGAATGGTTCAGAATTTGGATGGACAGAAAATGGAAGTATGGATATTTTGTAAAGACAGGTCCATTTCAAAGACATATCACCATTTTTCAATGTTTATTCCTAGCTTCTTTTTTTTTTGGAGTTTATATACACTAATGTACATTATGTTTTTCCGTCTACCTCAATACATAAGCAGACAATGTAAAGCGATGAATACTGTCATGAAAAAACTCAAAATTGTATAATGAAAAACAAGGTAATAAAAAAGTGTACATTTTATTAATTGCACACAGAATGAGTAATAAATACTGAAATGAATTTGACTTGTCTTGTACTCACCAGTTTATGTGCTTTGTTTATATATAAAAGTCCATTGTCTTCATTGCCATATGTTTTCTCTCCACTCTTTGGTTGAAACTGAATTGTTTTGAAGGACCCTGTTTGGAAATACATAAGAAAAGTTAGGGCTTTACACTTTCGATGAAAGACTGCAGTTTGAAAGGCTCTTGATGAGAAACAAGGACTTTTCATATTGAACTTATTGGATAAATTATTATCCAATAGCTAGCTAGATAGATAGATAGATAGATAGATAGATAGATAGATAGATAGATAGATAGATAGATAGATAGATAGATAGATAGATAGATAGATAGATAGATAGATAGATAGATAGATAGATAGATAGATAGATAGATAGATAGATAGATAGATAGATAGATAGATAGATAGATAGATAGATAGATAGAGATAATGGAAGAAAACCATTTGGTAGAAGTACCGGTGGTACTTCATTACCACATCTGAAACCACTCCTCATCCTCCGGACCCATGGAATCCTGGCATCTGTAGGAGACCTTATCAATTGGACCATGAACTTCACAAAGAGCAGACAATGCTCTCAGAATAACACATTACTTCTTTGAATGGCATTTAGAAATTTTCTGCAGTGGGCAATAACTTCAATAACCCCGTAAATTTCTAGCAAGCGCTGGCAATAAAATAAGGACTCCCAGTCCGAGGCAGTTGGTGGTACACTCCCATGAAGATGATCGCCTAATGTGACATACGTAATGACTGAGACCGACTAGTCTGCAGCTGGCTAGGATAAACTCAGACATGTTTGATTTTCTTGTTAGTTAGGGGGGTGGGCTGTGTACGCAGAAGAGCTGACAACCAAGTGAACCAATGATTGGTCATCTGGAGGTATAGTGCATAGATTGTAGTGGCAAGAAATAAGAGAAGTGTTTTGAACCTCACGAATAGAAGAGAAGCTCATCTGTCTGATGTCTCATATTTTACACACCATAACAAAATAGAAAAAAGAACTAAAGGGCAGAGATTGCTGCTGAACTCACTGCAACTATTAACACATTGTATAGCTCCACTACATCAAGCAACACACTATTGGCTGTTAGAAAAAGGGCAACCTCAGATGAGCTGGAAGATTGACAATCAGTCAGTAAATGTGATAAGGGCTCCAATTTTCAGTTGTGTAATTTGACGTGGTGCAGCGTCAAGATCAGCGACTTTTATCAGGAAATTTGATATGTCCCATAATGAAAAGTTGGGTATGTGACATCAGCTTTAGTCACACAAGAACAGAGATGATAGTGCTAGGTTTTGCTTATCCAACTATAAATCAATGAATATTTAGTCCTACTTTAGGGACCTGGGAACTGCAGTCTGTCCCATCAGTGTTCATTTCAAAGAAGCCACTGAGTGTAGATGAGATGTCAATCCAGTACAGGGCACACTCACTACACACAAGCACAATGACTAGCATCTGCTCTGTTTGGAGTTACAGTTGGAAAATCAGAGGACAATATGAGAATCTAGACAGCACCCTACTGTGCCTTTCAAGTGTCTGAGCAAAAGAAATATTTTTATTTGAGACCTAATTCAAAATTTGATTTACAATGTTAGGAAGATTTAAGTAGCATTCCACCCAATTTAGTAATTGTTCTCCAGTCGCTGAATAGTCTTTAATTGAAATGATTCATCCATCGATCCATCCAATTTTTAAATCTGCTTCATCTTGAGCAGGATCACAGAGAAGATGGCGCTTATCCTTGCAAGCATAGGGCAAAATGTAGGAACAATCCCTGGACAGGGTGCCAGTCCATTGCAGGCAGTGGAGTAATCATTTTGTGCATTAAATACTTAAATAAATAGGAAGCAATGTTCAAGCCTGTTGTTTTATTTTATTAACGCCAATATCTTCTTTACATTAATGAGATTTCGTATATACTTTAGGATAGAAGGTGAGAACTACACGATTTTTCTTTGTTATCTTTTGAAGTTTTTATTAATGGAACACATGCATGTAATCTTATGAAAATGTCTTCTTGGATTAAGTTAAAGCCTTCTGAATGCTATGCAGAGTCTTATTAAAGATCTATGAGGCTTCAATGGGTAAATGCTCATAATAAATTTTACAGGGTGGATGGTGTCTGACGACTCTTTGTTTTATTTCCTGTTGGTTCTGTAGCCTGTACCGCTCCTCTTAAGACTTTTTCTTTTTTTTATCCTGTGCAACGTCAGTCACATTAAAATGAACAGCATTCTCATCTGAGTTTCCTAGTTGAGAAAGACAAGGCCCAGCACTTCTGTGACACTCTCATGACATTTGACCTGAAATGCTTTGTCAAGTTGCCTTATCTTCTCACAACTCCCAGGAATGGTTATCGGACACTGGAGCCAGAACACCAAATATTCACTGCCTGTCTGCAGTCACAAGTGCTACAGGCTGCAAGGTAAAACATGACACCCGCATTTCCATATCAATATAAAAGAGCCATAGAAGAAACTCTTCTTTTTTTCTGTCTGCGAGCTCACACAAGGTCCCTGTAGACAGGCATGGCCTTCAGCTAACACAGATCACTTTTCTCTTAGCTTCAATCACTTTTTAATTAAGGTCGACTTTTTGTAACCTTTTTCCCTTCCTGTAAGGATTGTTTTCTGCCTTTAACCCCATTTTTTATCTCTCTTAAGCTCGGGTGGAAGTGAATGATATAGTTTCAGGATTGTTTTGTTTGACTTTATATCCTTCAGCATCTTTCTTATCTGCTCTTCAATCATGGACAATAGGTTAAACTCCAGGAAGTTGGCTAAACAAATGAACACGGTGTATTCATTCATTCATTTTCTGAGCCCTCTTATCCCAGTCAGGGTCATGGAGAGAACATGGTTTACAGTTTCCTTTTTTAAGAAACCTATTAGCTTAAATTAGACAAGCTATAGTATGTTGTATGAAATTACCTCATCATAACATGCAGTATGTTCCCACACTGGTGAAAGGTAAGTTCAAGAGCAAAAATAACCCTTCATCAATAAATTGATCCTAATATAATTGACACATTTCATCTGTTTTCATCCTTGCTGCCTCTATAGCAGTAACAGAAACTTTATACACCAGGGCTTTCTTCATACTTGGTGTACACTATAAGCAAACTTTGGTATACAGTATGAAGAAGAAGTTTTTTCCCCCTTTCCTATATTACAAGATAAAGAACCTCTGAATGAACAAATAACACTTTTATTTTTTACTTATGTCATTTATTGGATAAAAAAAATTAACTAACACTTGCTAGTTCTATGTACAAAAGTAACTGTTCCCTAGATAGGTCATCCCAGTTAAAAGGTTTATTTAACTCCATTAACCTGAACTGTCTTAGAACACATATGGAAGCGTTGGAAGGCACCATCATAAGCACCATCAACAATGAGGATCTGCAGCTTTTATTTGTCTTCATCACCTATTCTGTTTTACTGCTCTATTTTTATATAATGTCTATTGACTAACTAAAAAAGATTACAATATGCAAGCTTTCGAGGCAACTCAGGCCCCTTCTTCAGAAAAGATGTAATCAATGATTTATCAGTGATTACATTCATAATGGCTAACATGGTACAACACCCTAATACTATATATAAAGCCTACGGATTTTCACAAAATTTTCCAAATATGCTGCTGTTGGTTCAACTTAAAATACCAGCTACATGGGGAAAAGGGGTTGCAGCTGGTGGGGCCACCCAAAAACCAAGGCAGACACAGAGACTATAATTCTTATCAGGCAGGTGGAGTGTGCTAGGGCTAATGGAAGGATGCCTCTTTCAGCATTAACAAAGTAGGATCTCGTTTAAGACCACAGGAACATCATTTTCTTCTTAACTAGTATGAATTACAATTTCATTGCATCACTGGATTACAACATTTGTCGAAGCATATGCCTTTTTGCCTCAGTATGGTTTATATTTAGCCATGTTGAATTCCCAAAAGACAGTTTTTTATTTTATTTTTTTTAATCTGGACACTTTTCTGATAAATGTACAATGTTGCCAAACCCTAAAGGAGCAATGTTTCTTTCTTTCCATCCCCAAACTACTTTTAAAACTCCAAGGCCTCATTTTTAATGAGTGTTACTTTTGTGAAATAGTATGCAATTTTTCCCATTGTCCATCCTGCTGTCATCTGTTTCCCCCAGTAAAATGATAAACATGCACCAGGACATCAATATTTTAGCATCAATTTTGTGAAGTTGTATGTAAAAGGAAACTCAGCTGTTTTGCTCTCCACTATCTATTATTTTGTGATGTTACATTTTACATCACTTACAGCTGGATATTTGGGCCACTGGACAAGGATAGTAGCAGGATGTTTCACATGGACTAAGTGTCTCATCATATTTTATCTTCTCAACCACTCTTCCTGTTGAGAGTTGTGGTTGCAGCAGGCCAAGGAGGTCAGCCCAGATTTCCCCTCCCCAACAAGAAATTCTAGCTCTTCCTGAGGAATTCCCAGGCTCTAGGATCTTTGCAACTCCCCCAAACAACCTCAACTGGATCCTTCGATTGAGGAGCAGCAACCTCTACTCTGAGACTCTCCTGAGTCTTAGTGAGAATCACTAAGCTTCTCACTTTGCCATGATAGAGTCAACCAATCCAGCCTGCAAAGAAACCTAATTTTGCTTCTTGCATTTGCATTCTCATTCTTTTGGTCATTACCCTCAGTGCAAGACCATACATGAAGACAGGGATATAAATCGACCGATAAAACCTAAAGTTTTGTTTTCAGACTACACTCTTGCTTCACCACCATGGACAATTACAGCACCCACAGAAAAGCTGCCACTAATCCAATCCACTTGTTGATCTCACACTCCAGTTTTTCCATTTCTCACGAACAAGATCCCAAGATACTTGAACTCCTCCACTAAGGGCAGTTGTTCCCCCTCACCTGGAGAAAGCAATCCACTCTTTTCTGAGAGAGAACTATGACCTCAGACTTGGAGGTGCTGATCCTTATCCCAGCTGCCTCATACTCAGCAGCAAATTGCCTGAATGCGTGACGAAGGTTGCAGTCAGAGGAAGCAAAGAGGACAACCTCACCTGCATAAAGTAACAATGCTACCCTTAGCCTCTCCAAATGGACACCCTCATATCCTCAGCTACAGCTTGACATCATGTTCCTGAAAACTACAAACAGAAGTGGTGACAAAACACAGCCTTGATATAGTCCAACACTCACAGCGAATGAATTCGACTTAAGGCTTATTTGGACACAACTCTCACTGCATACATACAGGGAACAAGTGTGCAGATAGGGATTTTATTGTACTGTATACATGTGATAATAACTCTGAAATGAATCAATGACTTTTTTTATCAAAGCAAAATCAATGCTACTGTACTCCTGCATATTGTCAATGAATGCAATAGAGATAAGCCACTATGAAACAGAATGAAATATGGTCTCATACACAGCACTGTGTGTTCTGGCACCTTTCTCTCATGGTGAGCATTAGGTTTTTTAGCAATTTGTGCTAAAGTAGCTGTTCTGTGGGATCAAACCAGGTAGACTAACCTTTGCTCCCCACTCACATCAATGAGTCTTGGGTGCCCATAACCCTGTTGCTGGTTCACCAGTTGTCCTTCCTTGGACCACTTTTGTATTAACCACTGCATACTGGAAACACCTCACAAGACCTGCCATTTTGGAGATGCTCTGACCCAGTCGTCTAGCCATCACAAATTTGCCCCTTGTCAAAGTCGCTCAGATCATTATGCTTGCCAATTATTCCTGCTTCCAACATATCATCTTCAAGAACCGACTGTTCACTTGCTGCCTAATATAACCCACCCCTTGACAGGTGCCATTGTGACAAGATAAGCAATGTTCTTCACTTCAACTGTCAGTGGCTTTAATGTTGAGGCTCATCAGTGTATGTTTACTTTTCTATTCTGGTAGTCTAAACTGTAGAACAGTTTCAAGCTGTAATTTCTTTCTTATATATTCTAACATACTGTATCTTTGATTCTAAAAAGAAGCCTACATTTTATTAGCAAAATTTTTTATTACAAAAATTACATATTTTTCAGCATTAATTATCCGATTTATCCATCCATACCTTTTTTAAACCCAAAGAAATATCATAAGCATTAAATAAATGTTCATTAAGAAGTGTACCAAAGCTGCAGAATTATTAGTAGGTCAAGTAATTTTCAAACATTATTGATGCAATAATGTAGGAAGCGCTTAATCATTATGTGCATTTTTATTAGTATCAAATGAACCCTTCAATGAGCTGTTGAAAAATAAAAGTATGAACAATAAATGCCACTGCAATAACTCCAAGAATGAGAGCAATAACATCAAGAGTAATGAGAACCCCCTTTATTGAGCCCATGATAAAGTCATTCTGGTGTCATTCAGCGCTGACAATTGAAAAAGCTTTAAAAATGGGACTATCAAGATGCCAGGAAGTTATAGTTCTGTGTAAGGCTTTGGAAAACATCTTGCATCACCCCAGTCAAAAAGGTATCACGTCCTAGTGAGCTGAACAACTTCCGGCCTGTCGCTCTGACGTCACATGTGATGAAGACCATGGAGAGGCTGTTGCTCCACCACCTGAGGCCACAGGTCCAACATGCCCTCAACCCTCTGCAGTTCGCATACCAGGAGAAAATGGGAGCTTTCCCACTTGGACAGAGGCAGTGGTGCTGTAAGAATGATATTTCTAGACTTCTCTAGCGCCTTCAATACCATCCAACCTCTGCTCCTGAGGGACAAGCTGACAGAGATGGGAGCAGATTCATACCTAGTGGCATGGATCGTGGACTATCTTACAAACAGACCTCAGTATATGCATCTCGGGAACTGCAGGTCTGACATTGTGGTCAGCAACACAGGAGCGCCGCAGGAGACTGTACTTTCTCCGGTCCTGTTCAGCCTATATACATCTGACTTTCAATACAACTTGGAGTCCTGCCACGTGCAAAAGTTCGCTGACAACACTGCTATCATGGGCTGCATCAGGAGTGGGCAGGAGGAGGAGTATAGGAACCTCATCAAGGACTTTGTTAAATGGTGTGACTCAAACCACCAACACCTGAACACCAGCAAAACCAAGGAGCTGGTGGTGGATTTTAGGAGGCCCAGACCCCTCATGGACCCTGTGATCGTCAAAGGTGACTGTGTGCAGAGGGTGCAGACCTATAAATACCTGGGAGTGCAGCTGGATGATAAATTAGACTGGACTGCCAATACTGATGCTCTGTGTAAGAGAGGACAGAGCCGGCTATACTTCCTTAGAAGACTGGCGTCCTTCAACATCTGCAATAAGATGCTGCAGATGTTCTATCAGACGGTTGTAGCGAGCACCCTCTTCTATGCGGTGGTGTGCTGGGGAGGCAGCATTAAGAAGAAGGATGCCTTACGCCTGGACAAACTGGTGAGAAAGGCAGGATCTATTGCAGGCATGGAGCTGGACAGTTTGACATCTGTGGCGGGGCGACGGCCGCTCAGCAGGCTCCTATCAATTATGGAGAATCCACTGCATCCACTAAACAATATCATCTCCAGACAGAGGAACAGCTTCAGCGACAGACTGCTGTCACTATACTGCTCCACTGAAAGACTGAGGAGATCGTTCCTCCCGCAAACTATATCTATCTATTTACGGGGTTATTGAAGTTATTGCCCACTGCAGAAAATTACTAAATGCCATTCAAAGAAGTAATGTGTTATTCTGAGAGCATTGTCTGCTCTTTGTGAAGTTCATGGTCCAATTGATAAGGTCTCCTATGGATGCCAGGATTCCATGGGTCCGGAGGACGAGGAGTGGTTTCAGATGTGGTAATGAAGTACCACCGGTACTTCTACCAAATGGTTTTCTTCCAATATCTCTATCTATCTATCTATCTATCTATCTATCTATCTATCTATCTATCTATCTATCTATCTATCTATCTATCTATCTATCTATCTATCTATCTATCTATCTATCTATCTATCTATCTATCTATCTATCTATCTATCTATCTATCTATCTATCCTTATCCAGTTTGTGAAATTTTTTGGGGAGAAAAAAAAAAACTTTTACTTAACTATTTACATAAAAGCTTAAAAGCGCTGATCCACATAAATTATTTCAATTCTTTATATCAGTTATTGGGTCATGAGAGTAGTCCTTTTAGGTAAGACTGATAGATCACAATTCACATCAACAGGTAATTCATATTTTGGAAGGAGGGGCTTTGGAGACCCCCCTTCATATCCCTCCAAAGCAACCTGCTCTTCCCAATAGCCAGAAGGAGTACATAAATAATATAAAGGGACCGGCTGCTGCCATCTCATGGATTGGGTAGCTTTAAATCAGTCAGTACTCATCAACGCTGCCATTTACCTTTGCAGCTGCCCTTTACTGGCTACAGCAAAAAGAGAAAAACTGAATCATCTAACACAGCAAATTAACATGAAAATTAGGCTTCATTATGGAGTGATATTTTAACTTATATATTAACTATATAACAGTAACTTTGTTCTTCATTTATAACATAGCACAAATTTGATCTTTTATATCATTATGTGATGAGGAAAAATTGAAAATCAGCTGCAGCTGTTCAAAATTCAGTACAAAGAAGCTTTCCAAAAAAAGAAAAGTCTCCCCACACTTCTCTCAATTGTCTATAAGGCACTGATCAGTCTTGCACCATTCTATATTTCACACAGAGGTGATTCTAGGGGCTATGAGGCCGTAGGCAAAAAACTCCTTGGGGTCCTCCAACTCAGCCTGCCCTGCACCCTGACATGGTAAACTCAACAGGAAAAACTCAATAAACACAAATTATTTATTATAATCTTGTGAAAAAATGATTATATAAATAAAATAACACAATAACAATTGAATAGAAAATGGATAAAACAATAAAGAATTTTTAAAAAGCAAATCAAATGCAAAAAAAAACATACTTGCCAATATACAGTACAAATATAAATTGCATAATGAAATACTTAAAAACTAAATTAAAAAGTTCACATAATAGTAATTAGAAAACAAAAAAATTGCTAGTAATTATATTACTATAAGTTTGAAAATCACTGTTTGAGGGCGTTGGCTACAGCAAATGCAGCCACTTTGTCCTCTGGGTATGAAGAGCTTTGAATATTTCAGTCTAATGAAATTAGAGCTAACTAATTAGCTAACCAACTACTGTATACTCTGCACCAAATTAACATGGGCATACTTAATTAAATCATCATTCCAGATCCTCTACTATTTATCACTCTCTCGCTTCTTCTTCTCTTCCTGTTGTTGTTTTCTTTTTCCTCTTTTTGCTTCCAGACATGTACTGTAAATCCTCCTCCTGATGTATGAATACGGTGCTGATTACATTTAATGTTAATAAAACAGTAATGTTCATCACAGACACACTCACAATGGAGATTGGGGCGTCCCAGTCTCCTCAGGGGGTTTCCGACTGTATTGTTGTAGTGTGTCAGTGCTGTGCTTCAAGGGGGGTTCCCACAGATTTGTTATTGCAATGAGTAACTCTGTAAATGGATGCCCTCAGGGCACCAAAAACCCCCAAACCCCCCCAGAGTTTGGGGCCCCATACCAATCCCTGCCTTGCCTGTCCTGCCGCTATGCCTCTGATTTTGGAATGCTTATCCCCATCCACCCCTAATGATAATCTGAGATCTTTGAACACTGACTCCTTTATTGCTCCTAGAGTGAAACATGAAAGTGCTGGTGAGGGAACTTTCTTCTTTTATGCACTAGATATCTATTTTAACAATAGATATGTAATTCTATTGAGCTTTTCGAAGAAACTGCTAAAAATGCATGTCTTCAATTTAACCTTTTCATAATTTACTTGTAGGACCAATATCAAATAATCATGACTAGTCTCAAATTTAAAGATTTGCATCTATTTATAGTGGCAGACCTGGATGTTTTCACAGGGTACAATTCTTAGATAGTTCTAATTACTCATAGTTGTCCAGGTACTAATCACTACTTCTCTGTTCTTCTCTTTCGAGTATCAAGTGGAGGTGCCCTATGTCATTGCCACCTGGCTGAAGCTGCAGCTAACTTCAGTTTGGAAAAGGATGAAGGATGGCTTCAACTAAGATGAAACCTACTGCATCCAATCCTCATGGGCATTGTACCATAGCCAGTTATTAATAACAATACTCAATGGAGTCTTGCCATGTTTTGGCCTTAAACACCAACAGAGGTTTGTTTTCTGCAGCATCGGTGCAACCTGAATATTGTTGTTTTTCTCTTCTCCCTGACCATTACTCCATACTTTATGTTTTCATATCAAACACTGAGATTTGCCCTTTTAAATTTCTATGGTAGTTTAAGCAGTTTAAGTTACACTTCTCTATATAAATATTTTTTATTCCCACTGGACAGTCCCTTGACCGTTTGCACTATTAAAAGAGCTAGTGCCTCAATTGGTATTCTTCCCTTGTTTTGGGCCTGATGGCTAGCATTCTCATTGGCTAGTCTTGTTTTCTGCACAACACCTGCAATTTCTAAGATTCTGTTCCTTCCTGGTGGCATCCTTTCACAATTATAATTCTGGTTGCTGTCTGTCTTGCCTTGGTAACATAAGCATAAACCATACATAGAACTCAACCGGGCAAGATTTGATAGAAAAAAATCTAAATATACTGGATATGCAGCAGGCTGAGATAATACAGAGCAATGATGAATAAGGCATTTGCAAATCCTTTTGTTTTCTATGGTTAATCTGTCCTAAATGGTGTTGACAGCACAACCCCAAGAAACAACAGATGCAATGCCAGTTCACTGTAGGGTGCATGGATAAGTGCAATTTAGCATCTCCAGTTAGCCTATCTTTGGAGTGTGGGAGGAAATCGACTGAACCGCAGAGGAAGACAGGAAAACTCTGTGCAGATGGCATCTCAGTTCATAATCATTCTTTGAAGTGAGGTGGCAGAACCAAATATTGTGGCTCTGAACTGAAGAAGAAAGTAAACAAGTGAAACAAAATATGCATTTTGCGGAATGAAAATGGCCTCACCCAAAAAAATATATATAAGAAAAAAGTAATATACAGTATTTGTTCATCTGTTTTCTGAACCCAATACATTTCCATTGAAAAGCGAAATAATGCTAAATATTTTGAAATGTAGTTTAATTATATTAATTTATAATGTAAATATAAATATGTTGCATAACAGACTGCTTTAAGAGAAACGTTTCTTCATTGACAACACCTTAGCTTACCAGCAAAGCTATCACAGAAAAATAGCATCTTAACATGTACAATACATATGTCAGTCGCTGATCTGTCCTTGTATGAGAACGTACTCATTTAAAATTGATGATGTACAGAAGATAGGAAGAAATGATGGCAATGTGAAAAGGTCACGCTGCCTATCAAAATCCACTGATTTCCCATATGTTTGGCTGTAGTCGGCAAGGAGGGGTTACATTTGTTTTATACAATTAAGAATTTTTTGATTACCTTTTTTAACAATGCAGGACAGATGTAGAAAAAATAGGCAGAAATGTTGATATCCTTTATTTAAATTAAGAGAAATAAAAAGAAAGATCTGACATCAGAATTCTTTGCTTTGTGAGCATTTGCACAATTGTAAGTTTACTATATGTTGGTCTTAGGCCGGGTTTATACTTTACGCGACGCGACACATGCTCTAGCGGACGCTCCTGCTACACAAGTGTTTTACTGTTTATTCTTGTGCGCATACTTTATGTATATCTGAAAGAATCCACTAGGTGGCAGTGCGAGATATCATCACGGTGAGAACAGGTTCAGCTTCGCTGTGTTGTGAATTGCCTGAAACACCCATTAAATTCCGATGACACCTTACTGCAATATCTCTGAAAAGCATGTTTAATGATTAACATTAGAATTACCAGAGCCTATGAAAAAACTTGTAAATCCGTCCCACCTTAAATCGCTTCACACCTCTCCATCAGTGTCTTTTGTTATGTAAATGTGTCGATAAGCAGCAAGCAGCCTGCTATAACATCCCCCACCACCTCACAGTTTTCTCAGCTCAAGTCTGTTTACCTGCTTGTCAGTTGCTTGGAGTTGTATAGAGTGAGAAGTCAATCAAAATGACATATCGTTATTTGGAACACATGCATTTCATGTGTGTTCTGTGTCTACATCAATCTATGTACAGTAAACACATCATTAAAACAGAAACGTTTTTCATGATTTAGTAATAATTGACAAAATGTAGACATGAAGTGTATAATGTGTTATTTATTTACTTCCTTCCTACAGCGTAAAATCACAAGTAGACTGCAGAGCTTCCCGTGTATATATACAAAGTACAGCGATGGCAAAAGTGAGATGTGCATTCTTGCTCTGATGTAGAACCGTCGTCATGATCTGAGTTCACCTCTGTTATAGCGCGTCTTTATGTGAAAACAGCAGTGTCAGATATTGGGGGGGCGGGTGGGATCGTGAACGCGACTGAGAGAATAAAACTGAATAAAAAAAAAAAACAAAGCTAACCTTTACAAGTATCATACATTTACACCGGCTGTTACAGACTGAAGTCAAATGTATGCTTTTATTCTAAAATAGTAAGAATAAGAGCAGCTCACTTCTCAAAACGGACTCTACCGGGGTCAAACCCATGAAGTTTTGACTGCCAGTCAACAGTTGGTACTGTTGCACCACCGAAGCGGTTGTAGCAAATGCGTGTCAGTGTTGCACCCTTAACACGGATTCTTTTTCTGCAGTTATATACTTGAATAGAACCGCACTTCTGTTATATTTGTACCTTTTGTGAAAGTGTTTATTTGATATTTGGAATTCAGGCTTAACACATTATACACTTCATGTCTACATTTTGTTAATTATTACAAAAACATGAAAAAAGTTTCTGTTTTAACAATGTGTTTATATAGATTGTTGTAGACACGGAACACACATGAAATGCATGTGTTCCAAATAATGATATAGTATTTATAAAAGGTGTCATTTTGCTTGACTTCTCACTCTATACAACTCCAAGCAACTGACACGCAGGCAAACAGACTTGAGCTGAGAAAACTGTGCGGCGGTGGGGGATGTGATAGCAGGCTGCTTGCTGCTTATCAACACATTTACAGGACAAAAGATGCTGATGGAGAGGTGCGAAACGATTTAAGGTGGGATGGATCTACGAGTTTTTTCGTAGGCTCTGGTAATTCCAGTGTTAAATCCATCAATCCAGGAATGTGTCCATTCTAGTAAGCATTGGGCATGAGGCAGAAACAATCTCTAGATGGGGCATCAGCTCATTTCAAGGTAAATACAAGCACTAACAAACACTAGTGTCATTTTAGTGTCACCAAATCTGCGTTTCTTTGGAAGGAAACCGGAGCACACCGTGGAAACCCATCAGGAAAACATGTAAACTCCAGGCAGGGAATACTAGCGACGTGACTCCTCAATTATAAATCTAAGGATTCTAAATGTGCAGACAGTTGGAATAGCATACATTTAATGTGTTCTGTGTGGTGATCTATTGCTGTTTGCTGCTGCTGTCAGGTCAGGATAGATAGATAGATAGATAGATAGATAGATAGATAGATAGATAGATAGATAGATAGATAGATAGATAGATAGATAGATAGATAGATAGATAGATAGATAGATAGATAGATAGATAGATAGATAGATAGATAGATAGATAGATAGATAGATAGATAGATGAAGCCCCAGAAAAAAAAGCCGGCACAAAAGATGGTATGTGAGACTTTTAAAATGTATCGTGTCATTACGATCAGAAATATACGATGCTTGAATATAAAAGCGCCATGAATGCATTTGTATGTCGCCATTTGCTTCAACACATCAAACCATTCATCAGACATCAAAGTGCACACATCGATCCTGTAGAATCCACAGAGGCTTTCTATCACATGTAGATAGTAAACAGAGACGTCACATTCCAACTTTTATTACACTGCGCCCCCTGACTTTTTGCTGGTACTGCAACTCGTGCACGCATTGTATTAATTTCTGAGGACCTGCTCAGAGGACGCGTCAAATGAATGCTGGGAACGCATGGCAGCCATGATGCATGCGTGTACGCGTTCTGAGCATGAAGTATAAACAAGTCCTTATTCACACTATAATAAATGTACTCTCCCCCTTCCCCGACACACCATGTTACTAACATCAGACAAAGTAGCGTACTCAAAACTTACTCAAATTTTAAAAGGATTTCTGAAAAATAAAGGTAGCAAAAGTAACTGACATATATGTAACATGCTGGGGTCAGGAAACTATAAGAGTCAAATCCAAATAGATTGCTAAAGCCCAAGACAAATAAACAAAAGTCATTGTAAAGTAAACAGTCAAAAGGTCCTGACTGATATGATTTCTTCTCCCCTATCAGTAACATTCCTTATACTTTCTAATGATTTATCCAATGCATGGATAACACAATACTGTGCACCACCATTTTAAATAAAGTGATGCAAGGACATGCTGCTTCAACGTCCGGTCACGTGACTAGACACCACAAGTGTACTGTAGATTCAGAACGCATTCAAACCCCTTCACTTTCTGCACACTTTATTGTGCTGTAGATTTAATTTAAAATGTATACATTTGCCATGTTTGCCCATCAATCTTCACACAATAACCCATGTGGCGACCAGCCTGGACACAGACAGGCAGATACCGATGGTTTACAACACAACTCACGTTTATTATACATTTCTTCTATTTACAGTGTCCCGCACACAACCGAGTGCCCCTGCACAACACACCCTCAAGTCCAGGCCTCTTCCAATGCCATCCTTCACCACCTCCACTCCTCTCCTCCAAGCTACGTCCACTTCCACCCGACTCTAGCTGACGAATGGAGGGAGGCGGCCCCTTTTCAGTCCACCTGGACGTGCTCCAGGTGCCTCCTGATGAGCTTCCGGCAGCACTTCCTGGTGTGGCGGAAGTGCTGCCCTTGTACCCGGAAGCACTCCAGGCATACACAGTTCCTGGAGCAGCAGCACTTCCTGGTGAGGCGGAAGTGCTGACGTCCAGGGCTTCATAGGCATCTGGGCACCCCCTGGTGGTGATCATGGGCCCCTATAGGGTTGAGCTTCCATGCTCTGTTCCCGTGGTCCCCATACCAACCAGGGCAGCTGCCCTCTCGTGATACAGAGGAGGGGTAGTCCCTCTTCCGGTCCTTCCAGGCATCCCGGCTGGGTACTGCCTCCAACAGCTCGCCACACCCATAATGACAACATGAAAACATACTTTCAGAAAGGTTTGTCAAATTCATTAAAAATCAAAAACTGTAATCTCTTATTCATATAACCATTTGTGTACATGGACTCCATTGTGGAAAGAGTAGAGCCAGTGATCCACTGTGCCTGTTTCACCACCTTTTATAGTGGTCTCTTTTCCTGCACTGTGGTGTTCCAATACCAGACTGTAATCCCTCCAGTCAGTGCACTCTGAATAGCAGAAGTTCACTAGTGAGAAGTCAAGCAAAATGACACCTTTTATTGGCTAACTAAAAAGATTACAATATGCAAGCTTTTGAGGCAACTTAGGCCCTTTTTTCAGGCAAGACATAAAATTGACATCATGTTTACATCTTGCCTGAAGAAATGGGACTAAGTTGCCTCGAAAGCTTGCATATTGTAATCTTTCAGTTAGCCAATAAAAGGTGCCATTTTGCTTGACTTCTCACTATATCCATAATGGCTAACACGGTACAACACCCTAGTACTACAGAAGTTTAGTATTTGTTTCCGCATACCACACTTCCTCAAACATCTGAAGAAGTCAAGACTCTGCAGTGCTTTTTTAATGATGGCAGTGGATGTTTTGGGATCAGTTTAGTTTCTCTGAGATGTGGAGGCAGAGAAATTTGAAACTATCCACTCTCTCCCCCACTGCTCCATCAATGCAGACTGGCAAGTGGTTCACCTCTCACCTCCTGATGTCCTGAATCATTTCTTTAGTGTTGTTTATGTTCAAGGTGAGGTTGTTGATATGACATTAGTCAACCAAACTGTTATAGCATGCAATCTTGTAGTTGTTCTTCATGAGACTGATGACTGTGGTGTCATTAATTGTATGGTTAGTGTCATGTCTGGCTGGACAGTCTTAAGTGAATAGTGAGTACAGCTTTGGGCTAAGACAGTGGTCTTGTGTAGCTCCAGTGTTCACTATACTTTTCTCACTACTCAAAGCGCTCTCCACACAGAGAGGACCCAGGAAGCGAACCCACAATCTCCTTACTGCAAAGCAGCAGTGCTACCACAGCGCCGCCTGTGAGGAGTATCAGTGGTGATGATGATTTATTCCAAATTCTACATGTCCAGTATTCAGTTAGAAATGGAATTGGGCAGGCATAGTTCTGAGTTTTTCAACCAGTTTGGAATGGATAATTATATCAAAAGCTGAGCTGTAGTCAATAAATAGCATCCTAACATATATGTTCTAACTATTCAAGATATGAAGAGCAGTTTCAAGAGTCAGTAACACAGTATCATCTACAGATATGTCTGGCTGGTAAGCAAACTACAGAGGGTCCAAAGAGATATGAATAATGCTGTTGATGTATGACAGAACAAACGTTTCTAGAGATTTTATGGCCACTGGCGTGAGGGCAACTGTGTAGTAATCATTTAGACATGTAACTCTGGGTCTTTTGTAATAGAAATGTATCATTTTTCACCCTTTAATAGTGGTGCATAGAAGGTTAGAATCAAGAAAAGGATCCAAAAATAACATCATATTTGTAATCACTGACCTTGAAATAGTCTAAAATGATACCCGACATGCTTCAGTTTGAATTTTTTTTTCCTTCTGAGAGTGTCTCAAAGATGTTTAGAACCACCGGTAAAGAATCAGATATCAAAAATATTATCATATTCACGATCAGCAACCTCAAAATAGCATAAAACGTCACTCCACATGTCTATATTACTAATCCTCATTTTTTTCAAAGTTTTGTGAAGAGGCGTAACTTTGACCCCGAGTATCCAATTAGGAGGATTGGTTAAAGTGGCATGCACAACTTCAATTCATTCTGATCATTTTTGCTCAAGAGACTTACTGTATTGGTTTACTTTTTATTATAAGGGTGTAATTTCCTGCACAAAATATGGTCCATAAAATGCCCAAAAATTAGTTTTTAGGACTGAAGGGCCAAAAATACAGGGAAACCGGAAAAAAAACAAAACAATATCTTGCATAACTAGACATCAAGATGAGTCAAATGGTGGTTTCAAAGCATTCATGAGTAATTCTTATGAATACGATAAACAAAAGACAAGCACTGAGAATGGCAGAGAGGCAAAAATTAGGCAAAGGGTTTGCCTGAAAAGGAAGCTCTCAGCAAATATATTCCAAGAGGGATTCCAATAATTGAAAACCAAAAGCAGAAGAAGAAAATCTAAAAACCAGAAAGTTCAATACTCACAGCTAACACTCAATAATCACAACAAGCCACTGCAGGACCCTCTGCCCAGCCTGGAATATAAAGTCTGAGAGTGGTCCTTCAGCAGTGACATCAGGGTGGTGCAACCGTTTGGTGTTACACCCACAAAACACAAGGAATAAAAAGAAAATAGATATACACAATACATAAATCTAAATAATAAATAAACATAAAAATAAGAAAATGTGCATAGCAAAACAGGTGAAACATAAAAATTCCAAAAGACAACAAAAATATTAAATAGACAAGAAATAATTGTAAGCCAGGACACTATCATGCTTGTAGTACTTTTTCAGGCTCACGCATGATTCTTCTCAGAGGAATTCATTTGGTTAGCAAAATCATAAACTTTATCCTGGATTATTAAAACAATTTCAGGCTAAGAGTAATTTCTTTGTCCATGGTGTCAGCTGGCACTATTTGAAACAGGGCAGCATTACAGGCTGTGTAATCTCCGTTACCTTTTTGCCTTCACCATGAACATGACTGTCAAATTAGTAGAATTAGAGTGCAGTGGTCACACATACAAGTCTGGAGTGGGGCAGCCCCCATTCAAAGCCTTCATCAATGATTTCACAATCAAGATAACATCAGTGCCTGCTGCCAGATGGATCCTCCAAGGCACAAAGAACCTCAGTTCATGGGCAAAGATGAGTTTCACACCCAGTAAATCCATGACCTTGATGCTGAAGAGTGGGTCGAGTAGTGTAAGTTCCACTTCTTATTATCTAGTGCTACTATTCCATCAATTACTGAGCAGCCAGTGAAGAGCCTTGCAAAGATTTTTGATTCTGTTGAGAAAGCAACCTTAGCCATTACCATCAGGCACCATCGGCCAAAGAAGATCATCTTTGTGAAGCCTGCAGAAAAGCTCACCCATGGCCAAGATCAGCAGGATCCTCCTCACCTCAGCTACAGATTTCAGTTGAGAGTAGATTTGGCATGCAGCTAAGGTTTCCTGATCACGTTGCCATAACTTCTTAATCTCTATCAAAAAGGAGATCATGTTAGAACTCACCATACCTTGGGAAGAGCGCATGGAGTGACATATGAGAGAAAGCTACCAAGTACTGGGTGCTGGTAGAGCAATGTGTGAGATAGGGCTGGAAACTTGCTGTGAGCCAATATAGGTGGGCTGTCAGGGAATCGCAGGCCAGTCGCTCTGTAATGTGATGAGCCAGTTGGCCATAGTACGGCTTGTAAATAAGAAGGCAATTAGGATAATCACTGATGGCGCAGAAAGAGCCACTAGATGGCTCTGGATAAAAAGGGAGGCTTTCTGATTTTATGGTACACAAGCCAAATTGCTGAGTACTTTACTGCATGAAAGTTAGAAATAACTTTTAATGTAAAGCAGAAATCCAACAGAACTAGACTATGCAAGCATTATTAAAATGCAAACAAATTTTCTGAAACTTTATAGCTTGACACTTCTTTTATGACTTCTTTTACCGTATGTAAACTGCATTGTAATTTTCTTTACATGAACACCATCTAATAGCAAAAATGTGTGCGAATGTGTGCCTCTAGAGTGATCTTTGTGTTAAAACGAAGGTCTGAAAATACCAGTAGGATGACATATTTTAGAAATAAAGATTGTAATCGCCATGATCTTTTCTGAGTAATGCTGGTACAGGCATGCTGGTTGAAAAATGTGTGATGCTCTGAAAGTGTTCTGAAATGCTTGATTTTTTTCCCCCCAGCTAACCTAAGGCTCCACAAGACAGCACATTCCAGATTCCATGCCTAGTGTGTGGATGAGGATCAAACAACACTGGATGGTATCACTTAAGTTAGAGGTGTATCCATGTTTATGCATAGACAAATGTCAATTTGAGTTAAAAAAAAAGAAATACAAATTTGGATATACATTTATGCTTGTCTTAGTGTCACTGTTAATGTTCCATGCTTTCATAATCTTTATATTTAATATGCTACCATGGCTGTTCGTTTATCTGTCCAGGATTTTAAATCACCTGTAGCTCACAAACCGTTTGACCTATTGAACTGAAATTTGGTACACATATACTACGTGACGTCTACTATGCGTTTTTGGGGTGATGATTGACCTCCAAGGTTATTCCTCTTTTTATTTTATTTTATTGTAGAATCAACTCTTAGCAGCGGCCAGCCGGGCGACTATGCAGCACATGCATACGGGCGCCGTTCTCATCCCTACCACCTTTGCCGTCACTTCCCCTACCTCTGCATATCTTAAGTCTTCAATTTGCCTTAAGAATAATTTAAGTGCCAGCTTAAGTGAAAAATTAAAGAAAACGTACTAAGTAATTGCAACACAAACATTGACTTAATCAAAATGTCGACGAAAGAAGAGAAGAAATGGGCCGCTAGGGTGGAGAAAAGAAGAACTGCTCAGGAAGCAGCAAGCGCATCAACCTCTGAGCAAACGAATGCTAAATGTATAGAGAAAGAGTATGACAACTAGGAATGCTCAAGTCAAGTGTATTCACCACTGCATGTTATCGTGCAGTGCACCTTTACTGGTATCTAATATTCGGTTTGTTAATCTTAATTCAATTGATATAGACTTTGCTGTTATAAAAGGCATTTTAGTCAGAGAATTGCAAAAGGTTTAATCCAGAAAATTTCTTTTTTTTTTTTGCATTACTGTATCACGGTGGTGGCACTGCTTCCTCACTGTTTCTAGGTTCAGATACCCCTTGAGCACTATCTTTGTCTTCTTCTTCTTCCTCCTCTTTCGGCTGCTCCCATTAGGGGTCACCACAGCAGATCATCTTGTTCCATATGTTTCTGTCATCTGCATCTTGTTCTGTTAAACCCACCACCTGCATGTCCTCTCTCACCACATCCATAAACATTCTCTTAGGCCTTCCTTTTTTCTTCTTTCCTGGCAGCTCTATCTTTAACATGCTTTTCCCAATATACCCAGCATCTCTCCTCTGCACATGCCCAAACCAATGCAATCTCGCCTCTCTGACTTTGTCTCCCAACCGTCCAACTTGAGCTGACCCTCTAATGTACTCATTTCTAATCCTGTCCATCCTCGTCACACCCAATGTAAATCTTAGCATCTTTAACTCTGCTACCTCCAGCTCTGTACCCTGCTCTCTGGTCAGTGCCACTGTCTCCAACCCATATAACATAGCTTGTCTCACTACCATCCTTTAGACCTTCCCATTCATTCTTGCTGATACCCATCTGTCACAAATCACTCCTGACACTCTTCTCCACCCATTCCACCCTACCTGCACTCTCTTCTTCACCTCTCTTCCACAATCCCCATTACTCTGTACTGTTGATCTCAAGTATTTAAACTCATCCACCTTCGCCAGCTCTACTCCTTGCATCCTCACCATTCCACTGACCTCCCTCTCATTCACACACATGTATTCTGTCTTGTTCCAACTGACCTTCATTCCTCCCCTCTCTAATGTTGAACATTGGTTGCCATCATGAAAAGTAGCATCCTCCATCCCCTCCAGGAGGCACTGTCTCAGCTTATTCCACCATGGTGTGCTAAGAAGCCCCTCTGGGGTGTCTTTTCAGTCCACTGCCATCAGTCAATTCAATTCTTCCACTTAATGTACAGTACTTGTTACATTTATTCTTATTTATTGATTGATTGATTAGTTGTATTATCTGTCCTGTGAGTCTGTATTCTTGTTTTTTATGTTTCTGCAGCTGTATGCATTTGAATTTCCCTATGGAATTAATGAGGTTTATTTAATCTAATCTAATCTAATCTAACATTGGTTTTCTCCCACATTTTATAGAGCTTGGTTAATTAAAAAACTGTAAATTGACCCTGAATAAGTAAAACTAAATTTGTGGGAGTGTGTACCATGTGATACCATGCCCATCTTTGACTTTGCCCTGTCTAATGCTACTGGAATTGCCAATGGCTGCCCCACAAGTCTTTGGTTCAATACTCCTTGATACTTACCCAACAGAGTAGTCAATGGGTTCGCAGCTGTGTATATGGAGACACTGGTGAGGTGCTATGCTCCTTCTTGCCCACTCAGGTCTCTCTGGTGAGGCCACCTATGCATGATACCAAATCTCAATCCAGGCCCTTTTCACATGTAGCTCCTAGCTGGGGGAATGAGCTGCCCACCTCCATCTGAACTGCTAACTCTCTCAATGTGTTTAAGAAGCAATTGAAGAACCTTCTGTTCTGTGAATATTGTTAATTGATGTTTTTTGCTGTGTGGATATCTGTTATATTGTTAATTCATCTCTTTTTGTTATGGTATCAACATAACTCTTTCACTTTTGTAACCTGCACTGCTATACTTCTTCAAAACACTCCCTAGATTAATATTACTTGTGTTATGTTGACCTCCTTTGTACGTTGCTTTGGAGAAACGTATCTACTAAGCAAATAAATATAAATGTAATTCACCATGGAAATGAATCAATGGATAACTCATGAGAAGGTTACACAGGTGAAAAGGAATATTGCAGGAAGCTGCCACTGTTCTGGACAGAGAGAGATCGTCAGTCGTACCCGTGGGTGCTGAAAGAAAACCACACCGGCAGAAATATCACTTACTATTCAAATGGATAGTAGAGTGCAGTTTTTCCAAACTATTTTCTGTGATGGCACAATTTTTTGAAGTCAAAAAAAAAAATTGTAAGGCACAGCTTTGTTCTACAAAACCACAAAAACTTTAAATCTCATGCACATGTTCAGCTGCGTTCTGCATCACTTCATTTCAGTGTGAAACCTAAGCTTGTTTTGATGAGGCACAGAGCTGGTATCTTGGCTGGAACTGATGATAAGAACACACAGAACTGTGATCGACTGCTCTTAATCTCTCTCTCTGTTTTTGCTTTTTATGTATAACAGCCTTGAAAAGCCCAGTTTACACGGTGTAAGTGCAATGCAGGAAAGACAGGCATAGTGTCTAGGAAGATGGTTGATTTCTTGCTTGGCCAGGTGGCCATAGTGGGATGACGGTGGAAGTGTAGATTTAACCCCGCAGGAATGTCTTTCAATCGTCATATCAGCTGGGGCAGAAGAGTAATGGATGGACTGGGCAAACATGGATCATTCTAACAAACAGTAGGTGGCAGTGTTCCTCTGGGCTGAACCCTGTTAGGACACCCGCAAGGTTATACTGGAATTAGAGTTTGGAAGTGCAGCCCTGTTGGTGTCCTTGGGTGCCATTAGAGAGTGCTGCCTGGGAAGGACTGCCCTGATTTCCACACAACCTGGATGCGCTTCAGATGACCCATGCTGTGGTGTTGTGTACAGTTGTCTTCATTTAGCCACTAGCTCTGCAACTCAGTAACTATCATTCAGTGCTTTTTCAGAAACCTTAGTGTATCTTGGCTGCTTTTCATTTGGATCTTCCAAGTGTTCAAAGTCATTTTTGTCATTATTACCAAGAAATGGATGTTTGGTCAAAATGTGAAGTTTCAGCTTACTAGGAACTATGGCTTCATTTGACAGCTTCTATCCACAGCGGAGGCGGGGGGGGGGGGGGGGGGGGGTTTGGTGCGAGGGGGGGTGTTCAAATTGGGGGTAGAGGCTGAGCGAGCTTAGGGATTTGCAGTGTACATGAACCCAAACTTCAGGTAGTCATTGTTGTATTGTCTGGGCACAGATTTGGCTTTCCTTTTCTGTTGTCCACTGCTAGAGGGAGAGATGTGTCTTGTTGTGCATCACATCCAAGTTCCTGGTCAGAAGGCTGTCATTTTAAGAACTTGCTCATTTTCTCGGCAGGACCAACCAATTTGGTGGTAAACATGATGGAGAGAGTCAGTGTAGCTTATGCACACAATTGAATAATTGGACATTGTGTTTATGTGACAGTGGGAAATTACCTGGGGGTGCAGTGGTAGCGGTGCGGCCTTGCAGTAACTGGGGAGACCAGGGTTCACATCCAGGGTACCCACTGCATGGAGTTTGCATGTTCTTCTAGGTGTCTGTGTGAGTTTCCTCCCACTGCCCAAAGACATGCAGGTTAGGTGAATTAATTATGCTAAATTGACCCTAGTGTGTGTGTGTTTGCTCTACGATGAACTGGCACCCTTTCCAGGGTTAGTTCCTGCCTTGCGCCCCATGCTCCAACCTCCCCTCCCCTGCATCCCTGGTCTGGATTAAGCTGTTTAGAAAATGACATCCACATATCCAAAGGGCGACCCTACAAAGACCTAAGGCGGACGGCGGCATGGCTCTACTTAACTTTTAATATTATTATTGGCAGCAAATATACAAGCTATTAAAACCTGGACATGGACACAAATAGATGAACATACACAGGCTTGGTCTGCAATAGAAATAAAATCCTGCAGTACTTCTTTATATTCCTTCCTTTGTACCCCAATAAGTACAAGTCATCGCCAACATACTAACAACCCAGTTGTACTTCACTCACTCAGAATGTGGTAGCATTTTAAGATAGGGAAGCTTTTATCTCTGGCTCCTCTGCACGAGAACCTCTTTTTCTCACCCTCTCAGTTTTCATGTCTTGAAAATATTCAGGATTAAATCACTTAGAGATCTGTACATAGACAACATCATTGCATTCTATGAATAATTACACTCCATATTTAACTTTCCAGCAACACATTTCTTTCACTACCTTCAAATTCAAAACTTAGTAAAACAAAACTTGCCTAATTTTCCTCACATTCCACTTACCTCAATGACGGAAAAAATATTGATCAGTCTTGAGTACAGTGGGAAAAGGATCTTTCACTCAACATCTCAGAAAAGGAGTGGAAGGTAGCAATGCATAGAATTCACTCAAGTTCCATATGCATAAAGCATACAATTATTCAGCTTAAAATTATGCATCAAGCACATCTGTCTCGTTTAAAATTGTCCAAAATGTTTCCAAGGCATTTTGGATCAAAATCTTTAAATGCCTTTCAGACAGCCTTGGCGTCACAATCCCTCCTAATCCACTAACAGGTGTGTTTGGTGTTCTTCCAGATGAGCTTAAAGCGGAGAAGGACAAACAAACTGTAATTGCCTTTACCTCACTATTGGCACGTAGACTTATCTTGCTCAACTGGAAGAATCCTAACTCACTGATTCTAAGTCAGTGGGTAATTGATGTTATATACTATTTGAAATTGGAAAAAATCAAATTCTCTCTTAAAGGATCTGTACAAAACTTTTTCAAAACCTGGCAGGATCTAATCAATAACATTTTAGAATACGCATTTCAATTGAGGAAGCAGATTCTCTCCCCTCTTTTTTTTTACTCTATTTATTTTTATTAATTTATTAATTTATCTATTTACTTATTTTTACTAGCTTAAAGTTTTACTCTGCTGGCCTTGCTCTCTTTTTTCATGGGTGGGGGTTGATTTGTTTGAACCAAGTCTTGTAAAACTTGACTTATTTGTATAGAACCTTATTTTTTATTAAAATCAATAAAATCCAAAATAAAATGAATGACACATATATTTCCATGGGGCACTATGGCACACTAGTTGAAAAGCACTGCTATAGTTAATGATGATAATACTTATTCCATGGGCACACAAATAATAGCAATGGCTATCTAGAAATTATCAGGAGAATTGGGCAGTTTGTTTGAGAGATGGACCTCAGTATTAGAGGAAAATCTAGGGCCACTAGATGAAGACGCAGGGCAGCATTTCTAAACCCGGAAATGGCTCCTTGCTTGATGATAGAGTTGTATTTAAAATATCCTCGAGCTCACAGGATAAATTAACATAGGTACAGGAGGCAAGTGAGGGCAAACACTCAACTTTCAAAAGAAGAAAGGCTATTGAAATGGTGAAAGACCTGAAAGTTGAAAGAGGGCAGCCTTGGAGTGCTACTTGGGAGGAAACTCGAAGCAGATACGGGTCTATCAACTCTATATGCAGGCTAAGAGAGACAGTAGGTTTATTATGACACTTGTTTTTATGATAAGATTTTTTGGAAGTTTAATAAATAATCACTTTTAATTGCTTGGATTCTGTCTAATCAATCTGGGTTAAGGGATGCTGTAAGAACATTCAGTTTGGGCTTCTCTGTGCAGAACTTCCAGCACAGGCATTCCTGATAACCAGGAAGGCAGATCAGCACAGTTTTTTTAATTAATGCCACATTTAAATGCACATTAACTTTATATCATCAATTAGTCTATAAGTCAAAGGCATGACAAGTCAAGAAAGATGCAAACAGCAATTGTAATATCCAAGACATTAAACACACTCTGCTTAATATGGTGAACTGTATTAATAAAGACTTCCGCCACCCTAGATATAATTTTCTAACTCCTCTGTTCTAATAAATGGTACAGAACATTTAGCACTTGCACAAGTAATTCAGAAAGAGTTTTTATCCTCCACTTATAAGGCTACTCAACAACTGTTCATAGTGACAATTGCATGAGTGTATCTAATGAACTGTGTGTAACGTATGCTATACGTTTATGTACAATACAGTATGCTATTCATGTTCTGTTAGTGGCATTGCGATGCCCCTATTGCTCAAATAAATGAGAATTATATGAACCAACATCATTTCCTGAACCTAAGCCAGGTAGTACAAAAAAGCAAAAGAGAAAGTACATTCCTCAGTCCTATTGACAAATGCTGTTAACCTGATAAGCTGGTGTGGTACATTTTTGACACAAAGCGAAGAGCTGCTTACTTTTTATAAAGGTCAGTAGAAAACATGCATTTGGTTGTGGGGTATTAGTAGTGATCAAAATGTCCACTATGTTACCATTGGAAAAGCAATCTGTACTTTTGGTGATCCATTTGACTGTCAACTACCTTGGCATGTTACTTTAGAAAATTCACCACTGTATGGTCATTCATAATAACAGATGACTTACAGAAGGTGCTAAAATTACCTTTTGACATTTAAATGTTCTTATTACTTATTGGAGAGAAAATACTAATGTGAGTCCCGAATGTGCTTCAGAGGTCTCTCCAATCAACTAAGTTGAGGTAAGCACATCCACTCCAGGATGAGAGAAGGCGCTGTCACTAACGGTCTCCTTTCCTTTTTCCACAGTCCAGAAAACACACCCAGTGAGGGCAACCATGGCCAACAGTAAGAGCAAAAGAAAAACATAAAAACCAGAACCATGTGAAGGTGGCATTGTCCTGAAAGGACCACGGAGGAGAGAGGAGCTTGGATGAGTAATTATATGCTATATAAACTATTTTACTTATTAACATTTCAGTTTGTTTCAGTTTTATTTCATTATTGTTCGGACTGTTTCTGTTAACATTTTTCATGTTGTCTCGCCTGCTTCCTGGCCACTAGTCACACATGGTACAAGGAGAATACTCCAAAAATGTAAGCTTATTTTTCTTTAGTTTAAATAAAATTATATAATGTTTATGTAAAACATTGCATTAGCCATTCACCCATCCACTTCTCTATAGAAATAAAATTGTAATACCCTCTGTCAGGCTTTTGAATTTTCATAAAATTTTGAATGTATTGTAGGTTGCCGTAGTTTCAACTTAAAATATAAGGTACATGGCACATTATTCAAAAACAGTTAAATTGATCTTAATGAAATTTTTCATGTGACGTTTCAAAAATTTCACTGGGAAGGGTGGTTGTAATGGGTGGACAAAACATGCATCACTTCAAAATGGGGGAGTCAGAGTTTTGATACAAGTTCTACAAAATCTTGACTTCAAGGCCTTCCATAGGTTCAATCACTAAACAGGGTTGTACTGCCATGGCGCAAAACCGAAACTGTATTATCACGATAAAACAGTTCAGTTGATGGTAATAGAATTTGACATAATGTTTAGGTTTGGCCCTACGTACAGTGAAGGAACATCTCAAACACTGAAATCTGCAGTCGTCTAAACCTAAAACTGGCATCATCAACAGGCAACTCAGATGGATAGGACACATGCTCTGATGAAACCCCCATAAGAAAGTACGCCCTATACGAGCCATCTGAGAGGCCTAGAGTGCCTAAAGTCGGTCACCCAATAATAACAGGTGTGCAGTACATACTCAGTATCATCAATCACGATACTAAACTATGTGGACCACCAGGCTGGCACCGCCACCTGATCCCGACACAGACAGGCGTGGGACACAAGTTCAAGTCACAAACAATTTTTATTTTATATTTTTTACCTCATGAGAAACATCTTCCCCCATTTCCCACAAGTACAGCACAGTTCCCAGCACATGCACTACAACAAACAATTCTCTTATTCTCTTTCTCTACTCCTCCTGGCAAGCTTTGTCTCCCTCCTCTCGACTCTGGCTCCCCGAGTAGTGTCTGCTGGCTCCTTTTATACTGCAGCCAGAAATGCTCCAGGTTCTTGATGATTCATTTCCAGGAGCACTTCCGGGTGTGGTGGAAGAACTGCCCAAAAGGGCTCAGCAGATCCTGCTGCAGCACCCCCTGACAGTGCACGTGGATCCCAACAGGGCTGTACCAAACTCCAACTATCATGAAGCCCTGTGGGACTCCGAGGCACCGCTTCAACTCAGGGGGGCTGCCATCTAGTGTCCCGGGGGACATAACGCTCTGGCCACGCTTGCACTCTCGGTCCTTCCAGCGTAAAAGTGTCCCGGCCGGGCAAGGGTTCCGCTCACACGCTACAACTGTCACCAGCCGAAAGCAAACAAGAAGGGCAAGATTGGGAGTCATGGAGGAAACTTGAACTCTAATGACAACAGCAACAAGCAGCCAACCGATGATGATGATGATGATACTATATAGTGAAGGCTACTGTACATTTCACATCAATGATTCAGTGGATATTATTGTGGCTAGTGGGTGTGAAGTGAAGGGGAACTAACTTAAAAATGGCTAAGTATGCTTTCACTGAATTTTGTATTTACATTATTATTTATATGGGCAAGAGAACATAGAGACAGAGAGTGCAATGGAGCAACAGAGGTAAAGGCAGCTCTGGAAGTTTTCACCCTTGTTTTTATTGAATATTTACTGATTATTTATTTGTTGCTTTTCACTTCCTCACAGAAGACAGTTTAAGTTGAGATCATTTGTGGATTATTTATTGACTTAACTATTTATGAATACTTTACTGCACTTTAGTTGAACATGATAGAATAATAAAACCACTAAGCACTTTTGCACCTACTCTTGCTGTGTTTGTGTTGTGTCCTCCTTGCCCAGACTATCCTCAGCCATGACTATTGCTGTCCTGTCATGATGGTAATGCCAGCTGTGGGCAACCCGAGCATCAGGAGTAGTGATAGTGGGATCCGAACCTACACCTTCCGAAAGACTGGAGACTCAATGTAGAGGTGAGACAAGAATTGAGTATGAGTAATAATTGGAGCAACGGAGATAAAGGCGAATATGGCTGTTTTTACTCTTGGTTTTATAGAATATTTTTTGATTATTTATTTGTTGCTTTTAATTATCTTACAAAACCACTGTTTTTATTGGAAATATCCACCCATCCATCCATTATCCAACCTGCTATATCCTAACACAGGGTCACTGGGGTCTGCTGGAGCTAATCCCAGCCAACACAGGGCGCCAGGAAGGAACAAATTCCCGGGCAGGGCACACACACACACACACACACGCACACACACACACACACACACCAAGCACAATGTAGGATCACCAATGCACCTAACCTGCATGTCTTTGGACTGTGGGAGGAAACCGGAGCACCCGGAGGAGGAAACCCACGCAGACATGGGGAGGAACATGCAACCTCCACGCAGGGAGGACCCGGCAAGCGAACCCAGGTCTCCTTACTGCAAGGCAGCAGCACTACCACTGCATCACCGTGCCACCTATTGGGAATATTTATAGATTTATTTATTTATGAAAAGTGCCCTCAACTTTGCTTGAACACTGGATAATAAAAGCACTAAACACATTTGCACCTACTCTTATTGTATGTGTGTGCCGTATTGACCAGTCTATCTTAGTTTACAGCTATCGATGTCCTGTGTTCAAGAACGTTATGCTAGCTACGAGCATACCAGGCATCACAATGCAATTTAAAATACAGGTGTCCTTCCTCAGAATTGGCAAGTGATCCTTTTCAGAGAACTAGGAGATACGCATAAAAGCAAAATAAAACAAAAAAAGTATAAATAGTGACCAAAACCCAGGCGAGAGGTAACAATTGAGGTCAAAAATCAGGCAAAAAGTCAAAACTAAGAAAGATACAAAGAAAAGTGTAGCAAATGAAGCTTTTTTAATATTTTTCTTGTATCTTATCTACAAATCAGATAAAGAAACAAGCTCCTAGCTGACCTTTTATACCATCACCTATGTATGACATGTCCCTAGAAATGCGGGATGTGACCCAAAATTTGGCAGCAAAGACGGTAAAATTAAGGCCATAGGCTTCATTGAGTTCCAAAAATTTCACTGGAGAGTTGTAATGGGAGAGCCAACGCAACAAAAACCACTCATTATTCCAAAAGAGATAGGTGGATGTCTGTGAAATTTTGCATGCATATTACAGTTAACAACAATTAACATATAGAAACTACAGAGTTTCAAAAGTTTCATCATTTAAAAGGGTTCAATAGAGAGAACAACACAAAAACGGTGGTTTTGCCCAGCTTATAAACCATATCAAAGATTAATTTCTTCAACAAGCCATCCAGTTTATTAATGTGGGATTTAACACAGTCAGTGAAACTCCAATAAAGAAAGAAATACAGGAAAGGATCAATCATGGTTCCAACTCAGCAAGGAGTTACTGTAATTCACAAAAACAGCAAATTCACAACTCAGGAGAGCACAGAAATTGGCAAGTATCAGTCAGATGGTATAGGTGATGGATAGGACACTTGTATTTCAGTCAGCATTGTCCTAAGGGTCAATCTTATATATAAATGTCTACATGTAGAAGTGTGTGTGTCTGTCTGTCTGTCTGGCCCAGAAGTGCAAGAGAAAGTGACTCCATCGCCAAAGTGAAACCGCCGAGGAAAGACAAATGAGAGAGAAACTTGCTTAGCTGCTGATAAATGAGGGGGGAAAGCACGTCTGCAAAACGAAACCGCCGACTCTGCATTTCAATTTTTTTTCTGACGATTTCAATAGTTTCTCGGAGCCTGGGCTTTTTAGAGCACGGGCTTACACAGCTAGCATTTAATAAAACACATAAATATTTGCGTTTTACCTTAACCCAATATTCAAATATACTTTGATAATGACAGTTACTTCGGCTAGTTTTTCAATATAATTTTACTTGGCCAGGGATGCTAGCTTTTAAACATAATTAAGTTTAAAAACCCAGGTGACACCCTTTGGTAGTACACATCCGATCTAAATGACCATTGACTACTGGTCATTGGGGGCTTCTACAGCTTCAAACAGAATGTTGGCAAGCATGAATGATATGCTCTCTGCTGGGGTCAAAAGTAAAAATCTTAAAAAGATAGGAACAGACATATTCATGCTGATGGCAGAAAGTATGAGGAAGATGTTTTTAGCATGGCCAGATGTTTCTGTAGTGTATCTAGAAAGGGAATGTGAGATGACAGAATATCATAACCAGCAAGTGTATGAGGTTGTAAATTATATCATAGAACAAAAGAATGATCAAATTAAGGTGGTCAGGGTAAGAATAAAAGGCCTGTGTATAATATACAATATAGGTGATAGTGGATATGGCAGTATCAAACAGGAAGTAAATAAAGGGAAAGCCCATATTTGGAATTCTGCAAGAATGAAAAGAATTTAAAGACCACCAGAGAAAAGGAATGGGGGAAGCCAAACTGTATGCTAAAGTATCAGTCACAGAGGAACCATTGTATTGTTTTTCCATACTTAATCTTCGGTTCAATTAAACAGATGTGCAGAAAGAAAATGGTTTTTGTGGTGTTATTGTAGATATACCAAGCCTGGGAGCTGCCAGAATGAAAAGTTGACTAGTGAAGTGCCAAAACTGAGCAGCATGGATTACTGCAAAGAAGCGGTAAGACAACGAGCCGCATAACTGTTACAGCATAAATAAGGAGGCGCCTGGGAAAGTGTCAACGTTGAGAGGGTCTAAAAATGATATCAGAGAGAGAGCATCTGAATATGCATAAGGGAGAAATAAAAACATGGCTGAGGTTTATAATCCGCAAAAGATGGGCTGTGAGCAGGGGTAGAAAGTGTTACTAAAATGAGAAACAGAAAAGGCAACTCAATTTCATTCCGGCCCAAAAAAAATCCTGGGAAGTGGTTGGAGAGTTGAGAATAGGGACAGAAGCCAAAACCAACTTAAGGATTTTACAATGATGACAAGGATGACTGTTACAGTAGAGTGTATTGTAAGAAATTGCAATGCTGGATTTTGGGAGTACAGGGTGCAACATCCCATCATGGTCTCATACATTAGCCAGAAGGCAGCCCATTTGGATTAACATATTATATTTGTTTTTAAGTGGGTTATTCTAAGTGAATAGGATACTAATTCTTCAAGACAGCAAAATCGCACGGTATTCTCACAATTATAGGCTTTTCAAACCCACAAGGAATGAGTGCACCAGAACCAGAATGCATGTAGTGAACTGATGACATTTTTGGAAAAGTGGGAGCTTATTGTGAAGAACCCTTAACTTGTGGCAATCCACTTCTTGCAAGTCTTTAAATGCTTTGCTTCTGTGGAACGTCCAGATACTTTAGTATGCTGTTATGCAACCACCCTCAACTACAGCAGCAATCCTAAGTTGACTAATGGCTGCCTTTATGACCAATTCTGACCGCTCTCTTTTTACACTTTTCGCGAGTTTAAGAACAAAGAGGGAACAGTAGGCAATTGAAGGTTTTGCCTATTTTTAAGGTATAAGTTTTACGTTTCTTTATTTGTGTTGACCCATTTGTAACGTGCGAGTTGTCTATGGTCAATGTCAGCATGAATAGAGAACCAGATGTCTCCCCCTCACTGTTGGCTGGTAAGAATATAATGTCTTCATAACTCCTCTCAACAGCATTACTGGACATCCTGTCCTTAAAGACTCTGGAGTAAAGCACAAACCATTTTATGTCAGGTGAGAGAAAGCATGAAGACAAGCCTTTATACATTACATAGCTGCAAAGAAAAGATAATCTTACATTAATCTACCTATGTTGTTAGTAACAAAATCACACAGTTCACTTTAACCATTATTTCAGAAACCTCAGTGAAATCACTGAAACTGTCTATTAAGTACTATGAATACATGCACTAATAGAAGGAGTCAAAATACTTACTATATTATAACTCTTTATTGTGCCAAAGGGCACTGGGCAGGTGCCAAATACAGTAGAGGGACAAGAGAAAAATGATATTGCACCTTAGGTGAGGCATTTTAAAGCAATGGGACTCAGCGGGCTTTTTGTTGCGCCTAGACATTTGATGGCTCAGGTGCCGAAATAAAAAGGATACAGCCTTTTGTTTAGATGTGTTTTGATCATTTACAACAAAGTTCAGTCAATGCATATGCTGCAGCTGATTTATCATGCACACCCTTATCAAGACAGGACTTATTGCTATGAATTTGAGGCCAGCAAGGCCATATATTTGTTTACATGTTTGACAAGGGATTAATAAAACCCAGTCAGATAAAGACTGAAATGTGCAGTATTGTGTCAGTTTGCATCACATTACTATTTCAGTAATTTGGAACAATCAATGATGGTTATAACAACAATTTTATTACATGGCCATGTCCCTGATGGATCTGATGTTTTATCTGTGGTGTCAACATGCAAACTGATGGCACACTGACATATTAGTTAGTGTTGCATCCTTACCATTCTTTAGAACTGATAAAGTGGTGAGTGAAACAATTGAATTTTCAGCAAAATTCTGTGTAGACCAATACAGGAAAATGCTAAACAGAGTAAAAAGCGCCAAAAAGGATTTGCCTTAAAAGGCCACAGCAACCAAATCATATTACACAATTTATTGGAAGAATCCAAGAAAACAAGATGATATTTTCAAACAAAAAAAAAAAACAGTAAATCCAAATAGAAAGCAATACTTACAGAATCACCGCAATGAATAAAATGATCTCCTGCTCCTGAGCCTTCCTAGCTGACTTAAACAGCCAGAGGGAGAGCTCAGGGTTGGTGATGTCAGGGTGGCCCATCCCTCTGGGGCTCCACCCACAAAGAACAAGGAACAGAAGTGCATTTAAAAAGGCAGTAGATAATAATAGACATATGGGTAAATACATAAAAATATGACACATAACTCAAAAACAACAAAAAATGCATAAAAACACATACAGTAAATAACTGCTTGGTAATGGCAGGTGGTAGTTGGGATGGAAACAGCTTTCTGTCTAGTGTGTTTTAATGTGGAGAAAACATATTAATGAGAACGATTAGGCCTTTTGGTGCATCTTTGTGTGGAAAATATACAGCATATCACCTGTGTTCCTTCACAGTGATGTGAACAAAAAACAGAATTTGTTTTATGGGAATGCTGAACACAGGTAAATGCAAAAGTGTGGCTTAGTCTTTAGGGGCCAATATTTCTTTCTTTCTTCTCCTAAAATTCTTTAAAGCCCCTCAAAGACTCTTTTCAATCTTCTTCTTTCGGCTGCTTCCATTAGGGGTTGCCACAGCGGATCATCTTCTTCCATATCTTTCTGTCGTCTGCATCTTGTTCTGTTACACCCATCACCTGCATGTCCTCTCTCACCATATCCATAAACCTTTGCTTAGGCCTTCCTCTTTTCGTCTTCCCTGGCAGCTCTATCCTTAGCATCCTTCTCCCTATATACCCAGCATCTCTCCTCTGCACATATCCAAACCAACGCAATCTCGCCTCTCTGACTTTGTCTCCCAACTGTTCAACTTGAGCTGACCCTCTAATGTACTCATTTCTAATCCTGTCCATCCTCGTCACACCCAATGCAAATCTTAGCATCTTTAACTTTGCTACCTCCAGCTCTGTCTCCTGCTTTCTGGTCAGTGCCAATGTCTCCAACCCATATAACTTAGCTGGTCTCACTACCATCCTGTAGACCTTCCCTTTCACTCTTGCTGATACCTGTCTGTCACAAATTACTCCTGACACTCTTCTCCACCCATTCCACCCTGGCTGCACTCTCTTTTTCACCTATCTTCCACAATCCCCATTACTCTGTACTGTTGATCCCAAGTATTTAAACTCATTCACATTCGCCTACTCTACTTCCTATATCCTTACCATTCCACTGACCTCCCTCTCATTCACACACATGTATTCTGTCTTATTCCTATTGACTTTCTTTCCTTTCCTATCTAGAGCATATCTCCACCTCTCCAGGGTCTCCTCAACCTGCTCCCTATTCTCGCTACAGATCACAATGTTATCAGCAAACATCATAGTCCAAGGGGACTCCTGTCTAATCTCGTCTGTCAACCTGTCCATCACTATTGCAAATAAGAAAGAGCTCAGAGCCAATCTCTGATGTAATCCCACCTCCAACTTGAATGTATCCATCACTCCTACCGCAGACCTCACCACGGTCACTTACATACTTCTCTGCCACTCCCGACTTCCTCATACAATACCACAGCTCCTTTTGAGGCACCCTGTCATATGCTTTCTCCAGGTCCACAAAGACGCAATGCAACTCCTTCTGGCCTTCTCTAAACTTCTCCATCAACATCCTCAGAGCAAACATTGCATCTGTAGTGCTCTTTCTTGGCATGAACCTATACTGCTGCTCACTAATCATCACCTCACTTCTTAACCTAGCTTCCACTACTCTTTCCCATAACTTCATGCTGTGGCTCATCAATTTTATTCCCCTTTAGTTACTGTAGTCCTGCACATCCCCCTTATTCTTAAATATTGACTCCAGTACACTTCTTCTCCACTCCTCAGGTATCCTCTCACTTTCCAAGATTCTATTAAACAATCTGGTTAAGAACTCCACTGCCATTTCTCCTAAACACCTCCATGCTTCCATAGGTATGTCATCTGGACCAACGGCTTTTCCATTTTTCATCCTCTTCATAGCTGTCCTTACTTCCTCCTTGCTAATCCATTGCACTTCGTGATTCACTATCTCCACATCATCCAACCTCTTCTCTCTCTCATTCTCTTCATTCATCAGACTGTCAAAGAACTCTTTCCATCTGCTCAACACACTCTCCTCGCTTGTGAGTACGTTTCCATCTTTATCCTTTATCACCCTAACCTGCTGCACATCTTTCCCAGCTTGGTCCCTCTGTCTAGCTAATCAGTACAGGTCCTTTTCTCCATCCTTAGTGTCCAACCTCTCATGCAACTCATCATACGCCTTTTCTTTAGCCTTCGCCACCTCTCTCGTCACCTTGCACCTTATCTCCTTGTACTCTTGTCTACTTTCTGCATTTCTCTGACTATCCCACTTCTTCTTTGCCATCCTCTTCCTCTGTATACTCTCCTGTATTTCCTCATTCCACCACCAGGTTTCTTTTTCCTCCTTCCTCTTTCCATATGTCACGCCAAGCACCCTTCTTGCTGTCACCCTTACTACATCTGCTGTAGTTTCCCAGCTGTCTGGTAACTCTTCACTGCCACCCAGTGCCTGTCTCACCTCCTCCCTAAACTCAACCTTGCAGTCTTCCTTTTTCAACTTCCACCATTTGATCCTTGGCTCTGCTCTCACTGTCTTCCTCTTCTTGATCTCCAGTGTCATCCTACAGTCCACCATCCTATGCTGCTTAACTACACTTTCCCCTGCCACCACTTTGCAGTCTTCAGTCTCCTTCAGATCAACTCTTCTGCATAGGATGTAATCTACCTGTGTGCATCTTCCTCCACTCTTGTACGTAACCCTATGTTCCTCCCTCTTCTTAAAATATGTATTCACCACAGCCATGTCCATCCTTTTGGCAAAATCCACTATCCTCTGACCTTCTTCATTCCTCTCCTTGACACCATACCTACCCATTACCTCCTCGTCTCCACTGTTCCCTTCACCAAAATGCCCATTGAAATCCGCTCCAATCACCACTTTCTGTCCCTTGGGTACACTGTTTATCACTTCATCTAACTCACTCCAAAAATCTTCTTTCTCACCCATTGCACACCCAACTTGCGGTGCATATGCACTAACAACATTCATCATCACACCTCCAATTTCCAGCTTCATAATCATTACTCTGTCTGACACTCTTTTTACCTCCAAAACACTCTTGACATAGTGTTCCTTCAGAATACCTCCTACCCCATTTCTCCTCCCATCCACACCATGATAGGACAATTTGAATCCACCTCCGATCCACCTGGCCTTACTCCCCTTCCATTTAGTCTGTTGTACACACAATATATCAAACTTCCTTCTCTCCATCATATATGCTAACTCTCTCCCCTTACCAGTCATACTGCCAACATTCAAAGTTCCTACCCTCAGTTCCACTCTCTTTACTTTCCTCCTCTCTTCCTGCCTCCGGACACGTCTCCCCCCTCTTCTTCTCCTTCTTCTTCTTTGGCCAACAGTAGCCCAATTTCCGCCAGCACCCTGTTGGCTAACAGTACAAGTGGCAGTGGTTGATAACCCTGGACTTGACCGATGGGCTTGGGACCGGCACGAAGAAATACACTGGTTTGTGCATCCCCTGTGGCTGGGTTTCAAAGACTCTTTTCAATGACAATAAATAATTATTACTGAAAGAGCTTTACATAGACAGAGGGTATCAACTTCAACCACCACCAATGTGTAAGCAGCCATTATTGTACCATTTTGCTCAATACACATTAGCTATTAGGTGGTGAAGTGGTGAGAGAGATAGCCAATTAGAGACAGGGGATGATAAGGGAGCCAGAATGGATGAGGCCATGATGGGCAATCTGTCCAGGACATCTCGATAAACCCTACTCTTTTTGAAAGATATTCAGGGAACTTTAATGATCACGGTGAATCAAGACTTCAGTTTTATGTCTCATCCGATTGACGGCACCATATTTACAGCCCAGTGTGCCCATCACTGCACTGTGGCTTTGGGATCCACACACAGACCACAGGGTAACTGCTCCCTGCTTGCCTCACCAATACCTCTTCCAGCAACAACCCAAGCTTTTTATAGATGGCGTTCCATCCAAGTACTGGCTGGTTCTGAACATGTTTAGCTTCAGGTGGATTACCGGTACTGAAGTGCAGGTGGTACTTTTTGGTGAGTTTCAAGTCCAACAATTGTGAAATTGCCAATGAAACGAATGGTAGCACCAGTTTGCAATCCTATATGCAAATAAAAACTTCCCTGTACATACAGTATATGTCAATACATCTGTTATCAAACCTGCCCAATCCAATCCATAGCACCAGTGGGCTCAAGGCAGGAACTAAACCTGGATAGGGTGCGAGTCTGCCCACATTCACTCTTAACAGGCCTTTTCAATCAGTTTAATACACATGGCTTCGAGATGTGGAAATAATCCAAGAATGTGGGGAAAAAAAAGCTTCAAACAGGAACAGGAAGAACATGCTTACTCCAATCCGATAATGATAAAATGTAGTGCCTTGGAGCTGCACCACATCATTTATCTGAGTGAGATAGTGCTTTTCCTATCAACTGTATTGATATGTCAATCCACTTTATTTAGCACCTCACTCTCCCTGAAGATGTGCCTTTCATACTGATTTACTTATTATAGTACTTGTCAAATTTTGGTACTCATACCAATATGGTAACTTCCCTACCTCTCTATCTATTTATCATATAGAACCTTTCATATTTCACAGCCTATCTATCTTATAGTGTCTTTCATAACTATCATTCTACCCATCTATCAATCATATTGTTTTCTTTATATATGCAATGCTGCCACTTATATCTATTTATCAATTACTATATTGTATCTTTCAGATGTCAATCTCTCTTTTGCTTTCTCTGTCTATCTCTATCATAAAGAGACTTTCCCATCTCTCTCTCTATCTGTGGATATATCATATTTTACTTGTTAGACCTCTCTACCAGAGCTCTCTATAAGAGCACCTTATACCTGTCTATCCATCTGTTGTATATAGTTAATTTCCTATATATTTATATGAAATGGTGACTTTTATATCCATCAAATATTGTATCTTTTAAAAGTGTTTCTCTCTCACTCCGTCAATGTATAATATAGTACCTGTCACACATTTTCCCTCTATCAGTAATAATATCGCTGTGATATTTACTTATCCCTCTGTCAATCAGCCTGTCTTTCATATTGTACTATACAGTTTTGTAAATTGATATTTTTTCATGAGTCAGTTCACTTACATCTGTTGCTTATTTCCTGCCTGCTAATTTAATTTTGGCCGTCATTTATTTTTAATTAACGCAGCTTTTTGACGTTGGCGCCACCAGGAAGTAGAAGCTAAGATCAGTTTGGGAACAGTGTGAATCAATATCTCCAGTGGCACTGGAACTGCTTTAAATTGGGTTAACCACAGTTGGCTAATGGGAGGAGATGTGGTGGAAGGCCAGTGTTTTTACTAATCCTCACTTTATGACACACAGGAGGATGTTCACCAGTTCTTAATGGTAGCACCTTTTTAAAACCACCAAATGAACCTTTGTCAGAGCTTTCAGATAACATTTTAAAAGGGGAAACTCCTAAATTATGTGTACATTCATGTAAAAGGTATGAAAGGTGTTAAGATACTCACTTAATATTATTTTTAAATAATTTCATTTTAATCTGTCTTAAAACACCTTATGACAATATGCATTTCCTTTTTGTGCAGTCTGTAAACTTTTTTTTGTCTATTAGGCTTTTTAGTTATACTACTGTTTGTCTAGATTGCTTCTGACTTGGAATGAAGCATTATGTACAGTACCTCTACATCTAGTACATATATTTTTAACAGATTCATATGTGATCAGTTATATTCTAAATATGGTTATGTATATTCATACGCTATATTTCCTCTGTCTAACAAATGACAGGCAGCATTACTGTGATAACAATTAAGAGAGCACAAAGTGCTCCAAAGATAGCTTTGTTAAATACATTTCTTATATATTATCAGAGTTTGAAGAACCTTTTTATATATGTGTGATGAAGTCGAACCAGGATCAAGATCAAGATTAGATTTTTCTTTATGTTGCTAGTTTAGAAAACTATTTTACATCGTGATCTGAAAACAAAACATCCACATTTTTTGCAATATTATCATCAGGGCACAATTCAGGACCCGAGGGTTTTTAAGATTATAAAAAATATGCTGTGCAAGAAACTGATAAACGCCACCTGAAGGTTTTTGAAGTGCCTTAAACAAATTCTGCTGTCTGGTTTTCCCTATAAAATTGCCTTCCTTCATTTAAGAGTAGTATTTCCCACAGTGGCGAGTCCAGTGGTTAGTGTTAACTCCATCAGAACTTCTTGCTTCAAGTCCCAGTCATTGGGTCTGTACTGTATGCACATTTATCATGTGTACTTGGCTTTGGTCAATTTCTTCCCCCACCTCAAACATATGTGACCTAAGCTGGCCTTGTATTAGAGTCTGTGGGTATATGAACGATTATGCCATGCAGAGGTCTGGTCTTCCATGTTGGGCTGATTCATGTCAAGTGGCTTTATTGTTGTACCTTCCACACACAGTATAACAGCATACAGTGGCACAAAATAATATTCCCCAGGAATGCGGTGCAAAATATACAATAAACACAGGACAAGTGCAAGACATGTAAAGAACTATATTATAATAGATAAATAAACACTTAATAATTAATAGGCTAGTGAGTAGAGAGTAATAATTTGAAATACATAATAATTTTAATACATAATTCGCCAGCCTCCTCACTCACTCACTCACTCACGTCCGTCCGAAGCCGAATGCGCAGTTGCCTTCTGCGCACGTCCGAAGCCGAATGCGCAGTCGACTTCTGCGCAGCTGCCCGAAAAACCTTACGAGACTGACATCGAGGCAGGCGGCGGATTTACAGCCGCAAAAATTCAAAGAGAAAGGCGACTTCGATTAAAGCTCTAGAGGCCTGAAAGGCGATTTCGACTACAGCTCGAGGCCTAATTACACATTCTGATTCAATTATGCATTCATTCAATACACCTATATCAGGTTTGTAGTGCTTATACTTATTACTATTCCACTCATGCCCGTTTCATCTTACGTTGTCGAAACAGGCTCTTTGTCTAGTTAATGAATAAATAGTAAAAAAAATAACAGTAAATCTAATAATAAAAAAACAACAGTAGTGGCAAGTATAGCAAATGCATTGCATATAAATTCGCTACTAAGGGCAGATCTGAGGGCAGGAGGGCAGCACAGAGTTCAGAGTTCAGACAGCCAAGGGGTAGAAGCTGTGGCAGTATCTGGCAGAACTCGTTCGGATGCTATGGTACCTCCTGCCAGATGGAAGTGGGAAAAAGAGACCGAAGGAGGGGTTGTAGTGGTCCTTCACAATGCTGATTCTTACCTTATGCTGTGTGTTGGCTCTGATACCCTGTGAACCAGAAGAATGGAGGTCTAGTCAGGACTAGGGCTACAGGTAGTTCAATGTCATACAAAATGGGAGTTGAGTCTTAGGATGCTCTGACAGAGACTGGGCTGCCACCACCAGGAGAATATTGACCCATAAAGGAATACCTTTATTTGGGATGTTTAGAAAATGCAATATGTGATTTTGGGGTGGCTTTGTGTACTAGTAGTACAGGGTGATTCTAATAGGCAGGGCCCCAAGTTGTGATTTATTACTGTCTTAATAATAAAGCAATCTAAACTAAACATTACAGCATTCCTGGATAAATGTATGAACAAGTGAGACATGACTTTCTTCTGTTGAGACTGTTGGCGGGCAGCAGAATGTCGGTATCTGTCTGCCGGACCAGAACCTACAGCGAGCTCCTGTATACACAAAGTTAATTCATAAGCAGTTCCTCTCTAAATTCAGGAAAGGAACCATTTCCAAAACCAAAAGTGATTGGATCGTTTACACATCTATTAAGGTATGCACTGTATTTATTTTGTTTCTATCGCTTTATTATTATGTAAGTAACACATCGTAAGTCGGGGCCCCCTCCATTAGAATCTCCCTGTACTAGGAGGAGGAGCAGTAGTAATATTGCTGTCATGTGTACACTGAAGTGCCATCTTGCAGGTTATTTGTTGTACATACAGTAACATTGTACTACTCTTGTGACCATTTATCTGGAATTTGTTACATTTTCCAGAAAATTCTTAGATGATAGCCTTTAGGATTCTATAGACAGAACCCAAAAAATAATTTATTTCTGGGACAAATTTCGAAGAAATCACACACCTGTGCTTAAAAGACTCTTGCAATCATAGAATTAATGAACTTGGAGGTAGGAGATAAATGAAGCAATGAGGTCAACTGATGAAGCAAGAAAAGCTTTTGAAGGTGGTAACAGGAAGGCTTAACTGGTTCACTAAGCAGTGCCAAATCTGGCAAATAAGGAGGATGTGGCAATACCTCAAACTTCAGTTTCTCCAGACAAGCCTTGGTGTTCTTAGCAGTGTGTGGGCAGGTGGTTCATTGTCTTGCAGTTAAAGGACTCCTTGAGACAACAGTCCCCGCCGGTTGGATTAAATAGCAGGCTTCACATTGGTCTCCAGCAAGTCACAGTAACTTGCACAAGTGACTGTAGTACCCCTCGGCATGTAGTGCTCGACAATAACTCGGGTGCACAGGTGGTTGCGAGGACAAGACAAAACCTTTTACTCTGCTGGAATTCAGGCATTTCCAGGCAGATGGCGCAAGTGCATTGATAAGGGTGGAGACTACATGGAAAAATGACATTATCAGTTTTGCTAAGGTTCATTCCATTTTCTAATAAATCCAATTTTCTAACTTTAGCTTGACTCCCCCTTGTTGTTCTTTAGTCTCCCTGGAATTTATTCCAATTTTGTGGACAGCCTGCACTGGCCACAACCTTTAATGGAGTAATCATGTTTGAAAATGGGAAGCATGGCTGGATTTCCTATGCTTGTGATTATTCAGCTTAGAAACTTAAATTTGACAAGAGTATTGTTTCCAAGGTATTTGAAACAAGGAGTCTGCATGTTCCCCTTGTGTCTGCATGGGTTTATTGCTGATTTCTCAGGTACTTTTCTTCTCTCATGTCCTAAAGATGAGCATTTTAGATTTATCACTGATTTTGGATTGGCCATGTGTGATTGATTTCATATGTTTCTAGCGGTAAATGGGAAAACATGCAAACTTTGAACTGAGAGTCACAGGACATGGAAACAGAAAACAGGATTTTAGAACCACTGTATCACCATGCCATGCCTCCACAAACCTACTTAATTTTCAAAAAGTTATAAATGCTGGTTTCGTTTTTTCTTTTTTTTGCCTGCTCTGGTGCAGTGGTTTTCCACTGTTTTTAGCTACTGCGTAAGAAATTGCAGTATGTTCTACCAGAAATGACCTTTGAATCTATTAGTGATGCCAAGATGAAACCAAAACAAGCATATTTACTTTGTTGTTTTTTTCTAAATAATATCTTAAGAGAAGTACTATATTTTCCCATAAATAGCAATGTGCAAAAAAATAAAAAGTTAGGATAATAAACAAACAGCATTTTCTGGAAAAAAACAAGTTATAGCTTGTGTGCTTTCACAAAATGTTTTTGAATTTATTTTTATTCTCTGACCAGCAGACTAGCTTGTGCACTTAAGCATTTCAACCTGCCACACATATGAAAGCTCATCTGTTGCACTTTTAACCAGTGAGGTCCATGTGGAACAATGCCTGATCAGGTCCCCTTTAAAAACATCTTAATTCAAAGTTCAGCTCACAACAAGACTCATTTCACACTTATTCTACTGTATTTTCTGTGCATTCCATAATGTCTGAAATGTCACCAAAAGCAAAGCATAATGTCACTGGCATGTGTATTATGAGCCACCACTATGAATCTAAGCCACTTCACTCTGTCCTGACAGCAGCTAATGTTTCAGCAGACCATCAGAACTGATGAACATCCAAGATCTGGTTGCCCTTGATTGACCACACCAGAGCAGGACTAACGCATCAGACTGTTCTATCAAAGAGATCATTTCAGATCTGGCACTTGTACTGCCAGTGAGACTGCCAACAGACAGAATGACCATGTCTGCTCATACCTCCCTCCTAACTTGACCCAACAGCAGGGCAGTGCCAGGCCTTACACAGCTTCTGTGCTCACTCCTGCGCTGAGGAATAATGATGTGCAGGTTCTGCTTGGGCTGGGCTTATCTTCTCAGCTGACCTTAACCCCTGTCACACAAGTGCGAGTAGGAAGACATTGTATGGACCAAGTGAAGGTAATTCCACGCCAGGCCAGGGGGTGGCAGGGTGCACTAAACCTTCTTCTGTTATCTTAGCAGACCAGCCAGGGGAAAACCTGTCTGACCCATCCTTGAAGACATCACTTCCATTTCTGGCGCCTAGGCTGAGGTCACTTCCGGAGATGACATCAGAGGAGGGTCACTTCCGGTTCCCTATATCACTTCTGGTTTGTCTCCTTAAATCTACCATCTTCCCAAACCTAACTCAGTTCATGTCTGGACTCCAACCAAGTCACTTCTGTCTACCAAATCAACCCATCGCAGCCAGGGATAATATACGGGTGGCTACCCCAAACCTTTTTAAGTGTGCCGAATCTTTCACACCCCATAGTGCACCTGAAGGAATACCCTGGACTGCAATCTTCATCAGGTACCTTTGCTAGATAACATCCCTTAACTGTAGACATAGAGGCTCATTAGCTATATATGGTAGAGGTTACTGGAAGGTGTGATCATGCAAGGCACTGAAGTGTTAATGTTAGCAGTTGCTGTTTTTTTTGTTGCATTATTTGGTGTTCCTGTTATTCTGGCTTGTTTATTATTATTTAAGTAATGACATTTGAAATTTCAGTTTAGTACTGTTGCATTTGGTTTTTTTTTACTCATTATATATGAAATGCACATTGTGTATAGACATTAGGCTGAGGCTCAGTGCTCTACCAGCCACATCCTCAGTACTTAGTTAGAGCATTTCTTATTTTCTAACACTGGAAAATGTACAAATCATTCAAGTGTTCGTAAATGTAAAATAACCATCTGGTCTCATCCAAATATTTTTATTCTGACTATTTTGCTGAAATGGTAGCTAGATTTTTGGATGACACAATCACTGGTACTCACTGACTCACTCGTTGAGGGGATTTAATATGGCAACTGACTTGCCCGTGTGATTTGAGACTACAAAATTCCATGCAAGAATTCGGTGCATAGGCAGCCTAGCATGACATCAAACTGCCATTCTGGCGCTACATGTCTCCTAACATATAAACCATATTTATTCTTTTTAATTTGATCTGAAAATTTTCTGACAAAGGGCATTACTTTTGCATACAGATGAAGAGTCGGTAAGGCAGGTCAGGATAACAAGATCAGTCTTGGGTTTGTAAAAACAGACTCCTACTAATGCCAGCAGGAAAATCAAAGTAAAGTGGCGGGGGCAGACAAGGTCAGGACACAGACATTCTTGAAAAATGAATGTTACATTACAACAATTAAACTGAGAATTTCAGGTGCCAGCTGTCAGTCCTGAGTTGGTCAAACACTACGACAAACAACCCAATGGCCTAATTGCAGCCCACATTTGTGCTGAGAGCAAGTATTACAATGATTAACTCAGTCTGCGTTTTTTTCTTCTAAGAGATTTCTATCTACAAAATGTATATTTGTAATTTGATTTGAAATGCGGGCATGCCTTTATTCAGGCTGCTTTAAGTCTGTTAGTGATAGTGCCCTCAATCCTTGCTTCTTTGTTTTAATTTAATGTCAGTTTTTTTTATTTGACCTGTACATATTGGTATTCTGAAATGAAACTGCTTTGTTTCATGCTTAACCATGTGACTAAAACCCAGCGGTTCTCGTGTTTATAGACAGAGCGTTTGCATCTTGATTTCTCTCGTCTTCCAAACCCACCACACTAGACCCACAGCATGTTTTGTTAAATAACTAGTGAGAGTAACAGGATATGAGTTCTGTGTATTTGGGAATGCTGTGGTAAGGGGACTCCATAAGGCAAAACATTCCAGTGTGTTGTTACCATCTTCTGAGAGAAATGAGGGAGGCTGTGCTTGTTTTTTGCAGGGCTCGCCACTTTAGCCATTGTGAGGATTGAATATTTTTTTTTTTGTACTTGCTACTTTTGTTTTTCCTTGAGAGCACTGAGGTAAAGTAAATATCATGTGAATCTGATTGACCCTGACCTCTTTGGTAAAAATCTCAGATTGAAATGATATTCATTTACCCACAATGCTGCTATTCAGTTTCTTTCTTTCACCAGCCTAACATGATTACTGAGCATTAAGCCATTAAGAAAATACCAAGCAGACCAAGAAGGAGGTTGGCAGGCAGAGGCGTGGGGAACCCGGGATGTTCAAGGGGCCATATTTTCACTAAATGACCTTATAAAGTTGTTAGCACTGATGTGACGTTTCACCTCTACAACTCACATTTTTCAATGTTTATCTATCTCTTTTTAAAGCGGGTTAATCCAGCTTAGGGTCATAGGAGACACAAGCAGTGCTGGCAGCATCATAACAACAGTAAACAGAGAGTGAGCCTGTTGCAGGACATTGCACTGGAAACAAGACTTGGTGTGTGTTCCAGTTCACTGTCGGTTACAGTCAGGCAAATGCTAAACACTGAGCCAGTAACACTGATGTGCATGTGTTTGAGATGTCGGAGGAAAACTGGAGCACAGAGAGGAAAACCCACTGAGACAATGACCATCAGAATCTAAACCAGCACCCTGGAGATGTCAGACAGCAGTGCTAGCCACTCTGTGTCTGGAATCTTAAATTAAAGTGCTGCTCAGTCGATTGTTCATCCCCCGCATATGTCAATTAGTAAGTAAATGTATGATTACTAAGATATTCAAGATTTGAAAAACATTTTCAACATTTTTTTTTTTTGGAGAAACCACACCAGTTTAAATAAGGAGTTAGTGAAAATAATGGCACACCCTCATCAGAGAGCTAAGAAGTGCAAACAGAAGGATAGCTTTTCTAATTACATCAGATAACACAAGTCTCACCCTGTAAAGAGAGACAGCTTGTCTGTCTCACTGTGAAACACATACATTTCTGAAAGAATCCCTTCTGTGCAGATATGAATGGCCTGAAGTAAAGATTCTTAAAAGCATGTTTAGGAATTCTTAAAAACCTCATAACTGCACAGAGCTGGGTGAACCACGTTTACTGCTATCATTCGAATAAACAATACAATAAAAGGTTTACACTTTAGCTTCAGTGCCTTTTTATAATTTATTGACAATCTCAATGTTACAGTGACTTCCTATAGTGGAAGATTTATTTTCTTCCACTGAAGCATTGGCTTTGGAGACACAGCTTCTGTAGCCCGAATTGTTAAAAAAAGCTTGGACTTGTACAATTGAATGACTTTTCTTCCTTATCTCAGGTTCTTGAGCATGTCATTGCCTCCCAACTCACTGGTTATTTAACCTGTAATAAACTAATAGATCCCTATCAGTCTGGTTTCAGAACACTGCACAGGTGTCAAACAGCTCTGCTTCAGTTAAATAATGATTTTTTTTTTTTTTTTTTTTTGTGTTCTTTATTTCGCCTTATACAATTTCTTGTATTAGGAATTTGGTAGTTTTCGCATACCCCTTGGGGTCAGAGCGCAGGGTCAGCCATTGTACAGCGCCCCTGGAGCAATTACAGGTTAAGGGCCTTGCTCAAGGGCCCAGCAGAGCAGTGGCCTTTTGGCAGTGACGGGGATTCGAACCGGCAACCTTCGGGATACCAGTGCAGCTCCTTAGCCTCAGAGCCACCACTCCGCCCCTAGATTTACTTATGACAGCAGGCTCTAGGCAAATCAGCATTTTAATATGTTAGACCTTAGTGGATTATTCAATACCATCTAGCATGACATTCCACTGTCCAGAATAGAGAGTGTTCTGGGCATCTCTGGCACTGCCATCCAGTTGTTTAATTCCTATCTGGTTGACAGGCAAGAATTGTTAGTCCAGCTCAGCACCCATCAATCAAGGGGTCCCTTAAGGCTCTGTCCTCTGCTCTCTGCTGCTTTGTATCTACATGCTTCCCCTTGGCCATGTTATTCATAGCTTTTGACTGGGTTACTATTTTTATGCAGATGATACTCAGATCTATTTCAGTTGGAAAAATGAAAGTTCCTCAGAGTTTTTACAACTCACAACTGGCCTGAGTGAAATTAAAACCTGGCAGGAACATACACTTCCGGTCAAAAGTTTTAGACCACCTCAGTTTTTTTTAGTTTTTATGGAAATGCATGCAGTATAATGTCTAGTTCTGACATAGCCTGGAGGTATGTTCTGGGTCATTGTCTTGCTGTAGAATGAACCCCTGAATTACTACTAGACACAGACCAGAAGGTATTGCGTGGTGCTGAAAAATGCTGTGGTAAACCTAGTTGTGATTCAGAATGCTAGTCACTCTGTGCAAGTCACCAACTCTGCTTCCAACAAAAGAACCCCAGACCATCACACTTCCTCCTCCATGTATGACAGTTGGTATCACACACTGAGGAACCATCCTTTCACCAACTCAATGGTGTACAAACACCCTGTGTGATGAAGTTAAGATTTAAAATTTTGATTTTTTGGTCCCTATGACTTTCTTCCAGTCTTCAGTAGTCCACAGCTTGTATTTCGAGTCCCTATTTTGTCCATTAAAGAATGGCTTTCTTATTGACACTCACCCTATCAAACCTGCAGCACAAAGTCTCTTCTTCACAGTAGTAACTGAGACTTGATTTTTTCGACCACTGTCAAGCTGCACTTGAAGTTGTTGAATTGTGAGGCACCAATCAGGCAAGTTGGTGACCCTCAGAAACCTATCGTCTAATTGGGTTGTGACTTTGGGTCTGCCAGATCTCTTCCTATCAGAGATTCTTCCAGTTTCCAATTGCCTGTGGATTGTGTAGGACACCATACTCACTGACATTAAGGGTAACAACAACTACATTTATTTAGATAGCATATTTTCATACAACAATGTAGCTCCAAGTGCTTTACATGACAGCAAAGTGAAAGTTAGAAGAAGAAAAAAAACAAAGACAAAAATATTAAAGAATAAGTAACAACAAAACGAGGTGAGGTCAGATGGCCAGGAGGACAGAAAAACAAACAAACAAAAAAAAACTCCATTTAGGCTGCAGAAAAAAGAAAACAAAAACTACAGGGTGATAATGCTCTGTCTCATTTAATTTCTTAATTGATGAGTGGAATTTACATCTTTCTACAGTGTAGTATTGTCCAAGTAGTACTTCAGATGGCGTAGTAACACAGCCTGTTCCAACTCTGCTTTAAGACAGAAAGAGGGTTTTTAAGTAATCAACAGAAGTTGGGACACCTGTGCAAATTGTTTGCTTCAAATAGCAAGGCTTAATTTACTTTAACTGCTGCAGAACATCTGTAGGTTGTAACCTATTAGTTGTTCCCTGAAGAAGGCCAATCTGTAATATACTAAAATTTCCTTTTTCTTCAGTTTTTGCTAACCTAAACTTTAAATTTAAACCTCTGGCAGTTTACTGCTTACATTTTCACTGTGTTATGTCATTCATTGCATTTTAGCTTATTATATTTGAAAAAAACTGAGGTGTTCTAAAAGTTTTGCCCAGCAGTGTGAGTCGTTTAAATTAAATTGCAACAAAACCAGAGTCATGCTAATTGGCACTAAAGCCCAACTTAGCAAAATGATGACATAATCAGACCTCGTTCTTCTGCTAGGAATCTTAGTGTCATTATTTCTTTCTTATTCCACCCACATAAACCCCATGTCTTACTCTTACCTCTGTAACACATCCCATGTTCTCTCAATCTTCTCCTTTTCTGATGCTGAGAAACTTGTCCATGCTCTCACTACATCCCTCATTGACTACTGTAACTCCCTACTGGCAGGTGCCACTTCTAAAATGTTATCACAGCTCCAGGTGGTTCAGAACTCTGCTGTAAGAGGTCTTACACAGATGTGCAACAGTAAGCATATAACTACTATCCTCCTCCACACTCACTGGCTCCCTGTGTCTTACTGGATTAAGTAAAAAGTTCTATTAATAACCTATAAAGCTTTACATCACCTTGTAATGGACGACATCAGTAACCTTGTCCATCACTATGTTCCTGTTCAGCCACGAAGGTTCACCAATTCCGGCAATTTCATTATACCCCAAACTAACCTGTGCTCTATGGGTGACAGGGCCTTCAGCTCCATAGTACTCAGACTTTGGAACGACCTCCCTTAATTAACAAGATCAGCCGACTCAATTCATTTAAAAAAAACAAAAAACTTACAACTCATTTATTCAGGAAGGCATTTAACTTACCCTGACCCTCTCTGTTCAGGAGCTCAGGATAATTTGTGTGTATATAATACATGATTATGTTATTTCATTAGGGTTTTATTGCTGTATTTTGAATATTTTGTATTTTTATTCTGGTTTATTGTCTCTTATTCAAATTCAAAGCTTTGTTCTTCATGTTTTTATCTTTATTTAGTGTTTGAAGCAGATGTTATTTCTATACCAGTAATGGCATACTGCACGATAACGTGCAGTGAATGCACTTGACTTGAGCATTCCTAGTTTGCATACTCTTTCTCTGTACGTTTAGCATTCGTTTGCTCAGAGGTTGATGTGCTTGCTGCTTCCTGAGCAGCTCTTCTTTTCTCCACCCTAGTGGCCCTCTTCGTCTCTTCTTTATTCGGCATCTTTTCACGTTAAAACTGATTAAGTCAGTGTTTGTGTTGCAGTTACTTAGTAGGTTTTCTTTAATTTTTCACTTAAGATGGCACTTAAGTCATCAATCTGCCTCAAGAACGATTTAAGATATGAAGAGGTAGAGGAAGTGATGATGAAGGTGGTAGGGATAAGAACAGCGCCTGTAAACATGTGCTGCACGGCTGCCCTGCTGGTCACTGCTGAGAGTTGATTCTACAATAAAATTTAAATAAAAATAAAAAAAATGAATAACTTTGGAGTTAGTAGTAGTAGTACATAGTAGAGGTCACATAGTATATGTGTACCAAATTTCAGGTCAATAAGTCAAACGGTTTGCGAGGTACAGGTGATTTAAAATCCTTAGCAAACGGACAGCCACAGTAGCATATTATATAAGAAGACAAGGTTGTATATGCACTGCTTTTCATTTTGAATTTCCATGAAGCATTCTGAACGTGGAAAACTGCTATATGAATAAAATGTATTATTATTATTATAGCTTGTTGATTTCTCATTACCTGACCATAAATTACAGCAACATATTACAGCAACATATATAACACACAGTTATGATATGGACATGGAAAATGCAATATGGTGTAGCTTTTGCAGTGCCTGTCACCTTGGAGTTCTTGTCACATTGCTTAAAAGATTGTTCTACAAGAGTGCAGACACATAACAAAAAAGGAGCTCTGAACTTGCCCCCTCTCAGTGAGACGTGTTAGGAAAAAGGCTTGAGGAGATATGGGGGACTCAGTAAGACATGTGGCTGCAGATCAGATTACAGAGGGAGTGAGTGATAAGCCAACAAAGGCATTTTAAATGAGATAAGATACTGAGAACTCAAAAGTGCAAGCCAAGGCAATTATAATAGGGTATTAAACAAGAAAAGCATGAATGCTTAAGGGTTAATAAAATACCAGACAAGGACTTTGAATATATAAAATTTCATTTACTTTCATATATACAGTAAGTGCAGGTCTTGTGCCATTTTTTGATTCAGGAGGTCTCCAGTACTTCTGCTGTACTTGCTGTTTAACCTAAGCAAGGGGCTATAGTCAGCTTTTAACTAACGACATGTGAAATTTCTCACAAATGTCAGTGTGCAATAAAAGTATTAATGGTGAACATCTTTGAGATGAAACTTTTGTAGCACCAGATGATCACGTATAGTTTCCAAAAAATGAATCAAGCAAGAAATTCAACCAATGTCTGTGTAGACGTAAGGCTTTAGAGTAAACTATTGTGTCCCTCAGTTTCTATCTGTATATTTATTTTCTAACGCACTTTCCTAGTTTAGGAGCACAGTGAGTCAATGACCACCACATTAGCACTGAGTACAAGGCAAGAAACATCTCTGTTAGAACATCAGTCCACTGCAGGGCACACTCACGCACACTTACTCAATCACTCATGCAGGGCTAAAACTGGAGTACCAAGGCAAAAAGACATGCAGGCTTAATAAGAAGAACGAACAAACTCCACATAGACAGTGACCACCAAGATCTGAGGCCAAACTGCCAAAACTGTCAGGCCACAGCACTAACCACGGTGCCCCCTTAAGTCCATTCATTTTGTAATAAAGTACTGTCAGTTGTAATAGATTACTTGCACAGTACTGAATGAAAAAAGCTTAAAAAATGTGAAGCATGTTAATTGGTTAGCTTTGCAGCTTGTGTAAATATTTGGAAAATCATCAGTATTTTTACAGATATTGAACTGTTTCTACAGATTTTACAGGAATGTTCTCTTTTACTCAATTTTATAGGCTATCCATGATTATGTACAGAGCTAGTTACCCTGCTGTTATTAACTGGCAATGATTAGTTAAATAAAAAATCAAAGGAAAGTAGACCTCTCACTACAGTGTTGAGATCGTGTGGCCTTTCACATTTATTAAATCTGAACTGCTTTTCTTTCATTTTTCTGTTGTAATAGGCAGAAAAACAATGAAGATTTGGTCATTTTTTTATAGCTGAATTGCCAAAAGGTTACTTTTTTATGCCTTTTGAAGCACAAAGAAAGTTAGTGAATGACAATAGTTATTTAGAAGTTAATTAATGTGTCATATAATTCTTCTTTTTAATAATAAAAAATCAGCCTACTTAAGTAAAATGGCATGATATACCAAAAGTAACCATTACAGTGAAAAGGGTTCCATATATAGTTTGCTTATAAAAATTAGTCTCATAAAACACAAAGAATATAATGCATGTAAGTGTACCAAATCATTATAATAAAATAAAACTGCAGTCATGTTCAGTTATAAATAAAAGAAGCAGCGAGTAAGAGATATTTTTAGATTTTGTGGTGACTTTTAAAAGAAGTAAGAAATAATAATAGTGTAATAACATTTAAATGATGTGTTTTGATACTACCAAAGCTCTATAATTATTAAATTATTAAATATAATTCTGATGGGGTTTTTTGAGTCATGCCTTCTACAGAGCAGCCGAGTACGGGCAAGCTAAACTTTTAAGCTTTTCAGGTAATAGCCAGCAAAAGCAAACCATACCACAATACCACAATCCATGTGTCTTTTTTATATAAATGGTATATAAACTAAATAGATACATGCTGTATGTAGATACTCTACATATACAGTATATATACAGTGCCCCATGTCCTCTAGTGGGCCCTGTGCTCACTGCCCGGCACTGTGGAGCTTGATTGACATTTGCAATAAATACCAGAATTGGCAGGTCCACCACTGGCGCCTTGTGCTTTTCACAGATGAGAGCAGGTTCACCCTGAGTACATGTGACAGATGTGAAAGGATCTGGAGAAGCCGTGGAGAATGTTATGGTGTCTGTAACATCGTTCAGCATGACTGGTTTGGTGGTGGGTCAGTGATGGTCTGGGGAGGCAAATCCATGGAGGGACACATAGACCTCTACAAGCTAGACAATGGCTCCTTGACTGCCATTAGGTATTGGGATGAAATCCTTGGACTCAATGTCAGAACCTATGCGGGTGCAGTGGGTCCTGGGTTCCTCCTGGTGCACAACAATGCCCAGCCTCATGTGGCGAGAGAATGCAGGCAGTTCTTGAGGATGAAGGAATTGATACCATTGACTGTCCCCCACCAGACCTAAATCCAATAGAACACCTCTGGGACATTATGTTTCAATCAGAGGTGGGTAGAGTAGCCAAAAATTGTACTCAAGTAAGAGTAGCATTACTTCAAAAAAATATTACTCAAGTAGAAGTAAAAAGTAGTCATCCAAAAAATTACTCAAGTAAGATTAAAAAAGTATTTGGTGAAAAGGCTACTCAAGTACTAAGTAACTGTTTGATCATAATAAATTATTTATTTTTTAGAAATGTTGTAATAAGACAGACAAAAATATAAAATAATGTGCAAATTCTGATATTTCCAAATAATGAAATAAAAAATGAGTAAAAATAAACAACATCTTTACAAAATAAAGATGCACAAATAACACAAAGTTCCAAATCTCAGTTTTTCACAACAAAGCTTTTGAAGCCAATACCTACAGTAGGTAACATGTATGTTTGAACAGTGAAAACTACTTACAGTGACAAGATATACTGACTGTACACTGACAGTATAATACTGCATATTCACTTGCCCTCCAAATAGCACAGCTGATAGAAAATAACATTAGAACAAGGCAGCTTGTGCACATACAAGAAGTCTCACTTTACCTTGACTGGCCAGTCGCGGATAGTTGACATAGTTGACACAATCACTGTATAATAGATGTAGTATGCTCTTTTTAAAAAATTAAAAATTGAGACTGCAATTAACATGAACAAGTGTCCTTATAACTGTTCTTATTTTTAAGTTCTGTAAGACATACACTGTCAGACAGATCACTGAATAATGCACAGACAGAGAAGTTACTAGATAGATAAACTGGGAAGGCACTGTATAATAGAAGATATAAAACTGTCAGGAGAAAAAAAACAGCTAGAGGGATGGATAGATAGATAGATAGATAGATAGATAGATAGATAGATAGATAGATAGATAGATAGATAGATGTTAGGGCCTTTTTGTAACTACTAAATGGCCCATTTGTAACCTACAGGGAACATTTGTAACTCTAGTAGGGACATTTTGTAACTTTAAGGCACATTTGTACCACAGTACAGGGAACATTTGTAACTTGTAGGGCCTTTTTGTAACACAAGTCAGGCTTTTAAGTAACATGCCAAAAAAAGGGTAATTTTGTAACACAACTGGCACTTTTGTCACACAAAAAGGTGATTGTTTTTAAAATATTTTTCTGTTTGTATTTGTTTTGACCATTAATCTTAACCTTAGTAGGTTCCTGGTTTTAGCACATTGTTTGTTGAAAGGCTATAGCACCATAATACTTCATGCTGGATACACTACCGTTTTAATAAACAGATAGATGTGAATTTTTTAAACTATACAGACATATTTAAATTTTATACTGAATCATTAATGTCACTCCTGCATCCTCTCCTTCTTTCCTTTTCTCTTCACTGCCAAGATAAGATGAGGTGGACTGTTAGGCCGAGCTCTAATCCTGATGGATTGTTGTTCAGGTCTTGATGTCTGATACATGAGCTGAGATCTGAGGCTTTCAAATTTTAAAAGTCAGTGTGTTTTGCTGGTAAATTCTATGTTGTATTTGTGCATTTTTGTGATCGAAGGGCACACCTGCAAACATCCTGAAGTCTCACAAAGACAGGGCTGATTTGACAGAATTGGTGTATTTCTGCTTTTTAAAAATGTTGTTGCTTAAGTAATTTCAATTTGTTCTAAAGGTAAATTTTGCTTCCCCTCTGAGGCTTGCGGGAAGATGCAATTTCAGGAAAGAGAAATTTGTCAGGAGGATTAGGTCACTACAAAAACATTAATAATGATTAACAATATTGTAGTTTTATGTGAAAAGTAGGAAATCAAAGGCCTAGTAACTTAATGTGAGTTTTATAAAAAGTAAAAATTAATATAAGGAATCCTAGCAATAACGATTGATTGCTAACAAGGTATGAAGGTTTTCTTATTAACGAACAGTAAAGTGTCAGTGGCCTAACACAATTCTGATTTGTGTCTCGAGTTGTTTCTGCTCCTCTCTAAGGCCCCACCACACGACCAGTGTGACTGCTTTATGTATGTAGCACGCCACTGGGACTAAGACTAAATAGTTTTAAATGCAAAAAAGTGAATAAGAGAGAAAAAATAATACAAAAACACAATTCATGAAAAAATATTTTTATTGAACAGAATATTACAACTATAAATGTCAGTGTAGTTTTTTTATTAAACAAAACAGTATTTCATTCAAAATGCAATAATGAATCAGTGAAATAAACATTTTCAAAATAACAGTAACAAACTCTGACCAAATGTTAAATCCATACATTCAGTTGACAGCTTGTGATTCTGAAGTACTCCACGTTTGTTTTTCTGCCTTCATATTTTATTCTTGTCAGACTGAGTGATCTGAAACTTCTCTGCCATCTCCCCTCCTTCAGGGCAGCTGCCTAAAGCTTTCTTCACCATCTCTTGTACTATTGGGCCCGATGCCATGATGTGGTGGCACTTCTCCATTATCACACTGCCCTTTATGGTGTTGTTTCTGGGGGTGCTGCTTTTCTGATGTAGAAGGGGGGTCTCTAACTGTCCTCCACACTCTTTCTTTGAGGGATTCGCTCTCGTACAGAAGATGATTCTCTTGACATGGAGAGCTAGATGTTTGCTCACAAGAGATCTCTTTCCTCAGCTGATCACAGATTTTTCTCTCCAGTCTGTGTTACTGTTTGGTTTTGACCCAAGAAGTTCTCCTCCATAGTTTACTTTCTAGAAGCCAAAAGAAAAAACAATTTCAAATTATTGTTTAAAATATTGATTGCTGTTAATACAATAACACAGGCCTAATGCCACAAAATTAATTTATATATGGTTTTATAATATATTAGAGGCAATTGTTACATTCCTTAAATATTATATCTTTATTTGTGTGCACTCAAAGGCGATTCCCTAATTTGTGTTTTATTCTTTGCTATTGACACCACACCCATACTGAGTTGATTCAACTAACCTGTGCAAATTGTGGTTCCCAAAACTCTGAAGCTGTGTCTCCCACAAGAATACAGTATCTGAAAACATCAATTAGATATATTGTTAATTTTCTGTTCTTTCCATTTCCTGACAAATTAAAGAATATGTGAAATTTAAATTATTTTATTTGTTCATCCACTCATTTACAGAACCTGCTTATCCAAGTTTACAATCACAGTCATTTTGACTTGTACAATGTAACATCTAAACATTTTTCTTAATGCATTGTAAAAAATGTGATTTGGTTTAAAGATCGATTTCTCTCTTCCGTTAAAAAGTGTACAGAATGAGCCCATCTTGGCCCTGCTCTTCTACAAGGCCAGCATGCTCTCTAATCAGAGGATCATCGTTACATTGTCTGACCTCTGAATTTCATGATTTTACAGTCGTATGTTGTTAGTTCGGAATGAACTGTCATCTTTAAAGTTTGTATTCTAATACGTTAACTCATTAACATACTTGTTATGTTGTTTGTACTCACTACATTTTCAGTAGTTGTTTTGTATTGAAAGGCTTCAGGTCTAACTAAGACTTTGTATTCTTGTGGGTTACTTCATTGATTGTTTATCTGAATTTGACAGACCCCATTGCTGTATACAGTAACTCTCACAAAGCAATCATGTCATCCATCCATTTAACCATCCACTTTCTAAATCAGGACAAGGTTGCAGGTAGCAGGAGCCTATCCCAGCAAGCAAGGACTAGAGGCAGGAACAGCATCTATTCAGTTCACACACACACACACTCACACACATACACACCAGGGCCAGTCTAGTATTGGCAAATACACCTAACCTGCATGTCTTTGGATTGTGGGGGAGAAGCACCTGGGGAAACACAGGGAGAACATGCAGCCTCCACGCAGGGAGGACCTGTGATGAGAATTCTGGTCTCTGCACTGCCACTGTGGCACCGAGCTGAACAATCATGCCATCCAGAAGGGTTAAAGAAAATGCACAAAATATGTTAGCGTGGAAAAGCATGAATTACAATTAAGTAGAATCCTCAAATTAAATGCATATTTTGTTTAACTATAGAAAGAAAAAGAAAAAAAAACTTTTGTTTCTATGCTCAAGATTTATATCAGAAGCTTTTTCATATTTAACTGAATTATTGAAATATTTTCATATGCCTTTTCTGTAAGGCTTTATTACCTGCAATTCCACAGAACCACTAAGCTATTTAATTAGAGAATTCATTTTTCTATAATGAATATCATCAGATGGCAGAGTGACTCAGTGGTGCTGCTCCTGCCTCATAACAAGGAGACCAAGGTTTATGTCCCAAGTGCCCTGCACAGAGTTTGCATGTTCTCTCCATGTTCATGTGGATTTACTCCCACAGTCTAAACACATGCAGGTTAGGTGGGTGGGTAACACTAAACTGGCCCTGATGTGTGTGTGTGTGTGTGTGTGTGTGTGTGAGGAAGAGAGAGTGTGCCTGTGTGTGTTCATTCACCCTGTGAAGGACTGGCATAGGCTTCAGCTGTCCCCTGTCCTATATAAGTCGGTTAGGAAGGTGGCTGGATGGAAAAATTGATTAGTATTGGATTTTGTTATAGCTTTACTGTATGCTTCAAATGCATATATTTCTGCATTTTTAAACAGTGCACTGTTATTAATGAGACCATAGGAAGCAGGTTAAGTAAAAGAATGAAAGGACAATTAATTGATTAATTAGTTCACATCACAATGTATCTTAATTATATAATACATTACTTGCACAAGTTAAATATGTACCAAAAAAAAAACACTTAAGCAATGTACAGAAAGCACAAAACTTGAATAATCTTACCTTATATATGATGTCAAAGATCAGTGGAGCTTCCAAGTTTTCGCAGGTCTTCATCCAGTGTGCTTGAAAACTCGCAGCACCGGTCATTTCATTCACTTCCGGATAGCAAGATTAACACGCCCATCTCTATTTAATAAGATGCTAACGGAAAAAATCACGTTTGTTATATATATATATATAATGAATATGATTTATAGGTGAAAAAGCTCCATTTCTCGATGTCCAAGCAAGGCTCTTCATACCTGAAATCCATTTCTCTGCATATCAAAACTATCAGTTTATATTTCATATAGTGACTTATATTTATTATTAAAATAAAATAAAAAAAAAATATTCGTGCACGACAATTATGTAAAAACAAATTGCTTCTGTAAAACAAAGCAGTAAAAATAAGAGACATTTAAAATCAACAGGCAAAAATATCCACTCATTACACATATCACGTAATATTCTAAAACGGATTAAATATTAAAATCATGTACAGTATAGTACAATGGTAACGGAAAAAATTGAACCATCTAGCGGGTGCTACACCGGGCGCTGAGCGCTTTATAAACACGTCCCAACATGTATTATCTCTTGCGAGTTTTTGATGAAGTGCCGCTAGAAAAAAAAATAGAACCATCTAGGGGGCGCTCCACCGGGAAATGAGCGCTCATAAAGCCATCTCAACATGCATTATCACTTGCGAGTTTTTGCTGAAGTGCCGCTACTTGAATGAATTGTTTTCTGCTCACCACGGACCATCAAAACGATCAGGACGTTCAGAGACATTTATGTACTTATACATAAACGACACCCAGCTGTTAAAAACTGATCAGTTATTCCAAAATATGCTTAATTAAGAATAGAAGACACAAATGCTCCCGAAAGTATTTTTTTGCTTTCTGAGCAGATAAAAGAAGATAATTACGATTTAAAAAGGAAAGATGGTACATCAAAACACCCTTTTTCAAATACTAAAGGTTATTAAGCGTCACCATTAATTCAATCGCGATTTATTATAGATTTAAATGTGGACCATTAGTAACTGGAGCAGTTAAAATTAAAAAATATTAATAACTTTAAAAATATAAAACCAAATTACACAATACTTTGCACATGTTTTGATACATGCATTTAACACATTTTTTGAAAAAATCAGCGCGATCGGTCATGTGGATCAAGAGTAAAATCAAATCTAAATTCAAACACCTTTTTCACTTCAAGCTGGGTGACAGGTCGACCTGATGGCTTATGCTGTTCAGGGCATTTTTTGGACGATCATGATCGGCAATTTGGGAGGTTGTTACAGACTTAGATAATGATGTGTCATTAATAAAACGTGTGTCTTCCGCGAGATAACTGAAACTTTTTTACTTTTATCTTTTTTTCTGACAGAATCAACGGGTAGGGCTACTTTGTACCAGGAGCGACAAAAACATGCAGTTTAAAAAAAAACAAACAAACTGTTCAAGAAAAAAATATGGGAAGATTGAAAAGCAGAGATGAATTAATACAAATGGCACAAAATCCATCATAAAACATCATTTTTGTTTTTTTAGGAGCCCAAAAGAGAGATCGGTTCAAATGTTCCTGACGAAGCATCTAAAGATAGATAGATAGATAGATAGATAGATAGATAGATAGATAGATAGATAGATAGATAGATAGATAGATAGATAGATAGATAGATAGATAGATAGATAGATAGATAGATAGATAGATAGATAGATAGATAGATGGATGTGAAAGGCACTATATGACAGGTGCTGAAGAAAGGCAAGCAGGCAGTGAGAGTACATTCACATGTGAAAGGCACTAGATAAACGAATAGATAGGGAAGGCACTTATATAATAGGCAGACAGAGAAAGCACTAGACATATACATAACAGTATTAGCTATACAGTAGTTTTGTTTTATATATAATGTATATGTATTTTACAACTCAGAGAATTATGTCAAAAAGAAATACATTAAATCATATATCAATCGACACACGCTGCACACAGGCAAGCGGGCAGTGAGAGTGGAGATAGATGTGAAAGACGCTAGATAGATTGTATACAACAGGCAAAAATAGCGAACACTTGATAACAGTATTAGCTATAATCAATGAAAGCATGAATTAATCAACAAAAATAACCGCGATCGACATTTTAAACTTAACGATTTATTTAAGAAAAAAAAGAAAAACGCCCCAGCACGTCTATGAAGGCAGATGCTGCAGGCAGGCAGGCAGGCAGGCAGAGTGGTGAAAAGCGCTGAACAGCGCTCCCCGAAACGGAACTGGTAGAAAATAGATCACATCGGTAGTGGTTTACTACTACCATAGAGAATGAATGGGAAACAGTTTAGGGAGTTTTAGCTAAAGAATACGCAGCGGCCACCTTCCGCTGTGCATGTTTGGTAAACTTTTTTTCCATTATATACGCTGTAACGATTCGAGTGTTGCCCAATGTAGCGGAGTAAGAGTAGCGTTTCTTCTTCACAACTGTTACCCAGTCCATATCAGAATAGATATCCAGAATGAATTTTTTCCCATTGAAATCTGATGTGTTTTCAAAGTGTTCCTTTAATTTTTTTGAGCAGTTATATATATATATATATATATATATATATATATATATACTGTATATATATATATATATATATATATATATATATATATATATATATATATATCCATTTTCTAACCTGCTGAATCCTATATATATATATACATATATATACATACATATATATATATATATATACATATATATATATATATATACATATATATATATATATACATATATATATATATATACATATATATATATATATATATATATATATATATATATATATATATATATATATATATATATATATATATATATATATATACAGTAAACCCTCGTTTATCACGGTTAATCCGTTCCAGACTCTACCGTGATAAATGAATTTCCGCGAAGTGGGATTCTTTATTTATAAATCAAATATTTTCGCAGTTAGAGCATAGAAAACCTGTTTACGGCCTTCTAAATACGTTTCTTAACATTATTAGAGCCCTCTAGACATGAAATAACACCCTTTAGTCAAAAGTTTAAACTGTGCTCCATGACAAGACAGAGATGACAGTTCTGTCTCACAATTAAAAGAATGCAAACATATCTTCCTCTTCAAAGGAGTGTGCGTCAGGAGCAGAGAATGTCAGAGAGAGAGAGAGAGAGAGAAAAAAGCAAACAATCAAAATCAATTGGGCTGTTCGGGCTTTTAAGTATGCGAAGCACTGCCGGACAAAGCAGCTGAAAGGAAGAGAGCAATGTGAAGGTAGTCTTTCAGCATTTTTTAGAGGAGCGTCCGTATCCTCTAGGCCAGTGTGCAAACAGCCCCTCTGCTCACACCCCCTCCGTCAGGAGCAGAGAATGTCAGAGAGAGAGAGAGAGAGAGAGAGAGAGTGAGAGAGAGAGAGAGAGAGAGAGAGAGAGAGAGAAGCAATGAAAAATCAATACGTGCTGTTCGGGCTTTCAAGTATGCGAAGCACCGCGTGGGAAGCATATCGTATATCATTGAGGAGTTTTATTTAATACGTAATACAGTACGTGCTCTGGTTGGGTAGCTTCTCAGCCATCTGCCAATAGCGTCCCTTATATGAAATCAACTGGGCAAACCAACTGAGGAAGCATGTACCATAAATGAAAAGACCCATTGTCCACAGAAATCCTCGAACCAGCAAAAAATCCATGATATATATCTAGATGTGCTTACATTTAAAATCCGCGATGGAGTGAAGCCGCGAAAGTCGAAGCGCGATATAGCGAGGGATATATATATATATACAGTGGTGTGAAAAACTATTTGCTCCCTTCCTGATTTCTTATTCTTTTGCATGTTTGTCACACAAAATGTTTCTGATCATCAAACACATTTAACCATTAGTCAAATATAACACAAGTAAACACAAAATGCAGTTTGTAAATGGTGGTTTTTATTATTTAGGGAGAAAAAAAAATCCAAACCTACATGGCCCTGTGTGAAAAAGTAATTGCCCCCCTGAACCTAATAACTGGTTGGGCCACCCTTAGCAGCAATAACTGCAATCAAGCGTTTGCGATAACTTGCAATGAGTCTTTTACAGCGCTCTGGAGGAATTTTGGCCCACTCATCTTTGCAAAATTGTTGTAATTCAGCTTTATTTGAGGGTTTTCTAGCATGAACCGCCTTTTTAAGGTCATGCCATAGCATCTCAATTGGATTCAGGTCAGGACTTTGACTAGGCCACTTCAAAGTCTTCATTTTGTTTTTCTTCAGCCATTCAGAGGTGGATTTGCTGGTGTGTTTTGGGTCATTGTCCTGTTGCAGCACCCAAGATCGCTTCAGCTTGAGTTGACGAACAGATGGCCGGACATTCTCCTTCAGGATTTTTTGGTAGACAGTAGAATTCATGGTTCCATCTATCACAGCAAGCCTTCCAGGTCCTGAAGCAGCAAAACAACCCCAGACCATCACACTACCACCACCATATTTTACTGTTGGTATGATGTTCTTTTTCTGAAATGCTGTGTTCCTTTTACGCCAGATGTAATGGGACATTTGCCTTCCAAAAAGTTCAACTTTTGTCTCATCAGTCCACAGGGTATTTTCCCAAAAGTCTTGGCAATCATTGAGATGTTTCTTAGCAAAATTGAGACGAGCCCTAATGTTCTTTTTGCTTAACAGTGGTTTGCGTCTTGGAAATCTGCCATGCAGGCCGTTTTTGCCCAGTCTCTTTCTTATGGTGGAGTCGTGAACACTGACCTTAATTGAGGCAAGTGAGGCCTGCAGTTCTTTAGACGTTGTCCTGGGGTCTTTTGTGACCTCTCGGATGAGTCGTCTCTGCGCTCTTGGGGTAATTTTGGTCGGCCGACCACTCCTGGGAAGGTTCACCACTGTTCCATGTTTTTGCCATTTGTGGATAATGGCTCTCACTGTGGTTCGCTGGAGTCCCAAAGCTTTAGAAATGGCTTTATAACCTTTACCAGACTGATAGATCTCAATTACTTCTGTTCTCATTTGTTCCTGAATTTCTTTGGATCTTGGCATGATGTCTAGCTTTTGAGGTGCTTTTGGTCTACTTCTCTGTGTCAGGCAGCTCCTATTTAAGTGATTTCTTGATTGAAACAGGTGTGGCAGTAATCAGGCCTGGGGGTGGCTACGGAAATTGAACTCAGGTGTGATACACCACAGTTAGGTTATTTTTTAACAAGGGGGCAATTACTTTTTCACACAGGGCCACGTAGGTTTGGATTTTTTTTTCTCCCTAAATAATAAAAACCACCATTTACAAACTGCATTTTGTGTTTACTTGTGTTATATTTGACTAATGGTTAAATGTGTTTGATGATCAGAAACATTTTGTGTGACAAACATGCAAAAGAATAAGAAATCAGGAAGGGGGCAAATAGTTTTTCACACCACTGTATATATATATATATATATATATATATATATATATATTGTGGGATGCCTGGAAGGACCGGAAGAGGGACTATGCCTCCTCCAGACCACGAGAGGGCAGCCGCCCTGGTTGGTATGGGGATCACAGGAACAGAGAATGGAAGCTCAACGCTATAGGGGCCCGTGGTCACTGCCAGGGGGTGCCCAGATGCCTAGAAAGCCCTGGATGTTAGTACTTCCACCACACCAAGAAGTGCTGCCAGAAACTCATTAGGAGGCACCTGGAGCACTTCCGGGTGGACTGAAAAGGGGCCGCCTTCCTCCATTCGTCAGCTGGAGTCGGGTGGAAGTGGACGTAGTTCGGAGGAAAGGAGTGGAGGCGGTGAAGGAAGGCATTGGAAGAGGCCTGAACTGAGGGTTCTTGGTGCAGGTGTACTGGGTTGTGTGCTTTAGGAACTCCATCTGTAAATATGTACAATAAACGTGTGTGTGGTTTTGAACCATTGGTGTCTGCCTGTGTGTCTATATATATAATAGCACCTCAGTGTGACTGTAACTTCCAAGTCAGAAGTTTTCTTTTCTTTCTTTTAAAGTTTTCTACCCTTTTAGTCCTTCTGGCGTGTGCTCAGACCAAAGTGTGTGTGTGTATATATATTTATGTATCTATCTATTTATGTGTGTTGATAATCAAATGTATTTCATTAGCTGAGGATCAGACAGCACCTTTTGCCCAGAGAGGTTTGGGTGGTCTTTTGGGATGGGAGGGAGCACACCTGCTCAAAGTGCTCTATTCTGAAGTCACCTGGGGCACTGCAGGAAATGAGGAGGACTTGAAATTTTTATTGACGACTGTGCTAACTGTATCAACTGTGCCCAGTGGAGGGTGGGCGCCTAGATCATTCTGTCTTCTATGGTGCAGAAACTGATTACCGTTGGACTCAACTATTTGGTTGTCTTCCAACTGTGGCCCTCCAGAGGCAATCTTAGGTGTTTTTTGTTTTCCTCTCCTCCATGTTAGCTGGTCAACTAATCACATTCTGGAATCAAGTGCTCCATCTACTTCCTAAATATACCAAAACTTCTATGAACTGTTTTATTTATTTATTTATTTATTTTTTTCCCATATACATTCTCTTGCCATCTTTATGTATAAGGCTTTTATTCAGAAAACATATGAAGCTGTTTCTGATAAGAGTGAAAATTTGTTTTGCATTTTAGTGTTTAGATTTTGTTTAACAATGCCCAAGTTGTTTTCTACTTAGTACACTTACATCTATTAGAAATTGTAGTAAAATTAATTACAGTGGAACCTCTAGATACGAGTTTAATTCGTTCCAGCACTGAGCTTGTATAGCGAATTTCTCGTATCTAGAACAAACTTCCCCATTGAAAATAATGGAAATCCAGTTAATCCGTTCTGCACCCCAAATATATTAACATAAAAATCAATTTTCCTAACAAATAACACTGATAAATTATATATACTGTAGTCTACCTTTAATAAATAACACTGGTAAATAATATAACTGATTATTAAAAGAATCAAAACAGGTGTCCAAAGTGCAGTAGAGCATTCAATAAATCTTTAAATAAATAATCCTTAAAACAGTTGTGAAGTGGAGGTTTAAAATACACAAGAATAACAATCCTTTAACACGAATTTAAAACGTCAAAAGGATGCCGTCTTTAAAAAACAGATGACAATCCCCGGTGCTTCTTCTCTGTTAGCGTCTCACCTGCGGGCTCTGCAACAGGCGAGACACTCTTAATGCAGCTGACCTTCTCTACACCGTCCTGCTTCAGCTGTTTGGCTCGCCTGTTCAGCTCACTGTTCAGCTACACGCGAGCCTGCACTCACTCGCCCGCCCGCGTGCCTGCCTGCCTGCCTGCTTGTGCGCGCGCTCGCACGCTCTCTCTCTCTCTCTCTCTCTCTTTTCTTTTACTTTTTCTCCCCCTTAACTGGCTCGCGCTTCTCTATATATGCGGGGAGGACATGGCAGCTGCAGCCCATCAGCCACAGGAACAATCATGGATGTGGGCAGTTTCCCACCTGTGCACTTAAGTGAGAAACGCAGACACCGCAGATCGCGGCTCGCAACTGCTACCACGCCCCCTCGCTAAGCTGCGAGCTATACCCACAGCCTGGCTCGTGGTTCATTACGCGAGCCAATGCTCGTATTTAGATCTGAATTTTTCGCTCATACTTTCCTCGTATTTTGAATTTCTCGTATACAGAGGTGATCGTATCTCGAGGTTCCACTGTAATACAATATCCAAATAAATATGGTAAATCTTTGTTGTTTTTGTAGATTAATCTATGGAAAGCACCTTGAGTTGCATGTAAATGTATGATATAAAGTTATTTGCAACCGTTAGAAGTTTATTTTATTTTAGCCTGTATCCCACAAACTGGAGTTTTTATTTTCACCTCCTCCCTGGCCATCTGAAAATAATGTATGCTATTGAGATGGATATTTTCATTTTGTTTTGTTTTAAAAATAACTGTTCTTTATAAATAACTGTAAACCACATTGAGCTACTTTTATATATAAAAATGTGCTATAAAAATAAATATTGCTGTTGTTGTTTATATAAAAACAGGATCATTGGCAGTTCCATGTGGATCATTCAGGTTAGCTGTAACACCATGCCTAAGACAAAAGACATCAGCAGTGATCTTAAAGCTGCATTTGTTGCTCCCCACCAGACTAGGAAGGGTTATAAGGCAATTCTCAACTAATGAGGAACATACAAGACAGACGTCAAATTTCCCAGGAGTAAGTGGTCCTGAAAATTCACCTAAACATCCATCCCGCTATATCCTAACTACAGGGTCATGGGGGTCTGCTGAAGCCAATCCCAGCCAACACAGGGTGCAAGGCAGGAAACAAACCCCGGGCAGGGCGCTAGCCCACTGCAGGGTGCACACACACACACCAAGCACACACTAGGGCCAATTTAGGATCGCCAATGCACCTAACCTGCATGTCTTTGGAATGTGGGAGGAAACCAGAGCACCCGAAGGAAACCCACGCAGACACGGGGAGAACATGCAAACTCCACGCAGGGAGGACCCGGGAGGCAAACCCGGGTCTCCTAACTATAAGGCAGCAGCGCTACCCACTGCGCCACCGTGCCTCCCTTCACCTAAACATCAAACCTTATAATGCTAAAAGAAATTACAAGGAAGCCATAGATTACCTCAAGGGACCTAGTCGGAACTCAGTCAATATGGTAAAAATTAAAATTTGCAACTCTTCCATCTAAAAGACTGAATAAGGATAGGTTTTCATGTAGGATAGCCAGGTGTAGCCAGAGATAAAAAACAACTAGTGATCAATGTGACACCGTAATGTGTGAGCCTTGTTGCTTTTAAGTGCGCCTGTTTCTAGCTTACACACCTAAGTATGTGTAATATAATGTAGTCCAATACATAAAACTTACTAAATGAGACCACAAGCAAAAGAATCTTTCCCGTCAACTTTTACCATTTGAGCATTGTAAAAGAAGGAATCTCAGAGAAGATTGATGCTTGTGAATAGTTACACATACAGCAGATGGTTAAAGAATGTGCTAGATTGATAAGGAGAAGGCCTAATGCCTATATATCATTGGCCGGAGGAAAGTGGGAATTCTTTTCTTTGGAAACAAGGACTGTCACAGCCTTATTAAAGCTTAGCCTTCCAAAATGGACAGACTGAAGACATCCTTCCCAGCCTGTGCCAAAGAAAATGCCTTTGAAGAAGGGCATACAATCATCTATGGCCCCACTGAAGAAATGTAAGATCGTTTTATTGTTCTACAGGCTTTCTTCAAATGTGGGAGTTGAAAGCCATAGTCATAATCAGATTAAATGCATCATTTCTTTTATAAAATATTTCTCAAATCCCAATATCTTTGTTATAGTAACTGGGGAGGGAGATACTATAAGGTCTTTAATGGCTACAATTCTAAAAGTACACCTTCCCAGGTATCATGCACCCCTTACTGGACACACAAGGACAATACCTCATCTCTCTAAAAACACTAAGTAAAAACGGCTGAAGTATACAAAATTCAATCAGAATAAACTGCAAGATTCTGGAATAATATCTTCTGGCAAAACAGGCCCACAGTTGAACTTTACGGTTGAAGTGCACAACCTGGTGTTTGGCAAACCGTCAGGCATGGCGCATAAGAGGTGATGATTTGAAGCTGAAAATAAAATAAAAAATGTTTCTGGAATGACTGAGCTGAAGACCAGCCTCCTACTTCACTGAATGTTGTGGAGTGCCACGTCCCATTTACTGGAACCTCTGCATAATTCTTCTAACTCTGGGCATCTTTATTGTACTTGAATGGACCAGAGGTTGAAAAATGGCAGTATGGACTCCAAAAAATGTTTAAAAACAAATGTTGTTTATTATAGTGCTGGAAGAAAAAAGTAAAAAAACTCTAGTGCCATGCAATTAAACACTGTCCATCTAAATTGACAGTGAATATATATTGTGAGACCGATTAAGACCCGAGCACCTGTGCTGAAATGTGGGTGACATGTCCATCAAGGGTTGTATGTCTGCACGTTTTGCCGCACCACAGAGGCATCTATGAGTTTGCAGCCCCACCGCGTAACACGTCCATCAGCCGTGGGTTGATGCGGGGAGTACTTTAATCCGTACACTAACCTGGCCCGCTTTTTCTTTTCTGTCCCAGCTACTCTGGAATGACATGATCCCAGCCAAGGACCCGCAGCCATCTGGACAAACCTGACAAGAAGGACTCGAACTGAAGAAGGGAGCCAAGGCAGAATGACTAATAACATCACTGCTTGTTTGCGGTGTCTGTGTGTGTTGAAGTGGTAGCTCCTGTTTTGATAAATACTCTTGTTGTTCCTGTTTTGGACTGAATAAAGCTGGAGTTCCTGAAGCTGTTGGACTCAGCCTCATCTTTTGGGTGCAAGACAGTGACTTACACGTCACAATTATTACAAGAAATAAAAAAATGAAGTGATGGTGAAACTGTACCATATTTATAGTGGTAACGACCGCCTGGCATAACCCAATCAATGACGTTTGTTGTGATGTTCTACTCACGTAGCCTTGATCCAGGCAGAAATCTCCTATTAACCAGCTTTTCTACTCGCATGCCTGCATTCATGCATTGCTGTCGGCAAACATACGTGTATGTTCCCCCACATTCAGGTAATCTTTCTGAACTCTTCATTTCTCCGGGACATAAGTACACTATTTCTGTTGGTAACCCTGCAGTGACACACACAGACTTAAACAGATATCCTTCTTGAAGTAACTTGGCATGCCAGCACTCAAAATGTTCAAGACGTGCAACTGGCCTCTTCGCTCAGAATTGAACTGCCCAGTGACAATTCCTCTTACTCCGTGACTCCATGCTGCTGCCAGCCATAACCTTCCCAGAGTATCTGTGAACCTACCTCACTTTTATTCTATAAAAGAAAAGAAAAGAAAAGTGCCTCCACCAAAACACTAGATGGCAGCTTCCCTGGAGTGTAGCGGTCCCCCATCCTTCCATCTCAGGGGCATCCCAGCCGAGTTGAGCTGCTGGCCATCTCTAACAAAGGCTATCCATAAACAAATGTCCTCTAGGAGTGGGCCAAAAAGCTGCAGATCATTGGGTTTCTGCAAAAACTGCTACTAATGCTGGCCCAGTAAACAGGGGTGTGCACTTTCATGTTCACATATGGCTTCTTCATACAGATTTATTTCTTGCTGAATTAAAAAAATACTGTTTGTTGTTTGTCACAAAAGTTTAAATTTTGCTCATTTTAGGACTAGATTGTTTTGTTACTTATGTCCTGATATATAGAATAATATAAATGAATGAGGGTGTTACATGAATGTATGTACTGTATGTCTATATCTATATGTAGAAAACAGTTATGTGCTATCACTGGGATAATAAATCCTTCTGTCTGCTTTATTTGCAGAAGACTGTGTGGCTTGAGGCCTGGGAAAAATCCTGGACTGAAAAAAAATGCTCAACTTCAGAGAGAGACTTAAAAATATGGTTTGATTATACAGTAGAGATAAACAAATGATTCATAATTTACTTTGGACCACTGTATTTTTACAAGTTTAGTCCATAAAGGTGATGGCAAGCAGAACTTTGTGCCACTGTAATGTCTTTTTCATAAACAGCAATACTGCATTTTGACGTTAATAGCTTTTCCCAGTTTAAAGTTTTATCCTACTGAATTACTAGGCTAAGACGAAGCTTGCTAACAGCTTTTGGTGGCCCTTTGAGGGGGTGGGATGCTGATATAAAGTCCATTCTTTCAACAAAATCACTTCTAAGTTAGGATCTTAGTAATAAAAAAACAAGTAAAAATAAAAATTGAAACAAGAATTGTACATCCAACATATTTAGAAAACTTAGTCTACAGGACCTTTTAAAAAAGACACATTTCTGTTTTTGAACTAGCCACATCTGCCTTCCTTTGCCTTTTCTTTTTATCTATACACTAGCAAAATACCTGCGCTTCGCAGCGGAGAAGTAGTGTGTTAAAGAGGTTATGTAAACATTAGGGGTGGGCGGTATGACCAAAATTCTATATCACGGTATTTTTCTAAATTATCCCGGTTTCACGGTATTGGACGGTATTTTTTTCCCCATGCATGAGTGGATGTTAACCACATTTTCCACTGCAATTACTGCAGTAGACTGGCTAAGAATAACCTATTCCACTGTTATGAGAATTGTATATTGTACAAAAAAACATTTTAATGTGCACACAAGTATTAATACAGGTTTGCATGGCCCCATAAAGTGATAGTTTTCAAGGGGGTGACACTAATGAAGAAAAGGAATCACATTGCATGACAGTTGCAGTCAAAATATAGAACCTTTTTATTGAACAAATTTTGCAAAAACTTAAACTATGATTTTGACAACATATTTTCAACCATCCAAAGAGGCATTTAGACTTAGTAAAATATCCAGAGGTGCTTGTCAAAACTTGTATTGCACTGAACATGTCTTAGAAAAGTAATAAATAGTAAATATTTTTTGTGAACCAACTACACTTTCTGTTAATGTTAACAATCTCTGTCCACTGACACATTAAAGTGACTTTTTAAACAACTTTACCATCAATAAACTGCATAATATTTAAACTAATAAATAATAACAATAAAATAAATAATAGTATTATTACTGATAGCTGCACTATTACTTCAAGACTTCAAGCCCAAGTGCATTACACAGTATTCACCAAATTAAAATAAAATAAAACAAGTACAACTTTGTGATGACATCCTTACCAACTGTACCATCATTTAGGCAAAATGCATTAATATGGGCCTTGCTTCAAGCTAAGCTATATACATAAATACAATAACTGCAACTTGCATTTACTGTATAATGCTATTTGTGGTATAGCCCTACGGAAGTGCATTAGGGCCACGGTGAAGAAAAAAAAATACAGTAAAGAGGGAAGAAAAAAAACAAACTACCGGTATATGTCAAGAATAAAGTCGACATGCTGACTTTATTCTCGACATTTCCACTTTAATTTTGACGCTTATGTCAAGATTAAAGTCAACATTTCCACTTTATTTTCATAGTTTACTTCATAATTAAAGTAGAATGTCATAAACTAAACTTCATCCTAAAATCAATGTTTAATTTTCTTGATTTTCTCAAACCCCGTCATAAGTTAATGCAGCACATTAAATGCTTTGTGTTGTGTTCCCCGACCCAGTTGTTAATCACTACGCTTCTTAAACTGACTTCCAATGCACTAAGAGGAGGCAGCAATCACCGCACAGAATCTATTCATTTCATGGTATTCCTGCTGTCTAAAAATTTAGAATGCTAAGATAAATACTTGATATCATTTTCATGATGAAATGCATTAAAGCAGGTATTAAACAAGCACGGTAGTGAGGCGGTAGTGCTGCTCCCTGGCAGTAAGGGGTCCCCAGGTGTACGTTCAGTGTAGAGACCTTTATGGCAGGTGTGACGAGGCTCCAAAAAACTGGATGTATGAATGGGTATCGCACAGGTTTAACTTAAATATTGTGTAAATGTTGGGTTTGTGATCTGGTGGTCGGAGACACGAACACAGAATTTAATGCATGTTCTTCTGAGCGGGCTTTCTTTATTGCACGCGTGCTGTCTCTATCTGACGTACTAAAACCCCAGTTCCTATCCGTCCTTTTTCTTTCTCCACATAACCAATCACCACACGATAAATGTCTTTGTGAAATTAAAACTAGTTATAAACTTAGCCCACGGAGTGTTCAGAACTTTAAAAATATCTTCGTTATACATGTTTAATTATGCCATCCATTCAGGAGTTGCGCCCATCTCTGAACGAGTCGCCAGCACATCGAAGGATGAATACAAGCAAAACATACACTAGCAGGGTCAATATAGCACAACAAAACCCCACATCCTACATGACTTTGAAAGGAAACTGAAGCGCCGAGTAAACCCACCAGAACAACATGCAAATGCAAGGCAGGCACGCCGCCGTGCCCCCATATGATTAATGCATGCTTTAATGCATTTCACCATAAAAATTATATTAAGTATTTATTTTAGCATTCTAAATGTTCAGAGAGAAGGAAGATCATGAAGTGAATGTATTCTGTGCGGCGATCGCTGCCGGCGCCTCCTGTTAGTGCAAGAAGAAGTCAGTTTAAGAATCACTTAACACAAAGCATTTAATGTGCTATATAACTTATGACGGGGTTTGAAAACATGTCGTCACACTATTACACAGTACCCAGGTACATTACACTGTATTGAAAACAAATGAAACAAGTACAACTTGGCTTGCAGTATTAGTAGTACAGAAACAGTATTTACACATCTAACCTTTTAAAACTAAAGTATCTCCAGGCTCTGTCCATTTTCACCACGCAGCATTCCTATGCTACCGCCCACTATTTGGTGGTGTAGCAGTGAAAAAGAGCCCTAGTACAACAAATCTGTGTTTAGTGGTGTAGCAGTGAAAAAGGTCCCCACTTGAACAGTTTCCCGCTGCGCCACGTTCCGAACGTCGTTTAGGCAATTTAAACCGGTGTTGCGGTATAAGAAAAATCCATATCATAAAAAAAATAAAAAACGGTTTTCGGTATGAACCGGTATACCGCCTAGCACTAGTAAACATATATATATACATAAACATATATACATATATATATATACATATCTACATATACACATATCTACATATACATATACAGTAATCCCTCGCTATATCGCGCTTCGCCTTTCGCGGCTTCACTCCATCGCGGATTATATATGTAAGCATATTTAAATATATATCGCAGATTTTTTGCTGGTTCGCGGATTTCTGCGGACAATGGGTCTTTTAATTTCTGGTACATGCTTCCTCAGTTGGTTTGCCCAGTTGATTTCATACAAGGGACGCTATTGGCAGATGGCTAAGAAGCTACCCAACTTACTTTTCTCTCTCTCTCTCTTGCGCTGACTTTCTCTGATCCTGACGTAGGGGGATTGAGCAGGGGGGCTGTTCGCACACCTAGACTATACGGACGTTCGTCTAAAAATGTGAAAGATTATCTTCACGTTGCTACCTTCTGTGCAGCTGCTTCCTGAAGCGACATGCTGCACGGTGCTTCGCATACTTAAAAGCTCGAAGGGCACGTATTGATTTTTGATTGAAAAACAAACTCTGTCTCTCTCTCTCTCTCTTTCTCTGCTCCTGACAGAGGGGGTGTGAGCTGCCGCCTTCAACAGCTTTGTGCCGCGGTGCTTCGCATACTTAAAAGCCAAACAGCCCTATTGATTTGTTTGCTTTCCTATCTCTTTCTGACAGGCTTTGCTCCTGACGCGCACTCCTTTGAAGAGAAAGATATGTTTGCATGCTTTTAATTGTGAGACGGAACTGTCATCTCTGTCTTGTCATGGAGCACAGTTTAAACTTTTGAAAAAGAGACAAATGTTTGTTTGCAGTGTTTGAATAACGTTCCTGTCTCTCTACAACCTCCTGTGTTTCTGCGCAAATCTGTGACCCAAGCATGACAATATAAAAATAACCATATAAACATATGGTTTGTACTTCGCGGATTTTCTTATTTCGCGGGTGGCTCTGGAACGCAACCCCCGCGATGGAGGAGGGATTACTGTATATACATATACACATCCACATATACATATATATATATATATATATACATATACAAATTTACATATCTACATATATATATATACATATAAATATAGACATACATATATACATACATACATACATTCACATATATATATATATATATATATATATATATATATATATATATATATATATATATATATATACTGTATATATACATATCTACTTATTGGCTCCTGTATTTAGGATATAGCGGGTTGGATAATGGAAGGATGGACATTTGTATGCATAGCCCTATTTGCCCGTTTTCGTTTTTTTTTCTTTCTTCAGTAATATTTCAGCAAACCCGGAGCTTGTCAGTTCAAATCCTGGTACTGACACCATTGTGTGACCCTGAGGAAGTCACTTCACCTGCCTGTGCTGCGAAAAACAAAAGTAATGTAACAAATTGTACCTCAGATGTTGCAAGTTGCTGGAATAAAGGCATAAGTAAAATAGATAAATATGCATTATACACATAGTAAGTATTAATTTATTTTCAGTCAAGTCATCTGCAGCAAACCTTTATAAATGAGGGTTTCTCCTTTTTTGCAAACTGTTTCTTCTTCATTGAGGTTTTCTCTTGGAGAGCTTTTTTCATTTCATTGAAAATTAAAGCAGCAGCTGCCAAAATATGTAGCTTTCTTATTAATTTTTCAACATTGTGTAAAATAACTTTATAAAGTAACATAAAAGGTTTAAATACTGGTTATCCTTTTACACTAAAATATTACTAAAGGGATACAAAAAAAGTAAAATGCATATGTTCTTACTCTTTAAGGAGATTTAATATTACTGAAGAAAGAAAAAAAAAAACTAAAACAGCCAAATGGGGCTATGCATACAAACTTAAAAGGTTTAAATAAAACAGAAATATACACTTTTATTTTTACTTGCTTAACTTGTGGAGGGTGTATCCTGTAGCAAAGCCCTAACTTTTTTTGTGAAAGCCCGTTTCAGTCACTAAGTCTTAAAAACAGGTGTAAAGATATTGACAATAAGCTACGCAAACCCACCAAGACATGGAATTGTTTAAATCAAGTATCATTACATCTTCCTTTCTTAAAGAGAAGTAAGGCAGTACTTATAAGCTTACATATATATATATATATAGACATACATACATATATATATATATATATATATATCTATATCTATATATGTATATCTATATATATGTATATCTCTATATACATCTATATATATATATCTATATCTATATCTATATATACATAAATATATATATATATATATATATATATATATATATATATATATATATATATATATATATATTTATATTTATATCTAAATCCCCGCGAAGTACTGCTTTTAAATTTTTATTAAGAAGAAAAGCTTTTTAAATTGAGGGAAAATATCCCAATAGCAATTTGTTAAGGATCTGTTTTATTGTGAAGCAGCCTTAACACAGCTTTTCTGCTGTTTTATAAACGAACGCCATATAAGGTCTTCCTTTTTCCTTGCTTCGCCAAGGAAGGAGCCTTTTTATTAAATCCAAGGGTTCTTCGCTTTTTTTTTTTGTTTGTTTATTACAATTGTTATAGTTCTGTTTGTATACGACATTGTCAGTTCAGCACTCAGGTTGTAATATGACCAAGCTGTGCAAGCTTACTGTTAAGAATGCAACGTATAGTTGTACATGAGAAAAGCAATCTTGCCTCAAATCAATGGCAACCTTTTGTAGGTCTATGAACTTAATTTAAAGTTTAGGTTTACACGGTGCTTTCTTTATGAAGTACCTGTACTCATGAATATGTCTGTATGCGTCAGTCGCTCAAATCCCCGCGCTTCGCACTGGCGAAGTACCTCTTTTAAATTTTTATTAAGAAGAAAAGAAAACCTTTTAAAATTGAGGGAAAATATACCAATAACAGTTTGTTAAGGATCTGTTTTTTTGTGAAGCTGCCTTCACTCGAGTGATCACTTCGAGCTGACTTGCTGGCTAACCATAAGCGTTACCTGGTAGGTAACCACCCATACAATCAGATTGTGAATCAGACTACGAATGCCATGAATGTAATTACCCCGATCTACATGCTGTCAAATAAACGAACCACACGCCGTGGCGCAATTTTAGGGGCTTCGCATCTAGTGCTGACGTCCGAGGTTCGATTCCCGTAAGGGAGTGAAGTGAGTGGGTGGTTACCTACCAGGTAATGCTTATGGTTGGCCAGCAAGTCAGGTAACATCAGCCACGGTGCCTTCAGTTGTGAGAAGCAGATCATAGAATGGATGAAAATAGTTTACTGTCAAATAATGCAAAGAGTACGCGACACGTCTTTCCCCCTTATTCTTGGCTCATCAGGCGTACACACTCACTGCACTCGCTTACGGTAATCGAACCTCGGACGTCAGCGCTAGAGGGGCTTCGCAGCGGTGAAGTATTGCTTTTAAATTTTAATTAAGAAGAAAAGAAAACCTTTTTAAATTAAGTTAACGATTAACACATTTCTATATGTATTGTAAGCATACAATACAACTGATAATATGTTGCGCTTATTTATCTGGTGTACTGACATTTTTGCGCGTTTAACGGCTGAAATCTAATGTGGTTTGTGCCCTTCAGAATGAAAAGAGTTTGCATTTACCTTTTTAATAAAAGGCGAGCTTTTAAGCCTGAGAAATCACCCCGTAAATGCACACGTTTAATTGCACATGTGTTAATATGTATGCTTACACAGTATTAAAAGACACTCAACAATTACACAGTATTAAAAGACAGTCAACAATTAACGTCATTTACCTTTGTTCCCGCGTTTGACTTGTGCTGTAAATCTCTTCCTCGTTTTCAGTTCACGTGATTACGTAGGGGGCGTAATACGTGATGACGCAATACGTGACTCCGCCTCCTCCATTAGAGTATATGGACAAAAAACAGGTTCCAGTTATGACCATTACGCGTAGAATTTCGAAATGAAACCTGCCTAACTTTTGTAAGTAAGCTGTAAGGAATGAGCCTACCAAATTTCAGCCTTCTACCTACACGGGAAGTTGGAGAATTAGTGATGAGTGAGTCAGTCAAACAGGTTCCAGTTATGACCATTATGCGTAGAATTTCAAAATGAAACCCGCCTAACTTTTGTAAGCAAGCTGTAAGGAATGAGCCTGCCAAATTTCAGCCTTCTACCTACACGGGAAGTTGGAGAATTAGTGATGAGTGAGTCAGTCAGTCAGTCAGTCAGTCAGTCAGTCAGTCAGTGAGTCAGTGAGGGCTTTGCCTTTTATTAGTATAGATTTATAACTAAACTAATATGTGACATTTGGAAGAGTCTTCCATGCAGGGTCTGACACTTTAGTCATCATGAGCATGTTGATTCTCTAGACAGCACATTTGTATTTTTCTTCCTTTTTTGTAAATTGTGGGAGATTTGTATTCAACAAAGTCAGTCGTGAGTGACAATAGAATAAGTTACCCTTCTCACTACTTGATCCTATGCTTGTTTACTGTGTACCAAATATTTCATATTTTAAAAATGTGTGTCCTACTTTCAGTAGCCTATAGTTGGCATAGAGCTATGAATGAACGCCATTTGTTTCTCTCTGTCTCGTAGCCATCTACTATATTATTCCAATCTACATAAAACTCCTTGCGCACAACTGTTACCCACACACAAAACATAAAGGCAATATGAATAAGTCATGTATCAAAGTAAAGATCTAAATGCGCCAAATGTTTCTCGGCATCTCATATGGCAAGTGTGATTTCCTGTTTATTAAATATTTCTTTAATCAATATAATGGGCTTAAGAAAATTTGCTTCTGAAAGTCAGTTGTGATTGAATGTTTTATGTTACAGCAAATGTCTTAATGAAGTGACAGCTTATGGTCTTATTTTTAAGGCTTCATACCTAGGTATATCAATGGGTTGAGTACGTCTTGTGTTGTTTTTCGGCTTTCTTTCTCCTCTTTCTGTACATTGTGTGGGCAGCACCTGCTTATTGTTCTACACTATGACTTCCTGGAGACATTGTCCTGTGGACTTGGTGTCTATTTTCTCTGCTATAAAATCAAGCCTACATAATTATAAGATCTTAAGCTCTACAGACTATTGTAGAAAACACAGACTTTGCTCATTGATGAAATCTGTGCTACTTGTTACATTTCTATTTGTGCATGTGATTTTTATATTGTTGTGCAATCTTTGGAATGGTTTGTTTCCAGGACTGTAGTTATTTTTCCCATTAGAGTTTAGTAAAAACAGACATGTGCTCTCAATATTCTTATTCTTATGTGCCTTCTGTTTGTAACATTTCAAATATTTACGTTCAAAATAATCTGATGGTGCAAGACTTTCTCTTGTATTTCTTTACACTGGAACAGAATATTTCAGTCTGTTAGGAATTCAACAAGATTACTGTGGATTTAGTTTTGCTAACTTTTTATGCAAAGGTAAGTGTTATGTTTGGAGTTGACTTATTTCAGTGTTATTTGAGTGACATCTTTACGTCCTCATTTTCTTTTTCTAATGACACTGGTATTTTGTTTGGTTGTTTTCTGCATTTTTTTTTGTTCTTTATTTCATCTTATACAATTTCTTGTATTAGGAATTTGTTAGTTTTCACATACCCCTTGGGGTCAGAGCGCAGGGTCAGCCATTGTACAGCGCCCCTGGAAAAACTGAAGGTTAAGTGCCTTGCTCAAGGGCCCAGCAGAGCAGGATCTCTTTTGGCAATGACGGGGTTTCGAACCAGCGCAGATCCTTAGCCTCAGAGTCACCACTCCGCCCATTTTGTGTGTCTGGTCACTGTGATGTGTGGTTGATAGTCATTTGATGTATGAAACATGTGACTAGTGACATCATGGTATAGCCATGCATAGTAGCATGTGTCTTAAATTCAAAATACAGTAATCCCTCCTCCATTGCGGGGGTTGCGTTCCAGAGCCACCCGCGAAATAAGAAAATCCGCGAAGTAGAAACCATATGTTTATATGGTTATTTTTATATTGTCATGCTTGGGTCACAGATTTGCGCAGAAACACAGGTGGTTGTAGAGAGACAGGAACATTATTCAAACACTGCAAACAAACATTTGTCTCTTTTTCAAAAGTTTAAACTGTGCTCCATGACAAGACAGAGATGACAGTTCTGTATCACAATTAAAAGAATGCAAACATATCTCTTCAAAGGAGTGCGCGTCAGGAGCACTGAATGTCAGAAAGTGAGAGAAAACCAAACAAATCAATAGGGCTGTTTGGCTTTTAAGTATGCGAAGTACCGCCACTACAAAGCTGTTGAAGGCGGCAGCTCACACCCCCTCCGTCAGGAGCAGAGAGAGAGAGAGAGAGAGACAGTGAAAAACAAAACAGTGAAAAATCAATACGTGCCCTTTGAGCTTTTAAGTATGTGAAGCACCGTGCAGCATGTCGCTTCAGGAAGCAGCTGCACACAGAAGGTAGCAACGTGAAGATAATCTTTCAGCATTTTTAGACGAGCGTCTGTAGCGTCTAGGTGTGCGAACAGCCCCCCTGCTCACACCCCCTACGTCAGGATCAGAGAAAGTCAGCGCAAGAGAGAGAGAGAGAGAGAGAGAGAGAGAGAGAGAGAGAGAAACAAAAGTAAGTTGGGTAGCTTCTCAGCCATCTGCCAATAGCGTCCCTTGTTTGAAATCAACTGGGCAAACCAACTGAGGAAGCATGTACCAGAAATTAAAAGACCCATTGTCCTCAGAAATCCACAAACCAGCAAAAAATCGGCGATATATATTTAAATATGCTTACATATAAAATCCGCGATAGAGTGAAGCCGCGAAAGGCGAAGCGCGATATAGCGAGGGATCACTGTAATACGAAAAGACTATTAAGTTGCTCATGAAAAAAAAAGACTTTTGAGGACTCTACTATATAAAACAAACAAATTACTACAGGAACAAATCACTTAGGGTTTTGAACTTTGCTACGGTCTGATTTCTGTTTAACATTTTGGGAAATTGTTTCAAAGTGGATCGATCCAAGCCACTCTTTGTCTGTCCTTTCTTCTGTCATTTCCTTTAAACTTCTCTGTCTCTCTATCATTCACTATCAACCTAATAATGAACAGCATATTAATCACAAGATTGAATCCACTTTGGTATTTTCAGTTCAATCAAAATGTCAAAGAGAAAAAAACTCTGATCTCTATAGTTAAACAAAAAAAGTGGACAAAGGCTTGGTGACATTGGGTCCCTGGAGATGTGTAGCAGCAGCACCCTGTCTATCTCATTCATAAAATTTCCCTTCAATCTGATTTTCAATCTAAAGAAAAAAGTTGAATTAGTTAAACCTGAATTTGTGAAAATACCTACCTTTAGATGAAGCTGTTCCCAATTTAAACAAATATCGCTTCTTATTACAGTACAAACAAAACATACAAGGGCTATCAAACTTCTTGAAATTCCCTCCATAGTATACACTAGACTTACATTTACAAAGAAAGTGTCATTAACAGAGTTTTAGGATAGAATAATGAAAGCTGAATTACAGTAAACTGCTGTTGAAGTTTTTTGTTCTTTATTTCACCTTATACGATTTCTCGTATTAGGAATTTGTTAGTTTTCGCATTCCCCTTGGGGTCAGAGCGCAGGGTCAGCCATTGTACAGCGCCCCTGGAGCAATTGAAGGTTAAGGGCTTTGCTCAAGGGCCCAGCAGAGTAGGATCTCTTTTGGCAGTGACAGGGATTCAAACCGGCAACCTTTGGGATACCAGCGCAGATCCTTAGCCTCAGAGCCACCACTCAAGTTAAATGGAAACATCAACATAGATCAATATTATAAATACCCAGAGCAATGGGCTGTCATCACTAACATACAGGTTGGATAATTCCCTTAACTAATTAAAGAACTGCTAGAAATGACTTCTTTTGTAGCACCTGGTCCTCCCTCACCCACTCTGGACATGCAGACTTAGTTTGATATTTTAGAAAAAATATGGAAATTAGGAAAAGTATGCCATGGCTGCCATAACAAAGCTCCATTTACATTTGTAGGCAGTTCATAAAAACCTGTGCCGTCATCTGATTCATTATGGGCACTCAGTCTCATTAAGGAGTCCATCATATTACCCTAAGTTCTTGTCTATAAGCCGGACTCATGTATTAGCCGGAGACCAAAAATCATACGAATTTTTAAAATAAAATCGTATCATAGATAAGCCGGACTCATGGATAAGCCGAACGTACTATAACCTATAACTAATAGAAGGGAGGGAGGTCAGTGGTCTCACTCGCGCCCATTTAATTTCTTTAAGGGGGGAGAGAGTGTGAGATATTGGCGTCTCTCTCACTCCCCGCATGGCGCGGTTGGAGCGGCCGGAGCGCGTTCTTTCTGCTCTGGGCGTCGCCGAGTCAACACGAGCGCGTAGCGGTCATTTAAATTGTGATTTTATATGTAAGCATATTTAAATATATATCGCGGATTTCTGCGGACAATGGGTCTTTTAATTTCTGGTACATGCTTCCTCAGTTGGTTTGCCCAGTTGATTTCATACAAGGGACGTTATTGGCAGATGGCTGAGAAGCTACCCGGCTTACTTTTCTGTCTCTCTTGCGCTGACTATCTGTGATCCTGACGTATGGGGATTGAGCAGGGGGGCTGTTTGCACACCTAGACGATACGGACGCTCGTCTAAAAATGCTGAAAGATTATCTTCACGTTGCTATCTTTTGTAAAGCTGATTCCTGAAAAGACATGCTGCACAGTGCTTCGCATACTTAAAAGCTCGAAGGGCACGTATTGATTTTTGACTGAAAAACAAACTCTCCCTCTCTCTCTCTTTGTCTGCTCCTGACGGAGGGGGTGTGAGCTGCCGCCTTCAACAGCTTTGTGCCGCGGTGCTTCGCATACTTAAAAGCCAAACAGACATATTGATTTGTTTGCTTCACTCCTTTGAAGAGGAAGATATGTTTGCATTCTTTTAATTGTGAGACGGAACTGTCATCTCTGTCTTGTCATGGAGCACAGTTTAAACTTTTGAAAAAGAGACAAATGTTTGTTTGCAGTGTTTGAATAACGTTCCTGTCTCTCTACAACCTCCTGTGTTTCTGCGCAAATCTGTGACCCAAGCATGACAATATAAAAATAACCATATAAACATATGGTTTCTACTTCGCGGATATTCTTATTTCGCGGGTGGCTCTGGAACGCAACCCCCGCGATGGATGTATAAGCCGGACTTATGTATAAGCCGATATTCTATTTTTTCATTTTCACAACTTTTTTCCTCAGATAAGCCGCGGCTTATAGACAAGAACTTAGGGTAATATTTAAACAGTTTATTTTATAATTCAGACTCTACCTTACTTTATCTCTTTGGATGTACTAATCTACTCTAATAAAATACTGTCTGTGCGTGTGTCTCGTCCCTCCGAGTAATCTGATTGGTCAGTTAGGCATTGGTGATGCAATCAACAAAAGAAATGCCAGGAAAAGAGGGGGGTTGAGGCACACAAGAAGGAGTCAAGGTATAGAAGGCACACTGAGGATCTCCTACAAAGAAGAAAAGACTCCACGAGAATTTGAATGATGTTTTCAAGGTGGGTAAAGGGATCCCGTTTTCCATTGGCGGTAGTCAAAAAACAAACAATATGCAAGCAAGGCACCTTGAAATGGAAATGCCTGAGAAATGGTTTATGGCAGGGGTTCTCAATGTCGGTCCTGGGGACCCACTGTGGCTGCAGGTTTTTGTTCCAACCAGCTTCTATTTTTAATTGGACTCCTGGGCTAATTAAGTGAATTGTTATTTGTCAAATTCTGTGTTTTGGGAAAAATGTAGAAATTAGAAAACTAAGTTTGGTATATTAAAATGTGCCAAGCAGTTATATTGGAATAATATATTTTGTTTTCTTTTTAACAATATTTTCATCTTGATTTTCATTCTGTTTTTTGCAGAGTGTTCTAGTTGTTTAATTAATTCATTATTTTCTAATTAGTGGGTCTAACGCTGAAGTAGTTGCAGCCTTGTTGTTTGCCTGGCTGACTGCTCCGCTGGTTGTCATTATTAGGATACAATGAAGGGAGCAAACAGTACACAGAAAGGGCAAAATAGAATGAAATCAACAAAAGGTTGTTAAGCATTTAAATCTCTAGCAAAAGCAGAAATATTCCTAAATGTCTTATAAATGTAAAACATGCTGTGGTGCTTTCTTAATGAAGAATAAGTGAAGAGAAAAAAAATGTCTGCTAATTAATTGAGCTCAGTGTTATCAGATGTTGTCACTGATTAGAAATCTGGTTGGAACAAAAACCTGAAGCCCCCAGGACCGACATTGAGAACCCCTGGTTTATGGGAATGCGACTGAGATGGGGGAGCGCCTATCAAAACAAGATGATTCACACAAGAATACAGAGGAAAGGAGTACGAGAAATGCTGAAGGTACACTTTGGGAAAGAGATATCAAATATTTCTTAATCTAAATGTGGATAGTACAGAATATGTTATTCATTCTTCACACTAATGTCTTAACACATTGTTTTCTGGTTTATCTTATATTACAATGTAGATTTTAAAATGACAGATTAAAATATCGAGCAATCTAGACCAAGGCTATTGTGTTTATTTTAGACAAAGGAAATGTCCGAAACAACAGTCTGCTATAGTGCATGGCAGAGATCAAAGGAGGTGTTTCTTTAAGGCTAAAAACAAAAGAAATGTTACAGTCATTAGAAAGAGTAAATAAACAGAAGTTGTTAGATCTTTCACCAAAAATGCAAAGATTAAACCAAAGACGCAGTTGAAAACAAAAAAAATCCAAAACCAGAGTCATTCCCTAATATATCATTTTGATTAATTGATCAAGCACTAGATGGTTTTAAGGCCTTTCATTTAAATGCTTAAAGTTTGAACACTGTTTAATGGGAGCAATCATCTTAAATTTTGTGACACATCTTAAATTTCTTTTGACACACTTTCATTTTGTAGGAATACTTTCCTTACAAAGAAGTCACACTCTTTACAAAGATAAGTCAGAAAGATGTGGGATCGGCTAAATGTTAACTGCCTTAACACTCAAGTTTCACATCTCATGGTAATAAAAATCTTTCTGAGTGCTTGGTCCTCTAATGCAAACAGCATTTCTCTGTCTTTCAGATCCATGTTAAAGGTAGCTTTCCTCCCTCTCTGGGAGTGCAGCTTTAAGAAAGACACCTTTAAATGTTACTAAATATGAGAAGACAGAAATGGAGTCGAGTTTTACTGTAGATTACTGTATTTTAGATATGTATAGATTATCAAACTTGGGTTTTAGAGTTGTACAGGAGACAGGAAGATGGGACCATTGCTGAACAGGCAGGAAGAGACAAAAGGTTTTATTCAACAGGAGTTTATCTTTGGCACACGAGCACACAGGTAGGAACTGGCAAACATCACACTCCATCTCCACCCTTCAGCTTAAAAGAACACAAAGTCTCCTTCATTGAGCAGGTTCAGTGGCTCAGAAGCAGTGGCTGGAGCAGACGCAGTCTGGGGGAGAGATGACAGAAGAGAGAGCAATTGGGCTGGCTGGGTCTCGGTCTTTTAAATGTTCTAAACATCATGTGAAAAGCATGTCACATGTTAAGAGAGCAAAGTTGCAGCTGATTCTGCAAAAGGGCCAATTAAGAGTATTTGTTTCCCATTGAAATACTGTTTAGGAGGGTTTTTTTGAAGACTGTGTTTTTTTTTCCATTGGTTTATTGCTTAACAGAGATTTATCTTGAAGCTAAGAGAGTATCAGCCCACAGCAGCCAGTGTTATACAATAGGAATATGGAGCAAAGGATCCACTGAGACATATTTGAGTGACTACTGTCACCATCAAGGATGGCAAAATGGCTGGGACACTGGTCACAACCCCTCCCTCAACTTTGTTCACAATACGTGTAATTTAAATTCTTACACATTATATGTACTCGATTTCAAGAGAGAAAGACATTTTAGGTCCTCAGACTTAATTTGACAGCTAACGGTATTGTATTGTAAGGTGTACAGCATTCTTAAATTTTCCCCTTCTCATTAAATCAACATTCTCAGAAACAATTTATGCTTTATTATGATTTCATAACTAAATAAAGTATTAGATCAAAAGGTTAAGAGACCTTGTATTATCATTGCTTGTATTATCTTTATATATATTGCTTATATGCTTGTATTATCATTTTTGACTGAAACACATTCAGTACAAGTCTAGGTATATTTCAAAGCTTAACTTTAATTTTCTATGAAGCGTCAAGTCTTCCTAGCCTCAGCATTCTGTGCATATGACTAATTTTAGCTGTAGTTGTTTATAGGTGTTATGTTCCCAAATAGAGTACATACAACTCCTATCAGTGGGCTGGCTTTATCGCTCTAAATGTTTGTCCAATTAGTAGTTTATGGGCTTGTCTAATTGGTTTTCTTGGCAGGCAATCATCAGACCCTTTGTCTGGGTGCAGAGTAAGTTTCTGCATGAGGTAGCTGTTTTTCTACTTGTCATAGCAATTATAATTGCATTACCGCTTCACAAATAATTACTTACTTTTGCTGTTACTTAAAGTAATTCTAAAACAGACAAAAGAATCAGAATATCAGTTTGTCACCTTTTGCATCTTAACATATGCTTTCAAACCATTTTTTTATGTTAAATTGTAGAGTATTAAAGCAAAATGGAATTATGTATTAATCTTTGTAAACAGTTACGATCAAAATAGCAATTTATGATAAAGATCATATATCCCTCAAACTTAATCACACATCAATTTTGTTTATTTACCTCTAATCACAGGAAACTAAAGTGTATACCAAGAACAAAGAAGCAAAGGATTCATCCACAATCCACATCAATGTGAACTTTCTCATTCTGTATAGGTATCATTCAAGCTGAGCGTAAGGGAATCATACTGACAAGAAAGAGGGCACCGGCTAAACATGACCCTCTCTGTTCTAACCATTAAATGAAATTAACTTTACATACTTTACTTTACTATAGAAATATGTAGAAGATACTTGGACTCAATCAGAAATATGCTATGCTACAGCAATGGAGGGAGAGGCTAGTGTGAGAGGTGTGGACCTCTTACATCTACACCGACAGTGTGTATGGGTCTGAAACATCTTGGATTATGTCTGACATGAAGTGGGAGATAAATTAAGACTGTTGAGGAAACTTAAAAGAAAAGAGAGAATATGCAGGAATCACACTCAGGCAAAACCAACTAATATTTGTTTAAATCCTCAGAGTACTCTATGGTGATGAGGACCACCAGGCTGGCACCACCACCCGACACAGACATGCTTGGGACACAAGTTCAAAGCACACACATTGTTTTTTATTTTCTTTTACCTCGTGGGAAACACCTTCCCCCATTTCCCACAAGTATAACACAGTCCCAGCACAAGCACAGCACAAACACAATGCTCATCTCTCTCTTTCTCTTCTTCTCCAATCCTCTGGTCAAGCTTCATCTTCCTTCTCCCGACTCTGGCTCCTTTTATACTGCACCCAGAAGTGCTCCAGGTGCTTGATGACCTAGTTACCGGCAGCACCCAATAGGACTCAGCTGATCTTGTTGCAACACCCCCTGTCAGATCCCAACAGGGCTGCACCAAACTCCAACTCCCATGAAGCCCTGCGGGATTTCGAGGCACTGCTGCAACCCAGGGGGGCTGCCATCTAGCATCCCAGTGGAGGTAATGCTCTGGCCACGCTTGTTCCCATGGTCCTTCCAGCATGGAGGCGTCCAGGACTGGTAAACAACAATATGCCATCTCTCCCAAAAATATTTTCAGTTATAAAAGGAAATTCGATCTTCTCTTTTTAAGCCAATTCACAGAACTGTTGGAACTTAGTTAAAGAATTTATTCATGAACCTCCAAAAAATTGATGAAATGGTTAATATTTAAAATATTTTACATGAATTCACCAGTACACATTTTAGAGACAGTATCACATAAAGAATAAAAGTTACAGGGAAATGTTAGAGTATTTTATCAAAAAGAGAAATAGAATAACAAAGAAAATATGAGAGCGGTATGTTTACAATATTTAGATGATTAATAGAGCTTTGAAATTACTAACATTTACACAAAAACTTAATAAATCGCAGAGCAGTGTCTGAAGGTATGGTCAGTTCTCTGCTCTTATATACATAATCAATGACTTATTAAGAATGCCATATTTGTTTGCTACAAATGCCATCAGGAGAAAACTATAAAACTATAACCAACTTAGTCAGATTTGCCTTCCTTAAGTATAATAATAATAATTAATTACATGTATATAGTATATTTCTAATCTACTCAAAGCACTTTGCATAGACAGTGGGGAACCATTTCAATCACCATCAATGTGTAGCATCCACTTGGATGATGTGGTGGCGGCCATTCTTGTGCCAGTTCGCTCAGCGCACATTAGCTATTAGGTGGTAAAAGGGTGAGATGGATAGATAGCCAACAAGGGACAAGTGATGATTAGGGGGCCAGACTGGACAGCCTATGACTGGCAATTTTGGCAGGACATTGTGAAACATTCGACTCTTTCTGAAAGATGCTCAGGGACCTCGATTTTACATCTCCTCTGAAGGACACTGACATTTTTAAAGCACAGTGTCCCCATCACTGCAATGGGGCATTGGGGTCAATACACAGATTACAGGGTAAGTGCCCCTGCTGACCTCTCCAATGCTTCTTCCAGCAGCAACCCAAGCTTTTCCTAGATGATCTCCCATCCAGTTATAGGCCGGGCCTGAACATAAAGGTGGATTACCTGTTCTGATTAATAGATGGTATAGCTGCTGGTAATAATAATTATTCTTATATTACTCCTCCAGTCGGGTTGGCGGATCTATCACTTCATGACAAGAGGGTATTGGTAGCCTCTTTTTTCTGCTAACGATGTACATTTTTATTCCCGTCATTTTCTCAATTTCATAAACTACAATATAAACACTTAAGTACAAGAAGTAACAGATCTATCATAGGATAGACTTTGGAAACTAGTGATCCTGAATTAAATTAAGCAAATATGAACATAGATATTTGAATTCTAAGTAATAACTAGAATGAATATTCCACAACGTATTTTTTTGTAATATTTATTTTGCTCTACACTACGGAAAAAAGGCACTAAACATCAATTCATTTGCGTTAGATTTTAACTCCAGATTGCTCATAAAGATTTACCAGTAAGCTTTTGATGGTCTTTCAAATAATGGGTTAGCAAAGAATTACCAGAAAGCAACACATTCTCAAATCATAATTAATGAACTGCTGAGAGAGGACAAAGACTTCTAGTATGCAGGATCTTCTACATTGCTAAGTGACCTCAGATGATGACTTATTGGACATACTCATTAGAAAGCTTTAAGATACAGAATACCAGAAATGGAGTTAATAAACTGTGTTTTCTTTTTTACTCACTTGCAGATATTCTGTAAGAACAGTAAAGAGTAAATTACCTCTAAGGATAAGTGGTGGAAAAAGTTAAATAGTCTTTAAAATGTTTACATGAAGATATATGTGGTCAACTAAACTAGCACTAGATTATAAACAATAGTATCTCTACCTTGTCATCCCATGGAAGGTGGCAAAAACATTTCTTGTTTTAATAATGATAAAATGTAATGTAAAAAATATTACATCGTTTCTGAGCAGTAAATTTAGTCTAAATGTGACCATAAAATCAAAAATACCTGAAGAATATTGTTTTACAAGTTACTTTGCTTATAAAGGCAAGCTATGTGGCCTTGAAGACTTGCTTCTTTAAAAGCTTTAGTTAATCTTTGAAGGAGTTAACTGCTTTACCAGCTTAATTTGTAAACTGCGCAAGATCTCCAGGAAACTAAAATAGACAGGGATTTTTCTTTTTTTTCCGAAATAAATGATCAGCCCTTGTATAAATATGAACTGTCCTATAGGAAAATGCTTTCATTCTTATCTTTCTATTGTCTTCTACTCTCACTCCTATTTAGAGATTAAAACCTTTATTGGAAAAGTGCACAATGCAGTCCCTTTATAACTGGTTTAATTGTCCCATTAAGAGATTACCGATGCATAACTCATACACTAATGACTATTAGATGAAAGGTACCCAATTTACCTGATCTTTTGAACAAAGTCCAGCCAAGACTTTGTCAACACAGCCCGCCAAGAGACATCAAGAATGCATTTGAAGATCTAATTGGTTGCTCTATTTGTCCTAACTCCAACAAATAACAACCACATGTGTAACCATCTATTCACACAAGAACTAAAAATATCAACACTTGCAGGCATCTGGGAATTTTTTTCTGACAGGAGTTGCTATTGATTTCTTTTTTCCCCCCAGATGATTTCCTCAAACATTTTTGACTGTTCCTTTAAGGCCTCAAGTTGTCTTCTTAAATTTCAATCAATGATGTCCTGGGCATTTTTAATCTTGTACCAAAGGGAAAAAAAGACAATTTACTTTCATTTCAGAAATAAAATAGCTATAAATTCACAAAGATATCCTGCACCCTAATAAAATTATGTGCTTTTTATGAAGGAAGAAAAAGAATTCTAGGATTATACTGTGTTTTAAATTCATTTTAGTAATATTGTTTGCAAATAATGCATGGTCAGACACCTCTACTACATTTCTGTAATGAACAACATGTATAATTTATTAGAATTCCCAAAATTCAAGTACATTTTTCTCATTAAATCAAACTCAAACTTTGCGATTTTTAAAAATTCACTCCTTAATTTTAAGGTTTGGTTTACTCTGTTTATCATTGTTAAATGGAATTCTGCAAGCATTATACCGTATTAGGGCAACTTTTTAAATAAATAATCATATGCCGGGTAGCGTGCAGGCTTGGAATCAGGTGTGGGTGTGCACAAGCGTGTTTCACACGGTGGCTAATTGGGGTATTTGGCCGATTGTGCCACATACACATGCAGAGGCAGGTGGATCGGTTATGTGCCTCAATTGTGCCTCGGGTGGAGTGACGTGTCGCACCTGTACCCAATTAAACAGACAGATAAACAGAAGCTTGCATGGCAGAGAGGGAGAAAAAGACAAGAAACAGAAAAGAAAGGAAAAGAGGCATGGAGGTTAAAGGATGGAGAGAAGTGAGCTGAGCTGGTGTGGCAAATTTGTAGGAAGCAGGTAGACAGGAATGAAGCCCCAGGGAAAGAGCGTGTGGCCGGCATTGAAGAGGGGGCCGAGGGTTGCTCCTGTTGAGCATGGGAGCAGGAGCAAAATGATTACTCTGGAGGGACTCCCCCACAAGGCCGGGGAATGACAGCGGGAGTCTGAAGGAGTGGTGACTTGGCGGTGCCCCATGGAATGCTGTGGGATGGGCGGCGGGAACACGAGCGGGTCAGAAAGTCATTTATGCCTGTTGGGGACGTCTCTCTGTGCTGCAAGATCTGAATAGGACAAGCCGAAGAGACGTCAGTTTTCAAGAGTTGCACCAGGGCTAGGGGATTTTAAAGGACAGCTTCCTGCATGATTTTGAACCTCATTTTTAGGAATATTTATTGACTGCTTTCATCCTCCACATTCACTCTAACTTTTCTGGATTATTTATTGGAGATTTTTTGCAGTGCATTGTTTGAACCCTGTTTATTTGATTTGGATTTTGACTAAAAACACTAAGCACTTTATGCACCTACCCCTTGTCTGGATGTGTCCTCACCTGCTAGGCTCATCTCAGTTATGGTTTCGACCGAAGTGGGTTCAAGAGGCTCCCAATGAAGAGTGAGAGCATGAAGCCAACACACACTGTCACCAGTGGCGTAGCTCGAGTTCACGCCACTCGGGGCGGGGCTGGGCGGAGCTTTAATTTGCTGCCCTCCAACGTATCTGAATATGTCAACCTATTTATATAGAAAATTAAAATGACGTACAGAGAAAAATTAAGATACATTTTGCATAGATTTATTTATATATAGAGAAACAGCAATAATTTTTTAACATATTATTTATAAGCATCAACTAGACAAGAATATAGTACAGACTCACTGATAAGCCATGTTCTGATTATTAGTTTAATATAATTATGCTGCGAAAACCAGAACCGGTGTGGTGTACAAGTGATAGGTGGGGATAAGCAAGAACGCATTCGGATTGTTAACGAAACGAAATTATAGATAGTGAATTAGTTGTTTATCTTCCTAGAAATTATTATCGGTGTAATGAATTTGTGAATTTCCCCTTGGGATTAATAAAGTATCTATCTATCTATCTATCTATCTATCTATCTATCTATCTATCTATCTATCTATCTATCTATCTATCTATCTATCTATCTATCTATCTATCTATCTATCTATCTATCTATCTATCTATCTATCTATCTATCTATCTAATGTTTCTGTTTATTTTTGTTATTGCCTCATAAATTTCAACTGCCGTGTCTGATGCTGTCACAGAAGGACCGTCTGAAATTTGCTTCGTTTTTGAAGCATTTGTGGATGAAAATCAGAGAATTCATTCATGCGTGATATTTTTCCGAGCCCTGCTGCTTACACGTGAAGTGTTCTGAGCCTTTTGGCCAATGATGCCGCCCCCAAAAATTAGCCGCCCGGGCCGGATCACCCCCTCCGTCTACCCCTAGCTACACCACTGACTGTCACACTGGGAATTGTCATTTTGTTGTTTATCTGTTTCTAAAACTGACTATGCTAGTGTCTAACTAAAATCTAAAAGTTATTTTATTATTATTATTATTAAAACTCTGTGGTGGGTTGGCACCCTGCCCAGGATTGGTTCCTGCCTTGTGCCCTGTGTTGGCTGGGACTGGCTCCAGCAGACCCCCGTGACCCTGTGTTCGGATTCAGCGGGTTGGAAAATGGATGGATGGATATTATTAAAACTCAGGTGCAATATGCCTAACTTGAAAAATCACAGAGACTTAAATCTGTTGGGATTATGGTTTACTAGGAGTGTGATTGAGGTGGCTGGGCAGCCCACCTCCATTTACAATGGGAAGAGGAACAATGATGTGTTAGTACTCTAACATATGACAGGTTAACTTGAAGAATAAACTCAACAAACATTCTATAGCAAAGTGATGTATGGATTTAGCAAATCAAAAATTAGTCTGCATGTTTCTCTGACAGAGTTATGTTGACATTGTAAGCACAAGCCAAGTGATAAGTTATCATGCAATAAACTTTTATTTCAGCCTTTTAAAAAAAAAAAAAAAAAAACTCTTTAAGAAATCAATACACTCCTTAATGAGTAAACCTGATTAACCTTAAACCCAAACCCAGCCCCAACCCTTCAGAATGTGGCACATTAAGCCAAGCATGCCTATAAAGTGATTGAAAGCTATGTAATTTTATTTTTATTAAACAATTATATCAGCAGTGTCATTTATTGTGATGCATAAACATCCACCAGTGTTCATTTTAAAAGTACCAGGCTTTTTGCAATTATTTTATTTTCTAAATAATTCTCATAGTCTCATCTCCTATAACACTAACACATATTTTCTAAACTTTCTAAGGTTCTTAATCCAACACAACAAGAAGGAGATAGAAAATGCCTTGATACTGACAAAATCACACCGTGAAATTAATCTATTGAACATAAAAAATACTACAGTCAAATGTAAGAGGGTTATGCTAAAAGACCAGTTCTAGAAAACAACAGTATTGAGATCCTTATTGTTAATTTGGACATTGTAAGGGATGGAGACTCACAAAGAGCTGATTAAATGGTTGGCATGGGTGTTTTTTGTACTGCACCTATATAAGCTAAAATGGAGCATCATGGGTTTCAAGCAAAAAAAAAATCTGTTCAAGCAAATTATTAACTTGTTCAAGGAATTGCATTACTCAGTGGAACAGATTATTTTTTTTGGAGCCCTGTTTCATATTAATTTGTAAAAACAGATTATTATCACTTTTCCACCTTGTAGTCCAGTTCTTATTACAGAGATCCATATGGTTTTCCTGGCTTACAGTTCAATCAGCCATAAGTGGTGGAAACGTTAATAGAAGAAAAGGTAAGTTTAAAATCTAGTTGATAATGGCACTGAACAGTGTAGAATAGACTGAAACTATTGGCTGGCTATACTCTTCCATTTACGGTTCACTAAACTGCATACCAGGAAAGATAAATGGCTACTGAAATAAGAAAAAAATAAATAATCAGCTCCAACATATGACGTAATTAGTTTGAATGGGTTACATAATCCATTCGAACGAGTTACTACTACTACAGATTCCAAACTGATTTTTCTTTTTTTGCTTGATACCTACGGGGCTCCATAAGCAAATAACCGAGTGTTAAAGATAATTCTGTAGTGGAACCAGCCAGAGGTGTATGGAGCAATATTTTATATTATATGCCATTTATTAATCTTTACATAGAAGATACAATTGGCTACCCGCTTGAGAATATCTATTGAATATTTTTTGTGCTGTATTTATGGTACCAGATTTTCCTGGAATAAATACAGGATAGCTGAAAAGGTGGCTTGAGTTCTTGGGTAGGCAGTGTGTGATGATTCATCTATGTAGTTAAAATTTTTAAACTATATTCTAAAGCTTTACTATAACTCTGGCATCAGAATAAACGTCTAGTTTTTTTTTAGCAATGCTTGCACATATATCAATACCACATAACAAAATCGAGGTTCAATCTTACTATTCCTTAAACATTAATGTGTAGGTGACAATGTCTTATGCATATCAAACCAATAAAGGCAACACAAAAACGAAACAACAGCAACAACAATATTTATTTATATAGCACATTTTCATACAAATGATGTATCTCAAAGTGCTTTGCAGGATGAAGAAAGAGCAAAAAGACAAAATTAAAAAATAAAATTAGGCAATACTAATTAACATAGAATAAAAAGTAAGGTCAAATGGCCAGGGAGGACAGAAAAAAAAAAAAAACTCCAGACAGATGGAGAAAAAAACAAAATCTGCAGGGGTTCCGAGGCCACAAGACCATCCACCCCCTCTAGGTATTCTACCTAACATAAATGATCTCAATCAGTCCTCATGGTATTCAGGCTTCACATGGAAGAACTTGATGATGACGGTCATGGGGACTTCTGGCCTTCAAACCATCAATGTAGGGATAGCACAGTGCTTTGATCGAGTGGTGGTGGTGCAGATCACCACCACAGAAAACCGGAAAATGAACAGCAGCAGAAATATCAGGGGATGCAAACAACTAAACACAAACTCCAAACAGTGTATTCCAACCTTTGTGGTGTCAGAACCCAGTTTTTCACATGCTAGTGTGACCCCACTCTATGAATTTAGTTTGATTGTTAAAGCGGGTTGTGAGGTCCCACACAATCATCAGAGTATAAGTGAATTAGATGAATCAAGTGTGATCGTAAATGCTTTTCCACCTTGGTGAATCAAGCACGATCAACAAAGTAGGAGTTGGGGAGGTCATCCAGGATCGACTGTGATCCACCTGCAATGCTGTCGCTTTCAATCGAGTGTGATCATCAGACTGGCGAATAGGGTTTTTCATGCATTATCATCTGGGGTTGACCAAGACCCACCTACAATGCTGCCACAGCCCACAAGTGGAAAGTGGCCCACAGGTTGGGAAACACTGCTATAAAACAACCAGCCAGCAATATTCTGTTGGTTTAAATTTGAGAAAAAAAGTCATAAATACGGGAATCTGAGCTCAAGGTGCCATAGTGGTTGTCGTCTGTATCAGGAGTGTATTTTTCACTTGAACCTATATTTTGCAGAGACTTACATGGCTTAGTATCTGGGCAGCAAGTGCAATGACATAGATCTATCACTTTTTCTAACTCAAGAACCACATAATCACAAGATATCTGATTGGTTAGATACTATTTGTTTTTAAATGAACTGATGTGAGCAATTAATCACAGCACACCTTAAGGTACTTAGAGTGGGAAGGTGCTACTGTTTGTGCAATGACAGGCACAATGCAATGGATATCCAGATGCACATTTTTATTGCACTGTGAAATTAACCATTTCTAAAACTTAATAATACATCGTTTTTGTTACAATATACTGTATAGACTCACACTGTGTATACTATACTTGCAATCATTTATATTAGTTCAGACCATCAGTTTCCCTGCATGCTGTTCTTTGAGTGCCAGTTTCTAACCATCACCTGTCCTCCCTCCAACCAATTCCTGACCAAATGATTTTTCATGAAATATTGAACATTTTATATCTTTTCTTTACACTAAAGTTTATTGCATCTTCCACTAAACACTGCTGTTTAACATGATGACTTGGTGCAAAATTCAAAGTCCTCAATTTCTGTGAGTTTGTTGCCTACCATTTATAATAGTATTGTGATAAGCTGCCCGGACACCGACAGACGGACACCGTATTAAAGTCCACCACAGGTTTATTATACATTATTTAAAGTGCACAACCCAGTGCTTCTCGCACCAAACTCCCCCAAAGTCCAGGCCTCTTTCTCTCTCTGCCTGCTCTTCAGGCCGCCTCCTCTCTCCTACCTCGAAACCTTGTCCACTCCTCACCCGACTCCAGTCCTTCTTTGCAGGGAGGCGGCCCCTTTTATAATTACCCGGAAGGGCTCCAGGTGATTCCCGACACTCCTAAGACACTCCCCTGTGTGGCGGAAATGCCGGCTATACTCCCGGAAGCCCTCCGGGTGTTCCCTGTCTTCTTCCCCCCAGCACTTCCTGGTGTGGCGGAAGTGTTGGGGTTCCGGGTCCTTCAGGCATGGGGGCGCCCCCTGGCGGAGACCACGGGCCCCTACAGGGTTGGGCTTCCAAGCCCTGCACCCGTGGCCCTCAAAGGAACCAGGGCGGCCGCCCCCTCGTGGTCCGGAGGAGGAATGAGCCCTCCTCCTGTCCTCTTGGGCGTCCTGGCTGGGCATCACCCCCAGCCGCGTGCCACAGTATGTAACACTGTGATGTTGGAACTTCTCAATATTTATTCTTGGAATTAACTTGGCTAGCAAGATTACTAGATAACAACATCTGCTTTCCACTAAACTGGGTTATCTGCACCCTTGATACTTTGATATTTGCCAGAAGCAGTTACCAGATGTGTTCACACCTATTTATTCTGCTGGGCTTTCTAATGATTGATATAGTAATATGAAAGAATTTCGGGGATTGGCATATTCTGCACTTTCAAGCTTTAAAAAAGGTCACAGATTCAGTCTTGCCCTTGAGCATTATAAACATTGTAATTTAGCTTAAACACAGATCCAATTAAAGCATTGAAGTGAGAACATTTCGCAGATGTAATGCATCTTTACTCAAGACATGGAATCAAAACTCACATTAGATTCATAAAGTTGTAAAATATTATAGTGTACTATATGTATTGTGTATACAGGATAAAATGTCTAATTAATATATTATAATATTTTAAAATATGTGCCCCTACTTCATGATTAGCTAGTGTCACACACATGCGAATAGGAGGAAGCTGAGAGGACCGAAAGAAGGTAATTCCACGCCAGACCAGGGGGTGGCGGGGTGCGTTAAACCTTCCCCTATTTTCTCTGCAGAACAAATATGGGAAAACCTGCCTGATTTCTCTTCAAAGATGTCACGTCCGGTTCTGGTGGCCCAAATGACATCACTTCCGGTCCTGGCATCCAAGATGACATCACTTCAGGGACCTGGTCTATAAAGACGCCATTTTCTCTTTAGAAATCAGTTCATACTGTGAACTCAAACAGGGCACATCAGTGTGACTACTAAAAAACCTTTTGCAGCCAGGTATAATATATAGCTGGCTGCCCCAAACCTTTTTGTGTGTCTGAGGCTGATTTTATTCACACTAGTTATTAACTGATTTCTTAATCCATTCTGTTTTGGAACCAATTTACAATTACTACATTAATACATCTACCTATTGTAAGATTAAGGCGCTATATTGCGCCCGACCCGACACAGATTCACACGGGAGTCACGTATAAAATACAAAGAATTTTTATTTTTCTTCACCTGTGGGGCACGTCTTCCCCGTGAACCCCATAGGCAATACACAGTCCCCAAGCACAGTCCACAAGTACACCAAGCACTCTTCTTCTCTCTTCGACCACCACTACTCCTCAGCAAGCTTTGTCCTCCTTCCACCTAACTCTGGCCGCTGAGTAGTGGTCGCTGGCTCCCTTTTATTGGGTACCCGGAAGAGCTCCAGGTGTTTGATTGCCGACATCCGGCTGCACTTCCGGGTAAGGCGAAACCAGTTGAAGCACCCCCTGGCAGCACCTGCAGGAACCCCACAGAGTTGCACAGAACTCCAACCCCCATGAGGCCCTGGGGGAGTCCGAGGAACCGCTGCAACCCAGGGAGGCTGCCATCTAGCATTCAGGGGGAGATACTGGGCTTCTCACCCTTGTCACCCTGGAAGATGTGGTGAAGGGGTGTCCCGGCCAGGCATGGGTTCCAGCCATCCGTCACACTATTCATAATTGTTTTGAGGTTACTCCTGAGCAATTGTACTGTGCAAGGCTGGAACCAACTTTGACCTAGATGCCCCCTTCTGAGACACACATCCATACTCATTCACAAGGGACTAGTCTAGAGTTGTCAGTTCATCTATATGCTCAATTTCAGGATATTAAAGTAAGTTAGAGTATCCAACAAAAGTCATTCAGACTAGTGAGAAGATGGAAGTACTACACAGACAATCACTTGGTTGCAAATTGAACCTGGTTCTCTGGCGCTCTGATGTTTTAAGGTTACACAGAGTAGTTGTGTTCAAAAGAAGCAGATTTATGGATTGAAGAATTTGAAATATCACTTTGGAAATTTTTCTTAACTATGGGGAATAGTATGGAACATTCCAATAATGGGACTGTATTCCTAAATGTACACAGAATTTATGTCAAAGGAAGACCTATAAGAACAATTTTGACAAGAGCAGGCTATTCGGCTGAACATAGCTCATCAATCCTTATTCATTTCACTTTTTCTAAGTGTCATCAGGTTGTGATTTCAAGTACCACAGTCTACCACACTACTTAATAACTTATTTCACATACTGTAGCTATTGCTTTCTTTGTGTAAAATTTTCTGACATTTGTACAAAATATATCCTTAACCAGTTTCCATCTGTGCCTTTGTGTTGTAGCTGAACAACTTATTTAGAAGTAATAGCTGGAATCCACCATGCTAATTCCCATCATAATTCCAAATACTTCTATCATATCACCTTTTAGATGTCTACTAAATCATAAAATGTTCAACACCTTCTGTCTTCCTCATAGCTCTTTTTTGTCACACCCAACTCTACTACTTGATAAAATGTTAATGTTTGTTTGATCCAACAGAGAAAGGAATACACCAGGCAAATGTCATCCTTATACAATGTCAATCGTGTGGTAGCAGTGAGAGCTTGTATCTTATACAGCAAAGTATCGCCTTTGTGTTGAGTTCAAAATGTAGAAAAAAGTCAGAGTTCCAAGACAAACCTCACACAGATAAAGTGAAAAATATTCAGACTCCATTTACTATGACTGGGCTGCAAGGCCACAGCACTAATTGCTATGCTGCTATGATGCAATGTTCTATGAATAATAGTAAAAATACACAATTTATATACAGTATATTAAAATAGACGTGTTGCAGCTGTAAGCCTTTTTCTTGCCCAGGATGTAAATTCTATTGCAAAAAATGCAGTTGAAGACATTGCCCTGAGGCCTGAAACATAAACAGGTTTGTTGTCATCAATCTTTAAGGTTAACATTGACTTCCTAAATTGAGTGTGAAAGAGCAGCTAGTTTAGGTGTGTCTCGATTTGTGGGATTTAGCTATGTAGCAGTGTATATGTCAGTTTTGTTTTATGCAGAGAGAGGAAGATTGCAGTATGTCTGATTGTCAGTGCCTTATACACAGCTCAAAGAGATCTATTCCTTCGCACAAGATTTTTACTGGTTTGGTAAATAAGTAAGTACAGTATGGCCAGTACCTCGTATCAATCAGATGCTACATACACTCTGTTTGCTAACTTACAACTGCTTGGTGTGCATTATTCACATTGCATCTTGCCTTGTTTCTTACTTTATGTATTCATATAGCGTGAGCTCTGTATATGTGAATTTATTATACCTATGAATGCACTGAAGTGAATGTTAGTGCGGAAAAATGAATTTGCATTATGCCAACTTGGCTGCTATCAGCACTGAGAACAGCCATCCATAGTAATTACTTAGAATAATATATTCTGGAAGAAGTGATCATTTTCCAAACTAACATCACCACTACTTCTTAGATTAAAATAAACACTTATTTGAAAATTAATGATTAATCATTTGTAATTCTAGTTCATTTTCTTTCATTTATTTCAAGTGATGCATACAGTGCAGTGCATTCAGTTGCTTGCTTTGTACACCCATCATTTTTTATATCTATATTATCATACTAGGGGGTTACCCCCTGCTCACTCCGCTCGTCAACTCACATGGCCTGCGCTACGTGCCAGCCACTTCGCATCTCTGCCGCTCATGTTGTGAAGAGGGAGACCCAAGGAGATGCGGTCGCTCCTCCGAAACCGCCTCATAAACGGTGATACAATGGGAAACTAATACAGTTTTTTTTTTACCTCCTCTTTGCTCGATCAGCTGCTGGTTTGCTGCTGTTGCCGTGCCACATCATCTGCATCTCGCATGGTGCTTCGAACATTTAAAAGCCTGTACAGCAGCTGTCTTTGTCATCCACTCTTTGTGTTTTATTTCCAGCTCCGGGTGTGGTTAAATGTCTTGGCACAGTCTTGTCTCGCGGGACACGAGTTCTTGATATTTTAGTTTATAATTTAAAAACGGAATAAGAATCTGAAAATCTAACAACATCACATTAAAGTTCAATACATTCTGAAAAGAATGATACCAAACATATATATGTAGATTTTAAAATAAGCCTGATTTAAAGTGTGACAAAAAAACGTGACATAAAATCTTTGTACTTTTAGGCTTAGGATTTTATATATACTGTATATAGAGTAGATTCAGTATTTCATTTGCTTCACTTAGGTGGTAGTACATAGCATGACTGTTTTATTGGTGGTCTTACATAAAAGGTTAAGCAATTTTCATTCATTCAGACACATAAAAACGTTTTAACTCAGAGTGTATTTTATTGGGGTATACAGTATTTGTTTACTAACACCAGCATTGGCTTAGATAAATGTACCACCAGTGCCTGCAAAGTATAGAGGTCCATATGTCCTGTCCTGGGTAATTCTTTGAAATTAGCAAACACATCAGCAAAAAATTACTCTAGAATCAGCACAAGTTATGAGTGGTTGAGGCCTAACTAGTTTATGTGTAAAAGAACAAGAGTAAACATGTGTAACAAATATGTACTGAACTTTAAGCTGATGAAGTGATCTCAACTGGAATATACAGAAAAATGAATTTGCTTTATTGGGACTGGACTGTTCTCCATACGACACATAAAGAAAGACATTGTGAAGAATAAGTAAATACTATTACACACATCATAAAACACGACCTTTGTATGGATCCTGATGTTTAAAAAAAGGATTTGGATTAACTGCTCAGTAGTCTTGCTGAAGTCAGATCTATAAACATATATGTCTGGAGAAAACCATGAGTAAATTTTGCTTAAACTGGGTGGGAAAAATTTGACGGCTCACTGAGTGTCACATTTCTTAACCAATCCAACATCTTATGAAGGCGGCACTCACAGTAGGGGCGGTAATTTTGAACTGCAAAGATCAGAGATGTTTTCGTTAACCTTGTTCAACAGACAGCAATCTTCTATTTAGGTTGAACCATCCACAGTTGAAAAGTCTCCTAAAAAAACCCTATTATACATATAAATGTATGTCATGTTTGCAGAAAGCAAAATGCACGTTTTAAAAGTAAACATAACTTGATTCAAGGGAGAGCCTTTTCTGTAGCATCAGATTATACACTGGCATTTGAAGACATCAATAGACAAGTGGTAAACATGAATGACATGTCATTGTGCCGTGTGTGTTCTCTGCTGTTTAGTGATACGACAACAGTGTAGGAGTCGATGTAAGGTTGAAAGAACAGGCAGAATATTCATCAAAATATGAACAGTAAAATATGCATTTGAAGTAAATGGTTTGTCAGACTCCAAAAGGACTGATGTTAAGAGCGCTGATAATGAAGACCCACTAAAGATGCAGATTTCACCTGAATCAACCAATTTGCCTAACAAGATCAGCAAAGCTCAGACAAGGCTGCACAGCATCCACCTTCTGATTGCACGTCCAAACGAATGACTAAATAAATTTCACATTACTGACTAATTGGAAATGCAAACAGGCCATGACAAAATAGCTGCAGCATTTTAACACATTATATAAACCGCTCAAAAAAATTAAAGGAACACTTTTTAATCAGAGGATAGCATCAAGTCAATGAAACTTCAGGGCTATTGATCTGGTCAGTTAAGTAACAGAGGGGGCTGTTAATCAGTTTCAGCTAACAATAGGTGCACTAGAGGGGCAACAATGAGATGACCTCCAAAACAGAAATGGTTTAACAGGTGGAAACCACTGACATTTTTCCCTCTTCATCATTTCTGACAGTTTTTTCACTAGTTTTACATTTAGATAGATAGATAGATAGATAGATACTTTATTAATCCCAAGGGGAAATTCATATACTCCAGCAGCAGCATACTGATATAAAGACAATATTATATTAAAGAGTAATAAAAATGCAGGTATAACAGACAATAATAATGTTAACGTTTACCCCCCCCCCCCCGGGTGGAATTGAAGAGTCACATAGTTTGGGGGAGGAACGATCTCCTCAGTCTGTCAGTGAAACAGGACAGTGAAAGCAGTCTGTCACTGAAGCTGCTCTTCTGTCTGGAGATGACACTGTTTAGTGGATGCATTGGATTCTACATAATTGATAGGAGCCTTTTGAGCACCCGTTGCTCTGCCACGGATGTCAAACTGTCCAGCTCCGTGCCTACAATAGAGCCTGCTTTCCTCACCAGTTTGTCCAGGCGTGAGGCGTCCTTCTTCTTAATGCAGCCTCCCCAGCACACCACAGTGTAGAAGAGGGCACTCGCCTCAACCGTCTGATAGAACATCTGCAGCATCTTATTGCAGATGTTGAAGGATGCCAGTCTTCTAAGGAAGTATAGCCGGCTCTGACCTCTCTTGCACAGAGAATCAATATTGGCAGTCCAGTCCAATTTATCATCCAGCTGCACTCCCAGGTATTTATAGGTCTGTACCCTCTGCACACAATCACCTCTGATGATCACGGGGTCCAGGAGGGGTCTACGCCTCCTAAAATCCACCACCAGCTCCTTGGTTTTGCTGGTGTTCAAGTGTAGGTGGTTTGAGTCGCACCATTTAACAAAGTCCTTGATGAGGTTGCTATACGCCTCCTCCTGCCCACTCCTGATGCAGCCCACGATAGCAGTGTTGTCAGCGAACTTTTGCACATGGCAGGACTCCGAGTTGTATTGGAAGTCCGATGTATATAGGCTGAACAGGACTGGAGAAAGCACAGTCCCCTGCGGCTCTCCTGTGTTGCTGACCAAAATGTCAGACCTGCAGTTCCCGAGACACACAGACTGAGGTCTGTTTGTAAGATAGTCCATGATCCATGCCACCAGGTATGAATCTACTCCCATCTCTGTCAGCTTGTCCCTAAGGAGCAGAGGTTGGATGGTGTTGAAGGCGCTAGAGAAGTCCAGAAACATAATTCTTACAGCACCACTGCCTCTATCCAAGTGGGAGAGGGATCGGTGTAGCATATAGATGATGGCATCCTCCCACCTTCTCCTGGTATGCGAACTGCAGAGGGTCGAGGGCATGGCGTACCTGTGGCCTCAGGTGGTGAAGAAGCAGCTGCTCCATGGTCTTCATCACATGTGGCGTCAGAGCAACAGGCCGGAAGTCGTTCAGTTCACTAGGACGTGATACCTTTGGGACTGGGGTGATACAAAATGTTTTCCAAAGCCTCGGGACTCTCCCCTGTTCCAGGATCAGGTTGAAGATGCGCTGTAGAGGACTCCCCAGCTCCAGAGCACAGGCCTTCAGCAGTTGTGGCGATACTCCATCTGGACCCGCTGCTTTGCTGGCACGAAGTTTCCTCAGCTCTCTGCTCACCTGTGCTGCTGTAATTGTGGGTGGGGATGTCTCTCCTATGCTGGTATCAGCAGAAGGATGGGTGGAGGGTGCAGTACTCCGAGGTGAGAGTGGGTTAGGATGGTCAAACCTGTTAAATAAGTTGTTCATTTGGTTTGCTCTCTTCACGTCTCTCTCGATGGTGGCACCCCGCTTCGAGCTGCAATCAGTGATGATTTTTTGTCTATGGTCAGTGTCACTACTGGTAGCATGAGGCGATACCTGGACCATACTGAGGTTGCACAGGTAGTCTAACTTCTCCAGGATAGCACATCAATACGTTCCATTGCCAGAAGGTTTGCTATGTTTCCCAGCACAGTCTTAAGGGCATGGAGGAGATTCCAGGAAACAGGCAGTTACTCTAGGATAGCTGGACAGGGCTGTAGAAGGTCCTTAACTCATCAGCAGGACTGGTATCTGCTCCTTTGGTCAAGGAGGAACAGGATGAGCACTGCCAGAGACCTACAAAATGACCTCCAGCAGGCCACCGATGTGAATGTCTCTGATCAAACAATCAAAAACAGACTTAATGAGGGTGGCCTGAGGGCCTGATGTCCTCTAGTGTGCCCGGTGATCACTGCCCGGCACCATGGGGCTCGATTGGCATTTGCCATAGAATACCACCCTGAGCACATGTGACAGAAGTGAAATTGTCTGGAGAAACAATGGAGAACGTTATGCTGCCTGTAACATCGTTCAGTATCACTGGTTTGGTGGTGGGTCAGTGATGGTCTGAGGAGGCATATCCATGGTGGAACGCACAGACCTCTACAGGTTAGACAACGGCACCTTGATTGCCATTAGGTTTTGAGATGAAATCCTTGGACCCATTGTCAGACCCTATGCTGGTGCAGTGGGTCCTGGATTCCTCATGTGCCGAGAGTATGCAGGCAGTTCCTGGAGGATGAAGGTATTGATGCCTTTGACTGGCCCCCACTATCGCCTACCCTAAATCCAATAGAATACCTCTGGGACATTATGTTTCAGGCCATCCGACACCACCAGGTTGCACCTCAGACTGTCCAGAAGCTCAGTGATGCCCTGGTCCAGATCTGGGATAAGAACCTCCAGGACACCATCCTTCATCTCATTAGAAGCATGCCTCAACGTTGTCCGGCCATACAAACTACTGAGTACAATTTTGAGTTGCTGCAATGAAATTTTGCAAAATTGACTAGCCTGCCGCATCATTTTTTCACTTTGATTTTCAAGGTGTCTTTGAATTCAGCCCTCTGTAGGTTGATAATTTTCATTTCCATTAAACGATGTGGCATCCTTTCATTCCTAACACATTACCCAGTCCATATCAGTATAGATATCAAGCAGGATTATTTTTCCCATTGAGATCTGATGTGTTTTCAAAGTGTTCCTTTAATTTTTTTGAGCAGTTTATATATTATAGGGTTTCTAAACTATTTGGGGACTCCCTCTAACGGGATGACACGCCAAAGAGCATCCCAAAGCACAATCGCTGAGTCTTTGGAAAATAGCGTATCTGTTGCCGGGGCAACTGCGGGCAATGGGTGATGCAAGGAACATTATAAATGCAGGGAACAGTATTACTTGGCCATGACCCTGCCTGATTGCTGTGTCTGTATATAAGAGTGGTAGATCCCGCTACAACAAATAACCATTCTGTTCCTGTTTTAAGCTGAATAAAGCTGGTTTTGCTAAAGTACTGAGACTCAGCCTTGTGTTTTGGGGTGCAAGACAGGGACTCACACATCACAATATCCACAGACCACAATGCTTATCTAAACTCTATTTGCTGTTGTTATGTGATATAGTGATGCTATAGTTAAAATGACAGAAAGATATCATAGCAGACAGAAACTTCTCAAACATTGGGAGGTCAGTATCTGCTGTGGTCTACATGTGTGTGTGCGAGTCTGTCTCCTCTGTTTCAGTGCTCATTACAACGTGCAAATGAATTATTAAGCTTCAGTTACCTTGTGCTACTGAGCTCCTGAATGGATAACATCAATTTTCAGCTTTTTATTTCCCCTCATCAACAACTTGTCTTCAGTACCTTTTGCTCTCTCTTGAAACCCCAGCGGTGGTTTAAAAAGCACAAACTGGAGAAATTGGGGGCGGGTGTTTTAGGAAGAAGTCCTGGGGGTGTAGCCTTTTCGGTGCAAGATTTTGCTGCTGTTCACAACACACGTTTTAATGGGTTGTCCCCAGAAATGTATTCTCCTTTGAGAATCATGTCTGGCTGCGCAAGACTAAATTCTCTGTATGCGTTTTAGTGCAAAACCCTGAATCCCAATTTCAGCCTCAGCTTTTCCAGTTTCACCTAGTCAAATGATCTCCTTTAGCATTGGGAAGCAGAGTAAGTTTTGCTTCTATTACACCTCTTTCCCAAAGCTTCCTGGAAACCTCTGTTAAGACTTGCAATTTATTTGGCTCCATTTTTATCAGTGCTGCATCGGTGATATCGTAGCCACCCATTATTTTTCATGTGTTTTTACAGATCCCAAGACTGAGTCCAAGTATTGCTTTCTCTGTGTTCTTTAACAGCCTCATTGTATTGGTTTGGATCGGTTTGGTTTTGTGCATTATTCCCTTTTTGTGTGTACTAATAGCTATCTGAGTTGATATCAGTGCTCAATGTTACTTTGACAGATTCTTCTGTAATAAACATTAAGGTAGAAAAATATCAAGGTAGCATAAATGAAAAGGATTTTCAGTAGAATCAAACATTGGAAAAAACTTCAAAGAAACAATAACAAATACAAACCTATACAAAACAGAAGAGCACTCTATAGTCATGTCCTCTGTGTGTCCTATTTATATCATACCTCAGCTAGGGTTCATGCCTTGGCTAGGTTTTAAATGCTCGTTTTGTGTCTTTTTTCATATATTTTATTTATTTGTATGTGTTACTGTTTCTTTTGTTTATGATTTGCAGTATTTTGTTATGTTTTTTGTATCTGTATCTAAGCCTGTGTTGTATTCCATGTGTTTTGTGTGGAGTTCCCCAAGAAGCAGGGCCACATGCCAATCTCTACTTGGAACTTCCATCCACCTCATTAATCTGGAGGGTCTCCCACTGTTCCTGGCAGTTCATGTCAAATGTTCTTGGGAGTATGATGAATGCTTCTTTGTATACGTAGTTCTGTGCTTTTTTCATTCTTTGGAGTTTTAACCTTTTTGCTCCATTTCTGAACATTCTTTGAATATCCATATTGGGGCTTGTTTGCTTTTGAATGTTCTTTATGTTACAGGCAAACTCCCATTTTGCCATTTGTGCTCTTACAGAGCTCCACTCTTGTGGAAAAGCTTTGTTTGTGAAAAATAAGCTTTTTATTTATAAAGACACCATGACTGCCCTTATAACTATCTGAGGTTTGATGGTGATATCCACCTCTAGCGGGCATTTTTAGAAGTGTTTTTGGGATTATGTGTTGTGGGACTCCTAGTTCATAACAATTTGGGTAATGCATGGGTGCATGAAAAATGCAGTGTTGTGAGGGTTAGTCTACAGACAGCAAGGAAAATGTGCAAAAGGAGGGCTAATCTAAAGCAGTAAGTGTACATTTAGACAGGTGGGAAATTTCTGCTACTCAGGTAGCATGTTGAGTACAGAAGGAGGTGTGGGCAAAGTGATGATAGCCAAAGTGAGAGGTTCATGGAAGAAATTTTGGGGGCTGTCCTCTATTCTGACTTCTAAAGGAGCCTCTCTGTTATTCAAACCATATATTTATGAGAGCTGTTTGAGGAGTGAAACATGGCAGATGAAAGTGAAACATGAAACAAAGGGGCAAGAGGAAGATTAATGCTGAGTTATGATAAAGACTTAGTGTAGAGTTGGTAGACAGTGTCCTAAGGAGAAACGGACTAACTCAGTTTGGGCATGTGGAGCTAAAGGCAAAGGATAACTCAGTGACGAGGTTCACCAAAATCGATGTGGATGAGATTAGGCCAAGAGAGTTTCCTATGAAGACATTTTTGGAGGTACTAATGTATGATACGAGAAGTCTGAGTCTCACTCCAAAGGATGTTGAGGACAGTGATAGTGGAGTAAGTGGATTTGGAGGGGCAAATGGCCAATCTGTGTAAACCAGGAGAATGATTATGATATGGTTTATGATGATGATGATATTCTCTTGGGGCATGCACAAAATTGTAAGTTATAATAATTGTACAAGTGCTCCTTTTATAGCATTCTTGCTTATAAAATAAAAATAAAAGGCAGTGATAGATATTTTTATTTAGTCCTATATTCTGACTAACCCAGTATTCAAGTGGCACAAGAGCTACAGGAGGCTTCATGAATTTTCTAAACTACTGAAGGGGATTACAATGATTGCCACAGTGTAATGGGTTACACAAGTAAGAGAGGCAGAAATGTGGGTTGATGGTTTTGAAACAATCTGCCTGCAAATTTAATAGATGCCCCTTCAGTCTCAGCTTTTAAATCCATGCTGAAGATTTACTACTTTAGTCTAGCATACCCTGACTAGAGCTGCTGAATAGCTGTGCATATTGCATTTCTGTTTGCTACTCGTTTGCACAGAAATATAAGTGATAAAAATTTTTTAAACCATTACTAACTATCTTCTATTCTGTTTCTCTTCTGGGTATGTGGATGTGGCACTTGGTGCCCCTTTCACTACTTCCAAGATGCTCTCCTGCATGTGGAAAAGTCATATCATATAGAGGTATGTTGGAATCATCAGATGGAAAGGTTCTCTCATCAGCACACACTTCACTATAGAAAACCCGGGAGCGGTTATATGACCATTTCGCCAAGGTCTTCAGGACTGTGACTTAATCTCTTTCATTGTCTGGCAATAATCCATCAATTAATTAATGGACAGATATTGTTGGTTTCCTTTTTCATTTAATCAGATTCTACCTTGTTCTCATACAAAAAATAAGTCTTATTGTCTTGTGTATCAGAGATGAAGTATCAGTGGTGAGAGTTGCAATAGCTAGCCAAGAACATGAGAGATTTATAGAATTATGCTTTTTAGAGATATTGCAGTGAACTCTTGAAATAAATTCATCTGTCCATCCAGAAAAGAAATCTGAGTAACAACATGAAGCAAAACGATGGGCCGCCAGTAATTATTTTGTATTAATAACAAAGGGAGAAATGGGATCAGTATAGTCATTTTCAAGGAGTGTAGGATGGGAGCTAAATGGGTACTGCAATCATAACCACCAATTAAGTCTTAACTCTACAGAGTTGCTTATCTTCACCCAGCCAGAGACACTTAGCAAGTCACTGTGGTTAGCTTCATGGAGCCAAGATTGTGAGTGGGAATCCATTTCTTGAAGCTGAAATGATGAACCTACTGGAAAAAACAGATCTCCCCATTTTAAATGTCTACTTGGGCAGCACTTGGAAGAACCAACATCTGATAGTCCATATGTCGTGTGATGGGTTATACTGTATGCTAGCACGTAATATATAAACAAAAAACGATTAGAGCTGCTGCTGCCTCAAAGCTGTGATTCCAGTGTACATTTGTCATTGTGTGGAGCATTCATGTTCTTTCTGTGTTGAAATGGATGTTTAACAAATTCACCAGTTTCATCCCAGTAGGATGGTGACCCTGTTAGACCGAGTATTGATCTGTGCTGTGTGTTGGACTCATTCAGCAGAGATTCCTGTCTTTCTATCCTGACAGCATATGGACAGGCCCTGCAGTTGAAAAGGCAAACATAGAAAAACTGAGACACAAATAGATATTTATGTGCAGTAAACTAACCATTTACTGCTGCATTGTAGTTAAAATGCTATCAATAATGTTTTAAGGTCTCCTGTGCATCATTCAAAAGCACAGATATATACAAAAGACTTTTTAAGCAAATGAAATTGCTTGCAATTGCTTTCATGTTCAAATTTAACTAATTAAATATTTATATCTTAACTTGTAGCACTTAGGCTTTTTTTTATCATGCATTACATTTTGTTAAAAGCAAGGAAACAAAACCCATAATTTGCAAGCAAATATAAAAGATTTTAGATCTGAGTGACTATCTTGTATATTTGTAGTAGGAACTCTTTGTAACCATTTTAATTATTGCTCAAGTGCCAGGGAAAAAAAAACGAATTCAACACTGGCTAATGGACTCCTGATAATTACTTAAAATAATAATAGTACCAGTAAATTGCTGAATTTTAGCTTCTGCCTATTTTTTAATATACCCGGTTATAAACTGTTTTTACCGCCAAATGACTCATTATAATATGTACTATAAACACTTCAAAACAGTTTGTCATTAAATAGAAGTCCTAACAAAGCAAATTATTTTGAGAAGTTCAAAAGGAAGGACTATTCTCAATCAACAAATTAATTCATTCTTAGCTTTATACAATTTGTTTAACCCTTCGTCATTGGTTTTCCTTTACTTTTTTTTTTTGTTACAATGCCACCAACAGTTAAATCGCTGTCTTCAAAGCATTAGCTTGGCCACTGGGGCGTCTCATTGTATTTACTTTGATTACACGGTTCTATTTTGTCTAAAAGGTGTGGAAGTGACCCCAGAGGAAGACATGAATAGCTCAATCAATCAGTCTTTATTCAGGCACCTATCCTATACATAGGATTCATGCGTTGCAAGGCAGAAGAGCAAAGTTCTACTTTTTCGAACAACTTTTAATATCTTTCCTCCCTCCCCCTTCCCCTTACTTATCAAAAAGCATAATATCGTTTATCTAAGCATTTAATCTTACATTGCGCAAATCGGTCAACGATTTCTGTTTTGTGTACATGTCAGAGGAGCCCTAAAGAAGGAAAGCTCATCTTTCTTGTGTCTAAAAGATGAATTCCTAAAAAAGGAAGTTGTCCTTGGTCAGCTTACTGCACCCTGTCTTATGACAGACGCCTGTATGAATAACCTGCCGTTATAGCAAAACAGCTTTGTTAGCTTTTAACCCTTAGCAGCTCGCAAGCAGTTAAATTTTCTTTCACAAAGGTTTTCTGAAAAACAAACTGTGTATTTAAGCAAACAGTGACATACAAATGTGTAATGTCTTTTGATGGACATGGTTTGAGTGCAAGCACTTCACCATCCCATGCGACTGGATAACTCATCTTAACATTCTGTTGTGCTTTGCATGTATAAAAGAAATTCTGAAAAAAGTGCATGGAAAGCTGTCCCGCTGAGGCCATCTTGTGGTCTTGTGGTCTCCTCTTCTAAACCACACAAAGGTAAAAATGACCATGAAGAAGGTGATGTGTCAACAAGTTGCAAAGCCAGCTCAATAAGGGAGATTACTGTCATCAACAGGGAGAAGAGATGGAAGATGCAAAGATGGTGGCACCCCACCCAGTGTGTATAAAATACAGTGGCGTACCAGAGCTGAAAGCAGTTGTTGCTGTGGTTGCTGGCATTGGAATTACAGAAGCATCTTTGAATCACAGCCCTGATAAGAGGTGGTGGGACCAGGAAGCTGAGAAGAGCTTAAGAGTTAGTAGCAGAAGCTGACATGCTGAGGGAACAGTCATAACTATTGATTAGTAAAACAATTTGTGCAGAATTGTATTTGCAATGAAACTGTAGAACTGATATTGACACCAGAAGAAAGGTATTTAATCTTGTTTGGAAGCAATTTCGTTTATTATTTTTACATGCACTTGCCTATCATTTAGGATTTAAATAAGCACCCATCCATCCATTTTCCTAACCCAATTATCCAGGGCAGGGTTGAGGGGAAGCTGGATCTGATCCCAACAATCATCAGGTGCAAGTTAGGAACAACACCTGGACAAAGCACCAATACATCACAGGGTGAACACAGACACACACACACACACACACACACATGGGCTAATACAACAATACTAGTTCATCTAAACTTCATGTCATTGGGAGCAACCAGAGGAAACCAATACAGAAAAGTGGAGAACATGCAAACTGCATATAGGGGAGCACCTGTGATGTGAACCCCACTCACCTTAGTGTGAGGCAGTAGCAGTACCACTGCACCACCCTGCTACCCCTAAATGAAGATCTCTAGCAATAAACAAAATCACTGGACTCACTTCTTGGCATGTGTATACATTTTGTTGAGCTCTCTGATGTGTTCTGGTAGAACAATCCCCACTTTGCCAATTATGATGACTGTCTTGTTGATTGTAATCCTAAAGAGGCATTGGAGTCAGAAAAGAAACATGAAGTTCCAAGGCACATGGAGAGTACATGTTGTCAACCTCTTTCACAGGAAAGGCTGTGTCACACACATGCGCTTAGGAGGCAGTCAACAAGCCCTGAGGTGAGCAATAGAATATCAGACAGGGGGTTGGATTGGGGTACTGATGTCTCTCTCTCTGTCTCTACAGCACAAAAGAAGAAAAATAATAATAACACCCACTCACCAACAACACTTACGATATCTGAAAATGGCTCCATACAATCCACTCCTTTCTGTGATGATGTCACTTCTGGCACATTGTGATGACATCACTTCCGGTCCCTTGAAGATGACATCACTTTCAGACCTTCAAGATGACGTCACTTCAAATTCCTCGATGATGACGTCACTTCCGGCTCTATAAGATGACATCACTTCCGATCTAAGTTAACATCACCTCCAGGTTTTCCATCATTTCCTGCCAACTCATTTCCTGTAGCCATTTTGTATTTAAATGATCATTACACTGCTGTATATGGTCAAATGTTTTGGTTTTTTTCAACGCAATTTGACCCAAACTTTGCAGATATAATATGGGGCAATTCCCCAACTCTTATTTGCAGTTTTGAGTTTATTATTTATTATCACAGGTGGTTACTAGGTAATGGTGGTGATTTAACTTCCATGTAGTGAGATTTTCCTGTGTAGAAGACATAACCATGCGTTTTAGGGTGTCTTTGATGGAAAAATATGCACCATGTCACGTTTTTAAAAAATGCACTGTGCTCCTCCACAGTGAAGTGAATGAGAAAATAAATAGAATTGATTTTACTTGGGTGGTAAAGGTTACATGCATTACGCAAATACAGAAAAGAAGACAGACAAACACTGGAGTGTGATTAAGGCTTTAAGTAGTAGTATTTGTTGTTTTTCACCCTAAAAAAGTAACTTTTTTAGTGAGTTTCTCACATTTCATTTGTGAAATAACCTACGAAACAAATTTTAATATGAATTTTTGTGAAAATATATGTAAATCAAAACTCATCAGTTTCAATTATCTCTAGTCGCAATGTTTTGGATTGCTGGTAGGCACTTTTCAGGGCCAATAACACCAAAGTGAACTCAGTTACTGAATGGCATGCTCTGAGGCCACAAGACTAGAGCATAACCCTGGAGGAACTGATAAGAAAATGTCATGCTATGGAGCCATAACACCATAACACCATTGCTGAAAGGTGAGACCAAAGGGAGAGTGTACATAGTTGTTCTGTCAAGCAGTAAATACATGACCAAACTGGCCTTTAAACTTCTGTACATGTATGTTTGTGGGTATATCTTCCTCTGTGTGTTCCTGAAGGATCGCTACAGTCATTTCAGATTAAATACTAAACATATAAAGTATAAAATTATTTCCCTGTAATACTCATGTGGAAGAATTATTTTAGGGTAACATAGCATTCATCTTAAAGAAATAGCATAAAGGGTTAATAAATGTCAGAAACCTTTACAGGCACATTAGGAAACCAGATAAAGGTCAAGTGAACAACAAAATGTACTGAAAGATGCCCTGTAAACAACCAGAATGGACAGTTGTTATATACACAGAAATTTCAAAGGTGTTGTCTGAACTCAAAGGTATAAGAACCAGAATATAAGACTTTTATTTTATGTAAGTCATGTGGATGTAAACCAACGAACCAACCAGAGTAAAATGTATGCATTGATTGACACTGTATGTAAATTCAACAGTTTATAAAATGAACCTCTGTTCTTTGTTTCTCTGATCATTATGACCATGCTGTAACAGACTGCTTTTGAAGAATGCTCCCTCCAAGGCATTTTGCAGAGGAGTAACTAAAAGATAACAATGAACAGCTTTTCTCCTTCCCGATTTCTGATTTGTCCTGTTAGAGGATAAGTTGCTTTCTTTAATTAAGATGTTGATTTCTACCACACTCAAGATGCATTATTTGAGCAAATATTTTTGCTGTGAAAGTCTGCAGCAAAGATTTGTTCAAAAAGTTTTATGTACTTGCTAGTCTTCCCACAGTGCTTTAAAGAAACTTTTAAGAATTAAAGAATACTTTAATAATTCTTCTGTTAAGAAATAATAATAAAAAGAAAAATACCCAAATTTCCAGAACGCTCACATTTCCTGAATTGCTTCACCTAAAACTAACCAAACCAAAGAGAGTTATTTCACAATGAAAAATACATACAGTATTTTAAAAGGAAATGTATGATACTGCAATGTAGCTGACCTTCTCTACTTTAATATTTTATCTGACGTTGGAAGGATACAAATTTTTATTTCACAGTTTGAGTGGTATTTGCTTAAATTTCTATCTCTCCGTTATACACCATTTGGTTTGGGATTTGTAAAAGCTGTGTTAATGTTTGTGATGGGCCACCTGTTGGAATGGAATGCAATGCATTTTATTGCAATATGCATTACAAAATACATTCCAATATGTTAACACTGAATATATCCTACAGAGAGTAACTGCCTGACAGAAATCAGCTTACCCACCATAATAAAAGGACAAGTTTGTGTATTTGTTAGATCATCTAGTGGCTAAGTTTAGGAAGAAAAATGTAAAAAATAGGCAAAACATGCAGAATGGTCAAAAAATACCAAATAAGAGTCTAAAAATAAGAAAATAGATCTTGTAGCACCCACTCAGGCCACGTGAATGAGAATTATAGATGTAATGCTAAATGACACCTTTTATTGGCTAACTAGAAAGATTACAATATGCAAGCTTTCGAGGCAACTCAGGCCCCTTCTTCAGGCAAGATGATTACATCTTGCCTGAAGAAGGGGCCTGAGTTGCCTCGAAAGCTTGCATATTGTAATCTTTCTAGTTAGCCAATAAAAGGTGTCATTTTGCTTGGCTTTTCTCTACATTCATAATGGCTAACACGGTACAACACCCTAGTACTACAGATGTAATGCTATCAATTCATCCATCCATTATCCAATCCGCTATATCCTAACTACAGGGTCACGGGGGTCTGCTGGAGCCAATCCCAGCCAACATAGGGCGCAGGCAGGAAACAAACCCCGGGCAGGACGCCAGCCCACTGCAGGGCACACACAAACTCCTACACACCAAGCACACACTAGGGGCAATGCACATAACCTGCATGTCTTTGGACTGTGGGAGGAAACCGACGCAGACATGGGAAGAACATGCAAACTCCACGCATGAAGGACCCAGGAAATGAACCCGGGTCTCCTAACAGCAAGGCAGCAGCGCTACCCACTGCGCTACCGTTCCGCCATTGTAATGCTACAGACAAGTAAATTTTCATAATAAGAAATGGAAGAGTGAAAATAATGATGAATCGACATACACATTGGAAAACCAAAGCCCTGACACAAATAGATAGATAGATAGATAGATAGATAGATAGATAGATAGATAGATAGATAGATAGATAGATAGATAGATAGATAGATAGATAGATAGATAGATAGATAGATAGATAGATAGATAGATAGATAGATAGATAGATAGATAGATAGATAGATAGATAGATAGATAGATAGATAGATACTTTATTAACTCCAAGGGGAAATAACTAAATAAAGCTAGGCTAGAGTCACTAAAAACCAGACCAATGCGGTAGTGACCACCACCACATTTTCCTAGCAAAACACTCCAAATATAAGTGTGGTCAGTTCGGCGAGTGACAATGACAGGAAGCGGTCCTTTCTGAATAGGAAAAGGCTGCTGCAAGGGAAAGGGATTGGTTGCTTATTATTATATTTAACCAAATGAACAACCCATGTATCAAATAAACATACAGTCCACATTAAATACTTAGCCTTAGTGTGATATGTACAGGAGAAGGAGGAGGAGGTTAGGAGCATGTGCCGATACAGCGAGTTGCTGCACCCACCACATGACAAACCACCTCAGGATCCCAGATTTGGACCCTAGTGCAGCCATGCATATGTATAGGGAAATATGTTTATCATTTCGGAGGTTTGTACAACTAGGCATCACATTATCCTGCTACACCCCTCTTGGAGTTCAGTTAGAATCCCAGTTGAAGCATCTTCTTCATGGAGTTCCATGCTTGCAACATATTTGCTTAGATTTCTTCTAGAGCTTCCATCTCTCCAATGTTTCAAAAAAAAATCTGTTAGGAATCACGTGATTGTGTCCAATGGCAAGTAGGAAAGCATGGTATTATAATAATATATATTAGAAAGCCTTTATAATAAAGTGTTGCAAAGGACCAACCATGCAGTCACCAAGGGACCCCAGTCCAACCTGCGCTGTATACAATTAAATGGTTGACTGACAGGAAATCAGTACTTCGTGCAGCCTGCTCAACCACTCACAAATAAGGGCACAAGATAACCTGACATACACAACTTTGGATGGAGGAAGAACATTAGAATATTTGAAAAATACCACACCGTACTATACCATTTTCAAAGCCCTCTTACCCTAAGCAGATTTTCAGGGGGGCTGGTGTCTATTCCAGCAAGCATAAGATACAAGGTAAGAGCAAACCCTGAACAGAGTGCCAGTCCATCACAGGGGTATCTGAAAAATATTCATGCAGACTATACACTGACAGTGATTGGGTCAATATTTGACCTGCAGACTCTAGGTCTCTTGATATGATATACTACTTTTTAATTGGTTGTGTCATACATGCACATGGGAGACGGTTTACAGGCTCAAATGGTGTCATTTTTCAGCTAAACCAGGGGTTGGCACTGTCATCTAATCCTTTCTCCTTTTGTCCCTCTGCAGTTTAGCCGAAGACCGTGCCTCTCAGTGACATCACTACCGGTCCACCCACTTCCGGCCCCATGTGATGACGTCAATTCCAGTACCTAGAATCCATCTACCTGCCACATCAGTTCCTGTTCCGGCATCCCTGACTCCACCTTTTCCTGTCTTCCACCATATTTATAACCCTGTTTCATCATGTTAATTAGTTCTTTCTTGAACTCATGTTTGTGAAGACTTTTTGTCATTTTGACTGCTTTTTTTTCCAAGTATCCAGGGTGGCCATACCCAAATCTTTTTCTGTCTGCTGCTATTTTATTGCAAGGTATAGGATGTTTAGAAATCGAAAAAGTTAGTATTTGAGAAAATAACGTTATGTGACTACAGGGAAGTGTCACCTAGATGCACAAAATAACACAGCAACAACATCATTAACATTTATTTCTATTGCATATTTTTATAAATAGGATGTAGCTGACAGTGCTTTACAAGATGTCAAAGAAATATGACATTGTATATGGCAGACCACAGGCTGTTATTTTCAAACTGTATGCACTCAGTAGGCCAGATTATATTGAAATAAAAGGTCAACTACCACAGTCTATGTAGACGACATGTGGCTTTACTTATGTATAGCACCCAATAACCCTGATACTCTGGGCTCTCTGGCCCAATGTCTGGCTCGTATTTCTGAAGGGGTAAGGAGTAATTTCCTCAAGGTAAATTAAGGAAAAAAATTAAATTTCAGTTATTAGTGAAAATGGAAATAATTAAGGTATTAGAAATACACTTGAACCCTTAGCATTAAAAGACAAGGCATAAGTAAAGAATTTAGCTGTAATCATGGACTCTGACTTAAACTTTAAATCACATATTAACCATATTACTAAGACTGCATTTTTTCATTTAAGGAGCATTGCAAAATTTAGTCCTCTTATAACACTGCAAAATGCTGAGAAATTAATACACATTTTTGTTTTTAGTCAGCTAGAATACTGTAATGCTCTTCTAACTGGTCTACCTAAAAAAAAAAAAAAAACATCAATTGGCTTCAGTTAGTCCAGAAAGCAGCAGCAAGAGTCTTAACCAGAAAAAGAAAATCTGAGCAAATCTCACGGGTTTTAGCGTCATTACATTGGTTGCCCGTGTCCTTTAGAATTGATTTTAAAATATTACTAATCTTATATATAAACATCTACGCGTGGAAGTGTGTGTGTCTGTCTGTCTGGCCTGGAAGTGAGAGGTGGAGTTGTGGTAAGGGCTCCACCTCCGAGGAAACAGAAACAGAAACTTGCTTAGCCACTAATAACACAAACAAGGCCAGCATGTCGACAAAACGAAACTCCCGAAGAAAGACTCACTTAGCCGCTAATACTGATGCAAGGCGAGCACATTGCCAAAATGGTATCCCTTTTACTTTTCCTCCTGCCGCTAATGCACAACCGATGCGAGCACGTTGGCAAAATGAAACCTCCGAAGAAAGACAAAGTCACTTAGCTGTTAACATCGGCAAAACGGTATCCCTTGTACTTTTCCTCCTGCCACTAATACACAAGCGAGGAAAGCACATCAGCAAAATGAAACCTCCAAAGAAAGACAAAGTCACTTAGCCGCTAATGCACAAGCGAAGCAAGCACGTCAGCAAAACGACTTCACCTAGGAGAGACATGCTCAGAGTAGTTCCTTTCAATTATCTGACATCTCTACATTTCAATTTTTTTCCTGACAATTTCAATAGTTTCTAGTACCCCAGGCTTTTTACAGCACGGGCTTACATAGCTAGTGGTATATAAAGTGTTAATTTGGCTCCTTCCTATATTTTGAAGTGCCTGTTCCCTTAAATTGCAAGTCATAACCTTAGATCTTCTAAAGGTTATCTGCTTATTCTTCTAAGTTAGAGCTAAGTATAAAAAAGTGGTGAGACAGTCTTTCGTAGCTAATTTTAGTTCGACCCTTAATAAACTAGACATGCATAGATTTATCATACTCTTCAATAGATCTGCAATCATTATTAATCTTTTACTTTTCTCTGTTCAAAGACATGTAGGTAGATGGATTGGCGTTTCTAAATTGGCCCTAGTTTGCGCTTGGTGTGTGTGTGTGTCCTGCGGTGGGTTGGCAGCCTGCCCGGGATTGGTTCCTGCCTTGCGCCCTGTGTTGGCAGGGATTGGCTCCAGCAGACCCCCGTGACCCTGTGTTCAGATTCAGCGGGTTGGAAAATGGATGGATGGATGTTTTCTTGTTTGGATCTTCTGTGGTGGTATTTTGTGCCAACACCACCTGATCAAATTCCTGTGCAGCTGCCCCTGTGCTGTTTGAATGAAATTGGATACCCCAACCTCCCACTAGACCCACTGTGTTGAATCCTCTAAGACACAACCTAAAAAGTACAATAAAAACTACTTAACGTGTATGTTGGGTCCTAAGCAGTCTTTTGGCCTGGAAACCTTATAGATTTTGTGTTTTTTATCCAGCTTGACTGGAGTTTTTTATTTTTTTCTGTCCACCCTGACCTTATCAGTTCTATATCTACGGATTATACTTCTCTTCTTAAGTAGGTGTTCATTATTTATTTTTTGTATACCAATTTGTTCATTTTTATCTGAAACAAATTATTAATGACTAGCAAAATACCCGCGCTTCGCAGCGGAGAAGTAGTGTGTTAAAGAGGTTATGAAAAAAAAAAAGGAAACACTTTAAAAATAACGTAACATGATTGTCAATGTAATTGTGTTGTCATTGTTATGAGTGTTGCTGTCATATATATATATATATATATATTGTGACAGGCGACTGGCTATGGACTCCGGTCGTCACCCCCAGGCCGCTAGGAGGAGCCCTCCGGACAGCATATTTGTGCCCCGAGTTCCAGCAGGGCCTCATGGACTTTGTAGTGTTTTGACACAGCCCTGCTGGATACCCTGGGGGCCGCCAGGAGTCGCTGTAGGGGGGCTAGTGGGCTCTGGCATGCCCTATAACCCGGGAGTGCATCCCAGTCACGTGACTGGAAGAAGCGATGTGCTCCCGGGATGAAGAAAAGGACTTTGCCCTGACCCGGAAGGAAAACAGACTTGTGGGTTTGGCTTGGGGCCACTTCCGGGTCAGGGGCTATAAAAGGACTCTGGGTGAGCCCAGACATTTGAGCTGAGCTGGGAGGTAGGGTGGCAAAGTGTCTGGGCGAGGAGGATTGGTTTGTTTAGAGAGAGAGAAGTATTGTTATATGAGTGTGGAGTGGAGGGTGCTTGGTGCACTGTGTGACAACAAAATAAAAGGTTGTTATACTTTTACCTGGTGTCTAGAGTGGTACCTGAGGGTTCAAGAGGTGGACAACACGCGTATCTGCTACACTGGCGTAGTCGGCAGGATTCTCTGGCCGTCTGGAGGCAGAGGATCTGCATCAATAATCAAATTCGTTGTGGCAGAGAACCCTACAAAGGTCCCTCTAGTAACCGCGGAGGTGAAAACTCCACCCGCGACCAAGAGCGCTGCAGCTGAGAGCCGTCCTCTACAGCAGGCGAGTATGGGGAAGAAGACTGGGAAGAAGGCTGGAGTTGTCCAGAAGACTTCGGTCCCAGACCCGATGGAGACGCTGTGGACTTACCTAACAGGCGGTGAGGAGGATCAGGCACGGCTCAAAGCCGAGCAAACCCGAGCGGACAGACAACCGGAGCCGCGTAGAATCGCGACTCCCGACGATTATTACCGGGAGTTGGAGCGGGATCATCTACGGGCCGAGGTAAGTGCTTGAGGAGCACTCAAACCGCCGGAGACTGTTTATTCTCTGTTTGCAGAGGCCTGCCTGCACAAAGCGGACAGAGAGCATGCCTGCCTCAGACCCAAGCAAGATGGCCGCGACAAGAAGACAGCGAGCCAGTCTGGGAAACCGCAGAGGGGAAGCCCATACGCCAATACCGACCACGTGACCTCGCGCGATAGATGCCGGGATGGGAAGCACCTCCTCGGTTCCTTAGGTGAGGACACGTCTTCCCCGACGCGTCTGAGCTCCCTGAAGGGGAAGGGGGCGGCGAGCGAAGCGGCGCCATTAATTAATAAAGAGGGACGGGACGTGACTGTAGTGTCTGCCGGCAAAATTAAAAAGGCACACCGCAGCCAGCCGCAGGAGGCTACCCGTTCCTCTAAAGACTCCAAGTCCCAGAAGCCTTCGCGAAGCCCAGCAGAGCACGTGCCAGGAGTGGACGTGCTCATTGGTTCCCGGTCGGCAGGTGACCAAAATAAGGAAATAGCCTTACTGCCGGCCGAGACAAATAACTTAATAAACTTACAGGAGCTCGAGAAATGTCTCGCGCCCCTTTACGCTTTCTTCCAGGGACTACAGGAGGTGAAGGAGCGTGTGGAGGAGATGGGAGCTGCAGCCGAAGCACCGTTGAAGGGACTGATGACGTACCTTCGGCGGTTAGGCCGTGAAGCCCCGGCCTCGATTAATGCGGCGGTGCAGGTAGGTGCTCTCTGTACCGTATATCATAAGGGGACGCAGTGTGAATCGGCACCGCGTTTAAAAAGTAGCAGTTGCCAAAGCACTGTGAACCCGACAAGGGAGTGTGGCACCATGACGGAGGGGTCGGTAAATTGTCCGTTTGAACCGGAGCAGCGGTATCAGACGCTGCTCTGGACTACTGCGGACGTTATAAGCCCGACCCGCGTGGAAAAGGGGTTGCCGTTGGTTAATGATGAGGCGGGGGAAGCACCGATCGTCCCGGGGCAGCTGAATAGTGCTGTTACCCGGAGCGATACGGTACTAATGACGCCGCCTCCGAATTTATATAGGACAACGGGCGTGCAAACAGCAAAGAGGCTCTCTCTCTTCCATAGAGAGCCTCATGCTGTACACAAGCCCCAGAGAAAGCAGGAGATCCCCACACAGAAATGCGGGTCTCCTAACAGGGAAAAGGATAGGGCAAAGAGCAGCAAAGCGGCTGTTAACCCCTCCTTGGCGGAGGACAGGGTGGAGCTGACAGAATTCCCGAGGTGCTTCAGGTCTCGGGAAGAGAGGCCACCAGGAGGACGTCGACGGTGCTATAACTGCCGGCAACCGGGCCACGTATGGCGTAGTTGTCCCCGGACCTTTTTAAACTGTGGCTTCGCCTCTTGCGCTGACGTCGCCTGTCCGCTGTTTTATAAACGAACGCCATATAAGGCCATCCTTTCTCCTTCACAGTCAGTTCACGTGATTACGTGGGAGGCGTGATGACGCGATACGCAACCCCCGCAACCCCGCCTCCCACGGCCAGTGAGTTGCAGTCCATTACTGTATATGGCCAAAAAAGAGGTTCCAGTTATGACCGTTACGCTTTGAATTTCGAAATGAAACCTGCCTAACTTTTGTAAGTAAGCTGTAAGGAATGAGCCTGCCAAATTTCAGCCTTCCACCTACACGGGAAGTTGGACAATTAGTGATGAGTGAGTCAGTCAGTCAGTGAGTGAGTCAGTCAGTGAGGGCTTTGCCTTTTATTATTATAGATTTCTGTACCTAACCTGTATTGTTAATCCATCCATCCATTATCCAACCCGCTATATCCTAACTACAGGGTCGCGGGGGTCTGCTGGAGCCAATTCCAGCCAACACAAGGTGCAAGGCAGGAAACAAACCCCGGGCAGGACGCCAGCCCTGTATTGTTAAACTTTCAGGAAATCAATCTGACGAAACAACTACTTCAAAATGTGCATTTTATTTTTATTGGGATAAATTATTGTTTTATTTTTGCAAAATACGAACAAAGCAAATGCCAGTGTCCTTTTGTACTCGTATGTCACCATATTAAAAGGCCGAGCCACACTTGCTCCTGGGCCCTGATTTCTCATTTCTGCCAATACTTGCTTCCTGTGGCAGATTCAGCATTCCCTTTTTTCCTTTCTCATGCCTCCACAAGGCACTTCATCAATCATCAGAGCAGACTTTAAAACTCTGGGCTTGATAAGGCTGCTTTGGTTAGTAATTCTTCAAAAGTTGATTAAGAAAATGCAGTCATAATCTTATCCCATCTGTGAAGTAGCAGTTCAAAAGAAGCCAAAAAAATATCAAGTCGCTTTTTTTTTCCTCTTTAACCTACAGGTATGGAAATCACCATGCCTGAGGTTTGTTATTCAACAAGAAATTTTTTTTTTCAGTACAGAGCCAGTCTCAGCCCTAATGCTGTGTGCTGAGCATAAAGCCAGATGTCAGACAGTAACTCTTTTGTGCAGATCATTAATTATCTGCCAGCCTAATTTCTACTTTAACTTTCCATTACTGCTCCTGGTACATCCTAATGGAAGCTGTTCAGTTTTACAAGTCATTGCTGTAGGCTAGTCTTCAAGTTGTATTTTTCACTTCTTCCACGAAAAAAAAACTCCTCCCATAAAGAGCACCATTAAAAGGCATGTGGTGACACTAGTGATTTGCGTCTTTGATTTATCGAGACATTACCAAAACCACTTGAAAGCCACTATGTTTAAAAGTTCTTTCATTTCAGCCTTTGTCTTTTTAAGCTGGTACGTTTTCTTCTTTCCTTATTCATCAAAACCTAATGATAGCTGATTTGTACTTTTCCAAACAATAGTTTGCACCAGCATAAACTGTTTTATTTTAGAGGTTGGCCTTAGGAGTATGCAGGGAAGGGAAGATTCCAGCAAATCTTGTGTAAGTGGAGAGATACAATTGTGCTTGCAACAAAGGAAAGTTTGACCTTTGGATGAAGGTGAATCCATAATAATTCATCTAATTTATGAAACAATATTTTACAGTACAGAAAAACTTGGACCACAGCATGAAATAGAGCATATGATCAGGAATTTACCCTTAGGTCATGCAGCTGTAAGGAAAAACTGCTAATAGCTGTGCCACCAAGCTTACCCTCAAAAATTAATGTTGAAAAAAATACATGAGGAAATTAGTAAAATGCATAATGTGGCATTATTAAATATGTTCACTTTAAACGTAAAAAAAATGAAAAGTATATTGTGATATTCAGTTTTTTTGGCGTCATGACCCACTTTTTCCCATGTTTGTGTCTTCACGATCTACCAAGGGGCGTGGTCCCCTCAGATTTGCCCCTTGGTGAATCAAGCACAATTCTCAGTTTGCAGGTATCGAGTCCTATAATCAGAGTGGGGACCCACCGCAACACAATGCACGACACACAACCCAAAAGTGAGTCATGATGCACTGGTTGTGAAACACTGTTCTATACTACACTGCTTGAACAAAAAAATATTCTGCTGATCTGGAAAAAATCCTCATCCTCCTTCCATACCTCCATGGGAAACTGATGATCCATTTTGTCTTAAATTGGAAAAAATCTAATTCTGTTTGGATCTGTTCAGAATTTATCAAGAATTTACTAATGTACTTCTAAAGTGAGGATGCCAGCCTATGCTGAACCTTTTTCTTTCAACTGCTTGTTTATTCTGTATGAAGATCCACGGAGATGGGCCTTTCTTACTGCATTGCTTTCTCGAGTTGTCAGAGGGCTGAGTATTGAGTCTGATGGATTTTCTCCAGAAGATACTGTATTTGTTTTGTTATATATGATAATGATAAAATTGTAGTTTGTTCTTTAAATTAGAAAAATCAAAAAAAGAAAGAAAGAAAGAAATGTATGCAAGAGGAAGGAAGGTAATCTTAAAATTGAAAGCTCACACGGTTTGATAGAAGACGCTGAATTTCCATGAGATTATTGGGAGCAAAAGGACCAGAATATGAAAATGTGACCCATAATGACAGTCAATTACAGGCAATCGAAATAGAAAAACATCATGCTACCAAGACCAAAAATGTTAAACTTGAAACAAGAGTTAAAGTTAAATAATCAGTCAAAAAATCTAGAGCTAGGGCCTACTTGAATATGAAGCTAAATGCCGCTAGCAGTTTGTGAAGAACTGACAATGTATCCACCAAGGGATAGCAAATACAGTGAATGCTGCCGTATTTAGAGCGTCACTTCCTGTGATGTCAGAAATGTGGCCGTGTTTTACATAACACTTTTCAGAAAGAAGTCAAAAATAGACTTCAAGTCAATGAACCAGAACCTAAAAAAACAAAACAAAATGAAAAACACATATAAAATCACATTAATTATCATAATAGGAATGACCTTCTACTTAAATGGACCAGAAGGCAAAACTATAATGTTTTTGTTTTTGTCAATTTTGTTCTTGGTAAAATGGTTATGGTTTTGGGAAGAAAATCATGACTTTTAAAGATGTGGGATGAGATGATCCTTTTCAAATCCTTTGTAAGAAAAATGGTGGACATTGTGCAGAAATGATGACATTTTAACTAATGATGAACTGGTTCTATTATGATGAATTATCAATAAAGTGAATATAGTTTTTAATAGGAGGGCTTTATTTAAATTTATTTATTGATCACTTATTTGAGAAAAAAAGGCTATATTTTTCTAAAGCTATCAGCACATTTATGCCATTAGGGTGACTTCCCCTCCCAATCATTGTCTGGCCAATTAGGTATAGATAGATAGATAGATAGATAGATAGATAGATAGATAGATAGATAGATAGATAGATAGATAGATAGATAGATAGATATCTATCTATCTATCTATCTATCTATCTATCTATCTATCTATCTATCTATCTATCTATCTATCTATCTATCTAACCCAGTGACATGAACAGGAACAAGCTATATTAATGTACAGTATTAGCATTAAACATACAAAAGACAAAGGTTAAAAAAATATATAAAGGAAATAAACAGTTAATCTGCGGTGGGTTGGCACCCTGCCCAGGATTGTTTCCTGCCTTGTGCCCTGTGTTGGCTGGGATTGGCTCCAGCAGACCCCCGTGACCCTGTGTTCGGATTCAGCGGGTTGGAAAATGGATGGATGGATAAACAGTTAATTATATAGAACTTGCCTCATTACCCGTCAAAGACACATAATAGAATATATTTGAATATAGTTGAATATCTCTTGCCTTACTTGCCCTTCAGCACCTTTTCTTGGCATGCTTGTGTGTCTGAACTGCTCTTGACTGGCACTCCCTCTGTCAACTGCGTTCCCATAAAGCCTGCTTTTCAGTCTCTGTTATTTTGAGGTGCCTTGCTTGCCTCATCTCCACTTGTGTTTGTCCCATCTTTGAAGGCGACTCTCAGCGTACCACCTGCACCTTTACTTCTCCTTGTGTGTCTCACACTTGCCTTTCCTCTTTTGATTGCGTCACCAAAGCTAAACTGATCAATCACATTATACCAAACTTACCAATCATATTGCATTAAAGGACTGTACATACGCATACAGTAATTTATGTTTTATTATAGAGTAGATACTTTGTGTTTTACAAATAATAGTTGGCATAGCTGCGGTGGGCTGGCGCCCTGCCTGGGGTTTGTTTCCTGCCTTGCGCCCTGTGTTGGCTGGGATTGGCTCCAGCAGACCCCCGTGACCCTGTAGTTAGGATATAGCGGGTTGGATAATTGATGGATGGATGGATAGTTGGCATAGCCAAATTAGCACTTAAATCTAAGTTTATAAGTGTCATTTAATTGAAATAAATTCTGCAGTGTGCAATATCTACCTACGATAGATATAGATACTTTCTAGATACAGATATAGATATAAAAAATGTATATGTTATAAAGAAACAATTTATAATGAACTAGCTGTGCTACACATTTAAGACAGGTTTAATACTAAGTAATCAACATAGATCTCAGGGTTAATGTTTGCAGTGCACCATGTAATGCACATGTCTCTGTTATATGCCATTTGGTATGGGATTTGTAAAAGCAGTGTTAATGTTTGTAGTGTGCCACCTAATGGAATGACAAACACAATGCATTTTATTACAAAAAATGTTTGTGATGCACCATCTATTGGAATAACAGAGACATAGGAACTGGATGGACACAAACACACTTTTATTAAGGTGGATCAGTACATGCAAGTAAGAATTTCAATGAATTCTGTATCATTTGTTGTACAATTATACTATAAACCTATAAAGAGGAAAATAAAATCAAAACCAGTGAGAAAATTTAGTTTCATTCCCTAAGTTAAGACGGTGTGGCTTTGTGTAGTGATCATTGCATTTTATACTGTCAGTGTTACATTTGCTTTTATCCGTTGGTTTGGCATCCTCAGCAATAAGAATATCAATCATCTTAACAACATCATAAAGATTTGCAGTAACATTATTGGTTCACAGCAGACCTTTATCACTGAAATATATTGCAAACAGGTTAGAAAGAAATTTAACTCAGTTCTGTCAGACAGTAATCATCCTCTTTGGTTTAAATTCCAGTTGTTGTCAACAGGCAGCAGATTTAGGTTTCTGAAGGAAAAGAGCAACAGACTTTTATTCCCAGAGCTATAAGCATTTTAAATGATGTTACTTGTAGGGATGCTGCTAAATGTTAAATTCTGCATTATTATTTTGTGTGCTGTTGAAAATAATTATTTTTGTATCGATCATGAGTGGGTGTTTATGCAATAACATTGGTTGTCAAATCTTTTGTCTTTGTTTATCTATTGGATCACTGTAACAATGGCTTCTGTTTTTGTACTTCCTGCAGCAAACAAATTTCACTCTGGGATAATAAGGTTCTAAACTCTAAACCCTATTGGGATTACCAGCATTAGCCGGTAAAATAAATACAGGTTTGCAGGCAGTGTGGTGTAGTGGTTAAGGCTTTGGACTTCAAACCCTGAGAGTGTGGGTTCAAATTCAGCTACTGACCTGCCTGTGCTCCAGTTGGAAAAACCAGCAGCACTGTAACTAATTGTATCATAAATGTTGTAAGTCACCTTGGATAAAGGCATCAGCCAAATAAATAAATGTAAACGAAGTGGCATTTATTATCATGTAAGTTATGGCACTGCAAGGTGCCCAGAGAAAGAGTGCAGTGCCAGGAAGTATAGAAAGGTACTCTCACCATGAAAAATCAAAGGGGATGACCAAGGCAACTAAACCCAAAGGGAAAGAACAAACTGAAGTAAAAAACAAGGATCTAAAACATTGATTTTTTTTTTAAACACTCAGAGATCTGTTTTGATATCCAAAAAGGAAAACAGTGCTAGAAACAAAATGGCGATCTTTTATACAGTAACAGAGATGACAACTGTTGGTTGCAACAAAGCCACAAAATGGCAGCACATATCACAAGACAAAAAAGGAATTTCATTAAAAAAATGGACTTGCTATAAATTTAAATTTTTAAATTCATATTCCTAGGGAAAAAATACTAAATGCCATTTAATTCTTCACATTAAAAACATATAAAGTAAAAAGTCTATATCTTCCAAAAATAATTTTATTTTGTACTGGATTCATGACAATAGAAGCAGAGCTCCTTTTCAATCATTTAGCAGAAAAATGTGTAACTTGTTGCAATGATCTGGCTTGTGTCCGGAGCGTGTTAGTGTTGATATTTTCATTTTGTTTTGATGTGTTATTAATTTCTATTTCTTGTTTTGTTTTCTTATTGTTGTTTTTTCAGTGTTGTGTGTGACACTGACACAACTGCATCATAAAAGATAGCAGCTTGCACAAGAAAATGTCAGAACTTTGGTTTACTCAACGCTAAGACCTTCATGAGAAACTAAATGTTCAAACAATGCAAAATAAAATCAGTTGTGTGAAGAATTACTGGCTTTGTGTCTTCCTTTCTTTTGTGGTTTTAATTCTGGTATTATCCAAGTACAGTAACATTTTGGAAAATTAGTAATAGTTTTTGTGTTCCAAGTCTGTTTAATGGCCCCCAAAATTATCCTGCCTAGTCCTAAAAGAAAGACTTTAAATATCTCTGTCACTTGTTATAACTTTTGTTTCCCTGTGTCCGCCCATTTGCCCTACATGTTAGGTGGGGGTTGTGATCAAAATGGACTTTCTTCTTTTAGGAGGGTTTTCATTCTAATTCATTTGCTGACAAGATATGTTTTGTGAATTTGTCAGAGCATTTCACATCGTGTTAGTTGTTTGCTGAAAAAATTTTTTTTCAAACTCACTTAATATGGTCCTTTGTTGTAAAGTATCTGGCCATGAGCGCCAAGTTCCCATAACTCAAGTCTTGTTGAAATGAGTATCCTTAAGGTGCCAAATTAGAAAACAAATGGCTTGGCAGTGAATGGTGCAACAATGAAGGCAGAGAACAGAGGATGTTTTAAATGACTGAATGTGTGAAGTCATTCTTATTGTGCAATTATCTATCATTCTTTACTAAAGTTTGACATGTACATTATTTCTCTACTGTATATAGATGTCAAGGGTAAATTACAAACAAATGGTAGCTAGAAAATGGAATGAGATATTGCTCATTCTGGTGGATAAAAGTAGTGAGATACTGCTCATGTTGGTGGATCATCAGAAAAAAAAATATTAAGATAATAGCAAAGAGGAAAAACTCTTTCCTTGGATGTGCTCTGCACGAGTTACAGATTGTGACTGAAATGGAGAAGTACACCCAGTAATGAAAAGAAGAATTTCACACTGATCGAAGAGATTCTCCCAGACCTGGGACTTGGAGGGATAGATTCTGAGAAATTCACATAAATTAAAACTGTGCATTCAAGAATTTAGGTGGCGCTGTGATGGATGCAACATCCTTTGGTTGAATCCTGCAAGTGACTGTTACCTCTGTGCACTCTTTGTATTTGTGCAGATTTTTCGCTGGACATTCCGTTTTTTCTCCTAAAGCTTATGAGACAGCTGTGTAAACCATTGCGCCACCATGCCATCTCCAACAGCTTAAGGACATAGCAATGCACGCACCAGTGCTGTATGCATGTCTCTCATAGCAGAGAAATTTTTTCTTAATGTTGTGTTTTTTTTTTTATATTATATGGTCTTTTTTTTATACTGTGTATCACATTTAACCTCCTTAGCATTAGACCCGAGCATCACTTGGGCTTTAAAAACAGTGCTAAAAGCATTAGTCACGAGAGTCACTCGGGCAACGGTACAGATGCGTCTTGCATAAGAACCGAGGTTTACTCGGGCTGTAGTGCTAAACGTTACTCGGGCAACGGTATAGGTGGGTCTTACGTAAGCGGCAGGGCCAAGCGTAACCCGGGCAACGATGTATACGCGTCTTCTCCTAGCCTCATAATGACATCTCATAAGAAACGCCTCTCATCAGCAGTGATGTTGAAGTGAGTCTGTCTTCAGGCAATGAAATTAAAAGTGATTCTGACAAATCCAAAAGTGACACTCGCGTCACTCGCACATGTGCAGTGTGCTGTTCATATTATGTATTATTCATCATTATTGTTATTATTTGTGTCATTTTTATACTTTCTACGCTTCTTACTTTGTACTTTTTGTATTTTGCACAATTAACAGCAGAAAGTTGAGATATAATTAAAAATGTAATTTTTCAAGCCAAAAAATGCAATGCTTTTTACATGTTTTTTGTGAAAAAATGTAACGCTAAGGAAGTTACTTTGTGTTTAGGAAATAGCTACAGTAAATTATTGCTTCTTATTCCCCCTTTCTATTATTAATTCATTAAATGAGTGAGGAAATGGAAATATTACGTATATAATTTATTTTACATACAACAAATGAAGCTAAAACTGCACTAAACAGTAGAAGTGGTGCCAATTCTACCAGAAGACCTTGAAATTTAAATAACCATTTCCCATTGCAGACTATGGTTTGACTTCACTGTGTGTTTTATGTGTGCTATAGCTTATTCTATACAGGTATGTAATTTTTCTTTTAGATTAAATTCTCTAGAGTTCTTCTACTTAGTAATAGTGCCCAAAATCATTGGCACCTTCCTGATTGTCAGTGTCACTAATGTCACTGATTAGCTTAACAAATTAGAGACTTTGGCAGAATTTGACCTGCAATGCTCAGGCTTCTTTCCAGAATTGTCAAAGAGAGTGTATGCCTAGCCCTGATCTGAAGGTCTTCAAACATTAAACAAAGATGACTTGTAGATCAGGGAAAGTCTTTTACCAACCAGCATGTACAATAAAGATCTTATGTTACTCAAACCACTTTCTATTAACAAAATGTTTCTGTCAAGTCAATAACAGAGGTTACAAATGGGTTCCATTTACTGTGGTTTGTTACAGGGCAAAGGGCATGATAAGCTGTGCAAACTTCATTTTCTAGATTGACTTAGATAACAAGTGCAGTTTTGGTTGCCCTGGCACAAAGAAGCACCATTGCCTGGAGACCTATGTGAAATGATGCACATCATGAACACTAACTCTGATATATTGGCAGTTCAGAATTTAGCTAGGGAATCATATGTAATTTTGGTTCTTGTCGGCCATGTGTAGTTTCTCATTGTCTACTTGTTTCTCATTTGTTTACTTCACTTATCTGCCCAGATGGACTTCTTCAGTTGTCATTCAGACAAGTTCATAAACTGTAAATTACTGGGGTTCTCTTTACAGTGAATGTCAACTAATACATGCTATTGATTTAAGGCTAAATATTATTAAAGAGCAACCAACACACTGACTCTATTAACAAAATAAGGAGTCTCTCTGTGGAGCTGTTAGTCTGAGTGGAACATCTAAAGCAATCCTACGACCGTCTGATTTAGAAATGTCTTTAAATTCTCTTTCAGCTACACATTCTTTAATTACTCTAGGCTCTGCTTTCTTTTCTTTCCTCACAAGTAATACAAGTTTTAATGCATTGCTTGTTTTGACTGTATTTGTGCTTCTTACCCGTATATTTTTCCAGCTTAATTAATGTAATTGCATTGATTGATTTCTGTGTACCCCGTGGCTAATTAAGAAGATTGTTCAGTCTCATAGAAATTAGACAGAAGGGAGCAATAAAACACTGGAGCAGGAAGTTAAACACTAGGCTTCATAAGGAAATAACTGCATGACAGGTGAAGAGCTGGAAACATTCAACTTGAGTACATTTCTTCTATTCTGGAGTGTCTCTCTTTTCTTTTGCAACGATTATGGAAGCTTCAGAACTGGCGAGGAACTAAAGGAAGACCCCATGTTGTTGTTTTTTTCTCTTTGGAACTTCACTTTTAGAATTCAATTCTGGTCTTTTTTTCTGTAAATAATATTGATGCATGTGATGTACAGACTTCCTTTCTAAGGTTGTCTGGTTTTCCTTCCAAAAAACAAAAATGTGCAGGTTAAGTTACTTGGGAACTCTAAATTAGCAAATATATATTGTATGAGGTGCCTGAATAGTAGGATTGCTTACTTCATGCAACTCTGACTCTCTTCTCACAGCATTCAGTTTTAGTTCCTCCAGAAAAGCAAGAAGAGTAACTTTCCAATAAGATATAAAGTATGAATGCTGGGACAGTTGAACCAAGTGCTTACTTCTTAATTTAGGAAATTAAGAGGAGCACTAGAAAGGCTAGGGCCTCACATTGGAAGACTGATCTAATCTGTGTTATCCCTAGAGGCAGAGAAATCCCAGTCACTCTGAAAACAAATGAAGTGAACACACACACACACACGCACACACACACACACACAGTCCAGACCAGTAAATGGCCAAATGGTGTAGAAGCTAGAAATGGAGTATATTCTTTTGGTTGAATGTGTTGTGTTGTATCAACAGAGGAGGTGGATGTTTTGTTGTACATGGATTATTTTCATTATTATTTACACTGAGATGACACTGAGCAACATTCTAACTAAATATTATAAGAGATATTAAGTAATGTAGCTGTGGCCAAAAGGAGGAGTTTAGACCAAGTACTCCCTTTGCTTTTCTTTGCTTTGTTGTGCCATAGAGCCTTCCCACTTTGGGTTGTTCAATGAGATAGCTAGTGAGAAGTCAAGCAAGTCTTCACCGCCTCCACCCCTCCCCTCCCCTCTCCTCTCCTCCAAGCTCCGTCCTCTTCCACCCAACTCCGGCTCCTTGAATGGTGTGAGGCGGCCCCTTTTGTAATGCACCCAGATGTGCTCTAGGTGCTCCCTGATGATCTCCCTGCAGCACTTACTGGTATGGCAGAAGTGCTGCATGGGCACCCGGAGGCACCCCGGGTGTACCTGCTTCCTGGTTCGGCAGCACTTCCTGGTGTGGTGGAAGTGCTGCGGTCCAAGGCTTCTTAGTCCTTCGGGTGCCCCCCGAATCCACGGATCCCCACAGGGTTGAGCCTTCCAGTTCCATAGCTCCCACACAATCCAGGATGGCTGCCCTCTTACATCCTGGGGAAGGAATTGCCCCTCTCCCAGTCCCCTGCTTCTCCAGGCCTCCCTGTGGGGCAAGGTCCACAGCCATCCATCACACAGGGTACAACGTGCACATTTTCATCACTTTCATGCAAATCCTGCAAACAGTATGTGGCCAATGAAATATTAGTACTTCCTAAGATACACTTTATCATACTGCCAATCGATGTTGGCAAAATATAATTCCAAATATCCATCCATCCATCCATTTTCCAACCCGCTGAATCCGAACACAGGGTCACGGGGGTCTGCTGGAGCCAATCCCAGCCAACACAGGGCACAAGGCAGGAACCAATCCCGGGCAGGGTGCCAACCCACCGCAGGACACACACAAACACACCCACACACCATATCTAAACTAAAACCAGTGACTCCTGAATAGATCTTCCTCCAGAACAAGGCTTTATTTAACAATCCAGGGACACATTTTTCAGGTAACTAAGGACTATGAGAAGGGGTGGGTTACCCAGAGAAGTTATCCATAAAAAGCGCTCATGAGAGTGTGGAAGGAGAGAGGTGCAGATAGAACACTTAAGAGAAGCACTTACACAGGACTGCTTTTCTACTCTTCTGGTGCTAAACTCATCAGCCTGGTTTTGTGGCAACCAATGAGCCTCAGGTAGGATCCTGGCATTGGATTGGCTGGCTCATGGAGCTGGGGAACTGTAGCAGGTGGAGTTGCTACTGACCTCAGGTGAGAATGAGACAGTGTGCATGTGTAGGCTTGGGCCAAGGCAAGTGGGCTAGGGTACACCAATGGTCTATTTAAGGACCAACTACTAAAAACATTGTAAGAATGTTAAGCCCATTACTTCATCACACCCTCAGGTTCTTATAATGCTTTATATTACAACAGTGCTCAACAGTTTCTTATTGTGAAAACACCTGTTTATCAGTTAGTTGAAACAAATGCATTTCTGGATGTTTTGACCCGAGGCTGTCTTTGTTTCACACAAAGTACACAGTGTTGTGTTTGGTGTATTTAATTAATTTTTTATGCCTTTTAAGGGGAGATTTATGAACTTCTTTACAGAGACTTCAGGGGTTCTTGATCCAAGACATTTGATTCTAGTCTTTTTTTCTCTAGCATTTCTTTTAAGGAATGTGTAAATGTTTTATCATTTATACTGCCTCACCATTTTGTGGTAATTGCGCCAGTGGTTGCTACAGCATTCCCATCTAGAACCATTTAGGAATGCACAATGTGTGATGTCATTGGCATGACTGTATAAAGGTTAGTGTGTACATTCCCGAATAGTCAGAGTTTAAGATAGTAACAATGTTTGGTGTGTGATTTTTGTGATTTGTCACACACGTGCACCTTGGGGACAGCTTAAAGGGTCTGCTGGTGGTAATTCCTCACCAATCCACAGAGTGGCACTGTGTTCTAGTACCGTTTCTCTTCCTCCCTCTACCGACTGGATGATTGACAACCTCACCGCCTCTGTCATCAATTCTGGTGCCTCACCACCAGGACCCGCCTCTTCCTGCCTGGCTGGTATTTAACTGGAAGTGTCACCATCTTGAATAGTCTGATCTGAGACTTGCATCCTTAGGAACGTTCTTTTGCTGAAAAGGTAATTTTATTATTTTGCCATACTATATATGGGGGTCATGGTGTCACCCTGAAACTTTATCTTTGTTTTGTTCTCTTTAACAAACTTATTTCTGGCATAGAGGTTCTTTGACTTTTGGTTATTGTTTTAATGTTCACATAAAGTTGGTTTGATTTTTGATAACAGCCCAGACTTGATTTTCAGACGTTTAATCTCCTGATCCTTTTCAGTAAAAATTCTCATTCAGAACTCGGAGGCTGGCATTTTTTTGAACCTTGCAATGAGTGAGAAGACAAACATCTACATAAAATGCCATCTGTCTCAAATTATGCTAGTCAGTGTCAGTTTTAATTTATTCAACATCTATTAACATTTGACTTCAGTACAGTATATCTTGATCTTGAGCTGGGTGTACATTTATCCCATTTGGTCCATTTACAGAACCCTACAAATTTTTAAGATTTTTAGTGTAACTCAATAGCTGGATGATTGTTGCACACCTGTGGTGTTAAGTCCATTTAGATGAAAACCAATTTAAACATTCTCACCAGAAATTAATTACAGAAGCAAATGACATCTCTGCATTGTCCACAGCAATAGAAGACCCTGATGGTTTCACTGGTAAGGTTTCTCCTCTGGTTCATCTAGTCACTGTTTGATTGCTGGCAAGGGTGCAGCTGGCATCTCTGCCTTTTCACAAATAAAGACACCATACTGCTGCCAACCCTAGGTTTTAAAGCCAGCTCAACAGACAAGCCAAGCTACATTGCATTTGCCAAATGACTACATATATGGAGTTGACATTTGCTGCATCATTTGACATAATATGTAACTTGAATGCATTTAGTTTTTCATTTTGGTTCTTATGTATATCCATTTTCACCAATGGGTGCATATGCTGTTGAATATTAATGAATACTTACTTTCAATTCAACCGGCCACTTATAACTTACTAATTAATTGTAATGCTCTGATGCCAAAATGAAAATCCCTTTCAATCCAAGCTGCCCTAAAGAACATGGATGTATCACAAAAATCAGACAAGATGCATTTTGTAACCTTTGTTGCTGTCATGTGGATATCAGCAGCCATGGAAAATTGGCTCAGCATTATCATGTTTCTTCAGTGAAGTATGAACTAAAAACTCAGTGTAAACACATTTCATTTCTATTACCTTTCATTAACTGTTTGACCCCAAAATGATACCATGAAATGCAGGAAAATGTATTATGCATTAAAGTATTACCATTGTAGTAAATGCATGGATTGCAGTGTAAACCTTTCCTGTTGTGTGATGCCAGAAAAAAATCATTAATCTTACTAGCTGATATGACAAGAAGTAGATTTCACAAAGTTTATTTGCACTGTTATTCATTTACACATTGGGGTCATAATTAATATTTTAGAGACATTAATAATATTTGCTATAAACACCATAAACAATTTTAATGTTTCAAAGTACTTTACAAACTAGCTTATACAACCCATTTATGTTAAGTGTGTGAGGAAGAAGAGAAATCAATGTTTCACTACCCGTGTGGGTCTTCCAGATTCGTCCATCTTGTGCTCCCTTAATCTGTACCACCTTAACACAAAGTGACGTTTTGTTAATAGCTCAGAACATATGACCTCAGAACAGACAGTACAAACTCAAAGTAGATAAATGACCATTGGCCCAAGGTATTCTATCACCTGATCCATATTACTAAACGAGAATGGTAAACCGGATATGGACGAAGGGACCTGCCCGTGGACGCAAAAGACATAGTGCGCAAGTGCCACACAAAGCCCCCCCCCCCCCCTCGAGTGAAACGGGAGAGACTACGCACGTGCGCAGGCACCACACAAACACCCCCCCCCCCCCCCAACAGAGCAAAACGGGACCGTCAGAGTAGGAAACAAAGTAAAACGTCATAAAGAGGTTAAAGAACAGGGACAAACACATGGAGAGCAGGTGAAGGTGTAGGTGGGATTACAATTAGGGATCAGCTCTGAGCCCTTTCTTATTTGCAATGGTAATGGACAGGTTGACAGACGAGATTAGACAGGAGTCCACGTGGAGTATGATGTTTGCTGATGACATTGTGATCTGTAGTGAGATTAGGGAGCAGGTTGAGGAGACCCTGGAGAGGTGGAGATATGCTCTAGAGAGGAGAGGAATGAAGATCAGTAGGAACAAGACAGAATACATGTGTGTAAATGAGAGGGAGGTCAGTGGAATGGTGAGGATGCAGGGAGTAGAGTTGGCGAAGGTGGATGAGTTTAAATACTTGGGATCAACAGTACAGAGTAATGGGGATTGTGGAAGAGTGGTGAAGAAGTGAGTGCAGGCAGGGTGGAGTGGGTGAGTGTCAGGAGTGATTTGTGACAGATGGGTACCAGCAAGAGTGAAAGGAAAGGTCTGCAGGATGGTAGTAAGACCAGCAATGTTATATGAGTTGGAGACATTGGCACTGACCAGAAAGCAGGAGACAGAGCTGGAGGTAGCAGAGTTAAAGATGTTAAGATTTGCATTGGGTGTGACAAGGATGGATAGGATTAGAAATGAGTACATTAGAGGGTCAGCTGAAGTTGGACGGTTGGGAGACAAAGACAGAGAGGTAAGATTGTATTGGTTTGGACTTGTGCAGAGGAGAGATGCTGGGTATATTGGGAAAAGGATGTTAAGGATAGAGCTGACAGGCAAGAGGAAAAGAGGAAGGCCTAAGAGAAGGTTAATGGATGTAGTGAGAGAGGACATGCAGGTGGTGGGTGTGAAAGAGCAAGATGCAGAGGAGCAGCCGAAAGACGAAGTAAGTATACAGTATGTAGGCCCATGTGGAGGGAAGAGTTGCCAAATGAAATAAGTGCAGTATGCTTGATGTAGCTTTTCATTAAAACCGTATATTTAGTGATCTATTCAGTTAAGAAGAACCAATTTCTAGACAAACTTTTTGTTATAGATATAATTGTTTATTGTAGCATTCCTTCTTGACTTTCTTTGACTTTGTACAGTAAATGTTTGCACAAGTATGTTATTTGTTACAAAACTCTGCCTGTGAGAATTCTTTTCAACAGTTTATTGTTTAAAGTTCCAATCGATTTCTTAACATCTAAGCTTTTGCAGGAAACATTTAAACAGACATGTGTTTCTGGTCTAATGGTTCCTGCTCTCTATTATCTGCAAAATGGGTGTTAGAAACACAGATAAGCACACTAAGACAGAGACTGATAGGGGGAGAGAAAACAGCTTTCTACTTCTATTCATCTTGAGTCAGCCTTGTATCAAACACGTTTTTTGTGCCATCTGGAATTTACAGTCAGTCATGATCTACCAGCTGAGATGACAGATGAAGATACACCACACATTCCAAAGGTTATACAAACATGCTTGACACAAAGTTTACTCAAAACGTACACAGACAATGCATCACTTCAATAGAGTTCTTTGAGTACATCTGTTGTTCTACAATAGATGTGGTCTGTTTTCTTTCTTAAGAGAATGAGAGGCTTCTGGGTCAGCAAACTAGCATTAACTTTCTTTACTCAAAATAATACAATTGTTTGCCATTCTTCACTTAGATAGGTGTAACTGAGTCAACGCCTACACCAGTAATTATGCGTCTTATCAAATGAGAGGGGGCATTTGCTTGTGTCTGGCATGAATGAAATCTTTTCCATAGAAGGAAGAGTGCATACCTGTATTCAAATGAGGTTATCTTGCACTTACTAGCTTTGGTAATAAAAGAAAAAAGTTTTTCTTCTACATTCCTTTTACTTCGGTTGCATAATTAAAAGGTTGCATAATTAAGTTTAACTTTATTTTATATAAAAACTGAAAAAAACTTTTCATATTTTTTGTAATGCTTTACTTTGTTGCCATAGAAATGCATTTGCATGGAATTTAATTCAGAGAAGTTCATACAAATAAAACTTCAATAAAACATAAAACATAAGGATACCTCAAGAGCACCAAACAACCAATTTATCAAAAAATACACTTACACTTTCATAGGATTATCCTATAATCTTAAATTTATACATCGCACATTTTATGAATTTGTGCTAATATGTAATCTGGTAGTTCTGATCTTGATTGGCCTACACTGTTTGCCAGATGGAAAAACATGGAAAATTGAGGTGGTGGGATGCAGTTGTTTAACTTCGCAACTCAGTCTGGAATTGTCTGGTGTGTCCACAGTGGGAAGGTAGCAGCTAGAGTTGTTGTACAAAATGACTCACGCAAAATTGAAACTTCGTATAGAAATTCACAAAACAAATTGTGTTTCTTCAGAAGTCAAATTTACACCATTATCTTATACTCTTATATCTGCAACATTTACTTCATATGGAAAGCATGGCAGATTGTATTTTGGTGTAGAGTGTGAGAAGGAGGCACAGCTAGAAAACACTTACCTGCAAGCACTTTGGAGGTACCTCTCCAATGATAAAATCCATTGGCCTGGGAATGTGGCCACAAGTGAGACTCTGGAAGGATCCTGACTAGGATCAGTTTATGTGGTTCAGAAGTGACCACAGATGGTGTTATCTCTGACTCACCCCAGATGAGCAATGCGAGTGAAACTGATAGCATGAATGTGCAGGCAAGCATTGTACGAGGGAGACGAAACTGTGCAGAGACGTGGAAGACTGGGATAGCGATAGAGGTTGGCTGAGGAAGTTCGAGCTGTGGAATAACGCTTGTGGGTGTGGACACTAGAAGTCGCTGTTGACCCTTTAAACCCAACAGACAGACGCACAGGACACAGGTTAAAAGCACTCAGAAGTATTTTAATGCTTCTTCTTCTTTGAATAGTGCCTGTATGAACCAAAGCCACCAATAAACAAACAGATATTAATCACAATAATCTCAAATCTCTCCTCCACACCTCCCAGCAAGCATTGTCCACCTCCTCCCGACTCTGACTCCCTTGCGGGTTTCCCAACAGTCCTATATATAGTCCTTGACCTGGAAGTGCTTCTGCTCTTCCATCCATGTGACCTGCCAGCACTTCTGGGTCCGATGGAAAATCCCAGTCCTTTAATCAGCCCGGAAGTACTTCGGGGTTTTTGTCATCGTGACTTCCTAGTACTTCTGGGCTATAACGGAAGTATGACTCCCCAGGTCCTTTAATAGCAGCCCCTGGTGGCACTCACGGCACCCAACAGGGCTGAGATAGCAAACTCCAAATCCCAGGATGCCCTGTGGGAATCCGGGGCACCACTATCCTCCAGGGGAGCTGCCATCTAGCATCTTGGGGAAGGCAGTGTCCTACAAAAGCTGCCTTCCCCTGTCCTTTAATCTCAGCGGTGTCCCGGCTGGGTTGTAACAAGGAGAAGCAAAATTCCTTGCTTTTCACCCCCACCAAAAAAAAAAAAAAACCCAATAACCCTAAAACTGTCTTTTGCATTTTGCAATTGTACAGTCACATGTAAAATAAATTATGGGGCCATTTCATGCAACTGTCTACAAAATGAAACTCTCACTAGTAGGAATCAATGATTTTTAGAAATCATACGGACCACGGTTGCCATGTCCTAAAGTAATGGAGACCTTCTTGTCTTACTAAAGAGGCTCACTGTGCTTTGTAACATCTAAAAGTCTCAGAACGGCCATCAGGAGAACTTTCTTCCACAATAGATGTGTATACAAACACTTCAAATTCTTAGTAACCTATAGAACCTGTCTATACATAAGAGCAACGGCCCATTTCTTTTGTTTTATTCACATACAATTCCAGATTAAGGCCACACTATCTGGCTAGTTTTCTTAACTCACTCCTAGAAACAGACTTACCACAATTTGTGATGAGCCCCACAAGAATGGTGTCAACAGAAATGTGAATCATTCTTACAGAACCCACATTTGAAGAGCAGTCATTAGTGTACAGTGACTAAAGAATTAGTGATAAGATACAATCCTGAAGAGCAGACTGAGAGGTGTGGAGAAGCTGTCCTTTAGGTTTACCACTCAAAAGCCAATAACACAAAGACTGACTGATACTCATGTCTAGCAGTTTATCAGACAGCTTTTGAAAGATAATGGTGTTACACATAGATCTACAGTCAATGCAAACACTCAGTCGTTGACAGCACACTACAGTGAAAAGACTATGTCAGACTGAATCTAAAGGTATACAGAGTTAATATGATGTTATACAATGGCCAAAATAAATGACTATAGATAATTATAATATACTAGCTGTGTAAGCCTGTGCTGTAAAAAGCCCGGGGTCCTAGAAACTGTTGACATCGTCAGAAAAAAAAAATTAAAATTAGAGATGTCAGGTAATTGAAAGGAACTACTTGGGAATTTCTCTCCTATGAGGATTCATTTTGCCGACGTGCTTGCTTCGCTTGTACATTAGCGGCGGGAGGAAAAGTAAAAGTGATACCGTCTTGCCAATGTTAGCAGCTAAACAACTTTCTTTCTTCGGATTTTTTGTTTTGCTGACATGTTGGCCCTGCTTGTGTTATTAGCTGCTAAGCAAGTTTTCAGTTTCCTCGGAGGTGGAGCCCTTACCCCAACTCCACCTCTCACTTCTGGGCCGGACAGACACACACACTTCCACGAGTAGATGTTTATATATAAAATTAAAATTTCGCAATATATGGCCACATGTTAAGATTTCTGTAATGGAGATATCCAAAAATACAAAGTAAAAAAAATGTATCACAAGGTCATTTCAAATGGAACCCTTTTCAAAATAATTTTCTAGACTAACATCACTGAAGTAATTTTTTAATTTACATTTATCTGATTTACAGTTTTTTTTTTAGTTTGTTTGTTTGTTTGTTTTTGCTTAAGATTTGCAGGTTCTTGAATGCTCCGTGAAAAAGGTATGCTAAGAACATGACATGCAGAGACATTCTTAAATGTTTCACATTCCTGTAGGCTTTAAATTTAATTTGTTATTTGAATTGCTAATTATGAATATTCGCTACTAGTAAACAGCACTAATTAGTGGTCCATGAACAGAAATTGGCTTTTCTTGATTTACTTTCTTTGTCCATGTTGATTGCTATCTCTGTTTTAGGGTTTTAAAGATATTAACCTTAAATTTTCCAGTTCATTCAAACTGGACACACAGTGTGAAAAATGTGAAACACAAATTTATTAGCGGAGTATGTCTCCAGCAGAATACGCCCACAAGTGTATAGTGTGAATAGTGTCCCACAATAATGCACGTCTTTGTACTGGTGCTTTTCCCACTTCCTTTATTATCAAAACCCATTAAAGTAATTTAGGGTCACCCTCACAGACTTGCACTTTGCCATCCTCACCTGCACAGAATTAACTAGCTGTGTTACCCGACTTGCATGGGAAATTTCTTAAGATAATGGATGTCACTTATAGTGCCTCGGTCAATCGTGTGTGGTACTGCATAACTAACTAAGCAGTTTTCTGTATGTAATATTTGTAGTTTTTGTATTTTTTTTTAAACCAAGGGCTTATTGCCAGGCAGTGTGCTGTAGTTGTTTACTCTTCGGACCTAGGACTTGTGGTACGCGGCTGGGGGTGGCACCCAGCCGGGATGCCCAGGAAGACCGGAGGAGGGCTCACGCCTCCTCCAGACCACGAGGGGGCGACCGCCCTGGTTCTTTTGGGGGCCACGGGTACAGAGCTGGGAAGCTCAACCCTGTAGGGGCCCATGGGCGCCCCCCCCCATGCCTGGAGAACCCTGGACCCCAGCACTTCCGCCACACCAGGAAGTGCTGGGGGGAAGACGAGTGGGGACACCCGGAGTGCTTCCGGGTACACAGCCGGCACTTCCGCCACACTAGGGTGTGTCGGTGGGAGATTGCCAGAACACACCTGGAGCACATCCGAGTGCTCATAAAAGGGGCCACATCCCTTCACAGGGAGGCTGGAGTTGGGAGAGAAGCAGGACAAGGTCTCTGGAGGTGACAAGGAGGTGGCCTGAAGAGTGAAAAGGCAGTGTGGTTTGGCCTGGACTTTTGGGGACTTTGGGGTTGTGGTGCACTTAAACTTTGTAAATATTAGTGTAAATAAACGTGTGGTGGTGCTTAATAACATGTCTGCCTGTCTGTGTCCGGGGCTAGTTCCACACTGGTGTAGCCGGCAGGATGCTCCGCCTGGTACAAGGCGGCGACCTGTTACAAAAAATAATGTTGTGGACGGCCCGGCACAGCAGGGGAGCCCACCCACGTGCCGCAGGAGCGGCGTGCCCACAGCCCCACGAGAGAGACTCGCTCCACAGACCGCTAATGGACCGCGGTCACAAGGTTCTCTCCTGGTGCGGCGGAAGATCGACGGGCCTTACCGGAGTGCAGTGGGCTCCAAGGAGTATGGAGCCACTGAAGGCACCCGGGATGGCGCGGTGTCGAAGGAGGCCATGCCGAGGCAGCTGCTTCGGATAGACAGGGCCTGACAGGTAAGTGCCCTGCTCGCCGGCAGCCAGTCATGGGGGGCTGAGCTTGTTTTGAGTTTTGCAGGCAGGCTGCTGCCCGGGTCTGCATTGGTGGCAGACACGCGCTGATCTGCGTGGCTTTCTAGACGTGGCAGAAGCAGCAGGGGCTGCAGAGAGGGAGACACTGCAGCACAGCAAGCCAGCTTGTCACCACACCAGGAGGAGAAGAGCCAAAATGGCCGCGGACCGGAAGTCCCTCCCCATGACAAGCACGGGATTGGACGGTGTGTCTTGTGTACCCACCGATGATTGGATGGAGGCGGGACCAAGGAATGTCCGTCTCGTGCCGGGGAGAGACCCGATTGGGCCGGAGGGAAAGGCCCACAGGAAGCAGTCAATGTGTGTCAGCTCACCGTCGGCTGACTTTCTGTCCTTGCCTGGGGCCTTGCGCGCACTGAAGGAGTCTCTTCAATCCGCAGGGGTTACAGGTGCTAAGTACTCTCCGTGCGGAGCTGCAGGAGCTGGAGGGGAAGGCGGTCACGTCTTTGCAGACGCTGCGTGCTGCGGCAGAACGATGCGATGCTGGATCCTTTGGCTGGAGATGTACGGCGGGGAAGGTGAGTAGAGCCAACCCCGCAGAGCATAAAGGAGATCCCACCGAAGGGGCCTGGGACATTCGTGAACGGAACCGAGTAGGTGGGTCTCCAACAGTAGATGCGGCGCTGAGAGTTGTGCGCGAGGTGAGGGGAAAGCCAGCGAGAGGATTGGCAGGACGCAGGCTGATGAGTGCCCTGGGTCCTAGCGCCCTACGCCCCGAGCCTGCAGTAGTCTCACGTCCCTCTGTAGGGACGCAAACCGGACAGAGTCTGTACCTTTCTGATAGGCAGACTCAAACCGTTACAGCGTCCCAGAAAGAAGGGAGGAATCGAGGGGAGAATGCCGGTTCTTCCGACAAGGGAGGACGTGATGCTGGGCGCTCACGTCCCGAGAAGGTCCACCCTCTGCGGAAGCAGAGGGAAACCTCAAAGTCAGCGGAGATTGCAGGAAAACAAGTGGTCCCGACGGTTGACTCATCTAGAGGGGCATGGACCCCACGGAGGGGGTGCAGAAGAGGCAAGTCCTGGGGTCCCGGTCGGAGGGGGGAGCGCTGCCAGTGTGTGGCATGGAGGGACACCAGGAGGTGGTGTCCAGGCAGCGGCTCTGCCCCTGCTTCTCTCTACTGTATTTTGCAGGACCGGACCCTGGATACGCAATAGGACCCGCTTCGTTGGGGACCTGCCCTCATGGGACGGGCCACTTTGCCAGATGGGTCTTCGCTGGCGATGGGGCACTGTGTCACGCGGCTGGGGGTGGCACCCAGCTGGGACACCCAGGAAGACCAGAGGAGGGTTCACGCCTCATCCAAACCACGAGGGGGCGACCGCCCTGGTTCTTTTGGGTGTCACGGGTACAGCGCTGGGAAGCTCAACCCTGTAGGGGCCTGTGGTCACCGCCAGGGGGTGCCCCCATGCCTGGAGAACCCTGGACCCCAGCACTTCTGCCACACCAGGAAGTGCTAGGGGGAAGACAAGTGCGGACACCCGGAGTGCTTCCGGGTACGCAGCCGGCACTTCCGCCACACTGGGGTGTGTCGTGGGAGATTGCCGGAACATACCTGGAGCACATCTAGGTGCTCATAATAGGGGCCGCCTCCCTTCACAGGGAGGCTGGAGTTGGGAGAGAAGCAGGACAAGGTCTCTGGAGGAGACAAGGAGGCGGCCTGAAGAGTGAAAAGGCAGTGTGGTTTGGCCTGGACTTTTGGGGACTTTGGGGTTGTGGTGCACTTAAACTTTGTAAATATTAGTGTAAATAAACGTGTGGTGGTGCTTAATAACATGTCTGCCTGTCTGTGTCCGGGGCTAGTTCCACAGCCTTCAAACCCTGATGTCTACTGACACTGTGTGACCATAAGCAAGTCACCTCACCTGGCTGTGCACCAATTAAAAAAACAAAAGAAATGTCACCAATAGTATCTCAAATGTTGTAAGTTGCTTTGGATAAAGACATCAGTCAAGTAATAATATTATTGAGTCACTGGAGGTGCTTACTCTTGAACATGCTACACACGACTGTCCATGAGTAAAACATTCCTGCATTAGATCAATTCCTGCTTTTTTCTGCTTTTCCTAGTGACTTGGCTTTTGTTGATAGTCATTGAAAAACATAGTTTTGCTGGAAAGTGTATTCTTTTGAATTAGAACAAGTAATCATTAAGGATGTGAAATTTAAGTATATATCATCATTATTATTAATGTTTAAAATGTTCATTTCCTTACGTTGTTCATTCAAAAAGAGTAAATTCTTTTTTAATGTTTTTCTCCAGTTGTATGTAGTCTCCACTTAAAGTGTGCAGATGTGAATGTCGATGCAAAGCAGTGCTTGAAGTGGAGATACATAAGTGTCAATACCCTACGTGTTACACTAATGCAGCGTTTCTCAACCTTTAAGTATTTGTGACCCGAGTTTTCATAACAGTTTTAATCGGGCCCCCCCCCCCTAATGTTTTTTTGAAACTATAATAAAATTTATTCCTATATTTTCTGCTGCTGATACACCGCAACAAGTTTAAAATTTCCCTACGAATAGCGAAATTATGCCACACATGGCAACATTCGCTCCCCCTTTTTTGTTACTTCGTGCCCAGCACAGTTTGAGAACCGCTGCACTAATGTATTTATGTGAAGAGCGAGGAGCATGTCACAAGATCATTTCTGTTGCTTCCCTATTGCAAGCTTAAATGCCACTATCTAAGAATAACATTTCTCCCTTGGAGTCTGCAGTATCAAAATCAAAGAGTGGGGGCTTGGGGGTTGTTGGTTTTCAGTGACCAGAGGCTGGAGGTTGATGGTGTGGAACGAAAAACCAACATGAGAGCCGGTAGTCAACAGCAAAAAAAACAGCTTACTAACCATTGAGCTTTGCACTTTACTAGAGCTTCACCAAACTCTTTTTTTCCTTTTCACAATATGATCACATCTTTTTTTTTTCTGCCCAGAACATCGCTCCATTTTCATTCATCGGGCCATCCTGTTGGCTAGTGATGCTATTCACGTGGCCCATAAATCACTTTAGTTGCATCCTTAGTTTGTATAAAGCACGCTCTCAGCACAGCACAAAGCATGTAAGTTGCCATAATATCAATAAGTTTCTACACATAAAAGATGCATTAAAAAATCAAAAATGTGTCAGCTAGTTTTCTTTTTTTTTTTACATCACCAAATTTCAATGAAATCTGTCAAGGAATTTTTGAGCTTTTGAGGTATTTAGTTTTTCTATTGTGTGTGTTTTACCTGTAAATATTAACATATTAAAATGTCCTTTCTTAGGGGATAGCTACTGACTTAGATGTAACATCCTCCCAGATTTTGACTTTTTAACTAAACAGCTGGTCTCTTGTGAGAAAACAAAACAGCAAAAAACATACAAAACTGATATTAGCAAAATCTCTTTTATATTGTGGCAGGTGGGTGGGCATCATACCCGGCAGGGACACCGGGAAGGACTGGGAGAGGGACTGTACCTCCCGCGGGCCATGAGAGGGCAGCTGCCCTGGTTAGTATAGGGGCCACAGAAACTGAGCTTGGAAGCTCAACCCTACTTGGGCCCATGGCCACCGCCAAGGGGCGCTCCCAGAGGATCCTAGAGCCCTGGAAACCAGCACTTCCGCCACACCAGGAAGTGCCGCTGGAAGGACATCAGGGAGCACCTGGGTGGAAGAAGGCAACGCTCGGGAATGAGGAGGAAAGGCGGCCCAAGGAGGACCATTGAGAGGCCCAGGAATTGAAGGGTGCTTGGTGGTGGAGCACTGTGTGTGTGCGGGACATGGACTTTGGGGACCTTGTAAAATAAACGTGTGTGTTTTTTAGTACTGCCAGTGTTCGACTGTTTGTATCTGGGCTGTCTTCTCACAATATATACTAGGTGTACTTCCCGTTTAAGATGGGTTGAAATCTAAGTAATCAATGTAAACCTCAGCATGTTCAGTGTTAATGTTTGCAATGCACCATATATTGGAATGTATTGTGTAATGCATTTAGTATTAAAATGCATTGCATTTTTATTCCAACAGATCACAATCATTGGCACTGCTTTTACGAATCCAATACCAAATGGCATATGACAGAGCTTTCGGACAGACACGCACACAGACAGTTGTGCTTTTATTAAGATATGTAATCTTAATAAAGTTCAGAAAGTATTCACACCCCTTTACTTTCTGCACACCATATTGCATTACAGATTTAACTTTTAACAGGTAAATTTACTAAATCTACACGCAATAACCCATAAGGACAAAGTTAAAATAAGTTTTCAGAAAGGTCTGCAAATGTATTAAAAATCAAAAACTGAAATCTCTCATTCATAGAAGTAATCAGACCCTTAATTCGGTACTTTGTAGAAGCTCATTTGGTAGCAATTACAGCTTCAAGTCTTCTTGCTGAGTCTCTGCATGCAGGATATGGGCAGTTTATGCCATTCTCCCTGGCAGATCCTCTCAAGGTCCATAAATTGGATGGAATGCATGTGTAAACTGAATAATAACAATAATTATTTTATTTATATAGCTCCTTTCCCTGCCCTCTTCAGATCTCTGTATAGATATTCTATGGGGTTTAAGTGTAGACTTTGGCTGGCACACGTAAAGACAGTCAAAGACTTGTCCCTAAGCTTAAGGTTGAGTGCATTCTGTTTTTTTTTTTTTTATTTAAGAACCTTTCAGTATTTAGCTACATTCATCCTTCCTTCAATTCTGACCAGTCTCCCTGTCCCTTCTGCTGAGTAGCACCCCACCATCATGCCTCACTGTAGGGATGGCATTAGATATTTGATGAGTAGTACCTTGTCTTCGTCAGACATAGTACTTAGATTTCTGCCCAAACAGTTAAATTTTTGACTCATCAGACAAGAGAATTATTTTTTCTCATGCTTTCAGGGAGCTTTAAATATCATTTGGCAAACTCCAAGGGGCAGTTAGCACTCTAAAATAAATTCCTGATTGATAGTGCTACTGAGATGGTTGCCCTTCCAACAGGTTCTTCTATCTCAGCAGAGAAGCTCTGTTAGGGTGACCATTGGAATCTTGGTTATCTCCCTCACCATGGCCCTTTTTGCTTGGTTACTCAGTTTGGCAGGATCGCCAACTCTAGGAAGAGCCCAGGTGGTTGCAAACTTGATGCCATTGTGCTACTGGGAACACTCAATGTTTTAGAAATGATTTTATCCCCATGATTTGATCTATGCCTCTCCACAATTTGATCACAGAGGTCTAAGGAGAGCTCTTTGAACTTCATGGCTTGGTTTTTGTCCTGACATGCAGTGTAAATTGTGGGATCTTACTGTATTTACACAGGTGTGTATCTTTCTAAACTATGTCCAGTCAATTCAGTTTGCCACAGGTGGACTCCAATCATGTTCTAGACACATCTCATGGATAATTAAAGCAGACAAGTTGCACCCAACCACAATTTGGAAAGTCTTTGCAAAGGGACTGAATACTTCTATGAATGAGAGATTTCAGTTTTTTTGATTTTAACTAAATTTGCAAATCTTTCTGAAAACATGTTTTTACTCAGTCCTTATGGGCTATGGAGTGTAGAATGATGGGTAACTTAGCTTCCAATCCTTGATACCTGTGTAAGAGCCAATCTTAGAAAGTTAAAGTTTTGAGTTAAACTCATATTAATGTTTGCTTAATTTGAATAGAATATAATTTCTTCCATAGTCATAGACAATGGTATGGTCTTTTCCCCCTATAAGTTAGTAAGAGATAGAACCTTCTTGCTATAACTGAGAAACAGTGTGATATTAGATCCTGTTGTGTTTAGAACAGGTCCCAGTAAACAGGGACTTGAAAGACCCATTTTCTACTCAGAGATGGGATAAGCATACAGTTTTCTGACCGCTCTGAAATGGTTCAGAAACGTTATGAAATGGTTCAAAAATTATAAGTGATTAGTAACGATTTAAGATGTAACAAGATTAAGCTTAGAACTGAATTTTTCTTATTATAAATTTTTCCTTTTTTTTGCTATTTTAATTTTCTTTTTTGTGTGAACTGTTTTATTTTGAAACTTAACTAAACACTTAAAAAAGAAGATATTTTGTCTGTGGACTCAGTTCTGTGCGTCAGGCCTTTGTTGAATCCCATTTTTTTAAGTTAGAGCTGCTGAACTTTGATAACCCTGGGAAAACACAGCTACAGCCTGTTTAATGTAATATATTCACTAGCAAAGTCAAACACCCCAGAGATATTATTATCGTTGGATGCAGAAAAAGCATTTGATATGATTGAATGGAACTACCTTTTCACTACATTAGAGAAATTTGGGTTTGGCCCGAACATTTGTGCATGGATCAAACTACTCTATACCAATCCAGCAGCTTCAGTTTATATTAACAACATTTGTTCAGACTACTTTAAACTAGAACGTGGTACCAGACAAGGATGCCCCTTGTCACCACTGCTATTTGCAATTGCCATTGAACCACTGGCATTTCACTGTCGAAATGCTTATCAGATAAAGGGGATTAGCAGTGAAGGACTTGAACAGAAAATTTCTCTATATGCAGATGATATGGTACTGTATATATCAGACCCACAGAACACTGTGCCTGCAGTCTTAACAGCACTTACAGAATTTCAAAAGATCTCTGGTCTCACAATTAATTTGACTAAAAGTGTGCTCTTTCCAGTGAATTCTCAAGCATTCAATATCAGATTGGACACCTTTCCTTTTATTATTGCAGATCAGTTTAAATACATAGGGGTAAATATCACAAGTAAACACAAAGCTCTTTATCAACAAAATTTTGCCATCTGTATAGAAAAAATTAAGCAAGACTTGTATAGATGGTCAACCCTTCATCTCACTCTAGCTGGAAGAATTAACGTTGTTAAGATGAATATCCTCCCTAAGCTTCTCTTTTTATTTCAAAATATTCCAACATACATCGATAAATAATTTTTTAAGCAATTAGATTCAACCATAACCTCATTTATTTGGAACTTAAAACAACCACGTATTCAAAGAGCGACTCTACATAGACCTAAGGCAGAAGGTGACATGGCTCTACCCAACTTTCAGTTTTATTTCTGGGCAGCAAACATACAAACTATAAAAACCTGGACACAAATAGATGAACATACACAGGCTTGGTACGCAATAGAAATAAAATCCTGCAGTACTTCTTTATATTCCCTGCTTTGTACCCCAATAAATGCAAGTTATTGCCGGTATACTAATAACCCAATTGTGCTTCACTCACTCAGAATATGGAACCAATGTAGAAAGCATTTTAAGATAGAGAATCTTTTATCTGTGGCACCTCTGCATGAGAACTACCTTTTTCAACCCTTGCAAACATATGCAGTTTTTAAAATCTGGAAAACATTTGGGATTAAATCACTTAGAGATCTATACATAGACAATGTCTTTGCATCCTATGAACAATTACATTCCAAATTTAACTTTCCAGCAACAAATTTCTTTCACTATCTTCAAATTAGAAACTTTGTTAAACAGAACCTGCCCGATTTTCCTCATCTCCCACCTTCCTCTATGCTGGAAAAAATATATGCCAAGAAAATATCCTCCACGCCATTACACTACTGCCACCAGCCCAAACCGTTGATACAATGCAGGATGGATCCATGCTACCACCCTACCATCTGAACGTCACAGCAGAAATCAAAACTCATCAGACCAGGCTAGGTTTTTCCAGTCATCTATTATCCAATTTTGAAGAGCCCATGTGAATTGTAGCCTCAGTTGCCTGTTCTTAGCTGACAGGAGTGTGGTCTCCTGATCCTGTAACCCATCCGTTTCAAGGTTTGATGTGTTGTGCATTCAGAGATGCCCTTCTGCATACCTCGGTTGTAATGAATGGTTACTTGAGTTACTTTGCTTTTCTATCAGTTGGAACCAGTCTTGCCATTCTCCATTGACCTCTGGCATCCACAAGGCATTTTCACTCAGAGAACTGCTGCTCACTGGATATTTTCCCTTTTTCAGATCATTCTCTGTAAACCCTAGAGATGGTTGTGTGTGCAGATCCTAGTAGATCAGCAGTTTCTGAAATACTCAGACCAGCCCATCTGGCACCAACAACCATGCCACGTTCAAAGTCACTTAAATCACCTTTCTTCTCCATTCTGATGCTTAGTTCATCTTGATAACATCTACATGCCTAAATGTGATGAGTTGCTGCCATGTGATTGGCTGATTAGATCTTTACATTAACAAGCAGTTGAACCTGATAAAGTGGCCGTTGAGTGTATACTGTATATAAGAACTATCTACCCACAAAGAGACAGACAGACAGCCGCTGAGTAGATTTGCTGTGATCAGTAATGGACTTGCTACCACATGGAATACAATATACACTAGTTAGACGTTAGTTTGGCACTTAAAATTTACACTCTGACTCAGCTTCCTTCAGCCCATGGGGGTTATGAGCCATTTTCAAAAGTATCTATCCTAATTCTAAAAACTCAAAAGATTAATAATAAAAAATAGTAAAGAAGAATAATTTGCAATCATTTTCTCCTGTTTGTGTCCTTTCATTAAGGTTCATTATTCAGCAGTGCCAATTAAGCAGCTGCTAAGCTTCACAAGAATAGGCAGAAATGGAAAAGAAAAGAGAGAGAGAGAACTTTCAGACTTTTAATAATGAGTCATAAATCAAAAAGTCTTGTTCTCTGTTTTCAGATGTGGCCAGATGTACCTTTAAAATTTAACACATGTTTGATTTTTGTTTAAGAGAAGAAAAAAAATCTCTCTCTCTGTCTATATGTCTTATAACCAGTTCCTATACAGACTAGCAGCTGTATCCTCTAGGTTATTTCTTGAGATTAATCAAAGCCATATTCTTTTGAATTACTTGCTTTGTTTATTTTTTCCTCCAATATTTTACATTTACCTTTGATAAACCAACCTGCTTAAACATGTAAAATAAGTTAAATTGGTAGAAAATGTCAACAGCTACAAAGAAACAAGCAGACATATTTATAATAAAAATGTATATGTTGCCACCAAGTTTTCCCCACTGGAAAGCAACCAGATTTAAAGATCGAATTATTTGCATAGAGTTAGCAACTTCAAAGAATCAAAGTTTCTGCTTGGGGCAACTTTTTTTGTTTTGTTTTCTTTTTTTTTCCAAATCTTACATAACTCCTCAATATATTAAAACCGACAGAAGCAGTTTGCTGCTATAAAAATATCCTGTTATTCAGCCGAATAGCTCACAAGTGGACAAGACGGAGGATTATTTGCAGCTTTGGCTAAAAAGCCTGACAGGACAATGTCAGAAATGACTAAAAGGATGATGCCTGTTTATTATGCTGTAAACTTGTAAAGCACCTTAAGATGGTGTATACTGTTAATATTCATACAGCCATTTCTCCCTCCAGTTTTCAACCTGTTTAACCAACTGAAGTTTTGAATACAAGATGGGAACCAGTACTTGACAGGATGACAAACCACAACAAAGTACCGTCTCACACATACACCAAACCAGTTTAGATGTGTCAATTAACCTAAGATATACTGTATAACTCTGGGATGTAGAAAAAAGAACAAAAACACAGCACTAGGATAAAACACAAGTAAAGAACATTCAAACACCACATGGACTGTGCTGACAAATGTCATGCAGCAATACAAATCATAACGCCACTACTGTACATACATACAGAGGATGTATGTATTTAACAAACAAGGAGATAGACAAGATAAAAATCAAAGTAGTACACTAGACAAATGTCAACACCAAAGTCAGAATTACTAAACATAGCTCAATACGTAATACCAAAAGTTGGAGACACATGTAAAAATGTTCTATGCCTTTTAATCAATAAAAAGCCACTAATACTGCAAAAGGTATGTTTTATATCCAAAATCATGGACAACCAGAATATAGACAACACTGACCTTTATACCATTGTTATTGTGAGTCTCATATGTGGATTCCTGAATGAGCATGTTATGCCCAGACCTAGAAGCCCAAGCGAGAGGAAAGTCCTCACAGATGTTCGGCTCTTTCTCTAGTTCTATAGTTGTGTTATGTGCTGCATTTAGACATAGGTCTTGGCCCATATGAAAATGTTGATATTTTTAACTTTATTCTATGTACCTCAATAGAATCAGTCAGGTACACTTCACCAACTGCTACAGTGCTGGATGTTTAGAGTGCAGCTTGTGAGTGTCAGTAGTTGTAATACTGTACATTCTGCATCTGCAAAGCCCAGTGCTGTACCTTTTGCTTGGCTGTAGCAAAAATAGTTTCAGTTCAGGCAAACTAGTGACTATCATTTTTGTGATTGCTGGTGGACAGTCAAATGATGATCATGATATTCATAATTTTATTTATTGTGGAATGTGTTATCACTGGGTTTTGCTGTATTATGTGTTTATTATTGTGTTTGTGTTTTTTGCCAACTGCCAGCTCTTTATATAAGGCCTTCTAATTCCAATTCAAATTATTGTCGATTAAGTTATATAATACGTGCTGTCTATGAAAGTAATGAAGATATAAGATTATGTTTGATGCCCTACAAATAGAACTAAGCATTTGTTGAATAATGCACTTTTATTCAACTTGGGGCTTCAATGTTTTCTATGGCCTAGGACCTTATGTACTTTAATATGACATAACTACTGTAAATCATCACTTATGCAGTCCACTGGATTTTACAAGTCACATAATTAATTAAATAGAGATCAACTGTCTGGGGTTTCAGGTGATAGTAGTATAAATGCACGGTATATGGAAGGTCCAACTTGTGGTGAGTCGGTAAAGTGGCCTAAAACACACAATAAAGACACACAAACACACTAAGCAACTCAGTGAAAAGGTGCTTGAAAAATCAGTCAGAGATGGAGAAAAGAAAGTATCCAAGTTACTGAATATCCCTTGGAGTCCTGTTAAAACAAACATTAAATAATGGGAAGAATATGGCACAGCTATGAATCCACCTAGAGTAGGCCATCCACAAAACTTGAGTTATTATGCAATAAGAAGACAACACATAAGGGAGGCTGACAAGAGACCAATAATAACTCTGAAGGAGTTACAAGCTACAGTGATACAGATTGGAAAGACTGTGCACACAACTGTTCACCAGGAGTTTCATGAGTCACAGCTTTACGGGACAATGACAAAGAGAAAGGTACTGCTAAAAAACACACACATGACATCTTGGCTAGTGTTTGTCCCAGTCTGCAGGAAAAGGTTCTGTGGCTTTGGGTGAACTTTGTTGGGGCTGAATGGCATGTTCTCATTAAAATCTTTCTAATGTTCAGACTAAATGCCATGATTGGTGGATGCTAAACACCACACAATATCAAAAATGCACCATTCCTATGCTGTGGGAATTCTACTCTGGACCATACCATTGAAGACTTCTATGGGTAAAATGACAGGGAAATCCTGGAGGAAAACTTGATGCAGTCTGCAAGAAAGCTGCACCATGAGAGAAGATTTGTTTTCCATCAAGACAACAAATCCAAGCATAAATCCAAAGCTACACAGGAATGGCTTAAAAACAGTAATGTTAATGCCCTGGAGTGTCTGAGTCAGAGTCCAACTGAAATTTGGACTTGAAAAAATGCTGCTCACTCACGATGCCCGTGCAACCTGAGCTTCAGCAGTTGTGCAAAGAAGAATGGCAGTATATATATGGCAGAATATATATGGCAGTATCCAGATGTGCAAAGCTGCTAGAGACCTCTGCACACAGACTCAAAGCTGGAATGGCTGCTAAAGGTGCATCTACTAAATACCGACTTGAAGGGCCTGAATACTAATTGGATTAATTATTTTGTGTTTTAAATTTCTAATTATTTAGACCACTTTGCAGAGATCTATTTTCACTTTGACATTAAAGAATCCTTTTCTGTTGATCAGTGTCAAAATAGTACAATTAAATCCACTGTGATTCAATGATGTATAATAATGAAATATGAAAACTTCCAAAGGGATGAATACTTTTTACAGACACTGTACAACTGATTACTGATGAGGTGATAGCTATTTTTGATATCTCTGTGCTACTGTGCTTATAGCAAAGCTTTGACCAAAACTTTCCATATGAAGCAAATATGCTCTCCGAAAAGAACATCTGTGAATGGGTTTATGCAGACATCAATGCATTTTCATTTGAGAGTGGCATGGGTACCTATTTCATTTTAAAGCAATTAGCATCATTGATTTTTCAGAGATTAAAGGAACTGGAGGTGTGGAAAACACCAGAGTTTCATTTTGACAGAGGAGTGGCCGATGTAAGCTTGTAAGGACTTGACTCTATAAAATGTGTAGATGGTGAACATGCAGGCCCTTCTAAATTGAGTTACTGGTCACATTTTAATTACCCAAACAGTTTACAATAGAAAGTATTCAAAGCCTTTGGCTGTTTTGGTTAGATAATATTTAATCCTTATATCTATTTCTTAAATTAAACCACTGTGTCACTAATTAGGGTAACCTTCATTTTAAAATTAGAAAGCCCTATATGAGGTGAGACACAAAAATAATCGGACTGGGCTTGGGGCTTTCCAGGAAAAACGTCTGGAGGTCGGTCTGACGTGAATCATAGAATTATATACCCTCCTAAACGCCCCCTCAAACCGCTGACCAGCTAGGTATATCCTGTGAATAGCCCAGCCAGTATTTGTACAACAATTACTACACGAGTTGCCACGATAATGTTGGGTGAAAAAAAATCGAACAGCGAATCAATAACATTTCAAATCAATAAATTTTCTTTTTCCGTAAAGCAGTTTTTGACTGACAAAACTATTCCTGTCTTCGATCATCCTCCATATTCACCCGATTTAGCTCCCTGTGATTTTTACTTGTCCCCAAAAATCAAAAGTGACCTGAAGGGAACACATTTTTCTTCAATGGATGAAGTGAAGATAAAAACGGCAAGCCTGTTGAAGAGCCTCAAGCAAGAAGACTTCCAGCACTGTTTCAATCAATGGAAGATAGAATGCTGTAATTCATCAATAAATTTTTTTTTTCACCAATCCGGTTATTTTTATGTCTCACCTCATACAAAATAAGACGTGATGGCTTAGATATTAACTATAAAACATTTGTACCCTATAACCTTTTTCTCAGTTTCACAGGTACTGATGTGTAACCCACTGTTAACAATTAAACTCAACTTTATCTCCTTTTGAAGCTACTCACAGCACTACCCTGCTAAGACGGGTTGATATCTAAGTAATCAACATAGGCCTCATGTTTTATTGATACTTGGATTGTCCATTTGGTCTGGTATAATACTACCCACCCAATCTCTTTCCCTTGCAGAGACCTTTACCTCTTTGGATGGAACTGCCCATTTTTGGCGCTTCCTCTTGACGTCGCTCGTTAAACTGACTGCTCTTATAGCCGAAGTGTTTTGCTGGGAAAATGTGATGGTGGTCACTACTGTATTGGCCCAGTTTAACAAATCTCGCTTAGTCATGTTGGAGTTTAGATTTCCTCACATGCTCATCAATTTTTTCATTATTTTCACTCATCCATTGCCCACCATGCAAAGTTATGAATCATTAGAATTACAGCTATAAACCTCATTCATGTGGCCCAAGTGGGTGCAGGAAAGTCACTACCATGTTGCTGTTACTGGTGTAAAACTGGACAACAGTATAGGCTAGTAAGATCAATTGTCTTATTTTTAGACTCTTATTTGATATTTTTATTATAATTTTTTTTATATTTTCCCTTTCTTCTATATGCTTTGCCTGTTTTTACATTTTACATTCTTCCTAACCATACTACCAACTGGACAAACAGATACACAGACACACAGGTACATCTACTTTTATTAAGGTGGATTTTATTTGTCCCCTTTATCACTCTAAATGATTATAAAAAGTTAACTGGACCGAAAAATTCACGAGTATATTGGGGGTCTGTTTTGTCTCTTTTTAGCAGAGGAATTATTCAGGTTTCATTTATCACAGCTTCACTTTCTAGCTTTGCATCCAAGCCTAGCTGAATTTTTTAAACATGTGCAGAGACATTTTTTCATTCTGATAAGCTGCCTATTTTTTGTATTATAATGTAAGAACCCATGCCGCTTGTCTGTATAGGTGCTTATGCTGCCTTTTTGTGACATTTAATCTGTTGCCAGGCGGATGATATTTGATCACTGACACAAAATTAATTTCAAATTCTCTTTTTATTTTTGTTGTATAATGACACATACTGACTAACAGTTTTCAGCTGAAGGAGAGAAGCTTGCTGTTCCCCACTCCACACTTGGTCTGTAGCCACATTGGCTTGATTTCTAATCATATAGTTACTGGATTGGGCCCAGATATACTGACTGACTGAATCCTGGCTTGCTTTTCAAAGGACAGGAAATTCTGCTGCCTGGCTTCTTGAACCAGTGGCTTTATTATTGGGATACCACTAATAAACACTGGTGCCTGATGCCACAGAAGAAAACTATTGAACTTCACAACAAGAAAAAGAATACTGTTATGCTATAGTTTTAACAGGAGGAGATTCTTAAAAAAATAAGCACACTGAATAAATTTAAAAAGTTAGATTAGGCTCCATTATCATAGAAAATAATTACTGCTTCCTGCTGTTACTCTGTATTCCTTTCCAAATAGATCAATGTCAATGTTGTAAATGAAGGCTTTTGGCTCAACACAGCTATCTTAAAAATTAAACAGGTCTCCTGTCAGTCATTTGCATTTCCCGGGATCCATAAGGTATGTTTCTGACAGCTGGATTGGAGATACTTAAAGAAGAATTCTCAGGAGACGTCTTATTGCATTGAAAAGACACAAAAGCAGCATAGATAATGACAAATTTAATATATTTTATAGTTGTAGAAATATATCCTAGTATCCATTTTCAAAATCTGCATTTTTGATTGTACCTCAGTGAAAATCAGAAGTTGTCCAACATTTGATGTCTAAAGCCTGTTTTTACAACTTCACACGTACTGATTGGTGGAACTGTCAAGTTGGTTTGTCTAACTTTACCCTTTAATAAATCTGCCTTACATGATCTTTGTTGCCCCAACTGACACCAAACCAGTTCCTTGATGGTGTAACACACGTGCGCTTAGGAGGCAGTCAACAAGCCCAAAGGTGAGTGAAACATCACAAGATATGTGGTTGATGTGCGGTACTAACACCTCTCTCTCTCTCTCTCTCTCATCAGACAAAAAGAAGAGAAATAAATCATAATTTATTCCAGGTTCCAAGATTGCTGCCGAGATGTCACTTCCGGCACCTCCCAATGAAGATTCTTCTGGTTCATTGCGATGATGATACTTTCAGCTCCATCTGATGGCATCACTTCCTTCATTACCTCACTTCTGGTCCCCCTTTGACGACGTCGTATCCATCCAACAATTTCAACGTCATCTCCTGCCAACTCATTTCCGTCCTCCATTTTGTCCTTGTATATAAATGCCATCTTTGTCTCTTACTGTTGTCAATTGCTATACATGCTTTTTGATCAAAACCAAAGTCCTTTTTGAATTTTCTTTTGTCTAACGAACATTATATGTGGACGATCCCCAAACTTTTTCCTTTTGTTGAAGTGCTTCATTGTGAAAGCTTATTATAATGAACACACTTACCTACGAACACTAACTCATTATGAGTTGTGACTATCGAGTTAATGTGCACATGTGTATGATATGTGAGGCAGAGCTGGCCTGCAGTATGTGGGGTACAGAAAGTTACCTCAATCACCTCTCCGTGATGCCAGCATAGGAACACAGAACCCATGGTACAAACCATTTATGCAGCTGCCTAACATGTTTGCTGTTGTAGGAGGTACATGACCTGTTGGTCCTCAGAACACTGAAAGGTCTGTCTAATAGAAGAGCTGAGCTGCAGCCATCTCTGGTAAAAAGCCAGAGTACCAAGAAAAATCCACAAACAGTGAATGAGGTGGGAACCAAAGCTGCCTTTCAATAATATTCCATTATTCTGTTAATTTTCAAACCTACTCAATGTGATTCATAGCCATGGGGAGGCAGGAGGTTATCCTGGCAGCTTAGGGACAAAACAAAGATGGAGCTGCAGGGAATCACATGAAATGCTTAGCCACACACCAACACTCATTCACACTGGGAACAATTTAGAGTCACCAAATACTCCATTTTGGTTTTTTTGGTTTTTTTCTTTCTCCAACATCGCAAAGACTGTTGAAGTACCAGAAGATAACAGTAAAAAGGGTATAATTTCAAAATAGATAGAGACCAGGCCATCCAGGACTCTTTGATTGTGAGGTTGTCCCATCATACGAGTGTGTTTTCCGGAGGTGAGTTCACACTAAGGTCAGTGTGTCCAATTCCTCTGAGCAGTCTGATTGGTCAGTTTGGCTTTGGTGTGATTGGTCAGTTTAGCTTTGGAGATGTGACCAAAGAGGAAGTGAGAGTGTGAGATGCACAAGGAAGAGTAAAGGAGTATGAGACATGCTGAGAGAGTCACTTTCAGAGATGGCAAGTATAAAAGTGGATAGGAGGCAAGACAAGTGTCTTGAAAATAATAATAGAATCTGAGAAGCAGGAATGCACTTGAGAGAGGGAGTGAGACCGTCACACACAGAAATACACAGGAAAGTCACTGAAGGTACACGTAGGGCAAGTGATAGCAAATATTTTTAATTATTCTATTACCTGTCTTCAACAGGTACTGTGGCTAGTTTACAATACTTTAGTTTAAATACATGTATTTGGGACTTTGTTTGCCTATGAATGGATGACTTGATATATAGATTAGGTGACAAGAGCAACGTGAGATTTTTTTCATGGGTGTTTTTGATATTGTTTGCAGTAGTCCAGCATTGGTCACCATAGATGACTAATAAATCAGAAACTTTATTATCTTGCTTTTGCCTTTTTTCCTGTCACTCCAAACTACACAGGTAAATAAACATATAAAAATATATACATATATCAATTTTGTGTGGAGTTCACTTATAAGACCAAAATGCTATAAAATTATTACAAATGTAATATATGATATAAACCTTGAAGATAATGTAGGCAATGATAGGCAATCTGCAGACAAATGTCATGCCACCATGTACCTCTGACCAGTATCACACAGAACAGCCAGTCATCATAATACATATGTGCTAAGACTCAATGTTTGCAATGCTAAAATGGCTATATTCTTATGCAGATTAACAAAGTGGCGTTTGGTGTACCAGTTCACCACAAATCAATGTTGCAGAGCGAGTCATTTAAGAGCACAGAAGTCAGAAGCAGGTCATTTTGAGTGTAAAGCAGTGTGGTCATGCAAAGTGAACATTGTTGGCATCAGAGTATCAGCAGTCTTCATTGCTTTCTGCCACCATCACACTCTTTGGTATCACTGAGACAATTGCAAGCGCCAATGGCAGATAGATAGATAGATAGATAGATAGATAGATAGATAGATAGATAGATAGATAGATAGATAGATAGATAGATAGATAGATAGATAGATAGATAGATAGATAGATAGATAGATAGATAGATAGATCTTTATTGTCATTGTCACTTTTACAAAGCAACAATGAAATTGAAGGTGCAGTTGACTCAGTGTGAGGCATAAGCGTTAAAAAGACAAGAAGAGAGAAAATAATAACAAACCGAATAGCAATAAAAGTACTTTACAAAATATACAAATTGCACTTGTTATATACACAGATTTCACTGGTTAAATGCACAAATTGCACCTGCTGACTTAAGGTCTATATTGCACATTGGGATAATGATATGGAGCAGTTTTGTTCTGAGTTCAGGGCCATGATTGCTTTTGGATAAAAGCTGTTTTTAAGGCGGTTTGTCCTGGTTTTCATTGCTCTGTATCTCTTGCCCGATGACAAAAGCTGGAAGAGGCAATGACCGGGATGTGATGAATCCTGTGAAATGTCTATTGCTTTTTTGTGGCATCGGGAGATGTAGATTTGTTCCAGAGTGGGGAGGGTACAACCAATTGTTCTCTCCGATGTCCTGACGACCCTGTCACCCTGTGGATTTATATATATATATAAATATATATATATATATATATATATATATATATATATATATACACACACATATATATATAAGTCCCTGTCCTCTTTTCTGAAATATTCCTCAAAGCTTATGAATGGATACATGGATACACTTCTTTCCACATTGGATGGTGTGCTGCCACTCAAGGTTTTAGCCCCACTCATCTTGTGAAAGGTCATACACAGCTTTTTTTTGTCACATTTTTCAGACAGATGTTTTGAGATAAGGTTTCTATACTCTCTAACCATGATGCATGAGAGTGGTGATATGTTGCGTGTTGTTTAGCATGCGCAAGTAAGAATTTCAATGCACATGTGACAATAACCATATACCATGATAATAACCATAACCATATATATCTATAAACAGTCTTCGGACTGTTAGTGTACTTTCTTGTGAACTTTATAATAGACACTAAGTGATTTATAATGTTTTTAACATTTATTTTCAGGAAACACACACAAAAACACACAATTTTGATTTTCAGGTTTTCATGAGGTCTCAGATCCCTTGAGATTCCCCATATTTCAAAAGTACAGCTGTCCTGATCAGCAACATTCTATATTCTAAAATCGAAATGCGATAGTATCACACTAGCCTACAATAATTATTTAAAATAATAATTGGTTTTATCTTTTGTTTGAGATTACAGATTTTACTTTTCACAGTGAAACTGGTTATTTTGTTTAATGGAAGGAACTTACAGCTCAGTAAACAGATCTCACAAATCCTATTTTGTGAATTTTTATGTCACTAAAACAGTAGAACTTAAAAAAAAAAGAATTAATATCCAGTATTCCATATTACATCACTTTAGTAGTTATTCTTAGCCACATATACAGCAACATTACCTGCCATTCTTTTGTCAGTACTAGCATAGGTAAGCAGGTCTGTCATATCACCCGGAGTCTTTAATACACTGTACATAATCTAGACAGTCAATTTTCAATTCAGTTTATTTTATTCTTATTCTGAATTTAAGCAGGACTTCCCAAGTTCAGTCCTGGAGAGTCACAGTAGATAGGTAGAGTGGTGGCTCTGAGGCTAGGGATCTGCACTGGCAATTGGAAGGTTGCTGGTTCGAATCCCGTAAATACCAAAAAGGGACTCTGCTCTGTTGGGCCCTTAAGCAAGGCCCTTAACCTGCAATTGCTGAGCGCTTTGAGTAGTGAGAAAAGCGCTATATAAATGCAAAGAATTATTATTATTACAGTAGCTTTGGATGTTTCTTTGAGCCATATTACTTAATTAGAGATTGATAATTGCTGCTGAAGCACTTATGACAAATAACATTTCTGTGCTTCAATTAGTTAACTCTCTTATTACAATTCTCAAACCTTAATTGTGTCCTTTACTCATGAAAAGCTACCTTCCATTTTTAATTACTTCTTTTCCTAACTAGCTGCCCATTACCAGTAAAAAGCAAATGGTAAAGAAACCAGCAGATCACCACCTAATTTTGCCCTACTTGTACCTGTAAGTGTTCATCATAAAGCATCTGTTTTAACAAAATATTTGAAGAGAAAAATGGAAAAAAGAAAAAAAGTGTACAACAAAGACTTACTCTGCCATTAGTCATTTGGATGATATCCTTTTAACTCTTTGAGGGCTGAATATTTTTTCCAAAAAACTCTGTTTTCTGAAAAGCACACAAAGTGATGGTTTCACACATAAATCAACCTAAAATGTCTGTTGCTACGTGCTGTGGCTGCTGTTGGTGCATGTTTGGCATTTCTGTGGCTGCACAGGGGCACCTCGATGGCCAGCAGGAATGCCCGGTGGGCTGGCTGCCTTGGCTGTCTTCGCACAGCAGGTGGGCAACGGTGGCAGTTGCAGTGTGACGCAATATGATTTGTACCTCCTGTCATCATCATAAGTGGTGGTCCTCCCAGGCGAATGCTGCCATAGGCGCATCAGCTACCCAAATATGTTCAGCACCACAAGATCAGCTGGGGACTGATCAGCTGATGCTGGCACTTCACTTTCGTTTTCGATCTCCATCTCCTGATCACTTGCATCAAATTCCAAGTCCGACAAGTCATAGTCCGATTCAGTGATAATATGTAAAACGTCCATGGGTTTTTTTAATTTGCATACCCGCTTTAGTCTCTCGCCAGATGTTGATGCCTTTTTAGAAATGATTTGCTCTTCGCTACTCACGCAGGGAATTGAGGTCAAATCAACAAAGCTACTTAACTTTCCTTCTAGCAAAGAGAGTTGAACTTAAATGGAAGGGCGGGTTTTGTCGCAGTTTACAGCCGATTACCGTCCTCTACCCCCTGAATTTCGACAAAAGTCGACATCAGCCCTGAAAGAGTTAAAGGAAAAAATATAATGTACGGGCATAAGAATGACCTGGATCCAAGGGAGAATAAAAACAGTAACAAATCCACAAGGGACTGATTTATATTCTGTAAATAACCTAATATTTAAATATAGAAGCACCCACATTTAGATCTATATATTTCAGCTATGATATAATGTAAAACGGTAAAAGAAGATCTAAGAAACTGAAGATATGGTGAACTTGAAACAATGGAGGTGAATACATAATCTCTCGTTAACAGTAATAATGAGAAAATAAATATATACAGTAAAGAGACTGCAGTTCTTCAGAATAAGCAAAGTTGGAGTTATGTTAGCCTTGGATTCCCTCATAGGCACCCTACAACTGTAGTATACATGCAGTTCTATGTATTTTTGCATTTAATATGTTTTGTCCACATACTTTATAGTATTTAATTCTTGCATTACATTTTGAATTGAAATTAAATGTTTTCATTTTTACCGTCTTTGTCTTCAATATTTATGGAATGCCTTTCACTTGTTACATGACTGCATTATCATGCTTGTGACGTCACGTGGTTCTACATATAAATATGGCTGTGACTGTACTTTCAGGTTATTCCTCAGGGGATACAAAACCCCCATCTTTATTAGTTGCTAAAGGGTTTTGCCCACTGCTCGCTTTGCTTGCCAACCCCCTGGCCTGCGCTACACGCCACCCACTTCGCGTCTCTGCCACTCGCGTATGTGGATTTCACTTTCACCAAACAAAAATCTTTTATTTCTTGCAGATAGGCCTCTTCATTGGGAAGAAACACTACTTTTCCCTTATGGCAACACAAATTAGACAATCTACAAATCTCCGGCTTAAAGTTTAAAGCCGAATAATATCTACATACTTCTGTCATATCAGCTATGTCCATATTTTCAATATCTTTTTGCTGTTCCAATTTTTCACCGAGTAATAATTTCCATTTGTTATCACTTATGTAATCTTTACTATCAGTTTTTTGAGAATTTCAAATTTTTTTTCTTCATTTTTGAACCTCTTTACGACGTTCTACTTTGTCTTCTACTCTTTGTCTTTTACTTCTGACCCTGCTTGGAGCTGAGAGTGCAGGAACTGTGTCTGACAATAGCATTTACATGAATGAGAAGTGATTGGACCGTGCACATGGTTGTAAATGTTTGAGAGGAGGGCAGGACTTGTTAAAATCTCTTGGCAAAAAATCTCATCTTGTGGGACCTGCAATTATCTCTCGCGGGAGTTGAAATTATCTCAGAGAAAGTCTCATCCCAGGATTTCCTTTTGTAATAGAGAGATACAGTATTTAGCTTCAAAACAAGTTGGCCTTAGTGTGAGGTTTTGGTCATCTGGTTTTGAAGTCTGCTTTCTGACTCTCGATCTTTGTCTTGCCTGTTTAGTTTTAATTTGTCAGTTTTATTTTTGCTTCAAGGTTTGCCTGACATTTTTTTACTATGATTATTGCCTCTCGTCATCTTCTGGTCTTTTTTCTCATGATAATATTTGACATCTTGAGTGATAACTGAAGTATAATAACATATAGACCTGCTTATGTATGTATGTGAGATGGGGGTGACAGTATAAGCAAGGAAAAAACACAGGATTCATTTTGCAATAAGTAACATAATAGACACTTTAAAGAAAGCATTCTGAGAATTTTTCTAGAGAGGCGATGTATCCAATGTTTTTTTAATGGGAGTGGACCACTACAGTATGGTATCCCCTTTGTATATGCTTAAGATTCCAGTTGTCTCTTGAGCTAGGGAGTGAAAGGAAAATAAAGGCCAGTCATACATCTAGCAGGGCTCATGACACTGATCTGTTACTCCTAAATATAGTCGGTTAAAAGATATGTTTGGTATTATTCATATTGAAGTTATTTCTTCACAATCATGGTGTATATTAATTTTCCACATGAAATTGTGATCTAAAGTGAAAAATTTTTTATACATTTTATAAAGCACCTGGACTGCTCTTTGGGCTTTAAAATGGAAGGTAAAGGACCCTGGGGTCCAACGTAAGAACAAAAGCCTTTAAACATACTGAATATGTTCACTTTGAAGCAGCAAAGTTATTGATTTATGATAACATGCCTTCTGCATTTCTGAGGCAAGTTTTTGACAACAAAAGTAAACTGGAAATAATAATTTTTATCATTGATTCTTGATATTTTCTTGAGGTAAAGATACATTTTATGCTTGCTTGCTTGCTTGTCTGTTCACGTTGAGCATCATGGGTGTAGTTTTTACCACCCTGTACCCAAATTTACAAAATTTCAAGTTTCGGGCTGTGTGTTAAGGTAGTTGTGTCTCTGCAGTTCTGTTTGTTTAACAGGTATGTTCTTCCATGGCTTGTAACAACAGACAGATAGATGTGTGCTCAAATCAAATAGTTATTTTTTTCTTAAACTGTGCTTACTTTTGACAATTACTTTCTGTATTGTTTTGCATAGACTGCAGAGGAAGATTCTCACTGAGTGGCAGCACGGGAAAGAAGGCGCATAAAGGTTTCATCGTAATTTGTACACAAAAGAATTAATCTGAAGCTGAACTGTTTACACTGCATTGCATTTTTTATGAAATCATTAGATTTTTCAAAGAGCTAAACCACTTGTTTGTTGATACTAATTCGGGGTACGTTCATACAGCCAAATAACAACCAAAATTACTTTCTGTGGTGCATCATGTGCATGCACAAATACAAAAATAAGTGAGAAAATGAAAAAGACATAGTGTGCAATAGAGTAGGCCATGATGAAATAGACTGAGGTATCACAAACTGATTACAGAATTTCACTTTTCATGAGTTTATGGTAATTAAAGAACTGATGACAACATTTCTGAGTGAATAAACTCACTGACACTCACTAATACCAATCAGTCAATCAGTGCAAACTCCATGCTGGCTCAAATGGTGTGATGCAGGAATGACAGCTCTGCACTACCACTCTGCCTATGCTAAAGCACCTGTACAAAACATACCAAACTTCAACTAAACTAAATGCATGCCTATCAGTTCTTATCACTGCATATTATGTGCATGCTTAATCTACCTGTCATTAGACTGCCAAAGCACACACATGCATGATGGTAGCAGTAGCATTAGACAATATGTTTGCAAAATAATGCAATCATTTTTTTATGAGAATAAGCTTCCATATAGCGAAAGACAGTGAGTGAAGGTGAGACTTTCAGTTATCTTTGTCTAGTTCTCCACAGAACAGAGACAGCAGTTCACATCTGGGCATCAGCATTCAGTAATGTCAATAACAGTGCGTCTCAACAATTCTTCAAGGTGAACCCACAGCCCTGACCCTGAAGAGGGCTGTGGAGAAAGATGAGCAGCAAAACGATTCACACAGCAGATCTTTTTAAGAATGTCTGAGTCTCACATTAATTTTGTTTTGTTCCTTCCTAAAATTACATGAATATAATGTTTTGCAATATGTGTGCAGTCTCAAGACAAAGATCAATACTTGATAACACTCTTGGTTTGAAAAATGAACAGACTCAGTATGTTTAAATGCGCATTGGACCCGAATGTCCTTCACCACCATTATGAAACACAAGAACAGGCTAGGTATATTTCAAATTTTATAAAAACATACTTCACTTTAGAACACAGTTTCATGGGGCAAATTATTATATACCATTATTGTGAAGAAATAACTTTGACTTGAAAAATGCTGTATTTATCATTTAAGCAGAACCCTCATAAGATCTTGGTGTGATGATACTATGGAATGCAGCAGTCATGCCAAGTGGGAGCAGAACAAGTCAAGTCAAGTTGGGGAGCATGCACTGGTACAGTGCATTGCCACACCCACTACACGTCAAAACAGCTCAGGATCCCGGTTGGCAACCCCCCAGGCAGATACGCGGTCCAGTCCTACCGTCCGGAAATGACCCTCTATCTGCCGCAGCCAGGTGTTACGTGGGTGACCCCTTGGCCTGGTCCAGCCATTTGGGTCCCCAACAATGAGGATCTTATGAGCCGGATCACCCTTGGGGAAACACGCCACATGGCCATAGTGCTGTAACTGACGCTCCCTCACAATGCAGGCAATATGCCTCATTCGGGACTCCATGAGCAACCGCTCATTCGACACAAAGTCAAACCAATGGTACCCAAGGATTTTCTGGAGAGACACAGTACCAAAGGAGTCCAGTCTTTGTCTCAGGTCACTGGATAGCATCCATGTCTCACAACCATATAGTAAGACAGGAAGCACCAGGACTCTAAAGACTTGGACCTTCGTCCTTTTGCATAGATATCGGGAGCGCCACACACCCCTTTCCAGCGACCTCATGACCCTCCATGCTCTCCCAATCCATCTACTGACTTCACAGGAAGAGTCACCAGAGACATGAATGTCACTGCCAATGTACGTAAACTTCTCAACAAGGTCAACACTCTCTCCACAAACAGACACACTGCTGATGGCTGTGCCCAAGAGGTCATTAAAGGCCTGGATCTTGGTTTTTATCCAGGACACTCACAAGCCCAGACACTCAGACTCCTCACTCAGTCTCTCGAGCCTCCATTGACTCCGCAAAGATCACAGCATCGTCAGAAAAGTCAAGATCCGTGAACCTTTCTTCACCAACAGATGCCCTACAGCCGCTGGACCCCACGACCTTGCCCAACACCCAGTCCATACAAGCATTGAACAGAGTAGGAGCAAGAACACAACCCTGAAGAACCCCAGAATCAACTGGGAAAAACGCAGAGGTCCTGCCTCCACTCTGCACAGCACTCACAGTACCAGTATACAGGCCAGCCATGATATCCAGCAACCTTGGGGGGATCCCGCAAACCCTCAGGATGTCCCACAGGGCAGCTCGATCAACTGAGTCAAATGCTTTGCGAAAATCGACACGAGGCTGCAAAGAAACTCTGCCAATACTCGCGTTTGCGCTCTATGAGAACCCTCAGTGCCAGGATGCGGTCGATTGTAGACTTCTTAGGCATAAAACATGGATCCTATTGAGGATGACCCTATCAAGGACCTTACCCGGCACCGAGAGCAGTGTTATCCCCCTGTAGTTGCTGCAATCCAGGCGATCACCCTTCCCTTTCCAGATAGGGACAACAAGTCCCGTTTTCCAGGCAGTTGGGATGATGCCAGTCTCCCAAATGGAAGCAAAAATTGCTTGCAATGCCAGGAGGACAGCCTTACCACCAGCCTGGACAAGTTTACCCCGGATGCCACAGATCCCTGCAGCCTTTCCCCCCCCCCCCCCCCTCAGCTGGTTCACCACCTGAGCAATCTCAGTGAGATTGGGTGGTTCACAGCTAATTGGAGGATCAGCCTCAAGAACCGTGGACCCAGAGATATCCAACGTCCTAGCCGGAGGATCAGCTTTGAACAACTGCTCAAAGTAGCCAGCCCAGTGGGTCACAGCAGAACCATGTAGAAAATTAAAGTAGTTCCACCATGCCTGGCTCATTCTTTCAGATCTTTTGTACCATGCAGGTTTGAAGGTCCAGGTGGGTTCCACCGTTAATAACATGTCCAAGGAAGAACCAGGCAAATAGGACATACACAGTCAAGAGGTGATGCAAAGTGCTGCAGGGCATTTATTCAATCCAACAATAAAGTGTAAAACATGCAGTGCAGAGAATAAATAATTCATAAACACAGGTGCTTTTCCAATTTGTTTAAAAGTCAGTCAATACATTATCCAAATCATTAAAAAAACAGCATTAAACATTGCAGTCATTTGGTCTTTTCTGACACCTTCTCAAGCTCAGTGTGTCTTCTCTACTTTGTTTCCCAAGTTCACCCTACAGGTTGCTCATCCAGTGGAGATACTAGCAGGTGTGAGATCGACTTTTTGCTTCTGTCCCAGCTGATTTACTTGCTGTTTGCCAGACCACTCAGAACCTGCTGTCCTTCTTTTATTTCACCAGTATAGACATCTATGGAGTCCCTGGGAAGGGCTGCACCCCATTCCTCCACAATTCTCAGCAGAGGACAATTTACCCCTGGAGTGCCGATCACTCAGGGCTACCAACAGCTCTGCCTCCTCTCCATACCACTGGCTAAAATACCCCAGTGCTGCTGTTTCATGCTCATGGTTCTCTCCGACTCTTTTTGATCTCCTCCTGTTTCCTGCTCAGGCTTCTTTATACCCTTTTCAAGGGATGCAGGTGTGCTGGAGCTGATTATAACCTCAAGAGCGCTAATGAGACACTGGGCTGAACAACATGCGTCCTCACATGAATGCACGCTCAGCCGATCACCCCAATTCACACCCAACAGTCAATCCAAAACGCTACCATGCACACCTACACCCCTCATAAGCCTGAGCACATATTTACTAATTTAGAATGGCACCACTGCCACAGACCCTGCTATACCAAGAGGACATTGAAGTAGATAAAGACATGAAGACAAAAAAATAAAGGGAGGGAAAACACATCATGTAGGTATCAAAAGGATTTAGATTTTTCTCATACCTGCATCTTCCACTTTTTTTGAGGAGTCTGTGTCCCAGTTCACAGACCAGCTAGACAGGTAGGGCTTTCCGGAATATGAAGACTGAAATTTGTATCCTTTGCTTCTAGATTTTACTGTCAGCAACTGAGAACGCTGAAATGTGGAGATTTGAGATAGTTAGTGCTGACATAATTTATTTCATTTAAAGAAACATTACATAACAAAGAATTCAACATTTTACTAATTTTGATTTGTAAATGGGCCTATTTTACACACAAGTTTTTTTTACTGAAATTTCATCAATACACTTTCAATGTGCAGAACCATAATTATACATATATTGAAACACACAAGCATGAGGAGTCTCTGACAAGGTCTTTTTCACAATTGCTCAGTAATTTACACATTTTTCCTTTACGACTTTAGAATGGAATGATAAAAAAAACTGGTAGAAGACCATGGGTACTTCTGCACCACTTCTGAGTCCTCCTCCTGGTCCGGATCCATGGAATCCTGGCATTTCCAAGATACCTTGTCAATATGACCATGAACTGCACACAGACCAGACGATGCACTCAGAAGAACCAATCATATTATCTAATGGCATTTGGTGATGTCCTGCAATATGTAACAACTCGGGCAATGAAATGGTTGGAATCCCAAAACAGTTAACATCTTGTCTTCTTCCATTTCCTATATACAATAGATAGATAGATAGATAGATAGATAGATAGATAGATAGATAGATAGATAGATAGATAGATAGATAGATAGATAGATAGATAGATAGATAGATAGATAGATAGATAGATAGATAGATAGATAGATAGATAGATAGATAGATAGATAGATAGATTTTGTCCATTTCTTTACATCTTATTACTGTTGACAGGTAATTATGGAACATTATAGGGGGACTGAGTCCAAGTCATTAGCAGTAATAATTGGGTACTAATAAAGAAGGTGGCTGGCACAAAACCATTCTGCCACTTTAGTCCTCCAAGATTTGAGTTTTAAAATGCTACTTTTTTCACACTGTCCATTAGAATATTTTTACTCCGGGCTTGTCTTTGTATTTCTGAGTATAGCAGTGATATATTACTTTATCATCATGACTGAGTACTCAGAAAAGTTGTTAAGCTGATACACGTGAACAACAGTGACTGCTATCCTGTTTTCTAAACTTCTTTGAGGCAGCCCATCAATACAAACTCCAGGTAAGGGAGGGTCTTTTAAAAAAATCCCAACACAAGCCCAGGGCTTCACTAAAAGGGAAACTCCAGGGCCCTCATGTATAAATGGGCACATACGCACAAAAATGTTGCATAAGCCATTTCCATGCTCAAATCACAATGTATAAAACCTAAACTTGGTGTAAAGCCACGGACATTTTCAAGGTAGCTCAAACCCTGACATACGCAAGTTCTCTGCTCGGTTTTGCAGACTGGTGGCACCCAGCGTCAAAGCAGTGCTTTTGTTTCAGTGTGGTTTCCCTTTCTTTTTTAGATCCACATCCCAGATGCGGCTTTAGCATATACACTGAAATTAACCTCATATTGTTTATTAGTTTACGGTATCTGATAGTAATTAACCTGTAACAATATAATGGTCCACAGAATGGCCAAACTATTCCAAATACCATAGCTACTTTAGCGTTGTTACTCTCACTGCACCTTCTTCTTCTTCTTTCAGCTGCTCCCGTTAGGGGTTGCGACAGCGGATCATCTTTTTCCAAATTATTCTCACTGCACCACTCGGAGTGTTTATATCACTGTACAGTATCTCAGTGTGGAATCACAGATCTACAGCAGCTTATTGGAAAGAGAATTATCGGTATACAGCATCAAGCACACGCTGCCTCAGCCATGCTGCCTATTTGAACTGCTCTCATGCAACAAACGCTTCAGAGCCTTTCCTGTACAGTTTCATCCCAAGAACTCTAAACTCACTCAATCAGTCCATCAAGTGCTCCTTGTAGAACTGTTTATACTTATAAGTACAATTACCTCACTGTAAACTTGCGATAGTTATAATATTGCACAACCTGAGCCACATTATAAAGCGCATATTTATATATGATGATGACATCATTTTTAAGATGAAATGCAGCAAAATATGTTTATTATATTATACAGATAAAACTAACTTCATTTAAATAATCTATATTGTTAATAATAACAATAGCAGAGCTAGCAAGGAACTGGTGCTCCATTCACGGATTATTCCTACCTTGTGCTGTATTCTTGCTGATGCTGGCGCGACGCTGGAAGGATAGATGGATAGAATAATTAAACACATACTACGAAGATATTTCAGTGTTCCTTTAAAGTTTTGAAGAATCGGCGTTCTCAGCTTACAGATGGCTTAATGTCTATTACAGAGCTGATTGTGTGGCGATTGGGTATTTGGAGAAAGAAAAGGTAGGACAGGAATTGGGGGTTAGTACATTTGAAAGAGACAGTACTGCTGCAATAAATTATTTAATTGAAGGTCGCGCACAGCACAACAAGCATCTTGCGCGAGGCATGAACAATCACTGCGCCACTGTGTTCCCATGTTTAATAACATGCTTTAACTCCTATCATCATGAAAATAAAATCAAGTATATATCTCAGTATTTAAATTATTCGGAGAGCTGTAATATTATGAATGTAATGGATTCTGTGTCCTATCAGAGGAAGAGAAAGCCCATTTAAGAAGCATGTAGTGATTCACACACAGAGCACATAGAAGAACACATACAAACAAAGCATTTAACGTGCTACTTTAGTTACGATGGGATTTGGGAAACTAGTATATTAAACAATTTTAAGATGAAGTTTATCATGTTCTACTTTAATGACAAAATAAACTATGTGATTAAAGTGGAAATTTCGAGATTAAAGTTGACATTTTGAGCTTTTTTCCCACTGTGTCCCTATTTTTTTTTTCTTTTCTCTCTACCCTAATAAGCTTTCATATGACACTGAGACGGTGGGCTATGACTTGCCTTTTCACGGCGACTTTGATATCTGACAACTTCTTTTTTATTTTGGGCACTGTGCAACTTTGTGAACTTGAGCTTTCGAGTTTCTCCGACACTCTATGTCACTCGATCAACTTCCTTTTGTTGTTTATACCACTGTTTAAGCCAACAAATAGTGTGTTTTTCCTTGCCTCCACTTGGTATTCTCTGACATTCTTCTTTTTCCCCCCGTGCTTTGCCATTGCCTTTTCACAGAACAATGAGCTTAACGGCTATTAATATTGATTTGCATAACTCTGGGAGGAGTATGGGAGTGGCAGCAGGCGTGTGCATGTGCGTTACTTTTCACACTGACCAGGATTTATGGAGCGGAAGAAGAACGTGGAAGTTGGTGAATGCACAGATTTATGCATCTGGATTTTTTTGGGCATACGAACATTTCCACTTTTGTCCATAAACCATGTGTTAGTGTGAATTCTACGCACGGAATTACGCGTGAGGCCCCAGGTCAAGAGACAACTTCAAAGTTTTTTAGAGCTAATGCTAAACATACAGGAACGTTTGGCTATATCTAACTGGCATTTTTCAGCTTCCACCACAAGCACCAGCTCCTATCTTACTAATAAAGTAATGTCTTATAACCATAGAGATAATAAAAATGTCTAAACTCTAGTCTGTTTAAACCAGTCCAGAAAACATCTCACCAACATTATATTTGATCCCCAAATTTGTCACAACAGAAAGGAAGTCTACACATTTACTGATTACGACAATCTAAACGAGAACAGGCCATTCAGCTGGGCAGAGCTCACCAGTCCTATCCACTTAATTCTTCTAAAATATCATCATGTCTAGTTTTGAAAGTTCTAAAGTCCTTCTGTCTATCATGCTACTTGGTAGCTTATTCCAAATGTCTATGGTTCTCTGTGAAAAAGAAAAACTTCTTAATGTTTGCACAAAATTTACCCTTAACAAATTTCCAATTGTGTCCCCGTGTTCTTGATGAACTAATTTTAAAATAATAGTCTCTATCCACTGTACTAATTCATTTCATAATTTTAAACACTTCAAACATGTTTCCTCTTAAAACTTCTTTTGCTTAAATTGAAATGGCTCAGCTCTTTTAATCTTTCCACATAATTTATCCCCTGTAGCCCTGGAATCAGCCTAGTCACTCTCCTCTGGACTTTTTCTAGTGCTGCTATGTCCTTTTTGTAACCTGGAGGCCAAAACTGCACACAGTACTCCAGATGAGGCCTCATCGGTGTGTTATAAAGCTTGAGCATAACCTTCTTGGACTCCACACATTGTGCTATATAACCTAACATTCTGTTAGCCTTCTTAATGGTTTCTGAACCCTGTCTGGCAGTTGATAATGTAGAGTCCATTACGACTCCTAAATCCTTCTCATAAGGTGTAGTTTCGATTTTCAGACCTACTATTGTGTATTCAAACCTCACTTCCTACATGTAATGCTTTACATTTACTTACATTAAATTTCATTTGCTAAAAATCTGCCAAAGCTTGTATGCTGTCCAAGTCCCTCTGTAGTGATTCAACAGATTCTAGATTATCTGACAATCCACCTAGCCTGGTATCATCTGCATACTTAACCACCTTGTTACTTATATTTGTATCCAAATCATTTACTGTATATATTAAAAATAGCTGCAGCCCTAGCACTGACCCTGTGGAACACCACTCTTAACATCAGCTAATTCTGATGAGGTTCCTCACACCATCATCCTCTGCTTCCTGTGTCTGAGTCAAGTTTGCACATATCTACAAACAACACCCTGAACTCCCACTTCTTTTAGTTTGATGCATAACCTCTCATGTGGTACCATATCAAAAAATCAGGTTTTGAATGGGTCTGGGCCATACCTAGTCACTAGACAATTGCTGCTGAACACCAACAGCAGGCCTACAGACAAGCATCACAATTTTGTGTGAGGTTCTCATAGTTTTTAAATGAATGATCATGGGAGTAGATTTTGTATTATTCATTTTATAGTAACCCAACAACATGCTCTAACACAAACTCCTACTACCATCTTAAAAGTGGGTGTGTAAAAACAGATGCTATAAAAACATATGTGCAGAATAACTCAGAACTCCTGTGGTGGCATTCACAGAATTTTCAGTCACCGATGGCAGTCTGCTAAATTACTCTGGCAGTGAACACTCACTGGCAGCAATCATATAAGTTCAATGATTTACTGCACTCTAAATAAATCTAATTAATTTAGAATCACTAGGTTATAATTACTCACATTGGAGCAAATGTCACCTTGCATTAAGAGGAACTTTTCATCTCTGTATTCAAAAAGTAAGTTAGTAAATCGTATGATTAATTTCTTTTCAAACTCTTTCCATAAAAGGCTTGTTCTTTATAGAATGGCAATCAAATTCTATTTTGCCATCTGGAGAAAAGCTATTTGCTTTTCAATTTCAGAGAAATAATGGTTCATTTGGCTAAGCTGGCTCTTCTATTGAAGCCTTTGATGAATCTAAATTCTGAAGCATAGTCTTCATCTAGTAAAAATTTTAACTATCTCAGCTTGAAACCAGGAAAGCAACTTTGCTCATAATAATGTACTGCTGTATATCAAACGCTAATTCCTTCTGTTTAGTCCATAAGAAATAAGAATGCAAATCCAGACTGTTGGCAGGACCTTCTGGATAGGGTGAAACAGTGCAGTACCTGGGCAGTCATTCTTAAATCCTTCAGAATAGGAGGACAATCACACCCTTTACTGTACATAAGATAAAAATGTGTTGCATCCTCAAGTAGGATTCTTGAACAACAGGTACACAAGAGTTCAATGCCTGTGTCATTTGTTATACTTCCTTATTTAATATGATGAGTTTGGCTTCTCCTGAATGAGACTGCCCCTTTGCTCATACTTCACAAATATTACTTCAGTAACAGGTAATTAAGTGAACAAATTTCTTGAGAAGGTGTGGCAGGCAACCCAGTTGCTAGCAAATGGACTTGACTAAGATGCAGCAGAGTAACAGAAACAGAAAATAAATATCCAGGACTGAAAAAGAGTCTGTCACAGATGACCAGGGGGTGCTGCAGTGGTTCCTGAGCCCATATGGGCAGTTCTTCCGCCACACCTGGAAGTGCAGCTGGAAATGGGTCATCAAACACCTGGAACACTTCCGGGTGGGCTATTAAAGGAGTCAGCAGCCACCACTCCGGGAACCAGAGTCAGGAGGAGGGAGATGAAGCTTGCCAGGAGGAGTGATGGAGGAGAGAGAAAGAGAAGGAAAAAAGAATTGTGTTTTGGTGATTGTGTTTCGGACTGTGTTCCTGTGCTTATGGGAAACGGGGAAGACGTTTCCCACAAGGGGTGATAAAGAAAATAAAAGTCCTGTGTGCTTTGAACCTGTGTCCTACGTCTATCTGTGTCAGGGCTGGCCTTTACAAGTCACACTGGCAGCAGTAAAGATCCTGTGTATGTCAGCATTGGAAAAGAGGAGCCACTATGGAGTAGTATGATTTTTGTGCGTAGAGAGATGGCAGCTGGGTGGAATCAAATAATGTTTCACCAGCATGATAAAAGGCAAGTGATCCAGCACTCGGCCATTAACAGCATATCTAACCATCTTTTAAAGAAAGTGAGGTCCCCAGTGCTCACCAGGAGGTCAAAATACATCCAAACCAACAAGAGGAAGCATATGGTTTCAAACTAAGAGAAATGGAAAACTGTCATCCTTTGAAGGGGAGAAGGGAATGTCACAAACCCTCGGCTGTCACTTAGTAGCACTCAGTTCCAGAATCCTGCTGGGATTGTGTTGCCTTTATAAGGAAAGCAACTGGCTTTTAAGTGCAAACGAAATCTGCAGAGTGTAGGTAGTTCAAGCTGGGTGTCGCCCGAGCAAAAGCAGAATGGTATTTGCTTGGAGGTGACCCAAGTTAGGAGCACTGCCTCAATGACAAGGTATTTAGGGTGTGGAGATGGTAGAATAGATTGAGGCAAAGGACAGGGTCCAGAAAGAGAAAGAAAGTAAGAAGGTAAGCACTTTGATAGGTGGGTAAACCACCTAGAAATAAAGGAGGTCAATGTCATTAATGGAAGGTCCAAAACTTTTCGTTAACAATTTTGTTAATAAAGGGGTCATTTGTTTTACTTTTGGCATTAATGATGTAATTCTGGGTGTAGAAGGCTGCCAACAATGAGCCCCTCCAATTCCAATCTTTAATATAAGACATAAAAAACATTTAAACAGTCACATGCATATTTTATGGGACACTTCACACAGTAGTATAGGCTCAAATCCCAGTTCAACTCTGTGTTTTAATTCAGTGACTATGTTTCAGCCTAAATAGTAATGTACTCAACTCATAAAGTGCTTTGAGTTAGTGATCTTCATGAAAGGTACTGAATACAACAAACATTTCTTGCTAGATAATATATTTTGATGTTGTGTTTGATTAATAGCTTGTATAAGTGTCAAACTATCACCTCTGACTAATAATGTGGCTTGAGCACTTATTTACTTGACCTGTGGTCATGCTTGAATTGCAAAACAAATCTAAGTCTAAACAATTATACTCGTAGCTCTGTAGTTGTTGTGAACTAAATGTTCACAATATGGTTGAAAGGGAAAATGTGTAACACCTGCTCTCAAAAGAGAACTGAAACTAAGTTCCTTAATCCTTGCCGGCAACTCCTTTTTGCCTTATGTGCTCTATGGAGCTTCATATTTTTACAGACCTTTTTGTGAAATAAACATTTTTATTTTATAAAAATCTGGTGTCTGGCCTTACTACTAGCCGGTGTTTGATGATGATATCCCTCTGTAGAAGGTATTATTGGAAGTACTTTTGGAAATTATTGGGATTTATGTGTTTAAGGACTTCTAGGCCACAACCCACTGTAACTTGAACTTCCTTTTAAATACTAGCTGAGCAGTACTGCAGTGGTATGAAGGATTGGCCCTGCCTCCTTTAGCTCTACATAATGGAGACAGGGCAGACACCTAAACAGACTACATGTTTAAACAGAACAAAAAAATACAAAATAGTTAATAAGCATCAAAATATTACGTACATACAATAAAGACAATAACAAAGCAAAAACATTCATCCATCCATCCATTTTCCAACCTAACATCGGGTCATGGAGGTCTGCTGGAGCCAATCCCAACCAACACAGGGCGTAAGGCAGGAACAAATCCCGGGCAGGGCGCCAGCACACCGCAGAAGCAAAAACATAATTTGCAAAAAAATTATGAAATAATATTTAAAAAAAAACAAGAAAAGCTCTCTGATCTTCATAAATGTTTTTGTCCTTTAGATAATAACAATTTTGTAAACCGCACAACTAAACATTTCCAACTTGATTAGAAAAGAATTCTAATATTTTTATTATCTGTCAAAAATTAATCATAATTAAGGTCATCTACCAACCAGTAGGTTTAAGCCAGAAGTTAAAAAAACTTACCTTTCTGCACATAAAACAAAGCCTGTTCTGACTTTGAATGCTATCAAAATGCGATAAAAAAAAACTTAATTTTATTTTTTAAAATTCTTAGAGTCACCTAATCACAATGGATCACTCAGACAGTACCGACCTCATGTGCCTGTATTAGATACAATTAAAATATCTTTTAAAGAATTTGTCTCTGTTTACATAGAACTATATTTAAATCCAAAAAGTCTTAAGAATTATAGACTGATTTGACTTTTACCTTATGCTTTGTTTTTAAAAGGTAATTGTGATCTCATAATTCCGGCGTTCTCTTAAAATACATAACCTTTATGACAAGTTTCTGTCTGGCTATTGCCGTATTCATAGCACAGAAACAGATTTTACTCATTTTTTAAAGTATTTTGTATGCAGGAAATGCCACCATTAATCACAGCATTCTACTCCAGAGACTTGAGAATTTAGATTGACTGCCAGGCGCTGTCCTCAGTTGGCTTACTTCATACTTTTCAAATCCTTTTCAGTACATCCAGAAGTCTCAGTGCAAAACTTCCTCATTCTTGTCCAAACTTACATATGGTGCCCATCAGGGATCTCTTTTCTGTAGTAATGTTGTATTTTCAGAGATGTAGATAAACAGTATTACATTTGTACAAGTGTGCAGAGGACACTTGACTATATTTATGATACTTTGTTAGTTACATCAGTAATAAATTTATATGAGATGCGACAATGGAAAACAAACAGTGGTGTAGCCAGTAGTTAATTTCAGGAGTGGTGAGAAAGTCCACAATTCATAATTCTGTCTATGATCAATCTGTTGAAATTGTCATACAATTTATTTAGGGGTGCAGGGTTTCAAACCCAGATTCCACTCCCGTGAAACCTTCTTATTGAAATCAGAAAAAAAGTTTTTTCATGGGTGTGAATTTTGCAATACTGTTTACTGTGAGGGTAAAGTAATTTACATTTTCATGGTTTCATTTTCACACTTTCTAATGTTTGCTCCAACTTGGTAATATTGCAAAATTAAGTCCTTTTTTAACATATGTGATTTTCAAAAACTTGTTCATTCATTTGTATCATGTTATATTAATTAGAGTAATGGTTATTGTCAAGAGACCTGGGTTCGCGTCCCAGATCCTCCTGGCGTGGAGTTTGCATGTTCTCCCCGTGACTGCGTGGGTTTCCTCCGGGTGCTCCGGTTTCCTCCCACAGTCCAAAGACATGCAGGTTAGGTGGATTGGCAATTCTAAATTGGCCCTAGTGTGTGCTGGGTGTGTGGGTGTGTTTGTGTGTGTCCTGTGGTGGGTTGGCACCCTGCCCGGGATTATTTCCTGCCTTGTGCCCTGTGTTGGCTAGGATTGGCTCCAGCAGACCCCCGTGACCCTGTGTTCGGATTCAGCGGGTTGGAAAATGGATGGATGGATGGATGGGTTATTGTGAAGCTATTCAAAACATTCACTTTCTGCTCTACAGTTAGTTCAATGCAATGAAAGTAAGGATTATAACTAGAACTAAGATGATTGACCATACACTGTAACCCTATAAATGTAACACTACCTTCCAGTTATGTTTAGAGATAATTTTAATTAATTCAGTTGTAATTTCTTAGTGCCTCTCATCATATCTAACAGAATTTATTAGTTCCTGTACTTCAGGGAGTATTTGTGATCTCAAGATTGAAATCGGGTTAAGACCCCACGATAAATAAAATTGAAGGAGGCAGAAATTTTAGCTATAGGGTTCCCAGACTGTCTACTGATATTTAACAGTAATAGCATTTAAGAAGATGTAGAACAGTCACCATTTTAACATAGCAGATTCTCATCAGATTCAGGCCTGCTAATAGTTTTCATATTGCTTGGGTAATAAATATTCCTTTTCAATTCTCATATTCTTCTAGGCAACATGAAGTGGAACTTAGTGTACCTTGGCTCCTATGTTTTGTCACTAATGATGTAGTATTTTGTCAGGATCATCACTATTTGATTGTATTCTCCTGCATTGCATGAGGGCACATAGAGGGTCTGGACCACCTAAAATGTTAGGTTATATTGTAAAAACTGTTGAATATATATTGAGGGATGGTATGCCCAGATTCTATAATGCACTAGCATGACCAGCTACACCCCATGACTTAAGGCCATGTCCTACTCTGATAGACTCAGAGAATTATACCTGTTTAGTTTTGAGCAGAAGAGACTACGTGGTTACTTAATTAGGCCTTCAAAATCCTCAAAGGCACTGATAAAATGGGTCAAGCAGAGATTCATGTACCTGAGGACATCAGTGGAAATTCAAGGGAAGTCCATTTAAGACTGAAGGCAAGAAGCACTTCTTTATGCAAAGTACTATGGGAATCTGAAACAAACTGCCAAGACATGCAGTTGATGCAGAAACCTTAATGACTTTTACCAAGTATCTGGATGAGATATTGGGAGAAACTTAGCTCTAAGCTAAACAAATGAGCATGATAGACTGAATGGTCTCCTCTCATTCTTATGTTCTAAACCAGTGCTTCCCAATCTCTGTCCTGGAGACCCACTGTGGCTGCAGGTTTTTGTTCCAATCAGCTTCTGTTTTTATTTGGACTCCTGGGCTAATTAAGTGAACTATTATTTCCCAAGTTCTGTGTTTTGGTTAAAAAATATATATATATCTCTATTATATAAAAAAATCTGGGGTCGAGATGTGATTTTCTCATAGACACTTTAACGTCCCGCGAGACAAGGAGGACAGATGCTGCACAGGCTTTTAATTGTTCGAGGCACAGCGCGACATGCAGATCACGCAGCATGGCACAAACAGCAGCAGCAACAAGCCAGCTGATTGAGCATAGAGGAGGTAAAAAAATGTATTTATTTCTCATTGTATCACCAATTAAGAGGGGTTTTTGGAGGAGCAACCGCATCTCCTTAGCATCCGTTCAGCCCCCCTCTTCTCAACGTGAGAAGCAGTGCGTCTCATGGTTAGGGGGTAGGCGAGCAAAGCAAGCAGGGGGCACAGCCCCCTAGTATATATTAAAATGTACCAAGTAGTTATATGGGAATAATGTATTTTTTTCTTTTTAACAATATTTTCATTTTGGTTTTCATTCTACTTTTCTAGGTGTTCTAATTGTTTAATTAATCCATTATTTACTAATTAGTTGGTCTGACCCTAAAGTTGTTGCAGCCTTTGATTATTCAGTGTTGTTTGCCTGGGTGTCTGCTCTGCTTGTTTTTAATTGTCATTAATAAGATACAACGAAGGGGGAAAACTGCACAGAGAAAGGGAAAAATATATAGAAATCAACAAAAAAGAGTTAAGCATTTAAATGTATAGATAGATAGATAGATAGATAGATAGATAGATAGATAGATAGATAGATAGATAGATAGATAGATAGATAGATAGATAGATAGATAGATAGATAGATAGATAGATAGATAGATAGATAGATAGATAGATAGATAGATAGATAGATAGATAGATACTTTATTAATCCCAAGGGGAAATTCACAACTGATATATATATATATATATATATATATATATATATATAGCAAAATACCCGCGCTTCGCAGCAGAGAAGTAGTGTGTTAAAGAGGTTATGAAAAAGAAAAGGAAACATTTTGAAAATAACATAACATGATTGTCAATGTAATTGTGTTGTCATTTTTATGAGTGTTGCTGTCATATATATATATATATATACACACACAGACACACATAAACATATATATACATATACATATATCTACATATACACATATATACATATATATATATATATATACATATACACATCCACATATATACATACATACATACACACATATATATACATATATATTTACATATCTACATATATATACACATATATATACATATCTATATATATATATATATATATATATATATATACGCATATATATATATATATATATATATATATATATATATATATATATATATATATATATATATACGCATATATATATATACATATCTATATATATATATATATATATATATATATATATATATATATATATATATATATATATATATATATACATATTACGATTGTTATAGTTTTCTTTGTATACCACATTGTCAGTTCAGCACTCCTGTTGTAATATGACCAAGCTGTGCAAGCACACTCTTGAGAATGCAACGTATAGTTGTACAGGAGAAAAGCAATCTTGCCTCAAATCAATGGCAACCTTTTGTAGGTCTACGAACTTAATTTAAACTTTAGGTTTACACGGTGCTTTGTTTCCGACGTGCTGCGTTCAGTCAGTTTACGTGAGCCGCTCTCTTGTGTGATGTTGCAATGTCCACGGCTTTATTTAATGTTAGCTAAGACCCGGCACTTAAAAGTTTCTCGTTACAGCAATTTTAACTCCGTTACAAAGTGATCCAAATCTCGTTTATACCTTGTGTCTTCTCATTAAACTTGTATCTCGCGAATATGGTATTGCAAATGGCAGCGGGAGCATTTCTATAAACTTAATTTAAACTTACGGTTTACACCGTGCTTCGCTTCTTATTGTTTCACTGCCTTCTCAATTGTGTAATGAATGTTTTCTTCAGCGCTGTTTGGGGCTCTTCCTTGTTTTGTATGTACTGCGTTCACAGTCAATTCACGTGATTACGTGGGAGGCGTGATGACACGATACGCAACTCCGCCTCCCATGGCCAGCGAGCTGCAGTCCATTACAGTATATGGACAAAAAAGAGGTTCCAGTTATGACCGTTATGCTTTGAATTTCGAAATGAAACCTGCCTAACTTTTGTAAGTAAGCTGTAAGAAATGAGCCTGCCAAATTTCAGTCTTCCACCTACACGGGAAGTTGGAGAATTAGTGATGAGTCAGTCAGTCAGTCATTGAGTCAGTGAGGGCTTTGCCTTTTATTAGTATAGATATGTATAGCAAAAGCAGAAATATTTGTAAATGTTTTATAAATGTATAAATCATGCTGCTATGCTTTTCTGAATGTTGAATAAAAGAAAAAAAAATACCAGCTAATTAAATGAGATCAATGCTATCAGATGTTATCACTGATTAGGAATCTAGTTGGAACAAAAACCTGCAGCCACAGTGGGTCCCCAGGACTGAGGTTGGAAAGCACTGGAATAGACAGGTACAGAAGAACTGAGGAAAGCTGAAATCTGGGACTAGATTTTTTTTTCAATTATCACTTGATGTTTGAAGAAAATGAATTCTCGATCCCGCTTAATGTAATTAATGGTCAGACAGGACACTTACTGCTGTTAATAAATGCATGTGTACAGTACATGCATATGATACATACAACCATAAATAAAGATATGTACTGTTTATTTATTCAAACATATTGCATTTTGCCTTTGTGTTAAACATTATCTTTCTATTTTTTCAGTAATTCTTTTTTATTTAACACTTAAATATTTGCATTAATTTAGAGCAAAAATGTATTTCATAAAACTAAATTGAATTAAAAATATAAATTATGGTTTTACCTAAACAGCAAATATCATTTTAGATGTGGAGACTTTTCATGAAAATAGTAACACTCAACAAAATCTTTTTATTTAAAAAACAAAACAATACCAATGGCTCAATAGCTAAATTCATTTTATAGCTAAACAAACAAGATGAGCTAATTTCAAATGTAATTAAGAATTTTCTTTATTTAATATATTTTATTTTTACTAATGAATTTTAACTGATTCAGAGTAAAGAAAAATAAATCTACAATCTATTGTAGATTCATAATTAACATATTAAATATATTATTAATAGATTGTATGTCAAACAGTTTTAAAAATATATAGAGCAAATCAGTCAGCATAAACACAACAGCTTTAGTAATAACCCTTAAACTAGGAAATGTGTTCCCACCGGCCACAGATATGCTGCTGGTGTGCTGGCTGCCACTAAATTGCTGTCAAGGCTGACATGTCCACTGCTGGTTAGCTGAAGCAGGCTCTAACCCTAACAAAATAAAGGAAAAATGGGTTTGATACAAATTAAAAAAAGATGCGTTTATGCACACAAAGTTTAATAATAATGAATGCAATGGGCTGTATATTGTGCATTGAATTATGTGTCTATCCATCCATCTTTTAACCATCTGAATTGACAGCAGTGTGCTTTAGCTCAAGAGCACTGCATGGCATGAAATCATCTCAAACAAGATGTCAGTCAAAAGAGTCTCTCAAGCATATGCAGAACTTACATGAGTCGTTTTAATTATTGTTAATCACTCCAGTATGCATATATTTGGAATTTGGAAGAAGATTCAGAGTATTGCTTAAAAAAAAAGATCATACAGCTGCAAAGAAAACTTGCAGACTCCACTCAGCCTTTGACCAGGCCAGGAGTGGCACCACAGGTTAGGATCAGTAAGTCATCAGTCTCTCCATGCTGCCTTGATTGAATTGTACTGATGGTCTTCCCTCAGTATTCACTTTGACATGCTACATAAGTAGGTGACTATTATATAAAGTGGTTCAATGTTAATAAAGTTTAATTCTTTAAACAGCATTACACTCTTTTGCTATTGACATATAGAGCATTATTAACCGCATAATTTCCTATTCACTCAAAACACACTCTTTCCATGAACCTGTGTTGTACTACATGGGTTATAAAATGAACGGAAAGATTAATTTTACAATATACATTTATTTTCAAAATATATTAAAAATTATTCCGTTAATCTGACGAAAGCTGAAAAATATAAAAATGATGAAAAAATCTGTGCTTACTTTTCACATTATTATAGTAGTTTACAAGAAATTAGCTGGGAAAAAATTGCTCAGGATAACATTTTCTTAGAAATAGTCAGATGAAAATATTCAATAAAAACTATGGATCTTAGGATGGCACAGTGGTTAATTCTGCTTCCTTGCAGTACGGAGACCAGAGTTTGCATCCTGGGTCCTCCCTGTGTGTTCTTCCCATGTCTGCATGGTTTTCCTTCCACTGTCCAAGGACATGCAGGTTAAGTGAACTGGAGTTCTTCAATTAGCCCTAGTGTGTGTTTGGTGGGTGTGCATGTGTTCATCCTGCCAGGGATTCGGCGCCCTGTCCATGGTTTGTTCCTACCTGGCACCCTATGCTATCTGGAATTGGCTCCTCCACCCTCCATAATCCCGGCCTGAAATGAGCAGTTTAGAAAATGACATGACTATGGATCTTACATCAGAACATGTAGAAAACAAGTGGAAAAGATAGCACAAAATAATGACTTCCTTATATAACTTGGACCTCACTGTGCAGCTGATTGAACATGCTGTCCTGCTACACAAACTGAACACTGGAAAATGAATATAATACTAATTACACTAATCTTGTGAATTTATTAGACGATTGTATTAGACGACCAAAAAAGGCCTAGCAAACTGGCAAATTTTACAAGGTTGTTAATCTGTTTATTATCAATATTATATATTTCAATGACACCATTATGTGGGTGACTTATACAATAGGACACAATATAACATGCATGTATATACATATAGATATTGAACATACACATACTGTACAGTATACATACACACACACATATATATTGTTTAAGAACACACACACACACACACACACACACACATATATATATATATATATATATATATATATATATATATATATATATATATATATATATATATATATATATATATTATATTTCAGTAGGTTAAGTGAGATGTCCAGAGTTAAGCTTTTGTTGATGGTAGGAATGAAGCAATCGCCTTATGGTTTAAAGAACAGTGTCTTAGCCACTATGGGTGCATAATAAGATTAAAGCTGAGCGCTGTACACCTGATAAGCACAGCACCCAAGGGGTCAGTAGGATTTTAATGTTCATTTGCAGTCTGTGTCCTAATCTCAGTCATAATATCTGCCTACTTTGAAGAAGCCAATATTGTAGTAGTAAATTAAATGAATGAAGTGAGCAGATGTATGGGATTTCACGGTTGATAATTAGTAGATATGCTAAACAGAGAGGCAGATAAAGACTCTGTGGGATCTCTACTCATGCTTTTTAATAGTATAAGGACACCTAAGGCATACTGATTTTTTTTTTTTTACAAAAGTATGTTATCATCATCAAAAAGAATAAAAAAAACTCAAATTCACCTTTTACCTTTTTGAGAGAGCACTTTTTAAAATTTGTAGCAAAAAATTGATTTCTTTAATGAAATTATGTTTAAGTGCATATTAGCTTTGGTATATTCAGATATCATCCTGCTGTTATTGCACTATAAGGAATTATGCAATAAAATACTAAAATACGGAATCAAAATTTTATTACAGAAGAATATATTAGGAGATTCTTTAAGCTACTCTGTCTGACAAAATATTTACCAGAGGATGGTGGCTTCCAAAGCTTTCAGCCCCCAGGCATGTGCTGTGATGATTGGGTATTCAGCGCTGACTGTAGACGGCTTTACACCAATCACAATGATCTCCAACTAATTTTAAATAGCTTTTCAAATATATGAGCTCGAGACTTAAATGCATTGTCGACAAGACTTTCAGGTCTTTTAGAGGACGCCAAAACCAGTTTGAAGGACGGTTTGAGAAAGAGTCTCTGCTAGGCATGTAAAATATTCTAATTGGTAGGACTTCTACTCAGCTTTCCATTCTGACTGGTTCAGTGCAAGACTTGCCTTAAAGAAATTGGATATTAGTATTTATTTAGGCAGCCTACAACGAAAAACAATACAATACAGTAAGATGTGAAAATGCATAGCACTGACCTGATGGCTTGTGTAAATCAGAATAGCTCTTGTTAAATTGTTCAGAGTTTGCTGTTGATTGATGAGTTTCAGGCTGGAAGAGCTAGTTTTGAATTGTTTCCTTTTCTTAACTGTCAAGGCCAGCTCCTTTGAATAAAGCACAAGTGCACCTTTCTTTGTGGTATAGGTCTTAGAAACAGGAAAGGTCTGCGATGTAGTTTTGGGGATGGCATCTTGATGGCAAAGTGGAGGCAAAACCAATTTCCTAGAGTCCAAGTTCATATTGTCCTGGTTCAAAATAAGCATAAAGATCAGCCATTCTTTGTTGTATACAAAGCATTATATAGCAAGAACAATAAAAGCCTGAATGCTATAAGCAATTCTGACTTATGTGGTGCTAAGAGTTTAAAAAATCTGTATAATTTAAACATTTTTATTAACATTTATGTAAAACAGCAGTAGATCTGAAAAAAGTACAACATGCACAATTAAAAAAACAGTAAAGAAATAAAATAAATAATTTTATGTATAATAAGATTGTATATTCTTCCATCCATTTCTTCAATAATGATTAACCCATCTGGGAATATCAAATCTCTCCCAGATAAGAAAATCTAATTTCCCTAATTGCAAATGCTAACAAGTGCATATTAAGACATTGTGACATGAGCTTCAAATTGCTGTCACAGACCTGATGCACAACATTTTACAATGGGGAAGTGTTAGAGTGAGACACTCAAAAGGTGTGGATCGATGGGCTGCAAGTCATAATTTTGTGTCTTTTCTCTCCTCAGTGAAGGAATACGCTATGAGGATAAGCCAAATTCTGGGCACAGCATTTAAAAAGAACTCCTGAACATTTTTTATCAGCATTTGAAATGACCCAGAAGTTCACCAAGAAAACTGACCAACGAATAATGAAGGAATGAGAGACAGCAAGAGAGACAGTGTGAAGAAGAGGACCAGCTTCCTTCCCAGTTAATAAAATTAAAGGTATATTTGAAGCTTATAAAGGGTAAGCCTATGTTTATTTTTGATCTTATGTTGACTGGGAAGCAGTGCTTAAAGTGAACTGGCACTCACCAATATGCAGTACCTTTTCTTTTCATTAATTTTTATGGGGGCCCCCTCTCATGCTGTATTCTGATCAAAGCTTCAAGCCCCATCCAGCTCTTCGACTGACTGTCAGTGCATCATGACAATTGAAGTTTCACCATACTAAAGCCTTTTCTTAGCATATGGGTAAGATCTGACACCTTTAAACAAAGCTTAATAGGACCCCCCCATCCCCCCTTTGATCAAATATCACTGTATTGCCATAAAAAGAGCACCTCCAGTAATTTGGTTCCTTTCAAGCACTACTGGGAAGAGTGATTTTTAGTCTGTAGAGGCATATATAGACATCTTGGGGGTAGAGAGGGTGGAGAATATCCCGAATGAGTATCTCAGTGAGGGGCTTGTTAAAGTGAAATGACCTGTACCACCCAATGTTGTGCCACAGATCCCACTGTTGTGGCTAAAAGACCTTCTCAAAGCCTACACTGACAAGAGAGGTGAGATATTTGAGGTGAGATTTTGCATGTTCTTTTGTCTACTGTGAATTGCACAAGAGATGTCACTCTAAGATATGGCATACCAGATAACAACAGAAGAAGAAAAACAGCTAGAGGGCTGAAACAAATGCTACGTATTCAGTAGCTGTTATACGTGTGGAGAATTCTTACTAGGAATCAATGCATGACTTTAGCATTCTTTAGGCTTGTTCTACATATGAATTACAAAAGATGAGAGTGAATGGAAATGTTGTAGTGCTCCCATTAGCTCACCTGCAATTTATGGCATCTTTTAATTTCCAAGTTAATCATCCAAAGTTGAGAGTGCAATTTATTGTGCATGTTGGACTCTATAGAAATCATACAATTTTCCAATATTGACATCAGATAAATGGTGTAATGGACAGACTGGTGTCCCAGCTGGGATGGACTCCTTTCCCTAACCTAGCCGGGAGGTCAACATAATGAATGGTACAGAAGGGAAGAGCAACAGGACAGCCAGAAGTCATTGATTGGAATCACATGCTCAGCTGGGATGCCAAAGGACAAAATGGATGGAGAATCCCAACCGGGATAAGTAATGGACTCTTTCCCAGTTGGGAAACCATATATATGGGACAATGGGAGACTGCGTCTCACATGCATGTCGTTTCCTCATAGACTGGGTGCCAGCATCCCTATGGTGATCCTCGGTATGGATGCCCACAGGGCTGCATGTGTGGCAACAGGTTCCAAGAGGGCCACCAGGGGGATCTGGAGGGAAAAAAGGGTTGGGGTTCTGCCTGACCCAGAAGTCCTTCCAGGAGACCAGCAGCTGGCACCAGAAGTACTTCTGGGTTGGGGTTTAAAAGGAAGCCCCCCCTCCACCCAACTTCACCTGGGGAGTCGGAGTCTGGAGAGAAGATGGACAATACTTGCCTGGAAGGAGTGGAAAAGAGAAAGAGATAAAAGGATTGTGCTGTGTGAAAGGAAGCCTGTTAGAGGTGCACTGTTCAATAAATAAATGTTTTGAACACGGGAACTTTGTCTGCAGAGTTGTGTCTAGGGTCCCAATAGATAGATAGATAGATAGATAGATAGATAGATAGATAGATAGATAGATAGATAGATAGATAGATAGATAGATAGATAGATAGATAGATAGATAGATAGATAGATAGATAGATAGATAGATAGATAGATAGATAGATAGATAGATAGATAGATAGATAGATAGATAGTGTCACATGTGGTGGGTACAGCAATGCACTCTATACGCATGCTTCCAACAAGCGTGTGAATAGGGTACATTTTCAGGGCTCAGGTAATTGTACTATTCCTCCAGAAAGCCAGAGGGTGTTGTCGACTAATGCCTTTTGTCTTCCTATCACTGCAAACTGGAAGACTGACAATCACGACACCTCTGACATCACTTCCAGTTTCCACCTGCCTGGCCCTGCCTCCTCCTGACCAGGAACTTTATCTACAGAAGCAACGCCATCTTGTATCAGTCTGCTAGAGACATGAGTTGTTTTGATGTTTTTTCTTACTGCTATGCCACACATTTTATTTGAACATACAGAGCTGGCCCTCATGGTGCCCTAAAGATTTTTAATCTCTCTTTCTCTTATTATTACAACAGATAGATAGATAGATAGATAGATAGATAGATAGATAGATAGATAGATAGATAGATAGATAGATAGATAGATAGATAGATAGATAGATAGATAGATAGATAGATAGATAGATAGATAGATAGATAACCACAACAACACCTCTCAAAAACACACAAGAATTACAAAACAGAAGGAAAAAACTCCTGACTTTGCTAATGAAAAGACAGTAGTTGTAGTGAGTCATTAAAAGGCATATTTATTGTTCCAGTCACATTTCTTGACACACATGTTGCTGAATAATTTGTTGGCTCAAAATACTCAGTGTTGATGTGTCAGAGAGAAGATGTGCAGCATTCTTTATAATGGCCATCAGTTTTGCCTTCCCTAGCTCCTTCTCTACTACCTGCACTGGGTCAAAAGCATGTTCTATAACCAAGCCTGCCTTTTATTTAACTTGTTGATTAATTGGGCCGCTCTTGAAGTGGTATTACCGACCCAACACACTACCGCGTACCGACTATCACAGAGCCAAAGAACATTTAAAAGATGTCACCACCTACATTAAAAGAACACAGTCTCTTAAGAAAAAAAAAGTAGTTTGTTCTACTCGTTCTTACATGGTTCCTCTGTGTTACTAGACTAGTCCAGCTTCTTATCAATGTGGATCCTCAAGTTGTTGTAGCAGTGAACACTCTCCTGTGGAACACATCCCGGACACAGACAAGCGGACGCCGATGGTTCAAACACCCACACACGTTTATTATACATAGTCCCTATTTACAAGTGCACACAACCCCCAAACTCCCCAAAAGTCCAAGCCCTCATACAATGCCTCTTCTTGCTCCAGGCCGCCTCCACTCCTCTCCACCAAGACCTTGTCTCTTATCCTCCCGACTCCAGCCATCGAATGGAGGGAGGCGGCCCCTTTTATACACACCCGGACATACTCCAGGTGCCTCCTGATTACCTTCCGCCGGCACTCCCCAGTGTGGTGGAAGTACCAGCTGCGCACCCGGAAGCACTCCCTGGTCTTCTTCTCCTCAGCACTTCCGGGTGTGGCGGAAGTGCTTAGGGTCAGGACTCCTCAGGCATTGGGGCGCCCCCTGGTGGTGACCACGGGCCCCTATAGGGTGGAGCTTCCAAGCCTATGAAAGAATGTTGGTCATAGATGTTCAGAATGTTGACATTAAAACAAAAAACTGTTAAAACTGTGAAACAGGACTGGTGATCAGAAAATCAGATTGTGCTAAGCATGGTAATATAACGACTGTATATGTAGAATAATATATCATTTTTAGATTTGCTGAATTCAATTCAGGGACACATGAGAGGCAGAAAAACAGTCCTAGACATGGCCCACCCAAACACACCCATACCAATGTAAAATCTCTAATTAACCTAATACTGTACATACGTCTTTGGAAATTTGGCAGGAAAACTTCACATAAAAAGGAAAAACATGGTAACTCCACACAGGCAGTCCTTGGGGTAGGATTCAAAACCAAGGCCCTGGACTCATGAGGAGACACCTTTACCTGTGCTGAACACTTAAAGAAACACAAGAAGAGACTGTAAACTCAACAAAGAAGGCACTACAGCCCAGAATAGAACTAAGGTACAAATTAAGTATTTCCTAATAAAGCATAATTCATAAATAAGGGAATTGAATCATTATTTTTTATGTGATATTGCTCATATATTTTAAATCACGGAACTTTATTAAATTATAGTGAACTACACTGTCTGACTGTGAAATGTATTTTTAAAAAGTTAGTATAAGACAGCATGCTACCACTTCACTTTAGCAGCACTGCATCACAGGCAAAATTCTGATTGTCTCATAATTAATGTAGTTAAAGTAGTCAAGTGGGTCAAGGGCTCTGCAAAATGGTACAATATTCATTTACATGTCATTAATACTACTTCTGTGCCACTTACAAAATATAAATCTCTTTTTTTTAAACTGCCTATGTAAACCCATAGAGTTAAGATTCACAAAAAAGGCACTATATAAAATAAATTGTTTTAAAAACATTTGATGGCATTCTGATCCCAGTTTAAACAGTAATGTGTCTTTGGAAAATTTTTGTACCAGAATGAATGTTTTATTACAGATGGCCCTGACCCTTAGCAACATCCAGGCATTGAATTCAGAATTTAACAGCACATACATCATTTACTTTAAAGGCAGTAAGTTACAAACCTAATGATAAAACAAAAACATGTGCCGAACCACCTGGGGGTCTTCACGGTCTTAACATGGTGGGCTCTCTGAACTTGAGAGTTGAAGACAACAGTGCCTTGTTAGAAAGACCTCTGCTAGGTTTTGACCTCCCTGGCTCCACTTTATCATATCACTGATTTCTCAGTGTCACAACTGAAGGCTGAGATCTTAAATTAAACAACATATACAGGATGTGTGTCTGTTATTCCAAAATAATGAAAATGTAGATGAAACGTTCAGTTTGAAAAGTTTTCACTGTAGTACTACAAGTTCAAATATCCCGTTGTTGTCTGTATTGTTGTGATTGAATTACATGCAGTCTGCCTGCTGTCAAACCCCAGTTAAGCCAATAAAAAATTAAAACCCTTTAGATTTCTGCAGTTTGCCAGTGAGGTTTTCAAATCTATAAAAACATAAAGATTGATTTTCAGCTTATTATGTACTCTGCATCAAAAGATACTTTACACCCTTGCACAATGCAAATAGCATTAAAACAGGCTGATCATTATGACTAATAATTAAGTTTGCACATCTGTCACATTCAGAAAGCCAGAGATGCACAGGAGGCTCACTATAAGAAGATGGACAGGTCACATCCTGGTCATCTAGGGATGAATATGGCACATTAAGAATGCCTCAATGATGTCTTGTCAGTCACACGATTACTTGTCTGAATTTAACAGTGGCAAAGTCTTTTGCTTTTTTTTTTGGGCTAGGATATCTTCTTTATGTATGAAACATATGTTGGCCGTTGGATATAACAGAATGACAATATTGGGCCTGGAAAGATCTGAGAAGTCCTAGTCCTTGCATCCACCCATTAACAACAGGCAGTACATGATCAGAACAGTAATTTTGAAAACCAGTAATTTTAAAACAGTAATTTTTAAAAGACTTGTCCAAACTTTTTATACCACTTGTAAATGCCTCAGACCATAAATACGTCATGAAGAACTTTGAGAGACTGGTCCTGAACTATATGCTTCCTCCTTTGGTAGACCACTAGGACCCACTGCAGTTTGCCTATCAGAAGAAGATTGGTGTGGAGGATTCAATTATCTCTGCTCCACATGGCTGATTCTCACCTGAACAAAGCTGGCAGCACTTTAAGATTTATGTTTTTTGATTTCTCCTTCAATGCCACCCTGCCATCCCTATATTGTGGATAATGGACTATCTGTCAGACAGACAATGGTTTGTGAGACTCAAGGACTGTGTTTATGATACGCATGTAAACAACACTGGAGGCACCACGAGGAACAGTCCTGTCTCCTTTTCTCTTCACTTTGTATGCCTCAGACTATAAATATAACACCAGATCACGTTACTTGCAGAAATTCTTAGATGATTCTGTACTTATGGGGTGTATTGATAGGGGGATGACAGTAAGGTGGAGAAGTAGCAATCAAAGGGCAATATCTTAATAAAAAATCATAGACAAAAACAACTTGGAAAATAAGTAAGTATGCTACACATGATGAGATGCTGTTTATTCACTGAGGAGTAATGCAAACTGATACAGGAGGGAATTTATAACATAACCATCATGACATTACATATGTAATGGTGAAGTCACTCAACACGGGTCAACAGCATAGCGTAAATAAACAAAACTAAAACAGTAGGAAAGTTAAACTTCCAAAATGAATCAAAATGAAAGTTTAATGTATAAAACATAGGGGATTTCAAGTACACACCTAAGTAACTTGGGCTTTCATGAGTCTCATTCTTCATGGCTTGATACATAATATTCAGACATGCTGTCCCTTATTAACAGTGGCATTTTGTCGCTGGCAATGATGGCACTTCTAGTGTATTTGCTACCTGGGCATCTGACACCCTGACTCCTGCCCTACACTAAAGAAGCACTTGTTCAATTTGAAGTGTCTGCCAGAGACCCCTTTTACCTTTTGGGTAGAAATAACATCTGAGAGGAAAAGGTCCCAATAAAACAGACAAACTGATGTTATAATAACCAAGATTTACACATGCAACATGAAGGGTGCCCATATAAGCTAAGCCATTACTCTTTGACACACATCTCCTATCCTATCTGCTCATTTCACATGTAAACAATACTGGAGGCACCACAAGGAACAGTCCTGTCTCCTTTTCTCTTCATTTTGTATTCCTCAGACTATAAATATAACACCAGGTCACGTTACTTGCAGAAATTCTTAGATGATTCTGTACTTATGGGGTGTATTGATAGGGGGATGACAGTCAGGTGGAGAAGTTTGTTTCTTGGTGCAAAGAGAATTGTCTGCATCTTAGTATCAGCAAAACCAATGAAATGGTTATTAGTGTTTGCCACGGAGATCAAAAAATAACCAGACCAGCAACAATCAAAGGGCAAAATCTTAATAAGAAATCAGAGACAAAAACAACTTGGAAAATAAGTAAGTATGCTACACATAATGAGATGTTGTTTATTCACTGAGGAATAATGAAAACTGATACAGGAGTGAATTTATAACATAACCATCATGACATCACAAATGTAATGGTGAAGCCACTCAACACGAGTCAACAGCATAGCATAAATAAACAAAACTAAAACAGTAGGAAAGTTAAACTTCCAAAATTAATCAAAATGAAAGTTTGATGTATAAAACATAATCTGAATGGCAAAAAACTATAAAAAACAGAAAATGTGTTGTCCCACACATGCGATTGGGAGGCAGCTAAAGGGCCTGAATAATAGTAGTACCACTGCAGACCAGGGGGTGACGAGCTGCACTGACTTTCTCTCTGAATCCTCTGCAGACCATCCACAGGAAATCCAACTAGGTTCCGGTGCCACTGATGACGTCACTTCTAGTACCGTCTCTATTGATTACGACACTTCCGGTCCCGATGACATCACTTCCGGTCCCGATGATATCACTTCCTGACCAGGCCTTTAAAGCCGCCATATTCTCACCCTCAAATCAATTCTGTTTTGCACTCAAACCTGTGAAGAACTCAAACCAAATTACCCATTTGCAGCCGGGGAATAATACACGGGTGGCTGCCCCAAACCTTTTCGATGTCTTATGACTGTTTTTGTGACAGTGTATATTACTACAGGCAAGTACTAAATTTGTACATGAACAAGACAACAACCTAGACAAAATTCCCAAATGGCATGTGGTCAGAACAGCACGGCCCTATTATCTACCACAGACAATTAGATTCTTTTGATGTTTTCATGGACAGCTTAATTAAACAGTGTTATGTCATGGGTATGCTATCTTTCCTCAGAGACATTTGCCAAGGCCTGTCTACTAATGAGACATTGTCCAACCTCTCTGTCCACAAAGAACACTTGCACAGACTCCACCAGCCTGTCTCGCCAACTGTACCCCAAATCTGTCTCCAATAAAGCATTTTTGGGACACTTTTGGATGATCACTGTGCCTCTTAGAGAAACATTTGCACAATGCTTGCTGGTTTGGATAAAGGAAACTATTTATCATGTCTATAACTCTATGCCATACTGCCACTCGTATTGCTAAACATGTCTGCATACTGGATATTAATAATCTCCAAAGAAGCATGCTTTTCAGTAATTTTAGAAAAACCTCTGACTCATTAACAAACTGGGCTGGTGCCTCTGGGTACAAATATTGTTTATTCAATGAGCTTATACTTCATTCTAGCTATTCAGGTTTTGTTTACATAGTATCACTGGCTTCAATAAATGCAGAAAGCAGCATGCAATACACGTTTGCTTAATGTATGCTCAGTGTAGTCAAATGAAAAAGCATATCTTTTATCTGCTAAATCAACTCAGACAAAAATGGCAAATTCTGATAAGCTAAATTTTGATTAGCCATTTAAATATAGCTTCTCAGCACCCAAACTCAAAGAACACCAAAATAGCTAGAAATAAAATGAAATAAAAGCAGTTTATTAATAATAATATATAAGGGTACATGGCATTGAAGGTAAAGGTAGAAAAATAAGAATAAACCTTTCATGTCTTTTCTTCTTTCTGAAAGCTGAACTCGTGTCTACTCTTGTCCTGACTCTGAAAGTCAACTGCTATATGATGAGGAGGGAATTTTAAATCCCCACCTGGAACTTGATTCTAGAGGAGGCCCAGCTACCATTTCTGGAGTAAGGAAAGAGAAAGCAAACTCCCAGGGTTGCCCCAAGTGTCATCGCATTTCTAGACAAGTCAAAGAGCGTTTGTTCACTTAGGAAGCAGAGAAAGTCATAAATTGCAGAAGAAATCTCCCATCTGTTACCTAATGGTGTAGGGGATTTCAAGTATGCTCCCAAGTAACTTGGGCTTTCACGAGTCTCTTTCTTCAGGGCTTGATACATAATAAGGGACAGCATGTCTGAACATTAACAGTGGCATTTTGTCGCTGGCAATGATGGCACTTCTAGTGTATTTGCTACCTGGACATCTGACACCCTGATTCCTGCCCTACACTAAAGAAGCACTTGTTGCATTTGAAGTGTCTGCCAGAGACCCCTTTTACCTTGGGGTAGAAATAACATCTGAGAGGAAAAGGTCCCAATAAAACAGACAAACTGATGTTATAATAACCAAGATATACACATGCAACATTAAGGGTGCCCATATAAGCTAAGCCATAACTCTTTGACACACATCTCCTATCCTATCTGTTCATTTCCAAATGTGTTTAATAAAGTTTTTAGGACTGAAACATACCCCTGGCAACAATGGGTGCAAAAGAAGAACAAGCCATTCAATTTCACAAGACAATCGTACATAGAAGAATTTAAAGTCACAAATTAATCTAATTAATGTCTCTGTCAGATGAGGGGTACACATTATATACACATTACGTGGGTATAATGTGCAAGTTCCCCAAAGACAGTGACAGGTCTTGGAGCTAAATACTGTACAAATTCCCCCTTTCATTCAAGTTAGATTACATTAATGAAAAACCTTGTTTGAAAGAAAAATGACAAAAATGGTTCATGTCTTTATTTTGAGAGATAGACCAAACAGAACAGAGTGAACTGAAGATATAATAACCAAGGTTCACTCAGATGACAGTTTATTTGAATTTTGATGTTAAGCTAATTGAAGAAGGGCAGAGTAGTCCAGTGGGGAGCACTGTGGGTCCAACAAGTGGGGTCTATGTGGAGTTTGCATGTTTTCTCCATGTTTATATGAGTCTTCCTCTGGTGCTCCAGGTGTCCCTCCTTATTTCTAAAGAAGTGCAGGTTAAGTTTATTGGAGACTTTAAATTGTCCCAATACAAGTGTGAGTGGTCCCTGCAGTGTAGTGGTGCTCTGTCCAAAACCGCTTCCTGCCTTCTGCCCAGTGTGATATTGTGTATCAGACTGTTTGAAGGTTGATAAGTCTGACAATCCTGTGTTCCTAACAGTAAATGGAGAAAATGCCTATAGATTTTTTAACTCCTTTGGCTACTTGTTTATCAATCATTTTACTAACAGTTCAAATGCCGCTGACTGTGACTTTTGGGGCCCATGCAGTGTGCTTTTAGTGCTACAGATTTCTGAAATGTAGTGTCAAACTAAACAATTACATGTGTTAATACTGGACTTGAAAAACGATAAACTACAACTACAGTGTTCAAATAGTAGTTTCTGAGCACCAGACCAAAAAGGGCCTACTCATCAGAACTCAGCAAAGCTAGCCTCAAAAATCTATTTTTTAATTTTGAAAATTGAAAACAAATATTTTGTACCTTTTTAGTTAACCAAAACTGATAGAAACTGGTGCAGTATGTCGTGTGACATCACATGCCAAAGATGGACGGGTGTGATAAAACTATTTGAAATCTGCATAAGTTGGTTAAGTTTCATCATTATAAGAAAAATAAAATCTAAGAAGTATCAAAGAATGCAATATATCCAAATATAGCATCTATGTTTAAATCTTCAGAGGAAAAGAGAGCTGTTATAATGCTTCCAGGGTTATCAACAGGGAAGATCATGATTCTAATGTCACGGCAGGTTTGACAGAAAAGGCTTCTTCTTCTTATTGTCACTGCCATTCTCTTCCCATTGCAGACCACATGCCTATTAATAAAGATGAACCAAGTAACCTGCTAGGCCCAGACCCAGGTAGAAATAATGATATGCAGTATTTTAAAGATAAATTAATGAATTAAAACACTGGAGTTTAAAAATGTTTCATTATTACTAGTTAAGACCACAGCAGTTTTTTCCCTGAATTGTAACAAATTGGCCATGCACAACAGGATTTTAATTTAATTTGGTCTCCAAAAAATATTTATTTCAGTAATTTCTCACTTTAATGGAGAGGCAAGTTGGTTTGAAATAAATGCTTTTTATTTTCCAACCTCTGATACTGCAAGGCACTATGACAGTGTCAAAGGCCTATAAGCATTTACTCAGAATTAGGATACCAAAAAGGGTCAGCAGAAGATCAAAACTTTATACAGTGAATAAAAAAAGAACAGATGTTTCGAGGTGTTGGAATTTATGACATTAAAAATGAAAAAAATAGTTTTGATGCTGATTCTGTTTTGGACAGGAAGCCAGTTAGATAACTTAGAGGTGACTAGATCTCTGGAGCACTTAATGAAATAAATATTTTACCAAATGTCAAAATATATCCAGTTGCTTGCATTGAACATAGTGCCTTAAATAAATTTATTTTCTAAACTTACTCAGATCAAATCAAATTTTATTTGTCACATACAGGTATACATGGTACAATATGTACAGAAATGCTTAGTTGTTGAACTCCAAGACTGTGCAATAGAAGAATAGAACGAGACAATAAATGCAATAGAAGAATAGAACGAGACAATAAATAGTAAATGCTCAACTCTAAACATCAATAAATATCGAGATGCATAGTAGTAGCATTATATTATAAAAATAAATCTATATATGTGTATGTATGTATGTTCCAGTATCACTTCCAAACAGCTGGGGCGATTTTCATGATACTTGGTACACGTTTCTCATTGGTTGACTAAAAATACTGTAGGGTAAAATCAACCCTAACTCACCCTCTTCTGGGTAGGGTGGGGGTGATTTTGAGGTCTTGTATAAACGTTATCATCTAGTTGACACTCGGAACAACCACCAGAGGGCGAACTGGAGGTGACTGCTAGCATTCTTTATGTTTGAGCATCACCGCACCCCTGTTGCTTTTGAAATTAAATAGAGTTCGCAGGTTCTGAACATCAACTGGATGATAACATACATACAGGACCGCAAGACAAGCACATTAGTGAGTCTTCATTGTTCGTTAATATATTCTTATTTTTAAAGTTGTGTTTTTCATCCATCCATCCATTTTCCAACCCGCTGAATCCGAACACAGGGTCACGGGGGTCTGCTGGAGCCAATCCCAGCCAACACAGGGCACAAGGCAGGGAACCAATCCCGGGCAGGGTGCCAACCCACCGCAGAGTTGTGTTTTTTTTTAATTATATTTTTCTCAAACAATTGAAAAAAAAAAACACTTTATTTTCCTCCCGGGCAACGCTGGGTATTTCAGCTAGTATATATGTTTAATATAGGGTCACCCTTGAGTTCATGATACAAACCATCCTTTACTGAAGAGCCAGTCCACTGCAGAACATGCCTCTACACCGGGCCAAAACTGGGGTCACCAATCAACCTAAAATATCCACATTTGAGATATGCAAGGAACTAAGAATGTACTAAGAGAAAAGCCAGTTAGACGTAGAAGATTATGAAATCACACACACTGACCAGATCACATTTAAACCAATACAGTGCCATCATTCACTGTAACATTTGGATTGAGATACTGTAAATCCAGAGGAGGTTGCTTGTAATTTGCTCTACCTTTTCTTCTAAAGTAAATATGTAGCAAGTAAATTAGTATAGTACACTTAAATGTCTTTTATTTGTTTAACTAGCTTAACAGGTTTAATGGTACAATAATAATTCCATTTGTTTTGATCCAATTGTGCATTTACAAACCTCTGTTCACTGGATATGCCTTACATCCATCCTTCTTTGTATTTCTTGTTTCCTCTCTTTGACAGACACATGAATATACGCCACTTGCCTTTGTTCATTGAATATTCCTGCCCTGTTGTGGATTCCAGTTGACGTTATACCCAGGCACTGACATTGGACAGACGGACATATTATTGTTTTATATTGTGTGAATCCCTGTCATGCACCCAAAACACGAAGCTGAGTCTCAGTACTTTAGCGAAACCAGCTTTTATTCAGCTTGAAACAGGAACGGCACGGTTAATGTATGTATTGTAGTGGGATCTACCACTCTCCTATACACAGACACAGCAATCAGGCAGGGTCGTGGCCAGATCAGTGGCCAAGTAATACTGTTCCCTGCATTTAAATCTTCCTTGCATCACCCATCGACGACAGCGCTTATAGTGCGACCATGATCTGCTCGGATTTGCTTTTGCAGCGAGCCACTGCAGTGCTGGCAACAGATAAGCTGTCAAACACAGACACGGCGATCGCACTTTGGGACGCTCTTCGGCGTGTCGTCCCATTGGGGGGAATCCCAAAAGTGTTTAGAAACCTTACAAATATATATGGAGAGAAAGAGTTTAGCATATGCGCCTTTTTACTTGATATACTAGCCTACTTTACATTGGTTGCTTGCAGGATTAGTGAAAATCAGGCACAGACCCAAACACTAAGAAACCTTTTCCTTCCCAAATCACTAACATCTTCAGATGGAAAGGATGTTCTGCAATAGTTTTCTTTAATAGGCATTCAAATAGGGCGGAGTGGTGGCTCTGAGGCTAAGGATCTGCGCTGGTATCCTGAAGGTTGCCGGTTCGAATCCCCGTCACTGCCAAAAGAGATCCTACTCTGCTGGGCCCTTGAGCAAGACCCTTAACCTGTAATTGCTCCAGGGGCGCTGTACAATGGCTGACCCTGCGCTCTAACCCCAAGGGGTATGTGAAAACTAACAAATTTCTAATACGAGAAATCGTATAAGATGAAATAAAGAACAAAAAAAAAAAAAAAATCCTACAATAATTTGAATAAAATGGCAGTAAATCTATCTTGATTAAAAATGTGTTTCTTAACAGCTTTAACACAGTGAAACTTTAATGGAGGCCACATCTTACTTACTGGGTTGTGTCAAGGTAATGTGTACTAAGCTAATAGACTTTGTCATTTTTCAGTAGAGTTAGACATTAACTACAAACAGATTATACACAAAAACAAAAAAGGAATACACACATTAAAACAAAAATTGTTTTAATTTTGTTTTTCTTTCTGATTCTCACTAAAACAGTTAACTCCTTAGTGGATTATGAAACCAAAGCAACTGAATTCATACTTAACAATGTGGTGACTCCAGGCTCTTGTAGTACTCATATTATAAAATACAATATGTAGAATATTGCCAAAGCTAAAAAATGTAATAACAGGCACGTATCTCACAGCTACGTGGAAAAAGAATCAAGTTCATATTTAATTACTTGTCTGCAGAGTACATCACATTTTGCTGCCTTAATGACCCCAAAACTAAACGGCTTCTTAATGCAGTTACAGACATTTCACCTTTTTGTATTTTGCAAATACCGTACCACAGTACAGTATGTGCAGCCTTTATAGACAGGAGGTACAAACATTTAAGTCTTCTTTATTCATTTATTTACTTATTCATTCAAATATTTTCTCAAACCTGTGTAATCAAATTCAGGGTTATGGGGGACAGAGATTGTCCCAGCAGCATAACTACAACATTTATTTATATAGCACATTTTAATATATACTGTAAGTGTATCTCAAACTGCTTTATAGATATTTTAAATGAAATAAAATGGAAAATCTCTAGTTTGTAAGTCTCTTACAGTTAAAGTGGTAAAAATCAATTTCTGATTTGATAACATATGCTATGGTCATATGGCCAGAAAAAAAGAGTTAAAAAACAGCCAGGGGGATTCTTGAGAACATAAACCACTTGGGATTCCAAGGCCATAAGACACTCAGCCCCATCTGTGTATTCTACAGTAGTTAAACGTTATTCAATATTGCCTAGATATAACGGAAAGTCCTAGAAGATTTAACACTTCAGGCATCATCTAAATCTTAGTATCATTCAACATTTACAATATCAAAAGATGTGGCAAATTCAAGCTTTATCCATGAATTAACATTATGCCTAATATTAAAATCACATCATTACATACTCTGCTACACTTTTTCTTAATGTAATATTAAACAGTTTAAATAACACATAGCAATGTGACAGACAGATAGATAGATAGATAGATAGATAGATAGATAGATAGATAGATAGATAGATAGATAGATAGATAGATAGATAGATAGATAGATAGATGCGCTGTTGCCCCGTGAAACCCACCAGACAGACGTCCAAGACACACTTGTAAAAAGCACTAAGAAGAATCTTTAATAATTTTTCTTCAATAAGTGCACAAAGCACCACACACTCCACAATTCTCCAATAATCCATACAATATATCAATACAATAAATCAATCCTTCACTCCCAGCAGCTTAGTCACCCAACCTCTCAACTCCAGCTCTCTCTGCTGGGTCTTTATCAGTCTCTTAAATAGTCCATAACCTGGAAGTGTTTCTACCGGGTTCAACAGCACATCATCCTTCCTCAAGTAGCCTGGAAGAACTGCAAGCTTCTGTCCTCGTGACTCCGAAGTACTTCCGGGTTGTCGTAACAGTAGTAGTCCCCAGGTTCTTTGTGAGCTCCCCCTGGTGGCACCCATGGCTCCCAACAGGGCTGAGGAAACGGACTCCATGTTCCAGGGTGCTTTGAGGGAATCTAGGTAACTGTTGCCATCCAGGGGAGATGCCACCTAGTGTCCCGGGGGATGCAGTGCCCTGAAAAGGCTACCTTCCTCCATTCTTTCCTTTCATGGACATCCCGGCTGGACTGAACTGCCGGCTGTCCATCACAATAGATAGATGGCCAGGAACCATGACCGGCCGGAAGCCCCTTCAACACTGGATCCGGGGGAGTAACCATGGGGTGCACTCTACGTCCCCCGAAACAGCCCCCCTGGGTTGCATCGGGGCCATTATCTTGGAACACCAGGTGGCAATGCTACCACATCCAGAGGTGCAGCCTAATTTAGGTTAATTACCACCTGAAGCACTTCCGGGTGGGCTATAATGGGAACCTACAGCCACTGCTGAGGGTGCCAGAGTTGGGAGGAGGAGAAAGAAGCTGCCTGAGAGGAGTGGGTGTTTTGAGGACTGTGTAGTGCCTGTGGGACACGGGGAATAAATCTTTGTGTTTTATTTTACGTGTGCCTCTGGTGTCAGTCTGTGTCGGGTCGGTGTTGATATAGCGTCTTTCACAATAGATAGATAGATAGATAGATAGATAGATAGATAGATAGATAGATAGATAGATAGATAGATAGATAGATAGATAGATAGATAGATAGATAGATAGATAGATAGATAGATAGATAGATAGATAGATAGATAGATAGATAGATGTACTGTACACTAAACTATACACCGATCAGACACAACTTTAAAGCCACCTGCCTAATATTCTGTAGGTCCCCCTTCATGATGCCAAAACAGCTCTGACCCGTCAAGGCATGGACTCCACTGAAGGTGTCCTGTAGTATCTGGCACCAGGATGTTAGCAGCAGATCCTTTAAGTCCTATAAGTTGCAAGGTGGCGCCTCCATAGATTGGACTTGTTTTTCCAGCACATTCCACAGATGCTCGATGGGAATGAGATCTGGAGAATCTGGAGGCCAGGTCAACACTGTGCTTTTTTTTTGTCATGTTCCTTAAATCATTCCTGAACAATTTTTGCAATTTAGTAGAGTGTATTATTCTGCTGAAAAAGGCCACTGCCATCATAGAATTCCGTTGCCATGAAGGTGTGTATGTGGTCTGCAACAATCTTTAGGTTGGTGGGTACGTGTCAAAGTAACATCCACATGAACGCCACGGCCAAAGGTTTCCTAGCAGTACATTGCCCGGGGTATCACACTTCATACATCGGCTTGCCTTCTTCCCACAATTTTTCCTGTTGCCATCTCTTCTCTAGGTTAATGATGGACATGTATCTGTCTGTCCACATGATCTAAAAGAAAATATGATTCATTGTAACAGGCAACATTCTTCCAATACTCCATGGTCCAGTTCTGACACACACATGCTCATTGTAGGCACTTTTGGTGGTAGATAGGGATCAGAATGGATTCTCTGACTGGTCTGCAGCTCTGCAGCCCCCTCCACAGCAAGCTGTGATGCAGTGTTTGCACCTTTCTCTAATGACCAGCATTAAGTTTTTCAGCAGTTTGTGTTACAGTAGCTCTTTTGAAAGACCGGACCAGATGACTAGCCTTCACACCACATATGCATCAATAAGCCTTGGAGATCCATGACCCAGTCACTGGTTCATGGTTGTCCTTTCTTTGACCATTTTTGGTAGAAACTAACCACTGCATATTGGGAACACATCACAAGACCTGCCATTTTGGTGATGCTCTGACCCAGTCGTCTAGCTATCACAATTTGGCCCCTTGTCAAAGTCACTCAGATCCTTACGCCTGCCCATTTGTCCTGCTTCCAACACATCTCCTTCAACAACTGACTGTTCACTTGCTGCCTAACATATCCCACCCCTTGACAGGTGACATTGTAATGAGATAATCAATGTTCTCACTTTGCCTCTCTGTAGTTTTAATGTTGTGGCTGACTGGTGTAAAATACTAGTTGTAAC